>NW_024543087.1:23682500-24282500 GCF_018167655.1 Microtus oregoni | reverse complement strand
GGGCCCTGCGATGCATAGCCCTTAGGTGTCTGCTCCAGCTGGGTCTGTAGGGTTCTGTGCCAGGGTGTGTAGCTACAGCATTCATGCCATGATACCCTTGAGGGAACTGGGTCATGGCATGTTCTGTCCCAGCTGGGCCTCCACAAGAGATAAATGGGGGGGGGGGACCTGTTAGCATCCATTGTGCCATCATTTCCTAAGGACTGCTGGGTTTGCTATATGAACCCCATAGGTAGTTGTAGCTCTTGAAGATGTCCAGCACCAGCATGGACATCGTTCTCAGTCCTCTTTCTGCCACTCACCCCGTCTCAGGCGGATGGCAGGCTAATGCTCACATCCAGGCAGGGGGTTCTTCTTCTGCTTTTCTAAGGCTTTTGATGCTCTGTGTTTCTTAGTTCCATCACAACCCCTAAATTCCCAAGTTAGACTGATTTTTATCAAAACGTAGTTTCTTTTGCGTGAATGACTATCTGATGACAGGTGGCTCAGGTTCAAATTCAGCTGGCACCTGAGACAAGCGATGGAGCATCTCGATCCTTCAGTTTCTCGTTGGAAAGGTAGACTGACCATGCCCTTTGTCTTGGGGATCTGTGCAGATTATAACGTGCTCAGAATGATCGCCAGCTATGAACTGTTCCTGAGGTTTCCGCAACTATAAATCATGACGGATTGTTTCCAGAAAATGCGAGGGTTTTTTTTTTTTTAAACGAAGTTTTTGCTAGCTTGCTTTTATTTTTCATAGTAGAGTTTTAACTCATTTCTAAAAATCAGAACCAAAGGCCTTCGTTTAATCTTTTATTTGATATACTTAAATTCTGAAAAACTTATTTGGCTTTTTTTATTCAAAATCTTTCCATGCCAAAGGGGAACACTATGATTTATACTGATTTATTCTTATTCCTGTGGGTTCCTCTTCTGTTTGGTCTGTATTTTAGCATCTACAGTGATTTTTTTCCTCCCGACTTACCCATCATCTACCCAACAGTGAAGGCTGACCTGTTTTTATCTGGAATATGAACCCTGATCACTTCTCTCCTTCCCACCAGATTATCACCCTCGTCCAAGGCTGGATTACCTCAAGGAGCGCCTCGCCTGCTTCTTTGCTTCTGTCCCCATCCATTCCCGTCTTTGGCCCAGACTCTTGTCTGCATCTCAGCTAAAGCGACCCTTGGAAAACCCATTCAGATTATAGCCCCCCTTTCTGTTCAACCTGCCAAATAATTTCAAAGCTTGGTCCCATGAAGATATCACCTACATGATCTTTCCCTTTTCCGTACTCAACTCTGTTTTCATTGCCTGCCCCTCTCCCTCCCCCCACTCGGCTTCTGCTTCATGGTCAATATGCTTCTTCTGCCTTGGGGCCCTTGCAGTTGCTGACAGCTCCATTTTAGACCTTTCTTCCAGATGTTTTCCCGGTGCAGGTGCACCCATCTACAGCATTCAAGTTTCGGCTGGAACAACCTAGTGTAACATTCTGCTCTCTCTCAACCCTTTATAGTCCCTCCACTGGTCTTTTTATTCCTTTCATAATCCTTAGCAACACCCAATGCAGTATATATTTCTTTATTATTGATCTCCTCCCAGGGGGATTTTTCCTGTTTGTTCATTGCAAAGCTTTTAGCAACGTCACAGTGCTTTGTGCATAGTAAATAGGTCCTCAGCAAACTTCACTGAAGGAACTTTCAAGCAAACAAAGGCATGCGTTCATGCAGGGGCAGATTCTTTTTCTTTCCCCCAATTCTCAACTAGTGTATTGATTTTCTTTCTGAGTTTCCTAGCTTGTTTTTATTTTTTTATTTATTTTTAAAAATACCAGTCTTCAACATTTTGAGGACTTAAAAAAATCCATCCTTCTCAGTTTCACCTTTATGGTCATTGTCACCCACATGGAAGACAGACTCACACTGTTCACTGTGAAATTCCTGCTGAATTTTGCCTCTATCTTTCTACTGCTTTGATGAAAGAAACCCATTTTTTTTTTAAATCTTCAATAGCTGCTAAAAATTTTTGCATTGATACCAATTGCTGCAAACTCTTTACTTCAGGGGATATTGGAGGGTGAAGGTAGGTTGAGAAATTTGTAAAGTTTGGCTTGCAGTCAAATAAATTTTGGGGACTCTACCTTGTTGTGGTCCTTCCTAGCCTCCCTTAACTGCTTGCGGGCTCATTTGTACCTGTTCCCATAGGTCAACAGCAGTAAGGAGAAACACTGGCTCCATGTCAGCTCGGATGCATCCCGCCTGGCTATCATCTGGAAATACGGGGGCATCTACATGGACACCGATGTCATCTCTATCAGGCCCATCCCGGAGGAGAACTTCTTGGCGGCCCAGGGTTCCCAGCACTCCAGTAATGGGGTGTTTGGGTTCCTCCCCCACCACCCCTTTCTGTGGGCCTGCATGGAGAACTTTGTTGAGCACTATAACTCACACATTTGGGGCAACCAAGGTCCCAAATTGATGACAAGGATGTTAAAGATATGGTGCAAACTCCAAGACTTCCAAGAGCTGGGTGACCTGAAGTGTCTGAATATCTCCTTCCTCCATCCCCAGAGATTTTACCCTATCCCTTATCCCGAGTGGAGGCTCTACTACCAAGTGTGGGATACAGAGCCGAGCTTCAACAACTCCTATGCCCTGCATTTGTGGAACTACATGAATCAAGAGGGCAAGACTGTGGTTAGAGGAAGCAACACCCTGGCAGAAAATCTCTATCGAAAGCACTGTCCTAAAACTTACAGGGCTCTGATTCAAGGCGCAAAAGGGGCAGTGTCCAGGGAGCCGGGTAGGGGTTAACAGATAGAGGGCTCCTGCTGCTACGGGGAACTGGACACTTCCGGGCTGCCCCACGCTCACTAGGTCTCCATTGTCTCTAGGGCTAGGAGCGAATCCCTATCTTCAGGATTAACTTTCTCTGGTGGCAACAGCATACTTCCAACGAAAAGGGGCTGTAGACACAGAAGTTTGTTTATCCTTGGTGGAACAGCAAGTTGAAGGCAGGTAATTTAGGACAGGTATTTTAACAGTGGCCATGGGAAGCCTAGGCTTGAATCTTCCTGTTTTGTGTCCTAGCGTCTGTAGTCAAAGCTCCATGTGGCTGCTGAACCTCCAGCCCATCATCTGGTTATTCCAGACACTAGGATGGCAGAAGGAGGAAAGAAAAAATGCATTTCATAAAGCCTTTATGTAAGTACTTTATAAGTGTAAATACCATGAACCCTTGCATCTCCCTGGCTAGACTGTAGCTGCAAGACAGGCTGGTGGGGTAGCTAATAGGTCTGTCTATGTTCTATTTTATTTAATATTGTGAGATTAATTTTAAGACCCATCAGAATGAAAGGAACATGGTTGTTGTTGTTGTTGATTTGATTTTTAAGACAAGGTCTCTTGATGCAGTCCTGGATGTCCTGGAACTCACGATGTAGACCAGAATAGCATCCAATGTAGAGATCTACCTGCCTCTGCCTCCTGAGGGCTGGGATTAAAGGTGTGTGGCACCATACCCAGCCCTTGACTTTAACGTCTATATTAATCCACTTTCTGCTGCTATAACAAAATACTGGAAGTGGTAAATTTATTAAGAAAAGAGATTTATTTATCCCTTAGATTTGGAGGTTGGAATCTTGACTCAGATGACTCTGTCTGTTTGGCCTCTAGTGACGCCTTCATGGAGGAGGGCATGACAGTGGCAGGACACATGGAGAAGAGGTCCCATGATGAACTGGGAAGCCACAAAAGTGGAGGAGCCAGGCCCCTTGCATGCACCCCTATGGGAGTGATCGGGGGGGGGGGGCGGGGGGGAGGCCTTGCTGTTTATCCCTGGTGGGCCTCAAGCTCTCAGTCCTTTTTCCTAAGCCTCAGAGGGCTGGGATCACAGCTGTGTGCCACCATGGCCAGCGCAGTCTTTCTCTTCTTGTAAGAACTAACTGCAATCCCATCAAAGGTACATTTATTCCTTTGGATGATGGAAACTTCCCATGAGTTCATTGCATCCCTCTTCTTCTCAAATGTTCTACCACCCCTCCACATTGTCACACGGGAGAATGAGCTTAAAACACAGGAACCCATGGTAAATTACAGCAGCGTTCTCTAATCCATTAAGTCAGTAAATATTGATCGTTTTTCCTGGGTACCAAGTGCTAATTTAGGGGCCAAAGATGAGGGTGAACCAGTCAGTCTTCGTCTCAGCACATGTGGCCTAACTACTGGCCACTTGTCCTCAGGAGCGTCTCCTCCCATCCCCAGCCTTCCACACACTGTCATTTTCCGATGCACACATCTGGCCTATGACAGCTGTTGCTTCAGAGCAAATGATGAGCTCGAGCAATTGAAATCTGCTTCTTCCCAGATTCAGATGAAAACTGACTTCCTCCAAGCATCACACTGTATATTATAAACACATGTGATTTTTATTTTTCCATTAAAATACAAATAAATTCACTTCTGCCTCTCAAGAGGCATGAAAATTAATATTATTGATTTTTTTTCTGTAAGCTGTTATCAACCAAGGCTTTCTAGAATTTCCCTCTTGGTTGTTTGCTTTATGGAAAAATTTATACTTTTTTCCAAACACAAAATTATGATGTCTTATGCGACTCTACATCCATCTGTTGCCTTTTATTCTTAAATTTTCCTTTTCAAGAATCATGGCTCTGATAGTCTTATTTAGAAATTGGGGGAGATGGCTCACTGGGCAAAGGTGCTTGCTGCCTGATGGCCCGAATATGAGCCTTGGAACTCATGTGGTAGAAAGGAGAACCAACTCCTGCAAGTTGACCTCTGACCTCCACATGTGTGTGCTATTGTGTACACGTACACACACACACACACACACACACACACAATGTAAAGAGACCAAACAACCCAAAACATTCACAAGTCCTGTGTCCTGCCTTGGATTTATGTATTTCATTACTTGCTGTAGTCTCTGACATCTGTCTCCCCAGTCAGGTTGTGCGTCCCTCTCCCCCACCATGATGCTCTCTCTTTGTGTCCTGAGACAGTGAACCCTGGTGTTCAGTGTTTTGCAAATGAGAATTCCTTGTTAGCCCTGTTGGGAAGGAGCAGGTTGGCTCTTATTGCTGTCTCTGAACAATGCTTTCCAGCTAAGCACCCTGAACACAGACGTTTGAGGGAGTTGAGTGAAAACCCTCTGAACTTCTCAAACATATATATGGTTTCCAGTGAGACCAAATAGTCAATAGCAATGTCATGTGAGATTCCTTAGGCTGGGTTCTACTTGTACGGATTTTTTTTTTTTTGAGGCAATAATGATACTTTGATGTTTAGAGAGTCCCTTGTTTAGCAGTAAAATGAGTTTTTGATTAGTAAGTGTGCAAAATAAATTAACAACTTGTAAGGAATACCATCTGTATGGTAGAAAAGGGTGAATTTAAAACACTTCTAGTGGTTTGAGGAAAACAGAACAATGCAATTTTTTTGTTCATTTTGAAAAGGTTGATTGTTACCTATGTTTAACAGGATTTATATTTTCTTATTCTATGCAGTATATAATAGCATTTTTTTAAATTTTGGGGTATTTTTCTATTTTTATTGATCTGTAACCACTCTGTATATTTAGAACACTAATATTTTATTATTATGCTGCTATTTTTCAGTCTGTCCTTTTTTGATTGTACTATTTAAATTAAAAAAATATTCTTTTGTAATTTCACATATGAGTATAGTGCATTTAAATTATATCGAATTAGTGCTGCCAGTCTGTACATGACTGTAGGACACTACCCACTGAAACACGGGCAACCTGCCACAGGCCATACTGTTGAAGAAAGCTGACTCTCCCTGTCTCAGCATCCACTGACTGACAGTAGCTCCTCAGGTAAAGGTAGGGCCTCATGAGTCCCTTCCTTCTCTTGCGGTTGACTGGGTTGATCTTGTGCCATTTTGGATCACCGTCTATAGCCCCTGTGGACCCATGAGTTCTTTGGCCCTGTTCCGTCCAGAAGACATTAGTTCCCAGCAATCTTCCCTGACCTCTGGCTCTTAAAATGTTTCCATCTTCTCTTCTGTGATGTTCCCTGAGTCTTGAGGATAAGGAGTTATGATATATATGTCACATTTAGGAATGAACACCCAACAGTCACTTATTTTCAGTATTTTGACCTGCTTTGAGTCTTTGTATTGATTGCTATCTGCATAAGAAATTTATCTGGAGCTGGGCCGTGGTGGCACAGGCCTTTAATCCCAGCACCTGGGAGGCGGAGGTAGGCGACTCTCTGTGAGTTCAAGGCCAGCCTGTCTACAGAGTGAGTTCCAGGACAGATTCCAAACCTACACAGCGAAACCCTGTCTCAAAACAAAAACAAAAACGAAAACAAAAAACAAAAAAAGCCACCATGAAAACAAAACATATCAAAAAAGGAAGTATGGCTTGTTTGAGGAGGTGGGTCACTGGGGGTGGGCTTTTGACATTCAGTGGCTCACTCTTCTCTTCCTGCTGCCCATGGATCAGAATATAGAACTCTCAGCTACTTCTCCAGCACCATTCCTGCCATGTCTACTACCACACCGAGTTTGCCTTAGCAAAGGAAGGCAACCAATTTATTCACCGGGAAACTGAGGCTGGTGGAAATCACACACAGGTACCTTTGGCTAATTTCCATAAACTTTGAGGATTACAGTGAGAAGACAGCTGGGAAGCCAATAGCCAAGCATGCTCAGTGTGTGCCCAGAGGGATGTACCATGGATCACCCAGGCCTGAGCTGAGCCTAGAGATCCTGAAGCTCATTTACAACCCTGAGAGTTAAGCGTTTGTTTTTTCTTCTTTACAGCTAAAAAAAAGTGTAAGTCAGAGAGGTTATAGTGACTTTCTCAGAGTTACACAGTTTGGGAATGAGGGATATGGATTTGTCCTTGATTTTAAAGCCTGGATACTTTGCTCTCAGGTAGAAGGGAGGAAGAGCAATATTTGTTATTGAAGGACATAATATAGATATTCTTATTTGTTCCTGGTTTCTGATCACCATTTCTTCCCACACTTAAAATTTGTGATAAAATCTATCATCTATCTATCTATCTATAATCTATCTAATATAGTTTGCTGTTTTAGCCATTTTTAGTGTAAAATTCAGGATGTTAAGCACTCATATTGTCATGCAATCACTGCTGGCATACCTGGAAGTTTTTCACCATTCCCAGCTGAAGCTCTGCACTCATCAAGGGCAACTCTGTAGTACGGATAATAAAAACCAGGAACAGATATTAGGGGGTCTAACCAGAAAAGCAGAAACACAAAGCAGCCAAGCCACTAGAGAAGTCTTACCTCTACCAAGGCTGGGTGACTGCAGACTAAACAAACTAAGCCTCTCTCTCCTCTCATTTTCTATTCCCTCTAGTGCTGGGATTAAGGGCCTATGACTCCCTAGAACTGGGATTAAAGGTGTGAGCCACCACCACCTGGATTTGTTTTCTGCATTGATCTTGTGTAGCCCAGGGTGGCCTTGAACTCACAGAGATCCATCTGCTTCTGCCTCCCAAATCCTGGGGTTAAAGTTGTGTGCCACCACTGCCTGACCTCCAGTGGTTTAGCTTTTCCCTTCTGACCTTTAGGTAAGCTTTATTTATTAAAGCACAAATAAAATATCACTATACAACTTCTTACTTCCCATCTCTATTGACCCTGGCAACCACTCTCCTATGTTCTGTCCTGTGTAGTGGTTTGAATGGAAATGATCCCCACAGGCCCCCACAAAATGGCACAATTAGGAGGTATGTGTGGCCTTGTTGAAGAAGGGTGGCTTCGTTGGAGGAAGTATGCCACTGGGAATGGGCTTTGAGGTCTCAGAAGCTCAAGCCAGGTCCAGTGTGTCACTTTCTGTTCCTGCTGCCTGCCAAGCTGGATGTGGAACCCCAGCTACCTCTCCAGCACCTTGTCTGCCTACGTGCTGGCATGCTTCCTGCCATGATGCTAATGGAATAAACCTTTGAAATGTAAGCCGGCCCTGCTGTGGTCACGGTGTGTTGAGATAATCTTCACAGCCGGCAAGCCTCTTTCACTTTATAATGAGTTTGTTTACTTTGCTTATCTGTTAGCTCGTCAATATAAAAATCAGTATATAATGGCTGGGCGGTGGTGGTGCATTCAAGAGGCAGAGACAGGCGGATCTTGGTAAGTTTGAGGCCAGTCTGGTCTACAGACAAACCCTGTCTTGAAAAACTAACTCCCTTCCCCCCAAAAAAAATTCAGCATATAAAAGGAAGGTTTATTTTATTTATTTTTTATTGAGAAAAGGAAAAAAAAGTATCCGCCTCCTCCCAGCCTCCCATTTCCCTCCCCCTCCTCCCACCCTTTTCCCCCTCCCCCAAACTCCTCTCCCCCTCCCTCTCCAGTCCATAGAGCAGTCGGGGTTCCCTGCTCTGTGGAAAGTCCAAGGTCCGCCCCCCTCCGTCCATGTCTAGGAAGGTGAACAACCAAACTGGCTAGGCTCCCACAAAGCCAGAACATGAAGTAGGGTCAAAACCCCGTGCCAATGTCCTTGGCTTCTCATCAGCCCTCATTGTTTGCCATGTTCAGAGAGTCCGGTTTTATCCCATGCTTTTTCAGTCACAGCTGGGATAAAGGAAGGTTGGACAGGGGAGCACGGAACCACAATTCTTAGTTAAGGGAGCCACTTTAGGGTTGGCAAGAGACTTGACCCTAGAGTGGCCCCAGGAGCCCATGGTGATGTCCCCAGTTAGTCCCTTGGGCAGCTGAGGATAGGCAACCTGAAATGACCCTATCCTATAGCAATACTGACGAATATCTTGCTTACCACCATAGAACCTTCATCTGGTGATGGATGGAGATAGAGACAGAGACCCACACTGGAGCACTGGTCTGAGCTCCCAAGGTCCCAATGAGGAGTGGAAGGAGGGAGAAGATGAGCAAGAAGTCCGGACTACGAGGGGCGCACCCACCCACTGAGAAAAGGGGGCTGATCTAGTGGGAGCTCACCAAGAAGGTTTATTTTTGCTCACAAGTCTAGAGATTTCTATAGACGGCAGAGTTGTTTGCCCCATTGCTTTGGCTTGTGGTAATCTGTTTTAGTAGAGTGAAATCTCTCACCCCAGGCAGGAAAGCAGGATCTGGGGGCTCCCTGTCACATTCAAGGTCTCTACCTAATACATTGAAGTCTACCAGCTAGGCGCCATCTCTTAAATGTCCCACCAGCTTTCCGCAGTACCATGCTAGGGTCCAAGGCTTTACCACATGGACTTGGGGACACTTAACCAAACAACAGCAGTGATGTTATTATGACTGGGGCCTACAGAAAGGGATCAGGTCATGAGTCCCAATCATGACCTCGCAGCTGGATTCAGTGCCCTTCTAGAGGAATCTGCAAGGACGACTAGACCCTTTTGTGGGTCTGTCAGGATACAGGGGTTCAGCAAAGATGGAATCTGCTCATGCCTTGATCTTAGACTTCCTGTTGGGTCTGTAGTAATTTTATCATAGTTGTCTAAATAGACAAAGATGAAGTTGATTCATGTTATAGCATGTTATAATACATCATAGTACTTCCTCCCTCTTTAAGGGTGAATGATATTCCATTATATGTATAAACTACCTGTTGCTTATCCAACTAGCTGTCAATGGGCACTTGTTTCTGCATTTTGGCTGTCATGAATAATACTAGTATTTTATTTTACAGTGTGTGTGTGTGTGTGTGTCTGTATGCTCAAATATCAGAAAGCAGCTTTCAGGAGATTTTGCTTTCCTTCCACTGTGTGGGTTATAAGAGTTCAACTCAGGATATCAGACTAGGTGACAAAGCCTGTTACTTAATGAGCCATCTTACCAGCCCGATAGTGCTATTTTAAATACCAGTGTCCCGCAACCAAGGCAACTATTGCAAAAGATTGCATTTAATTGGGAGCTTAACAGATTCAGAGGCTTAGTCCATTATCACAGAGGGGATGACAGAAGGCAGTCATAGTGATGGAGAAGTAGCTGAGAGATACATCCTGATCTGAAAGCAGAGAGAACGAGAGACTGGGTTTGGCATGGTCTTTCTGAAACTTCAGAGCTCACCTGGAGGGACACACTTCCTCCAACAAGACCACACCTCCCAATCCTTCCAATCCTTTTTAAACAGTGCCACTCCCTGGGGACATTCAAAGCATTCAAAGCCTATGGGAATCATTCTAATTGAAGACACAACACGTTGATTGCTGGATCACATGGTAACCCAAAGTAACTTCTCCATGGAGTCCCCATTATGTTTTCAACAGCAGCAATACCATTTTGTATCCCATCAACAATGCCCAGAAATTTGAGTTTCTCCCCACCATTGCCAACACTTATTTCCAGTGCTTTCATATTGCCGTCCCAAGATGCAGAGCCTGGCATATGGAAGCTGCGGGGAGAGGAAGGCCTTAAGATACAACCCCCACCTCCAACTTAAAATTAATGAGCCATAAGGAGAAGGAAGCAGGGCCAGTATCAGGAGAGAGAAAATAATTCCCCCCAACTCCTGTCCCAGCTTTCTGGGATCCGGAAAAGGGATCCGGAAAGCTGTTGCCATCTGACCAAACCCGAGCACTCTGGAGTCTCTCCTAATGTGGGCCTTGGCCAAATCCCTTTAGTTTGGAGGGCTGCAGAGATGCTTGCAGAGGGCCAGGGACAGCAGCAGCTGCCCTAGTTTGCCTTTGCCGTGGGTGAAATGTGGAAGTGAAGAGATGGCGACAAAGGAGTCTGTCCTGCCGCCCACCAAGACCTGCGAACTTGGGATGCTGGATTTTGTTAACGGAGTCAAAGAGGCAGCCCCTCCTTCCCCCTTTCCCTACAGCTCTAAAAATAGCTGTTCCCGGGCGCTGGGGAGAGGCTCCGCCTCTGCTGTGGGTGGGGGTGAGAGGCACCGGAGACCCTGGGCTCTGAGCTACTACTGCGGTAGAGAGGCGTGCAGGATCCCTGCACTCGACTAGCTGCGTCCGCGTGACTGGCAGCATCCTCGGACTGCACTGCTGGAGATGAGGTGAGTCTGGACCTGTGGGTGTGGGTGGGGTGAGTGAAGACGTGGCACCTCTCCCAGACCTCAAATCACCAGTCCTTGCTCTGGGCAACCCCCAGGGTGACCCAGGCCTCCCCGGAAAAACTATGCCTGGAATCCAGCCGGGAGCCGCGGGAGGCAGCGTGGTTCCAAGCGGCGCTACTCGGCCGCTGCGCGCGCAGGTTAAACATTAGTGGCTGCGGTCACCCAGCCAGGAACCGAGCTCTCGACGTCCAGCTCCCTGTGCCTCCATCCCAGCGGCCTCGGATTGTTTTGGACTGAGGTGCCTTGCCGGCCGTAGAACTCTCATGCTCGGAAGCGTGGAATGGGATGACTGATACCCAACTCCCCTGCCCCACCCCCACCCCAACCCCGTCTTCTTCGGAAGGGTGGTTTTGGGAATGGAGTTTTTGAAAACAGTAAAAGGATCTAAGGGGGTGACGATCTGAGTTCCGTAGAGAAGGGATCGGGAGTCGTGGGGCGGGGTTGGTTTCTAACAAGATGAATTTTGAACAAACATTGGCATCTCTAGTTCCTCAGCTTCCGGTCCCTGGCTGAAGTTTAGCAGGGGTACAGCGTTAGCAAAAGGAGGTGAATGTGATTTTAAGTCCACGGGAGACTGGGTAGGCATAGGGCAAGAGTGTACAAGGCAGGAACAGAGGACGGGGCTTGGGTAGGACTGATTGCCTTTACAAAGGATCCCCAAGGGCCCAGGGCTTGTGCTGTCCTGGCCATGTCCCCAGGAATTGATTTCTAGCAGAATTAGGTGAGGCCTAGTGAGTGTGAGATGTTTGAATCCTGCCTGCTCCATCTGCCTGTGACTGTGCCTGTGTTGTGTCTCCTGAGCAAGATGGTTACTACTACTACCTCCTTCCTTCCCTCCCAGGTGTGATCTGGCAGGTGAAAACAGCCTTGCTCTGAGATTGTCTGCTAGCACCAAGCACCAGGAGACCTCTGCCTCCTGTGGTCTTAGATGCGGGTCTCAGGTTCGGAGCAGAACCTCTTGTGCAGCTGGGCTGTGGGTTCTACCTTGGGAGCTGAACTTTTGTCAGAAGGGTAATTGGCCACCCAGATCACCAAGTGGAGAAGGGGGAGGAGGCAGTTCTGAATGGCCTGTGGCCTCTTTGCAGAAAGGCAGTGTGGCCAACCAGGCAGATCAAGCACTTGCCTCTTACCAGAGCTGGCGATTCTAGTGAGGGGTCTGGCCCAGACTAAAGATGGAAAATTCTGCTAGGAAACAACAACGCCTTAATAGACAAGAAACACTGGTACAGCCTGTCAGTTTTCTTTCCAATGTGAAGCAGGTTTTGTTTGTCTTTGACACTTCTGTGCCTGGCATAATAGGTCATGCTGCCCTAGTCCTCTGCTCTGAGATACTCTCAAGAGGCGTCTGTTAGGGCTCCACCTCCACTTTTATTTTAAAGAAAATCTTTTTGTGACCAACAGTCACAATACGCTTTTATAAATATTTTTCTGAATTCTTTGAGAATCTCCCACAGGTATTCTGATCATACTCCCTTGCCCTCTCCACCCTCACTTCCCTACCCACCCAACTTTGAGATCCCCCCCCCCCATTGTGTTATCCCTCTGTTCCTGTAAGTAGGGCCTGCCCTGGAGTATGGTTGACCTGTAGGGGTCATGTAAGTGCTCTCCTGGTACTGTATTTAAAAACTTCTCCTTGGAGCTGGAGATGTAGCTTGGTGGTAGAGCTCATATTTAGCGTGGGCAAGGCCCTGCACTGGGTGCCCACAGGCACACCTTGAACTGGGTGCCCACAGGCACACCCACACCAACAAGCAGTAAAGAGGAAACCGTTTCAAAGTTGCTGGGCAGAGGGGGCCGGCTACAAGGAGTAGCCTCTGGGAGCGGATCTCTCTTTTGCTGCTCGGCAGTCCTGAGAGTGGATACAGTCCCTAGACATCTTTTTAATTTTTAAGAAAACATTTCTTCAGTAAAACCAGAAGCTCTAAGATCTAGACTAGAGTGTGTGGAAAGTGTTCTGCAGTCCTCGCTTCCTAGCTTCGTAGCTCATTCCCATCAGGGCCTCCAGCACTCCCTGGCCTCTGGTGTGCAGAGAGCCTGTTTGCAAACTGTGGGAAGGTTTCCTTGGCAGCCATGACAATTAGCACTAATGACAAGCCGGGAGTTCCCCAGGGCAGGCGCTGTGAAGTTAGCTTGGAAGCCAGAGCAAGTTTGTAAATGATTGCCCGCAGCCTGGAGAAGCCTGGCCCTTCCAGAACCTTCCTCTTGCTTTCATTTTGAGGAAGAAAGGGACAGTGAGATATTTAGAGGCCACTTAAATGAAAAAAGAATCTGATGTTTGGGCAGTTTTGTGAATATTACTTTGGCAGAAGAGCCATACAGCTTCCGGAATTTGTTCCCTCATGGATCCGCTGGCTTGGAAGGTAGTAAACACTGCCGCTGACTTTTTTTTTTTTTTTTTAAACATTGGGTGTGGAATTGCACCAGGGGAAATGAACATTCTCTCATAGTGGAGAGAAATACTAGCATAAAGCTCCATTTGGATCTAACTCATGAGAGTAAAGTCGGATTGCAGAGTTTCCCTGAACCCCATCAGAACGTGTAGATACAGGTAACACAGCCTCAGGTTTCCTAATGCTGGTGAATCATCGCTCCTTTGTGTTTCTGTTCCCAGATGTGGGAAAACAGTCTGCTGATAGCTCAGTCTGGAGAAGGCCGAGTCCCTGCCCCTGGGGTGTGCGGTTTCTTGGTTACCAGCCACACGCTCATGTGGCTTTGTCTTCTGCCTATCCTTACCAGGAAGCAGGCTTTGGAGCTGAAGTACATTGAGGATTTAAGGACTCCAGCACTGACCCTGTCATGATTGGCTGTGAGCGCTTGCAGCCCTTCCGTTCTGCTGGAGAAAGCCCAGGTACTGTATTCCCACAATGGAAAATAATTCTTATCATTTGTATGCCATCACTGTAATCATCTTTGGGAGGTTGGTTGTAATTCAGATTTGTGGAGTCAGACAGAATAGCACCTTCAGTCTGGTACAGTGCCTGGCAGGTAGGTGCTTGATAACAGCTGCAGCCATCAGATCACCATGTATATGATTTCCCACATTCCTAGCCTACCTTTTGAAGCCAGGACCCCCAGACCTTTAGAGTCACAGAAGGAGATAGGAGTGATACTTTTGGGGGTGCAGTAAAACCTCATGAATTGAGAACTTACCCTCAGAATTCTATGTAAGCAGAGTAGGCCGTCCCCTCACAGTGTTTATGAAGTTTGCTTTCGCTGTGAACAGAAAGCTTTGAGAGACACTAGGAGAGCAAGCTGTGGAGCCATAGCTTGACAGCCGTGCTGGGCAGCGGGAAGACTCGCTGATGTGCCTGAGCCCGCCCACAAGAGCCGGTAGTAGCCAGTGGGACTAATTGGTGACTGCTGGTGGTCAAGGCATCCAACACTTCAGTGTGACCGCATTTCCCTGTAGTGAGTCCAAGTGAAAGACCTAACTCATTTGTCCTGTTGATCCTCACTCTTGGTGGGCCTCGCCTCATTTCCCCAGAGTCCCAAGAACACTGAGTTGCGAGGCAAATAGTATACGGTTTTGGAAGCTTTGCTCAGTTTAATAACCACCAGGAAATGGGTCAGAGATGGCGATGCAATAGACAGGAATAAGGAAGGAACAGACAGGAATAAGACAATGTGTAGCCCCTGAAGATCTCAGGCCTTGGGGCGCACATGGGGAGGAAGGCCACAGCAGTGTCTTGGTGGGGACCCCTTCTTGGATCCTACCCTGACATCACTCTCTAGGGTAAGTTTTGCGTATTTTTTATCTTTTCAGAGACTAAACTCTGGAGCCAGGCTCTGTAATTAGGTGACGTGGGAAAATCATGCCCCTCCGTATCCACCCTCAATTTCTTCACCTGTGTAATGGGTTACTGTGAGAATTAACCGGGACAACCTGTAAAACCTTAGAACTGGAGTTCAGAGATGTTTCATTTCTCCCTCCTCCATCTCCACTTCCCCTTCCTTCACACTGGCAGGGGCCATTGTCCGGGAGCCCCTCCATTCTGACCTGCGGTGCCTGGAGCTCTTTGTAAGGGCGTGGGAGTCCTTTGCTGACATGGACCAGAGTGAGTTCTCAGTGCTCTGGGGTCCCAGAGAAGAGCCAGGAAATTTGAACTCTGGGCCTGGAAGGGATTTCTGGTGACAGTCAGGATGAGCCGAGCCTTGGAGCATGTGTCCGTTTTGCGCAGGAACAGAAGGAAGTGGCAGGGAGCAGTCTATCCTGAGGGGCCGCAGAAGCAGTGGATAAGTGTCAGGCTGGAGTTGGGCTGCTTGAGTTTGAATCTGGACGTTGGGCAAGCATCTTCATTCCCTGTTACTCAGGATGTGATGTCAGCTCATTAGGAAGTTTTTAAAAAATACGTTTTGATGTGTACAAGCGTTTGCCTGCATGTATGTTTACGTATCACACACTTGCCTGATGCCTGCAGAGGCCAGAAGAAGGCTTCGGATTCCCTGGACCGGGAGTTGTGAGCTGTCATGTGGGTGCTGTGAATCGAACCTGGAGTCCTCTGCAAGCGGCCAGTTCTCTTAACGGCTGAGCCATCGCTCTGACCCCTAGGAATTGTTTTGAGAAACTCTCCCCATCGCCATGATCCTCAGGTCTCCATTGCAGAGGGTGTCTTCCTCTGCTGCCCTCTACCTTGTGTGTGTATGTGTGTGCGTGTGATGTAGACGAGGGGGTGTGGCATGCACATGGAGGTCAGAGGAAAACTTTGTGGAGTCATTTCTCTCCTCCCACATTTATGGGGGTCCCAGGGACCTAACTCAGGTCATCAGAATTATGAGGTATGTCCTTTACCTGATGAACCAACCATCTTATGGGCCCTCCACCTTGGTTATTTGAGGCAGGGTCTCTTGCTGAACCCAGAGCTCACAGATTGGCTAGATTGACTGGTCACTGGATTCCAGGGATCTGCCCATGTTTGTCCCCTCCCTCGTGCTGGGGTTACATGCATGTGCCATCATGCTTGGCTTTTATGTGGGTTCTGGGGAATGCAGATGCCAGTTGTTATGCGTCTGGGGGTAGACCCCTTACCAAGTAGGCTAGCTCCTAGCCCTAGTTCTGGGTTATAACATGTTCTTAGATGATGAACTGGGAGCTGGTCCAGGGAGTGGAGGACTCTGAGAACCACAGCTTTATTGCGTTCCAGACACCGGGGCAGAGAGTCAGTTTGTCATCAAGCATGTACTGAGGTTTCTCTTAGCTGCATCTCATGTATTTAATGCTACTTTGCTGACACTGTTGGAACTTGGGTTTGAAATCTAAGCAGTTTGGAAGAGTTGGATCCAATAGTTGAAAGAGGCAGAAAGGACCTAAGCAAAGAAACTTGAGGGTAGCCTGAGGCTCAGTAAGAGCAAAGTAGCTGCAGTGGTGGATATATGAACTCATTCATCTTGAGGAGCATACAGTGAGACATGGGCCGAAGGTGAACAGCAGATGAAATATCAGGGACACCCATACCCCTGCCTTAAAGGAAAGGCAAAAGAATAGTCATTGCTGAACAGGAAAGCTGGCAGGAGCGTTCAGAGAGAGAGAGAGAGAGAGAGAGAGAGAGAGAGAGAGAGAGAGAGGAGAGAGCTGGTGCAGGAGAGCTGTGTGTGTCCTTATCATTAGAGAGAGGACTATTGGCAAACACGGGAGGCCCAAGCTTAAATAGTTAAAGAGCGAGGTTCTCAGACCTGGGAGGACAGGAAGCGGGTGTCCTGTTACCCTTGTGCACGCCTGGTAACCTTCTGTTGCTCAGAGGTAGGGCTTGTTGTAAGCAGTCGTCTCCGGGGCTCTGGTGGTGTGGCATGCAGCTAAGCATGGTGAGTACCGTGTCAGACAGCTCCTGTTTGGCTTGCAACCTAACACATGGAATGGGACAGAAATGTGCCGGTCTTCTGGTGGCCGTGGCGGGATGCTTATGCTAGATGGTGTTTTTGGAAGAGTATCTGAGAAAGGAAACGGAAAAGCTAGGCTCAAGGTATCCTGTGGCCAGTCTGAGGATCAACCAAAGAAGTTTGCAGCCAGCACAGTGGCAGCAAGGAGCCACACTGAACCCCAAGGTGGGGTGCAGTGGTGTGGGTAATACAACCCACACTACCACAGTGTTAGCAGCTGGGCTAAGCCTAAACAGGTAGACAATAATTAAGGGGAGACTTCGTCAATGAGTGAATTAAAGGAAAAGGGGTGGGCCTTTAGTCGAAGTAAAACTTCAAGAGGAGAACCTTATTACAGTTGAATAGTTCAGGCCCACAAACTTTGGATGGACTTGAACGTGTAGCTGCAGTTCAGCTCAAGTTTCCCTTGTTGGGAAGACCAAACATCCTTTGCAGACTCCAGTTTGGTTTGTACAATGGTACTGTATGTGAAGGGAGCAGGCAAAAGCACCTTAGCTTGAGTACTGCCATTTTGACTTCAATCTTCATTTTACCTGTAGGGTGAAATAGAGTTCAGGTTCCCAAGCCCTAGGGGAGCTGAGACCAGCCCCCTCTCCCTAAATCATGGAAATAGTGATTATGCATCTCTAGAAACACGGTTGGTCCGAACAACAGAAAAAACAAATGAATCCGATCGGTTGGGCTAAAAGACTTGCACGTATGTCAGTTGACAATGATGGAGCACACAAGGAAACCCCTAATCTTTGATGGCTGCTTGGTGAAAACTGTAACCGTAACTTGGCAACAAATGTTTGTGAATTTTATGCTTATAAACCCCACTTCTGCCCCCACTCAGGGTGGCCAGGAAAAAGAAGGTTCCCGAGTCCTTGTCCTGCAGCCCTGATCCATCAGTGACCCTCTCTTGTGGCAAATTATTAAAATCCTTGGAACCCATAATGTTGTCTCTCTCCTCCCGCGTGATGTGTAATGGACTAGGTATAACATATCTATTTGTAGATTCATACGTAAAGATTGCATGAAGCATGCTGGTGTTACCTCTGTGGCCAACTTCCCCACCACCACCACCCGCTTCTCATAGTCCCGAGAAGCAGGTGGAGTTGGGCTGGCCATTGCCACTCTCTGTTCCAGAGGAAGGCAGTTCAGAAGGGACAGGCTTTCCTAGAGCTCCTTCTTTGCCCACCTAGCCCCACTGTTTCTTCTAGGCTTCTTTTCTTTCGCCACCTTTTGTGTAGTTACTTTTCTCATTGTTTTAACAAATACCTGACAGAACCAATTTAAGGACACATGGGTCTCTTTTGCCTTACTACTTAAAGGAATAGCTTGTTATAGTGGGGCACAGGCCTGGAAGTAGGGCTGTGAGGTGGCTAACCACTGCTTCCACAGACAGGAAGCAGAGAATGCTGCCTTACTCAGTCTGGGACTCCAGGCCAGCAGACGGACCCATATCTGGGGCGGGGCTTCCCTCGTGGTTAATCCTCTCTGGAAACACCCGCCTGATAGACAAGCTAAGAGGTGTGTCTCCTAGGTGACTCCAAGCCCAGGTCAAGTTGTCAAGGAAGATAAACGAAAACACTTTTTCTCCACCTTTGGATCGCATTTCAAAGACTGGATCACATAGTCCGGAAAGAACTTGGTAAATGGGGAAGCTTGTACCTTTTCTCACCTTAGACTCTCAGTCTGCAAGGGCAAAAACTGTATTATTATTA
Organism: Microtus oregoni; assembly: GCF_018167655.1. Classification (NCBI taxonomy): domain Eukaryota; kingdom Metazoa; phylum Chordata; class Mammalia; order Rodentia; family Cricetidae; genus Microtus; species Microtus oregoni. The sequence continues at coordinate 24,263,887 of NW_024543087.1, read as the reverse complement.
TTAATTATTATAGTTCAAAAGTAATAAAAGTAATAGGTAATGGTGGGAAGAAGTTTGAATAACAGAGAGGTGGAAACTAAAAAAAAGTAAAGCTCTAACAGCCACTTTCACTTCCTACAAATAGTCAGTGCCAGTAGCTCTTGGCTGTTTGAGAAAGCCCGTGCTTAGGAAATCAGGCGCGTAAATGAATCACAAGACTAGCAAGTGTGCACATTTTACATAGTCAGGACGGCTGTAAATCACTCTGGTGAGTGCTGGGTAAGGCTCATTATTCTGTCTAATTACCTGCTATCTGTTTGCCCACCATCGATCCTTTTATTTATCCCCTGGGCTCAGACATTCATCCCAATGAGATCGATCTCTATGTAATCTTTTTGAATTATTACTAAATGTGATTTTATTAATATTAAACCAGAAATGGCATACATGTATGTGTGTATATGTGTACATATGAAGTCATTATTCCCTATTGATATAAAAGCTGTCTTGCCCTTATGAGTTGCAACAGAGTATTTTGTTGTATAGAAATATTATTTGTATCCCATATTGTACTTTGCTTTCTTTTCTTTTGAGACAGGGTTTCTCTGTGTGGCTGTGGCTATCCTGGAATTTGCTTGGTAGACCAGCCTGGCCTAGAACTCAGAGGCCTGCTTTTGCCTCCTGAGTGCTGGGATTAAAGGCATACACCACTACTGCCTGCTGTACTTCACTTTGTTATATATTTTCTTGTACATTACTTGTATAAATAATAATATTGCAATGGCATTTGTTTCATAGGCACGTTTGTGCAGGTGAGTTTGTCTATGTGGTAAATTTTAATTCACCTTTTTATTAAGTGTGTGTGTGTGTGCATGTTGGTGATCAAACTCAAGACTTTGTGTGTGTAAGGCAAGTGCTCTACCACTGAGCTACAACCCCGGGCTTCTGTCCCTCTTGATTATTTTTTGGACACTTACTCAGGTTGGCCTTGAATTTACTCTATACTATAGGCAGGTCTTGAACTCTTGAACTCTTGATCCTCCTGATTCAACCTCCGGAGTATCTGGGATTTTAGGTCCTCATGCACCTGGCCTATCTTTAAGAAGTGATTTTTTTTTTCTAAAAATTCAATTTTTCTCCTTAGTGTTGGAGATAAAATCTAGGGTCTTATGAATGCTAGACAGTCATTCTACTATATACTTATAATAATTATTATTCTCCTCCTCTTCTTCCTTCTTTTTTTTTTTTGAGGCAGATTTCTCTATGTAGCCCTCTATAGAACTCCCTCTATAGACCAAGCTGGCCTTAGACTCAGAGATCCACCAGCCTCTGTCTACAAGTGCTGAGATTAAAGGCATGTGCTATCACTACCCAGCTTATAATTCTTAGTAGTAGTATATTAATTTTGAATTTCCATTGATATTGTCAAATTTAAGACAGAAAAAATTATGCCTACTGTTTTAGTTTGGGTTTCTATTGTGTGATAAAACACCACAATCAAAAACAATTTGTGGAGGACAGGGTTTATTTCAGTTTACAGCTCTCATCAAAAGGAAGTCACTAAATGAAGTCAGTTCCTCAAGGCAGGAACTGGAGCAGAAGCCATAGAGGAATGGTCTTTACTGGCTCACTCCTATGGCTTGCTCAGTTTGTGTTTTTATACACTCTAGGGCTACACGCCACAGTGGGTTGTGTTATGGTTTAGATAAAATGCTGCGGTTCCCCAGGGGCATAGCGGCAGGTCATGAGGGCCAGTGGGTCCCAGGCAGGGAGCAGTGCAGAGGGTCAGAGACAGAAACAGATAGGCACACCATGCAAAGAAAGTGGGTATTTATTTAGTGGGCTATGGAAGGGAAGGGGAGGGGGTGAGAGAGAGAGAGAGAGAGGAGGGGTGGAAGGGAAAAGGAGAGAGAAGGGAGAGAGATGGAAAAGGATCAAGCTTGCAGGCTTGCCTCAGAGGAAGGGGGAGGGAGTGGGCGGGGCTTGTCACTTAAAGGGACAGGACAGACCATTACAGGTTGGACTCTTACACATCAATCATCAGTTAAGAAAACACCTCACATGATTGCCTACATCCTGATCTCATGGAGATACTTTCTCAATTGTAGTTCCTAACTCCAGATAATTCTAGTTTGACAAAAAGCTGGCAAGCATACCTACCAAGAGTACAGGAAATAGAATCCCAGTTTTTTGTGGGAAAGATAAGGAAAGCAAAGCTCTTTTCTCTATCCTGTTAACGGGCTTGGAGTGAAGCTCCACATTAGAGCATTTGCCTAGCATGCCTAAGGCCCTGTGTGTAATCCTCAATGCAGGAAAAAAAAAAAGCAACAAACAAACAGGCTGGTCATAGACTGAGTACAATTTGTGCAGAGACATAGCGGCTTTCCCAAGCCTCTCTGGCTGGGCTGGACAAAGGACTTAGTCACATGATCACACTTTACTGCGGGAGAAGCTGGGAAATGTAGTCCAGACATGCTCTACCAGAATGTGATGTAACCAACGGCACAGTTCTGTCATTAAATGGCTCTGCCATTCCTGGGGGAGTTGTTGGACTTTATCCCAAGTAACTGGACCATTTGTACACTTGACAAAATTCCTTGCCAGGCAGTACTGCAGTGGTTCCGTAGGGGTTCCTGAGGACCCCACCATGTGCCAGGCCCCGGGCTGAGTGTGTCATCTGCCTCCCTTCTCACCACGGTCCTTCCATGTGGGTTTCCTGCTTTCCCACAGACACAGGAGGTTTAAGATGAAGAGATTTGCCCAAGGCAGAGGATACATATCTGTGCAGTGGAAGGCCCACGTTTCCTTCCCACATTGTATCCACGTCACACAATCAGTGCGTCGTACTGAGTAGCTTTTATATTTTTGGTTGTGAGCCTAGCCTGAGCTGTCTTTCTAGCCCCTGAGTAGCTCTCATATAGACAACTCACTGTGCCCTGCTTTAGGTTTTGCTGAACAGATATATGGAAGATATAGCCATTCGAACCTATCTGACCGGGTCTCTTCCATTTTTCAGGTCCTCTTTCAGCTCCTTGGCCAGTGGCCTTGGTGGCCCTCTACCCCCGTGGTCAGCCCAGAGCCTCTCCTGCCCATGCAGTACCCAGCAGCGGCTGTTGAGGGCCTTAGTGGCCCACTATCTGGGGTCTACACACTCCCCACCTTCAAGTTCCAGCCTCGCCGTGAGAGCATAGACTGGAGGCGCATCAGCGCTGTGGACGTGGACCGTGTGGCCCGGGAGCTGGACGTGGCCACTCTGCAGGAGAACATTGCTGGTGTCACCTTCTGTAACTTGGACCGAGAGGTGTGTAACCACTGTAGGCAGCCTGTGGACCCGGTGCTGCTCAAGGTGCTGCGCCTGGCACAGCTTATCATCGAGTACCTGCTGCACTGCCAGGACTGCCTAAGTGCCAGTGTGGCGCAGCTCGAAGCGCGGCTGCAGGCCAGCCTGGGCCAGCAGCAGCGCGGCCAGCAGGAGCTGGGGCGCCAGGCTGATGAGCTCAGGGGTGTTCGGGAGGAGAGCCGGCGCCGGCGAAAGATGATCAGCACCCTGCAGCAGCTGCTTCTGCAGACGGGCGCCCACAGCTACCACACGGTGAGGATTCTTCGCGGCGGGGCACCTAGACTGTGCACCTTAGGCACCAGGCCAGACAGAACGGCACTGCCTTGGGCCACAAGACGATTGGAGGCCATTCTCACCAGTTAGGAGCAGACTGTAGAGATGACTTTCTGAAAAGTCTGAGGATTTGGGCTCAGTGTTATGCAAGTGTAGAGCAGGTGTGTGAGAGACGAGTGTGCAGGGTTATACATACAGAGTACTCCTGTGCGTGGAGAGGGTGCATGCATAGTGTGTGAAGGTGTGGCTGCATGAGGTTTGTATCTGTGCGTGTGGGTGTGTTAACTGTGTATTGAAGCACCTCTGTGATATCTGTATCTGTAGAATACGTGTTATGTAATGTGTGCTGAACTGACTTACCACGATGGATACAGCTAAGAAGACTAATATAAGCATGCATTTATGATGTGTGTCTTGTATGTCCTGAGCCAGTGAAGATGTGAATGTTTGTCTGTACATATGGAGGCTTACATAATGGTGTATGTGTGAATGAATGAGGGTTATGTAGTGTATGTGCCTGAGGATGTGAGTATGTGTTTGTGTGTGTACAAGGATAGAGTCTGAATTTATGCTGAGTGTGCCATGTAAAGGCATGTGTACATGGATGCATGTGGCTAGTGACACATGTGTGGCAAGGCGTAGTGGAGGCAGGCTCATTTTAGAAAAATTACTTCATAATTCAGACAAGTAATAATTCATAGCCAGTACAGCACTTGAATGTTTGAATCTACTGCACCAGAGACGTAGGTTGAGACATTAATCCTTGTCACAGGCAGACTCTTGAATGTAATTATAGTTCATGCTAGTTTAGGCTTTCAGGAGATTCATAGTTTGGAGGCAAGGCTATTAGTGTGGGGTGGGGTATCTTCTTGTCCCACCCTACTTATATTCCTCCTATAACTAGAGGTTTATTTCTGTGAAGTCTCAGTGGTCAGAATCTGTCAGTGCAGACTCTGTCCATTGTGATTGTCCTGCAAGTAACAGAGATCTGCCTGGCTCTGCTTCCTGAGTACTCCAATTAAAGGTGTGTGCTACCAGAACTTAAAAAAAAAGTCACCTCCTAGAAAATGTATATACCATTTTTTTAATTAATTTATTTATTTAAGGATTTCTGCCTCCTCCCCGCCACTGCCTTCCATTTTCCTCCCCCTCCCCTGACCAAGTCCCCCTCCCTCATCAGCTCGAAGAGCAATCAGGGTTCCCTGACCTGTGGGAAGCCCAAGGACCGCCCACCTCTATCCAGGTCTAGTAAGATGAGCATCCAAACTGCCTAGGCTCCCCCAAAGCCAGTACGTGCAGTAGGATCAAAAACCCACTGCCATTGTTCTTGAGTTCTCAGTAGTCCTCATTGTCCGCTATGTTCAGCTAGTCCGGTTTTATCCCATGCTTTTTCAGACCCAGGCCAGCTGGCCTTGGTGAGTTCCCGATAGAACATCCCCATTGTCTCAGTGTGTGGGTGCACCCCTCGCGGTCCTGAGTTCCTTGCTCGTGCTCCCTCTCCTTCTGCTCCTGATTTGGACCTTGAGATTTCTGTCCGGTGCTCCAATGTGGGTCTCTGTCTCTGTCTCATTTCATCGCCTGATGAAGGTTAATATTCAGGAGGATGACTATATGTTTGTCTTTGGATTCACCTTCTTATTTAGCTTCTCTAGGAACGTGAATTATAAGCTCATTGTCCTTTATTTATGGCTAGAAACCAAATATGAGTGAGTACATCCCATGTTTCTCTTTTTGGGTCTGGCTTACCTCACTCAGGATAGTGTTTTCTATTTCCATCCATTTGTATGCAAAATTCAAGAAGTCCTTGTTTTTACTGCTGAGTAATACTCTAATATGTATATATTCCATACTTTCTTCATCCATTCTTCCATTGAAGGGCATCTAGATTGTTTCCAGGTTCTGGCTATTACAAACAATGCTGCTATGAACATAGTTGAGCATATACTTTTGTTGTTATATACCATTTTTGATTATATAATTGTTTGTAATGACTGGAATTTAGTGACATGGTCACATTCAGTTGTAAGGACGGCTAGGACATATATATGGTGGTTATTTTTACTGGCCTTGTGTTCTGTTCAAAATCAGGGATCCTATTTTCCTTCCTTTCCCACTTCTACCATCCTTCTTTATTTATGTGATGATGGGAATTGAACCCAGGGTTTCACACCCTCCAAACCCTTCAAATTATTCCTGTTTCTGAAGCAGCCCTTGGGCCCCGTGGAGGCAGAATTTCAATACAGGGAAGTCCCATGCTGTCTGGGGGATCTAATCCAGTTCTTCCGATTGTTCCCCCTCTGTGTAGTGCCATTTGTGTGACAAGACATTCATGAATGCCACCTTTCTCCGGGGCCACATCCAGCGCAGGCATGCAGGTGCGGCAGAAGTCGGTGAGTCCGGGAAACATCTGGGAGCTGCTAGGCTAGGGTTTGGTGAGTGGGGCCCATCCATATGAACTTGCCCTTAGAGCCTCCTAGAGATTCCATATGAGCAGTGCAGTCTTGTCTGGGTTTTCATACCATCCACTGTGTCTGAAGGACCTTTAGTCTCCCTGCCTCGTCTGAAGCTCTCTGAGGCTGGCTGTGAGCATAAATGGGGCAAATGAGCAGTCAGACCAGTTCTATGGCTGTTCTGTATGCTGGCGCTTATCGTGACTTAATCACTTTATTTAATTTTACCATTTCAAATTCCAAAAGGAGCAGCAAGGCTTTGCACTGTACCCATACATTTACATATGCTTTTTGAGTTCAACAGAAGTATCTGTACAATAAACAAATAATATAACACAACAATTTCATTGGGAAAGCGTCGTTATTTTTCATCATTGTAATTCCTTCTTTTTTTTTTTTAAATGAATTTTAGAATTGAAAATGTAACTCAGTAATTTAGGCTTTGCTTGAATGAGTGAAGTTCTAGGTTCAGTTCTTAGACACACACACATACAGGCACATACAGAAAGAGAGAGAGAGAGAGGGAGAGAGAGAGGTGGGGGGGGAGAAAGAGAGAAGAGAGCGAGCTAGCTTAAAGCAGTATTATTTAACTATGTACTTATATATCTCTTCAAAGTTCTATATTGAGGATTATTAAGGAAAATAGTCTATGTCTTATATACTAGTTTCTTGTTTTCTTATAAAAATATATAAAACTTGTAAAATTATGGAAACTTAACTATATTGTGATACATAGAAAAATAAAAATAAGATCAATGTGCTTTATCGCTGGCAGTTATTTTGATGCACTTTTCTTCATGTTTTTGCAAGCATATGAAATCACTTTTGACTATTGCTTTTTTTTGTTTTTTGAGAGAGTTTGTGTGTGTGTGTGTGTGTGTGTGTGTGTGTACGTACGTACGTACGTACTCTTGGCTGTCCTGGAACTTGCTCTGTAGACCAGGCTGGACTCGAACTCACAGAGATCCACTACTTCTGCCTCCTACATGCCGGGATTACGGCATGCACCACTAATGCCCTGCTTTTTTTTGGTTGTTGTTTTGTTTAAAGAGTTGATCTTGAGCTTGCTTAGTATAGTTCCTGATCTTCCTGCTTCTACTTCCAAGGTTCTGGGATTGCAGATGTTTGCTCCCATACCTGGCTGTACAAAGTAATGGGGTTCAAAAGTGTGCATTTTGCATACTAGGCAGGAGTTGTGAAAACATGATTTTTAATGACTGAATAAAATTTCCTGTTGTGACCATCAATTTCTTTTACATTTTCCTGTAGAATAACTGGATAACTCAAGAATCTCCTTACTGTGTACTACAGGGGAATTAACATTCTCTATGTAAATCTCTGTATTTTTTAGAAGGAGAAGGAACTGTTCTTCCTCTGTTTTAAGATTAATTTTTATTTATGTGTGTGTATACCGTGTGTGTGTGTGTGTATGTGTGTGTTTGCCTATAAAGGTCATAAGAGGGCATTAGATCCCTTACAGCTGGAGTTACAGGCAGTTGTGAGGTACTCGACATAGCTGTTGGGAACAGAACTCATGTTCTCGGGAAGAGCAGCAAGTGCTCTTAATCACCGAGCCGTCTCTCCAGCACTGGGAAATGTGTTATTCAATTGTTATTGCCAGCTCTTCTAGTCCACAGTTACCCTTAATTACTTTATCAAACTGAGATAACCCTGCATTCCAAAATTGCTTGTTCCCCTGTCTGGTAGCATAGGTTTTAGTCCCAGTCACTTAGGAGGCTAACGCAAGAGAACTGGAAGGCCCACCTGAGCAACTTAGTGAGAGCCTATCTTAGAATAAAATTTTAAAATGGGGGTAGGGGGTAGGGGTGGGGTTGCTTGCCTAGAGCTCAGTGCCTATTTCAAAGAACAGGCTGATTTTACCTTATTTATTTGGAAACATTTTTTAAAAGATTAATTTTATGCATATGAGTATTTTGTCTGCATGTATATGTGTGTATCACATGTGTGCCTGGTTCCTGCAGAGACAGAAGAGGGCATCGGGTCCTCTGGATCTGGAGTTGCAAGACAGTTGTGAGCCACCATGTGGGTGCTGGGAGTCGAACCTGGGTCCTCTGGAAGAGAAGCCAATGCTCTTAACCTCTGAGCCATCTCTCCAACCCCAAGCTTGATTTTTAACAAGAGTACCTGGTAATTTCCATTTAGAAGTCAGAAAATGTACTTGATACTTATTCTTTATCTGTTATTCTAATACAGTGGTTCTCAACCCATGAATAGCAACCCCTTTTGGGGTTGAACGACGCTTTCACAGGGGTTGCCTAAGACCATTGGAAAACACAGTTTCATAGCTGTAGGAAAATTACAGGCATGAAGTAGCAACGCCATAATTTTGTGGTTGGGAGTCACCACATCATGAGGAACTGTATTAAAGGGTGGCAGAGGACCACTGCTCACTTGTTTTGTGTCCATCTATCATTACTGTCAAAGTACTTTAAGGTACAGTTACTATGGGTTTGCATTTATAGAGCGGTCATGCCCGACACTGTGCTAAGCCCTTGGTGTTGTCACAGTTCATCTTCAGTCCATGCCACACTCCCCACTTGAGAGCTATTCCAGGTTTGTTTTGCAGTTTGGGGACCCAGAGGGACAGGGAGGTGGGGGATACGCTCTTTGTCCCAGGCCAATGAGTTATGAAGTTGCTGTCAGACTGAGGTGTGATTGCAGAGGGAGGATGGCCTCATTGTTGCCTTTTCACCTCTCCTTGTGTGGCCCCCAGGAAAGCAGAAACAGGAGCAGCCACTGGTGGAGGTGCTGGAAGACCTTCGGGCCAAGCTCCAGTGGACCCAAGGGGAGCTGGAAGCCCAGAGAGAAGCTGAGCGGCAGCGGCAGGTCCAGGTAGGTGTGCAGGGAAAAGGTTGGGGAGACTCAGGGCATTGTGCCCAGCCATGCATAAGACTCCCGCAGGGCCCGAATTCCCACTGTTTTTTTCTGAACTGAAAGTCAGAGATAGAGTGCCATCTTCTCTGGTTCGTCTGGAAAGGACCTGTGTGGCCAAAAGGAGAGCAGAGGTCATGGTGTTTTGTGTAGCGATGCTGAAGGCATCTGAACTGGAACATAATGGTTTGTGTTCGTTGGCTCACAGTTTTTGGTAACTGGGTTTGAAAGCTCCAGATTCTAGGCTGGGGACAGGTGAGCTATAAATATTTATGGAGTTAAAAACACTAACTCCCGTTCCTCCATGCATTAGCTCGTTTGTTTGTTAGCAGGAGTTTATTAAGTACCAACCAGGGCTTGTAAAGAAAGAGAAAACGAGTCTTATCCTGAAGGGAATTTCCAGTTTACCTAAGACTTGTCTAGCAGTGGACCCCTCTGGGTCTACACCACAGGAGCTGAGGGTGGAGAGTTCTCTGGATCCCCATCGTGTTATACATGTAGAACAGGCCTTCGTGGGTCTTCAGCAAATGTTTGGTACAATGTGGAAGTAATCATCATATTGCTCTTTCTCTCTTTCTCTAGGAAATAGAGATGGCTCGTCAGAGGGAAATAGAAGCTAGAAAAAAGTTTGATGAGTGGAAAGAAAAGGAGCGGAGCAAGCTTTATGGGGAAATAGACAAGTTGAAACAATTATTCTGGGATGAATTTAAAACGGTTGCCAACCAGAACTCCACACTAGAAGAGGTACCCAACACAAACAGCTTTTCGAAATTATTTTGTTGTAAGCCTGTTTATTTGTTCTTAACATTAATTTTGCATGTTGTGTATGTGTGTATGCATATTGGTTTGCCCATGCACACATATGTAAAGACCAGAGATGGACATAAGATGTCTCCTACCATCTTTCTGTATCTTCTTTTTTAGACTTATTTTATAGTGTGTGTACATGTGTGTGCGTATAAGTGTGTGTGTGTGATGTGGTATTTGTGTGTGTGTGTTCACATATATGTGCGGGTGCCTGTGGAAGTCAGAAGAGGACATCAGATTCCCTGGAACGGAAGTTATAGGCTGTTGTGAGCTGCCTTATGTGGATGCTGGGAACTGAACTTGGGTCCTCTGTAATAGCAGCAAGTGCTCTTACCAGCTGAGCTATCTTTTCAGACTTTCCACTTTCAGTTTTTTATTTATTCATTTACTTTGTAGTTGTTCGAGACAGGTCTTTCAACAGACCCCTGACTGTCCTGGGACTCAGTATATACACAAGGCTGGCTTCAAACTGATAGAGATCCGCCTGCCTCTGCCTCCAGAGTATAGGGGTTAAAGGAGCCCACCACCACACTTAAATCCTGCACCTTAGTTTTTTGAGACACGGTCTCTTACTAAACAGGAAGACCCCATTTTGACTTGAGTGACTGGCCAGTGACCTGCAGGATCAGCTTCTCTCCAGCTCCAGTCCCTGGTTTTACTCAGCTGCACTGCTGCACCTGGCTTTTACATAGGTGCTAGGGAGTTGAACTCAGGTTTTTTTTTTTTTTTGTTTGTTTGTTTTGTTTTGTTTTTAAGACATGGTCTCACTATGTAGCTCTGGCTATCCTGTAACTCACTATGTAGATAGATAGACTAGGCTCCTCTGTGCTGTGTTTAAAAGCATGAGGCACGGTGTCAGGGTGAACTTAGTTTTTACGTCTGTACAATAAGCACTTTGCCTATGAAGGTCTCATCCCACCTTCAGAAGTTGTTGCTGGTCTTCCTGACGCCTGCTGGGGTCTTACTGTGTTGTTGTTGGAGCTGACACGGTATAAGGTTGGACAGCAGATGCCAGTGCTCAGGGAAACCTGTACTGCTCTGCCTCACGCTTGCTATGTGATCTTGGGAGTGTTATTTTACATCCCTGTGCCTTAGTTTCTTTTGTATGCGACAGATTTGTAGCAGCTTTAAATTAGCACATTTGAAGTACATACCACTATCTGGCATTTAATTAGAACTCTCTAGAACATGGACCTTATTTTGCAAAGAGTTCTCATCATTGGGCAAAAAAATGTGACGGAACATAAATGAAAACATTTTTTCCTGACTTATATCTGGTGAATTCTGGCTCTATGGGGGAGGGTCCTGTTGTAGTTGCATATAATAGGTAGCATTTACTGGATGGCCTTACTGTTCCCTGCCTCTGCAGAACACTGTTTCTGGTGTTGTTATTGTTGTTTTTTTTTTTTTTTTCATTTAGAAGGGGATGGGCAGAGAATGTGTGTGTGGCATGCATTCACTTTGTTTTAAAAATGTATACTACACTCCTTTTTACAGGTGAAACCAAGACCATATAATTTGTTCAAGTTCACACAACTAGAAAGAGATGGAGCTGAGGTCTGAACATAGCGTTTAAAATTCCAAGGTCTTGTTTCTGCTGGCTGATCTTTATGCAGGAAGACCTTGTTAAAGTTATTGCTGAATCGCATCTTCTCACACATGCATGGAGTCCTGGTCTCTAATTGGTCCTTCTCACATCAGGAGAACCTTGTTTTGAAAGTGAATTGTCAACTGCTTTTCTCGCCATCACTCCATGTTTTGCCTAAAGATACATACCGGCCTGTTTTCCTAGGGGGATGGCCATGGGATGGAAAAGCAGAGAGGGGGCATAGTAGGACAGACAGGATCTCTCTCTCTCTCTCTCTCTCTCTCTCTCTCTGTGTGTGTGTGTGTGTTTGTGTGTGTGTGTGTGTGTGTGTGTGTGTGTGTGTGTGTGTGTGAGAGAGAGAGAGAGAGAGAGAGAGAGAGAGAGAGAGATCTGTTATTATTCAAGCCTTCCCAACACAGTGCTCCCTGCTGGATTAGGGCTGTTCTGCGGATGGGAAGCTGTTACTCCTTGTGGCTCTCTGCTCCTCACTAGCTCTCTACCCATGGTTCCCGATTTTAAGTGTCCCTGACTTGATACTTCCCAACATGCTGCCTGCTCAGGAGGCATTTATAAATAACTGTTGATTTGAATCAGAGGCTGCTGTTCAGAAATCACCTCATCAAGGGCCAAAAAATTTCTTTTAGTTAGGAAATCTGAGTCTCAGAAAATGACATGATCCTTTGTCAGCTGTGGCTCCCTTTCTGATTCAGAACACATCCTTTTAATACTGGAACACCCCACGATTGCATTTATTTTTTGCTTGTTTGTAAGATATTCACATTGTGCTTTTATGTCTCCTACCTCCTTTCAACATTTTATTTTAGTAAAGTATAGGGATCTAATTGGATACAAGATTATCAGTATTGTTTGATAATTATTTTGTCAATTCATCCTTTTTTTTTTTTTTTCTGAGACAAGGTTTCTCTGTAGCTTTGGAGCCTGTCCTGGAACTAGCTCTTGTAGACCAGGCTGGCCTAGAACTCACAGAGATCCGCCTGTCTCTGCCTCCCGAGTGCTGGGATAAGGCCTGTGCCACCACCACCCGGCCCAATTCATCCTTTTTTAAATTCTGGGGGAAACAAGGTGAAAATCTGTTCAGAATGATTGGAAAAGTACCATGAGATAGTCCTCAAAACCACAGACAGCATCCTGACGGGAGGAGGACTGAGGAGGGCTAAGTGCGCGTTGACAGCATTGCTCCTTAGAGCTTACCTGGCACAGAGGCATGAGCACTTTGGCCGAGTTGCCTGACTGCAGAGAGAACATAAGGATACATGGGGTAGGCGAAACTGCTGGCGGATACGCTAACAGGAGCCCCTGGCCATGCAAAGGGCCAGCTGTGTGGTGCGCTACACAGCGACAGAGAAAGCGGAAGTGGCATGTCAGAACCCTCCCCCTTGCCCCCCAAGTTTTCTGGCCCCTGCTAAAGCGTTTGCCAACAAAAATACTCAAGCTGGAAAATGATTAACATTTTGTCCTGGTATTGCCTAAGCAGTGGCTGGGAAAAGTTATCAAGAACACCAAGTAAACTCAGACTCAAAGCTTCCTAAAGCTGGAATAAGGTTTATCGTAGGGTTATGTGTGGGGATAGAAATGGGCTTTGTTAGTGTAACATGGGTCGGCGGAAAGGGCTTCTGTCTTTTATCCTGTTGTGCCTGCCTTCTCCTCTGGTACAGTGTTAGCTCAAGAATCACTAAGTCAATAGAGCTGGCCCTGACGGTGTGGGAGTGGGTGGGTGAGCTGGCCCTGAGGGCCGAGAGCAGGAAAGCTGGCCCTGCTCCTTGCTGCCTGCTGCAGTGGGCGAGCTGTCTGGGACAGTGCCAGAGCACTGGCCCTGGTGGTGTTGATGAGGGAAAGCTGGTGGGCTGACCAGGACTGACACATCTCCCTTATCTGTGAACTGCTGGAGCATGGGAAGGGGCCGGACCTGCAGATCCAAAGCTGCAGGGTCTCCATGACACAAGGCAGCAATACGATATCCAAGAGGAATCCCTGTGAAGACCCAATATCAAGGGAATAACAGAAGCCAGAGGCCTCAAGCCAGACCAATGGGTCATTGTAATGAACACTTACAAGTAAAGATGTGTGGACTAAAATGTATACTGTGTGACTCACTGGGCCACACTACAGCTTCCACACTGAGACTTTTTTTTGTATGTTAGTTTTTTTCTTTTAAATTTTATTTTATTTGGGGGGATGTGGCAAGTAAAGGGTAGATATGAAGGGATGGAAAGATGAACGGGATTGGGGTGCATGATGTAAACCCCACAAAGAATCAATAATAAAAAAAGTAAAAAAAAATCACTAGATATAAATGGCATGGCTTTGAATACTGTGCAAAACCAAAAACAGCTAAATAGCTGTTTCTGGTGACAGCCAGTGTGTGTGTGTGTGTGTGTGTGTGTGTGTGTGTGTGTGTGTAAGAAACAGGGATCCTCAGGGCATGGCTTGGGGAGCTAGGGATTCTCACATGGGCCCTAAGTGTGGCGTTTTTCAGTTTAATTTAGAGCTAGGAACAAACTGGCCAGGAGCTGGGCAAGCTTAGAACTTGGGGACATCAGAATTTCACTGTAACTGAAATAATACGAGTCCCCCCCCACCATCAATGGGTGCTCCTGTTGTTCAGGGGTTGAGCTTGGGAGACCCCTAGTGAGGGGACTGCTGATTTGTGTGGCTGTCTGCAGGCACACAGGAGTAGTGAGGGCAAAATGGACAGGCTTTTGAGGGGTCACTCTTCCGGTCCTGTATTGGGGAAGGTATATAGCCAGTGTCGTGTCTAGGGCTTCCTTTAATGAGATGATTCTTGGCTTTTCCAGAAGCTGAAGGTGCTGCAGACCTACAGTATGACTGAGTCCCACCTCGGGACTCTACGGGATGAGGAGTCCGAGGAGCGACTCAAGCAGGCCCAGGAGCTCCAGGCCCTCCGAGAGAAGATGGAAGTCCAGGTGAGCTTGAGCTGATGTTTGCTCCACACCCTTCTCTCCAGAGCAACGAGGAAGGAATCTGTCCATCCTCACAGAGGCCTCGGTTTGCCTTGTGGATTTGGTGAAGTTGAGAGACATCAAAGTTCTATATTTTCAGGCCTTGTTCGGCATGAAAGCACTGAATATATGGTTTTCACGCAAGGTTGGCGATGCTTTTAATCATCATATATATATATATATGTGTGTGTGTGTGTGTGTGTGTGTGATATGTATTAATATATGCAAATGCAGGTGGGTCATTTAGACATCTTTGTCCCAACTTTCATTCTGATAAGGTTGAAAACAGTTCAGAAAGTGTGCAAGTGTCCTGGGCTGTGAAGATATTTATGACAAGTCTGTGGTGTGGTAGCGAATGCTTAGGTATCAGCTCAGAGCTAAAAAACCACTTGCCAGTTTTTGTGGTGTGCAGACTCCTATCTGGCCATCACTATGAGGTCACTGAATCGAGCTGGGAAGATTCATACCCAGTCCACTCTGGCCACCACTGGGAGAACCTTACTCAAGTCCAGGCAGAGGAGGTCCGTATCCTCTCTAAGACCACAGCAGTCAGCCACAGCCCAGCATGAGCTCCTGCGTCCGCTCTCCAAGGTGGTTGGGAAAGAGCCGGAAGTCTGTCTGCAGAAAGGCTCTGAAACTGATGACACGGTGTTACGGGAGATCCTCCCACTCCTCCAGCCTATCGCCGCTGAGATACCAGCCCATTGGGGCGTGGTCTCTCTCCCTTTAAAAAAGCGGCCACTTCCCTCTCCTCGCTCTCTTGCTGGCGACTAGACTCACTTCCTGGTTGCGCAGAGGGCAGACGGTGATCTGTAAGTTTTTTCCCCTTTAAATAAATACCACCCTATTAATCATAATTCCAAACTGGTGTGGCATTGTTTATGACTTACGCCTTCAACACAGTGTCTTAGTTAGGGTTTCTATCACTGTGAAGAGACACCATGATTCCAGTAACCTATAAATGAAAACATCTAATTGGGGTTGGCTTACAGCTTCAACGATTTAGTCCATTATCATCATGGTGGATAGCATGCAAGCAGCGGGCAGGAAGACATGATGCTGCAGGAGGAACTGAGAGTTCTCCATCTGGATCCACAGGCAGCAGGAAGAGGCAAAGAGACACTGGACCTGGCTTGAACTTCTGAGACCTCATAGCCCCCCCCCCCCCCCAGTGGTGCACTTCTTCCAACAAGGCCACACCTCCTAAGAGCGCCACTTCCTGTGGTCCTATGAGGGGCCATTTTTATTCAAACCACCGCAGACTAGTTTGCTTTCTATTGCTGTATTAAATACCATGATCAAATGCATCTTGGGAAGGAAAGAGACTTTTTGGCTTCCACTTCCACGTTGCAGTCCATCATCAAGGGGAGCCAAGGCAGGGACCTCGAGGACGAACACGGCTCACTGGCTTGCTCTCCTGAGTCTTGCTCAGAACCACCCCAGGGATAACACTGCCCACAGTGGTCTGGGCCTTTCCACATCGATCATCAGTTAAGATAATGCCCCACAGGCTTGCCTGCAGACCAGTCAGGTGGGGGCATTTTCTCCATTGAGGCTCCCTCTTCCCAGATGACTCCAGTTTGTGTTAAGTAGACAAAAACACAAAACAACCAAACAAAATCTCTAACCAACACAGATGGTTCATAGATTTTTTTTTTTTTTTACATCACAAAAAGTCATTATTACTGGGGAGATGGCTTGGTCAGTCAAGTGCTCACAATACAAGCATGAGGACCTTAGTTTAGATCTCTAATGCCCACATAAATGCCAGGAACAGCGTGCATCTAGAACCTCAGAGCCAGGGGACAGAGACAGGCAAGATTTTGGGGCTTACAGCTCACTGCTCTCAATCCATCTAGCTAATTGACTTAGCAAGAGACCCTATCTCAAAAATAAGACAGAGAGTGACACCTGGCCTCCATGTACATGCAAGCATACCTGTACACACACATAAACACAATATAACACACACGCACATGCACACACACAACCTTTCTTTTCCTGTGAACTTGAACTCTGTTCATATTCTTCCCTTTTTTTTTCTTTGCTTTCTCTTCCTTTCTTTCACTCTTTGCTACAGGGTCTTATGTAGCCTGGGCTCCACTTACTGTGTGTCTGAGAAGGACCCTAACTTTGAACTCCTGACCTTCCTACTTCCAGCTTTTAATTGCTGGAGTTACAGCCTTGACCTACTGCGCTGGCCTTTTGCTTCTCCTCGTGGAAATTAATCCAGCTTTTGTTCTAGTTGTGGATATTTTTCCCGAGTCTTCTATTGGTCTTTTAACTTTATTGTTGTTTGGTTTCTCTGGTAAAAGTTGTCTTTTTTTAAAGAGTCCTTTGCATCTTCGTTAATGTGTATGTGTGTCTCTGTGTATTTGCATACATGTGTCAAGGTGCAGGAGCTAGAAGAGGGTATTGGAGCCCCTGGAGCTGGAGTTGCAGGCAGTTGCAAGCCGCCTGATATAGGTGCTGGGAACTGAACTCAGGTCCTCTGCAAGAGCGGTGACCCTCCATGACTGCTGGACATCTCCTCAGCCTCTCCATCTGTCCTTTATTACTGTGCCTGCTCTGAGACTTAAAAAGAAAATATTCCTGTGTTTTCTTTGAGTGATTCTGTAGCCTTAATCACTACCATTATCTTTTTGCTGTCTTGATTTTTATGTGTAATTATCTGATCTGTCTAGTTTATATTGACTTAAAACAGTCATGCAAGCTTTTATTTTTTTCCTGGTCAGTTAGCCATTTGTTCAAACACAAAGTCAGTAATCTCTCTCCCACTATGTTTCCATTCCCCCCCAAATTGGTTCGGTTTTTCTATTCTGTCTCACCAGGAGCTAGTACCTTTTACTTGTCATAATTTTATAGTTTATTACTGCATAGCAGGCTCCATTTAACAAGCTTTTGCTCCCTTTCAGAAAGCAGAATGGAAGAGAAAAATGAAGGCACTGCACGAAGAGCGGGCGGCTGAGAGGAGAGAGGTAGCTGATGTTGGCTAGCGGGAAAGTTTGCTTTCCCGTGACCTCGCCCTATGCAGCATTCCCCTCTCTGTCCCATTCTCTGTCTAGAATTGGTTGTCAGGTGTATTGTGGATACTGCTCATGGCTGTCAGTCCCCTTTAATATACAAATGGGGTCATCTGCCTATCCAGCAGATTCTTTAGCAAGGAGCTGTTGTGCCCAAGTTTCTGGTCCCCAAATGAATTCACGGAGCCGGATTTCCGAGCAAATTACATGAGGGTTTTTAATAATATTCACATTTAAGTTTGGACCAACACCTTTTCAGCACCCCAGCATGGTGGGTGTGGAAAGTGTGGCAGGGAGCCTTGGGGGAGGGCAGAACTTTTAAAGGGGAAATGCGGTAATCAGGGGAATTCATGTCCTGTTCTCTTGGGATTGGGTAAGGAGTACATAGGATAAAGTAGTTTCTGAACCCATTGGTCAGTTTTGGGGGCACGAAAACTTAACAAAGAGCCATTAATAACTGACAAGGTATCTTCAAGGATAGGATGCCTCCCAAGAACATCTGGACCTCATTAAATTTTTATGGCTTCTTTGTAGATGCCCAAGAAGAGAAGGGAAGTTGAGGAGGAAGTTGGTTAGTCTTCTCAGGCTCTGCTGGCCCCCGGCCTAGAAGATGCCAGGAGCTTGGCCCATGGGGACGGCACTTGTTCCCACCCCATTTTAGGGTTACCCAGTCCCCGTGTGATGGTTTCATTTCATTTGTGTTCTCTAGAGATTCTTTATGCAAATATTAATAACTAGCTTCACTTTACCTCTGCTCTTACATCAGAGGGGGCATGGGAACACATTTTCCTCCCTTCTTGTTTTTACCTGAAAAGAAATTTGATGATTTTTGAGTGGTCTTTTTTTCTTAACTGCCTCTCCTCAGTGGGTGACCATGTCTGACAGAGAACCTTCTTCCATGGTCCTAGAGGCCTGCCCTCCATTTTTAATTCTCCTTCTCTGGCACAGCTCAAAAAAATATACCCAAACCAGAAGGCAGCTAGAATTGTTTGAAAGCAAAGTTTAGAAATTCAGTCTGGCCTCAGGCGAGACCACCACCAGCATTTGGCTGTAGGGACTGCCCTTCTCACCTGGGGTACTTGGGTCCCTACAGACATCTGACTGACCAACCTTCCTGTGCCCACCAGATGCGGGAGGAGAACGAGAGGCTCCATGCCACCCTGTCTCAGGATCAGAAGAAGGCAGCTGCCCAGTCGCAACGCCATATCAACGCCCTCCGTGCACAGCTTCAAGAACAGGCCAAGCTTATTGCATCCCAGGAGGAGACGGTAAGTCAGTCCTTTCCCTAGTCAGCAGCCGTCAGGCCTCTTTTCTGTGAGGCTAGCTTGGCATCCTTCTGAGTTCATGCTGTTGGTGTCCTTAGGCTCCTGAAGGGAAGTGAAGAGGCATACAAGGTTGTAAGGCCACAGCTACCTCCCTCTAGGCTTATGTCTCACTCTTCTCCTCAGAGACCACATAAGATACCTGGTTCCCGGCTGGCACTTTGCATGAAACTTCACTGAAACCTCAAACTGCCCTTCAAGAGAGACCATTTGAGACCATTTTCTTTCTCCCCACTTTTATTCAATGGATGGTGGAACAGGCTGGGTTTTCTATATGTGGCAGGTGACATCGTCTCTAGCTAGGTTGGCGGGACACAGAGATGTGCTCCTTATAGTATTTTCACAGATATAACTTGTTAGCCAGCCCCCTTCCCATAAAGGAACAGCTTCTGATGCGGTTTTCTAATAAGCCAGTGAGACAGAAGTTGCCGAGTCTCCGAGCATCTCCTATTGCTGGGTCCTATGGCTCTTCACCTGTTCTTGATGATTCTTCCCTACCCCCAGTCTGTACTCAGTTCCCCTTTGGAAGGTCCACCTGGGACCTCAGGTTCCTGTGTTCTACATAGCCCTGGAGTTACTGCCGCTGTCCAGTCCCTTCCTCCTGTCCTTGGACCCCTTGCTAGTTACACTTTTCTGTTTGATTTTTTTCTTTTTTAAAAGATTTATTTATTATGTATACAGTATTCTGCCTGCATGTATGCCTGCAGGCCAGAAGAGGGCACCAGATCTCATTACAGATGGTTGTGAGCCACCATGTGGTTGCTGAGAATTGAATTCAGGACGTCTGGAAGAATAATCAATGCTCTTAACTGCTGAGCCATCTCTCCAGCCCCCACTTTTCTGCTTTCTAGCCATTTTATGTCAGTCACTGTACCCACCGGTCATGTGACAAAACTTTTTCTGGGAGACACAACACTCATGTCTACTCACCCCAGATAGGGAACCCATGACAGACCCAAGTGCAGATATCGCCAAAGTCCAGCTTGGCAAGTCAGTGAGTCTTATTGGGGTTATTTATAGGAGCAGAAATGACTCAAAGACAACTGTGTTACCAAAGCCCACCCCACAAGGGTGACAGCTCACAGAAACTGGGAACTTGGAGCACACTGCACAGCCTCAGAAAGCTCAGTAGCTTGGAGGGTCCTTTTTGAGAGACGCTGTTGGCCTAAATCTCTTCCAGGCAGTTCACCTGGTTTCTGCTTCTTCAGACCGCTGGTCTGGTCTCAGCCTTCTTTGCGGCATTTCTCCTCTCAGAGTCTGCATCTCAGCTTGTCTGAGAGTCTTCTCCGTAGCTCAGCTTTCTGAGAGGGACTCTCAGCTTTTATTCCTTTCTCTGTCAGGGAGGGGCCTAGTGAATCTGGTCAGTTTCAGGGACTTCCCCAAGCTCTTGTGAGTTGTCTACCTGCCTGCTTTTGGAACTTACTACACACGATGGAATGTTTCAGTCTCAGAGGAAGCTGTTATAGGACCCCACCTTGTCTCTTGCTCCCTGCAAATACTGGCCAAAGAGGAAGGAAAAGGCCCATGTTAGGGAAGGGGTGCTGAGCACATTTGCCAGTGTCTGGGTCAGGCCTCCTGGTAGGGATGCTGACCAGGCCTCTGTGTGCCCATAAGCCCCCAGGTCAGCTGTCTGTGTCACTGGTTAGAATTTCTCTCATCTCCTAGCTATCTTACATCAATTTTACCTCCATGCCAGCTGTACCCCCGTCCCATCCTGCTTCTGTGGGCTCGTGCCCTGAAAGAGTGGTTCTCTGAAGATTGTCGTTCCGGTCTCCTTTCCCTGAGAAAGCTGAGCAGCTGGTTATCCAGGAATGCTAGCCATTACTCTTCCTTGGTGTGGTCTCTCTCCACACGCACATGGTGGGAGATGAGATGTGCTTGGGGCGGGGTAGTAAGTCATTCTAGTTCTTGGTGGGTGGCAGGATAGCAGCCGTTGCCCTCTCTTCCTGTTCCTGGCAGGTCTACTGCTCAGAGCAGAGTCTCTACAGTGTCCCCTGCTGGCTGTAACCTGCTCTGTCCCATCTTTTGCAGATCCAGACGTTGTCCCTCAGGAAGGCGGAGGGTAAGTCAGCAGTGGGTGGTCAGGATCAGTCAATCTTTGGGTTGTCCTGGGCTCTTTGCCTTCTACGCCCCACCCCAGGTGATTTATGGGTCAAACACTGGTGACAGCAGTCCATGGGACATTCGCTGTGGTGTCAGGCTGTCCAACTGGATGAGACAGAGGGCTTATGGGAGGGAGGTCATTTGTGCTTTCTTTCCATCAGCTATCAGCGATTCTTGCCTGTTTTATTGTTCTCTAGTGGGAGGGAAGAGAGAAGGGTCTTGGGCATGGTGTTGATAGGACTGGGCCCTTGAGTTGTCTTTCTAACTCGCCTTATCTGTGGCATGCCATTCATAATGACTGTGTTTCATGCCCAGCACTTTCCGTTCCTCCTCACATTAAATTGTGATTTGTTGTGCGATGGGTATTATAGCTCTGTTTTTCCACATAAGGACACCGAGGCTTAGTGAGGTTCAGAGACTTACCAGCTTATGCACAGCCACTGGAGGCAGAGCTGGGATGTGAGTCTGATGTTCCCGCCTCTAGTGTCTGTGTTGGTGACTGTTTTTCCATCCTGTCCCTCTGAGAAAGATGAATCTATGGACGGCTTGCCCTTACAGACCACTTCTCCCCCGGGGTACTACATCTTTCTTTGAGTCAGGGGTGAGGTGCAGGGTTCTGGTGACACTAATTGTTCCTGTCTTCTCAGAAGTCCAAGAGGTGCCAAAGGCTGTGGACACAGAGGAGGAGTCTTCTGAGGAAGGTGGGTCGGTCTCTCTCTCTCTCTCTCTCTCTCTCTCTCTCTCTCTCAAGCAGATTGGCCACTCTCCTCACTTTTTGTTTTCTCTTTAACTGTAATCTGGACACGTGAAGCTATGGCAGAAGGAACTGAGGACACAGGATAAATATTCCTTAAGCGCCTTGCATGCATCAGATGTCTGTTTAAAGGCACTAACATGCGGTCTGCAGGGCCACTGAGTCACAAGCTACAGGAGGCAGAGCAGTACCTGCTGGGCTTCTGACTCAGGTCCTGACCCTTGTGCCTGCCCCACTGCCTCTCACCCAGTGCTGTTCAGAGCACCGGAGGAGAGCTCACTGCACTGGCTTTTAAATGGTCTCTGTTTCCCATGTGAGTGAGCTGTGGGTAGATCATGGAGGACTTAAAGTAACAAGACTGTCAAGTGCTCCAGAGAGGAAACTTGAATGGGCGATCTTGACTGCCCTTTAATCTGGATCAGAACAGAACCAGATTCAACGGGTGGAGGCCTGGCTAAGGCTGGAGCCCGTCTGGAATCTGAGACCAGAGTGGAGCCCACGGAACAAGTTGTTTCCAGGGTTTGATTCCAATTCCCAAAGCTATGAGTTGACCTCAGAACTGACAGCCCAGATCTGGGATGTCCTAGGTGGCTGGTGATGGGGGTGTAGAAGCTGGGTGGTGAGTCTAAGACAATGAGAGCCAGGAGGGAAAATATGTCATCTTCTGGCCCAGGGGTTGACATGTGGGAGTGACTCATTCTAGGCACTGGGGTTACTGGCGGGTACACGGGCTCTCAGGGTCACTGGCAGGCAGGTCCAGGGTTGGTGTGCTTAGCAGGGAGCACTGACCTTGCTTATTGTCTCCTGCTACAGAGCTGCAGAGCTCCCATGATGAGCAACGGAAGGTGTTAGCAGCTCTGAGGCAAAACCCCACTTGGCTGAAGCAGTTCCGGCCCATCCTGGAAGACACCCTGGAAGAGAAGCTGGAAGGCATGGGGATAAAGAGGGTCGGTTTCTGGGCTACTGTTGACTTAGTCATTCGATTATGTGTGTAAAGACAGGGTCTTGCTGTGCAGCTCAGGATGACCTTGAACTGTTGAAATACGGAGCAGCGGGCTGTGTCCCGCCACCCGGCTAGCTTTACCCGAAATAATTACACAGAAACTGTATTCTTTTAAACACTGCCTGACCCATTAGTTTCAGTTTCTTATTGGCTAGCTTTTACATATTGATCTAACCCATTTCTATTAATCTGTGTAGCCCACGAGCTGGCTTACTAGGAATGATCTTAACCTGCGTCTGTCTGGAGTGGGAGAACCATGGCGACTCCCTGACTCAGCTTCTTTCTCCCAGCATTCCGTTCTGTTTACTCCGCCTACCTAAGGGTTGGCCTATCAAATGGATCTAGGCAGTTTCTTTATTAATAAGAAATCACTCCCACATCATTGAACTCACATCAATCCTCCTGCCTCAGCCTCCAGGGTGCTAGAATTAACATAGTATGCCGTTGCACCAGGCTAAGGGATACAGTTTTAAGGGCTGAGACCTATAATGAAGACAAAGAGTTTTCTTACCCAGAGAGGCGATTGGTCGGTGTTTATCTTGCAGGCTCATCCGTTTCTTTCTGTGTTCCTTGCTGTCTCGGGATAGCTTCTGTCCTGACAAGAGAGGTCTCTCCTTTGCTCCAGGATCTTATCCTGACACTCTCAATGTTCTTCACTCACTGGTTACTTTTCCCCCTGTCTCTTTAACCAAATCACCAATAGAGGACATTCAGCTGGCTGAGTCTGGTCTATGGGCCAGTCCCATGTGCGTAAGTGTCTCTCTAAGTCCACTATCTATGTATGGGGCCTGTGACTCTTCCCAGATGTCTACAGACAGAGCCCGAGAGCATCTATTAGTAAATAAAGGTACAGTATGGCATCAAAGTAGCCAAGTGTCATAGCATTGAACCCTCCATTTACATTTCAGTGAGTAAGATTAGAAAACCAAGTCAAGCAGACATAGATGGCTGGGTTGAGTTTTGTAAAGATGCTGTCGTCAGCTGCTGCTTAATCCTATGTCGGTCCTGTGTTCAGTTTTGATTTAAAAATGTCTTAATTTTGATAAATCTTCTTGGATTCAGGTGCCTCCCAAGCCCTGTCCTGGGCTCTGGTGGGTGGTAGGCAGAAGCCCAGCAACTTCTAGCAGTACACACTGGACTTTGAGGTTAATTTCCAAACGCTGTTAAACAGGGAGAACACGGTAGAGCCAGGAGGTGCAAAGAGAAGCAGGCTATGCTCTCCCCCTGAGATTCGGTTGGATGTAGGGAAAACACGCCTCATCCAAGTCCCTTATGGGGTGAAGTGGATTGAACTGTGATGTAGCACTTCGCCTAATCCTATGTTGTGCACTGTGGTAGAGCTTCCTAAACCCTGAGTTCACACACTTTCGGCTATGTGTGAGGCCCATCCTCTCTGTTCCCCACTTCACCCCTCCCACACAGGCTGCAGACACAGTACCTCCATGTCAGCAGCTATCTGGAAAAGGTGAGGGAGCCTGTGTCTGTGAAGGTGCACGTCTGTCTCTTCCAGGACACAAAGGGAATTTCAGCTCAGACTCTCCGACAGCTGGAGTCCCTGCTGAGAACCCAACGGGAGCAGACAGCTCGAAGCTTTCGTGAATTTCGGAGTCTGAGGGAGAAACTCAATAAGGAAGTGACCAGCAGGGTGAAGCAGAGGTGGGAGAGTACAGCTGGGGTGTCCCAGCCAGAAGGCCAGCCTCCAGGTAAGGGGGGCAGGTGGGCTTTGAGACCACAGGAGAGGATTCCATTCTGGCTGTGGCTTGTTTGCATGGGAGAAGGGAGCTTCCCCTGCCCCCCTTTGGGGATGTTTTTCGGACTGGTAGAGCTTGTGGAATTCTCAAGGGCAAATGAGTCCTGAGGTCCTCCTTTGGAGAAACAGAGTCATGGGAGGAGCTGGGTTGAGACAGTTAAAGGATGGTGAGGTTCCTTTCCTCAGTCGTGGCTGGGCATGACCATGACGCCCATGCCGTCTCATGCCCAGCAGGTGCATAGAAAGTTTGCCAAGTGCAGCCTGCACATATATATATATATATATATATATATATATATATATATATATATATATCTCCCGGGGACATCAGAGATGGTTTTAGTTGGTACATGGACCAATTATTTTACAACTTGTTCTTTCTTTCCCTTCACATGAATTGGGGAAACAATCCTAGCATACAATCATGTGAGGTAGTAGAATTATTTCTCATTTGCCCAAGTGTCTCTAACTTAGTATAGTGTCTGCTTTGCTTGACTTTGTACCAGGACCTGCCCTGCCACATGAGAACGCAGGGAGGACTGGGAGGTGTGAGCCACACAGACACAGGGGTGCTGGACACTCAGGAGGGGGCAGGAAGAGGGATTTGGAGAAGAAGAATGGAAATGTCCTCAGACTTCTGTCTTTCAGGGGAAAGAAAGGGTGTCTTGCTTCTAGTACCACCTTTTTTCCCCCCATTGCTGTCATCAGAGAGTCAGGAGAGCTCCTCCCTTGTCTCCATTGCCCCTTCCCTAGCTTTGGAATTCAAGTCATTAACTGTGATGAAAGACACATCTTCACGACACTTTGTGGACCTTTCCTTCCTGCTCACATTCCCCACAAGCCCTTTGCTGATGCTCGCCTCGTCTGCTTCGAGTCTAAGCAGTTCTCAACCTGTGGGTCGCGACCCCTTTGGGGGTCGAACTCCTTTTTCACAGGGTTGCATAACAGACAACCTGCAAATCAGATATTTAGTTACGATTCATAACAGTAGCAAAATTACAGTTATGAAGTAGCAATGAGATAATCTTGTGGGGTGTGTGTGTGTAGGGAGTTGCCGCAACATGAGGAACAATATTAAAGGGTTGCAGCATTAAGACGGTTGAGAACCACTGGCTTAGACCTCGTCCCTTTCTCGGGAGCTTGCTGCGTGATGCAGTGGAGGGAGGCAGTGGCAGATGGACGGCCAGGTTTGTGACGATCACTTTGCTCCACGCAGTTGAGGGCAAGGTCCTCCATAGCTCCAAGTCTCTGTAAAGCAGAATGACACTGCCTGAAGATGGGCTGGGGGCTGGGGAGGGGTGGGCAGCAGAGATATGCAAAGAGCTTCGCTTAGTGTCTGGTGCACAGTAGCAGTAAGTTATTGTTGTTTCCTCCCAGTAGGCTTGTTTTGGCCTTTCTCCTCTCTTCATCTTACCCCTCCCCACTTATGAATAAACACAGCCTCTGAGAGCAGCGCCTCACAGGCGTGTTTGACCTTGAGCTATTGCAGTAAGAAGTACTCGGTGCCTGCTGCCTGCGTGTTGGTTTCATGCAAAGCACTTACTCTAGCTTCCTGTGATACAGTTTCTCTCCAGTTCGCTTCCCATGACCAAACATCACTGGACCCCTTGTTTCCTAATGGGAAACAGGGGTGGTATCTGATTGCCTTCTAATTGTCTGCCTTGGGCACAGCAGCCTTTCCTGCAGCTCTTGGTAGTTGTGTAGTCCTGCAGCGACCTCTGGTGGCAACAGAGTTTTCCTGCAGGGCCTCTTGCGTTCAAGGTTGGGAGCTAAGTCAGCCTGGGTCTGCAGACTGGTTGACTCCTCCGGTCGTCTGTAATGATGGCATGACCCGGGGACATCAAATACTCTCCAAGTCTCTGAGCTTTGTCCTGGTAGAGGGACTTAAGATATAGGGCGACTGTCAAATGTACTGTGGCTTCATCATTTCTGGTGTTAGACTTTCTTCTGTGTTATTTCAGGACTACAGGCCCAACATTGGCATGTTCTGCAAGTCATTCCTTTCTGTGTTTCTAGTCAAAAGTCAGCGGACCACACTGGCCACAAGGGAGGCCAGGCCAAAGACCAGGACCCTGAGTGTGGTACTGCCATCCAAGCCAGCAGAGCCTTCTACACCAGCTCGTCCGAGCCATAGCAGCCATGGCCCTGGCCTCCCCCAGGTGTCCACCCCCATTCCACGCCCCAGAGTGCATGGACCCTCCAGTACCCCTGTTTCCCCTGGGCCCGGGCTGAGGTGAGCTCTAGACTTTGCCCTCTTGTGGGGTCTGAGGTGATGGCCTCTGGCCTCTGGAAGCCTGCCCTAGACCCTTAGAGAGCTCTGTATTACAGGGGTGGGATGGGGACAGACGTGGACATTGAAGATAACTCAGGCAGTGTTCAACCTGAAGCTCTGAGAAGAGACTGGGCTTCCTTCACTCCCGCCCAGGCAGATTTACCCTTCCCTTCCCATCTCTTCCTCCAATCCACAACTATAGTGAGAGGGTGGGGCCTCAGGTCCTCTGGGCATTATACTTCGCCTGAGGGAGCAGGGCTAGCTTGGGGCAAATTGGAAAGCCAAAGTCTGGTTTTTAAATTTTTCTTTCTGGTTTGTGTCCCTTTCATTTCGTCTCGCAGCAGTACCCCTCCTTTTAGTTCTGAAGAGGAGCCGGAAGAAGACGTTGTACAGCGTGTGTCTCTTCAGCCCCCCAAAGTTCTTTCCAGGTCTGCACCCCAGCCGGAGGGCAATTGGAGCTGGTCTGACTCTGAGACCTCAGAGGAGAGTGCCCAGCCCTCTGGCAAGGGCTCTGGTGGGCTGGCTTCCTCAGGTGAGTCTTTCTCTGGCCTCAGTTCCTCTGTGCCCTGGAAAACCCTTCACCTTCTTCCGGGGAGTTCTGATCTGGCATTTCTTCTTTGGCTCAGAAATGCCAGGAGGAAGTTAGACCTGGGCAAGAGTTATTTTGCCCCCTGTTTTTGTCTCTGAGTTGTCTAAACGTTGGAGGTTTTATCTAGTAGAGAAGGCCCTCTAAGGAATAGGTCCCTTTTGGGGCTATATGGGAGAGATAGAAGGTAGCTGGAACCCAGAGGGTGTCTCCATCAACAGCAACTGTAGCATTTTATCCGGGTAAGAAAGTTCTTTGGCATTTTCTTCAGTGACAGGCAGGGATGCCACTTGCCGATGAAAAGTGCTTTATAGAGACTTAAGCTAAGGGTTCTGCTAATTGGGGTTCATTATTAATTCTTTAAACTTACCATGCTTTATCTAGTAGGTCATTATAGTGACGAGTCAAACATTTCTCTTCTCAGAGTAGTGGCGTCTGCTCCCAGCCATTCAAGGTTCCCTTAGAAAACTACGGACAGAAGTGAGGCCTCTGCCTTAGGTTGTGTTTCTTAGCTCTGGCCGAGTCAGGGAATGTGAGGCTTACAGTTTTCACTTTGCAAAGCTGGAAGGACAAGCAGTGGGGTTTGCAGTCGGTCAGACAAGATTAACCGTCATACGTCACCTGCCTGTACAATCTTTGTAGTTCGCGAATTAAACAGAAGCCCCCCTCAGATTCATCAGAGGGACAGTGTCCACCAGCAGCCATTTCATAAGTCAGCAGTCACATTATCAAGGCATTCTTATTTTTATATATTTTTATTTATTTATTTTTTTAATTACCAAAGCATTCTAAGCCCATATAACCAGACTAGTTTTAGCCTGGGCCTTCCCTGTCTCCTTTTCCCTCTTTTTTTTTTTTTTTTTTTTTTTGGGTGGGGAGAGACACTAATTTTGTCTTCTTCCTCTTGACTATTGCTCCATTCTTTCTGTCCAGGTTGGAGACTAATATGGTCCAAAGGGGCGAAGCATTTGTTTCCCAGGCTCATCCCACTAATGTGACTCCTTGCCCCCTTCCAGGAACTCTGGTGCAGTCGATGGTCAAAAACCTTGAGAAGCAGCTTGAAACGCCAGTGAAGAAGCCCTCCGGAGGGGTCAGCATGTTCTTAAGGCCCAACGCTGCTCTTCAGAGGTCTTCCACGCCAGCAAGGAAGTCTCAGGTAGGACACTTAAAGATGGCCCTACATTCCATGGAGAGCCAGCTCCAAATGTGTGGGCTCTGGGGTGAAGGCTGGGGAAAGACTGAGCAAGTGTCTGCTTTGACATGTCCCGAGAAGGACATTGCATGTGACCTTGTCTCCTTTGTCCCTCTGTATGTGGAAAGATGACCACTTTGGATGTTAAAAAAAAACCCTTTGGTTCATTAGATAAGTTCTTTCTGGGGAGATTTATTTTCTAGTCTCCTGCCTCTGAGAGCCTCCTGTTGTGGTTGCTGTCTTCCTGTGCTATCTCTTCCATACTGGGCCCCTCCCCAGCCCTTACTTCACAGAAGACCCCCAAAGGGGCTGGGTATAAAGCACTGCCCACTATCAGAGTGGTACCTTACAGCATGTCAGACGGGGACATGTAGACAGCTTGTTCCAACTATTCAAGGTGGTGGGTGCCTCACTGCTGCACACCTTGGTGGCTGCCCTCCCTCAGGTGCAGACTTAGCACTCACACGAGCGCCAGACTCTTTTTTAGCCACCTTGTCCCTCCCTCAGGGAACAGCTGCCACTTTCTGTTACCTTCTAGGGTGGGAAAAGAGAACTCTTTCCCGCCACTCCATTTGCAGAGGATGAAGATGCTGCCCTAAGCAACAGAGGAGGAGTGAGCGGTTGTCTTTTTAGTGCTGCTGATGGAACCCAGGGCCTCCCACCCGCTACACAGACACTGTCACTGAGCAGTCCCCGTAGTCTCCCGCTTCGTGTTTTCTAACAGCACCCCGACATACCTTTTCTTATCACACAGTAGGTATGTTTGGCTCATCTTGGAGTTTGTGTAGAGTCCCCAGTTCTCCTGCTCTCCATTTAGAAAGAGCACCAATAATTTAAATTAGACGGAGGTGTTGTCCGGGCCCTGGATGGGCTCTTCTTGTATGCCAGGATAAAATAGCTGGAATGTTGTTCCCATCTCCTCTCAAGTTCAGCGTTTTCCAGGCAGCTCTGAGCACCAGTCTGTGAGGAGGGGTCCTTTCGACTAAGGTGCATTCATCCCAAGAGCGTCAAATGTTAGAGGCTTCCAGTTCTGTCAATGTGAGGAGCTAAAATCTGCATATACTATCACTCCGTCTATCTTTTCATCACACACTGTGTCGGTCTCGTCACGGAGCATGTGTAAGCATCTCCGAGCTCCCTGTCTTCTCTGCTGTGGGTGGGCACTAATAGTCTACTGCAGATAGATGGTGGTGGGAACACGCCCAGGTTTACATGCAAACATGAACTACCAGGTCCACCCGTAAACCTCTCCAGGGTGCTTGCCTTGGCCTCATTAGTAGGAATCCAGCCCTGTTTCAATCGCTGTGGCCCTGAGTCTCTGATGCAGGTTTTCAGAGGTGGGGAGCTTAGAAGGCAGGACCAGGAGTCCCCTCTTCTCATCGCTTTAGTCTGAGGCATCACTTTCCCCCATTTCTGTCTTGGATGCTGCTGAACGCTCTATCATCCTCCTGCGCTTATCAAAATCCATCTTCTCCTCCTCTTTTACCTCTGCAGCTTTCTGAGGATGAGAGTGACTTGGAGATCTCTTCCTTGGAAGATCTCTCCCAGGACCTGGACCAGAGAGGAAAGCCAAAGCCGTTGTCCCAGCCAAAGCTCCCAGAGAAGTTGGATGCCAGCCCTTGGAGCTCTGGCCGACCTCGGGTTCCTGGCTGGTGATTCTGCGTATGGTTGCCAGAGGGCTTAGCCTCGGTACCTGGCTCGGCTCAACCTAACAGAAGAGACGGTTAGGCCTCTTGCTCCCACCAGCAGCCAAGAAGTCTTTCCCGTGAGGAGAAGCAGAGCAGGAGATAGACGGGACCTCTATGTCTTCTCTGTGTATGGACTGCTACCTCAGAGGGCCCTGGTCCTGCCGCTATCACAAGGGACTGGGTCCTGGAGTGGTGTCGTGTGCAAATGGAAGAAGGATTGTAACAGGACCTCCAAGTGTTTCTTCCGGGGTGCCCATGTCCAGTGCAGTCTTACAGGAGGTGCTGTTTGTAGTCTGCAGGTCACTGTGGGGATGGGTCCTGCGTAGTCACTAGTTCCCTACTCTGTGCTGCGCTACTGAGTTGGGGTGCAGACAGAGGTAGGAGGTGCGAAGTGTCTGCTGCCAGGGCCAAGTACAGTAATCTAGGGCTAGACATTACAGTCTTAGGTGGGCATGGGAAAGGCCTGTCCTAATTCTATTCCTGTTGCCAGGATAAAGCACTGACCAAAAGCAACTTACAGGAGGAAAGACTTGGTTGGGTTTATAGTTCCAGGTCACAGCTTATCACAGAGAGGCAAAGGCTGGAACCTGAAGGTAGAGCTGCTTGCTGTTCCCCGCAGCATTACCTCTGACCAAGGAAGTCACTTCACAGCCAAAGAAGCATAGCAGGAACCGTGGAGGGTGCTGCCTGCTAACTGGCTCACAGCTGTACATACTCAGCTCATTCATACGGTTCAGGACCGCTTGCCTACGGAAGGTACCGCTCACTGTAGGCTGGGTTCTACACCCATGAACAACCAGGACAGTCCCTCACACACGCTGCCCTCAAGCAGTCCCTCCACTGAGGCTCTCCTTTTGGACAGTTCTCTGTTGTGACAAATTGATGTTTAGACCTAATCTGGACACCTTCCAGCCCAGACCAGGATGACCCTGGAGAAATTCCCTGAGTTGTGACACCGGGTGGAGCTTGTTCACGGGCAAGAAGAGAGAGCAGTTTGGATGGAGCCTCTTGTCCCCATAGAACCACAAATTTAATTTTTGAGATCATTTCTGATATGAGTTTTTATATATAGCTTTTTTATATGACTAAATTTTTTTTGGAGGAGGAAGTTGAGGTTTTTTTTTTTTTTTTTTGACAGGGTTTCCCTGTGTAGCTCTGGCTGTCCTGGAACTCTCTATAGAGCAGGCTGGCCTTGAACTCAGCTTGCTTCTGCCTCCCAAGTGCTGAGATGAAAGGTGTATATGGTGTCACATGACTTAGAGTGTATTTTTTTTAGTATGAAGACATTTATTTATTATAGTGAACATTTAAATATAGAATGATATACGTACCTCTCTGTCGTTCTTTATTATTATTTTTTCCCAGCTTTGTGGCTTGCGGGTGGTGATGAGGGGATGAAGCAGCTTCTTCCTCAGTAGCGCTGGGTTAGGGCCTTTGGGACGCAGGATTTAAACTGCAACAAGACAGCCGGCTTTACTGAGGCACTTTACCTGGGCAAGGTAAAGATGGCAGAAACGGGATCTGGCAGAGGAAGGTCGTGGAGTGCAATGCAAAGTTAAAGAAAGGAAGAGGCGTGTCCTTAGTCAGCAGTCTGTGCTGTGCAGAGACACCATGACCACAGCCACTCTTATAAAGAAAAGCCTCGAATTGGGGCTGGCTCACAGTTTCAGAGGCTTAGTCCATTTTCATTACAGTGGGGAGCATGGGCATGCAAGCAGACATGGTACAGGTAGCAGGAAGAGAGAGACACTGCCTGACTTGGGCTTCTGAAACGTCAAAGTGTTGTGCCCAGAGTCTGGACCCCCCAAAACCATCAAGAGACCAGATCCAATGCAAAAGCAAAGAGTTTTTAATTATGAGTTCGAACCCAGTGATGGAAGAAAAACGCTGCACAGAGCAAAGCTGGTGGCTGGGTAAAGGGAGGGCTAGGGCCATATCAGTGTAAAGGAAACAGTTCAGTGAAGTCACAGCAAAGGACTCTGCATGGACCCTGGACACAGGTGGGCAGGTAGGTGATGGTCAGGGACCCCTCAAGCCTCAGGGCTTCCTGGGAGATGATCCGTGTGGGGCGAAGAATAAAACTCAGTCAGCACCAAATTTTATAGGCGCTGGGTCAAAACGTCCAGAGTCTGGCCTCTCGGTTTGCTTTTCTTACACTTTTAAGCACAGTAAAACTTTGGAAAAAGGGTTCCACATGACAGTTACCACAACAAAGCTTTAGGCATAGCTACATAGAAACTCCCTAGCAAAGTCGCAAAGAACCCTGACCATTGCAGTAAGAATGAGTTCTATTGGCTGATAAACTGCTGGCGGCTATGGCCTAGAGAGGAGAGGTTTGTAATAAGCATTAAGGATGGGATCTGTTGATGAGTGCAAAGTACATGGGACTATCTTAGGGTTTCTCTTGCTGTGAAGAGACACCATGACCATGGTAACTCTTATAAAGGAGAACATTTAATTGATGTGACTCACTCACAGGTTCAGAGGTTCAGCCCATTATCACAGTGGAGAGCATGGTGGTATGCAGGCAGATGTGGTGCTGGAGGAATAGCTGAGAATTCTGCATCTTGCAGTCAATAGGAAGTCAGTTGAGACACTGGCGGTATCTTGAGCATAGGAAATCTCAAAGCCAGCACCCACAGTGACACACTTCTTCCAACAAAGTCACACCTCCTAATAGTGCCTCTCTGAGCGTATGGGGGCCAATTTCATTTAAACTACCACAGGGGCCTCTTTCATAAGGACGAGTTCTAGTCACTGAGTGACAAAGGTCAGGATTTTGGGGAAGTTCGGATGGAGGCTTGCCCCACAGAATAGCAAAGCATCACCAGGTCATTTGACCTTTTTCACTCCAGCATTCCAGGGGACCAGGCATCTTTCATTTCCTTCCATTGAAGAAAATAGGACCATGTGTTTGACAAGCCTGGTGCCTCCAGTGTTTTAAACTGAGTCTCCTACAGGTAATTATTTCCTTTGAGTGTCTCATACCATTGACCGTTGACACGTATGATGGCTATCCCAGGAGCTATGTGATGAGGAAGAAGGATGAGCATGTCTGGAATGGTGGGCGTCCCTGCTTCTCCGTCACACTTTGACCTCACAGAACTCTGAACAGCACACCTCTAGTGCCATGTATGCTCTGGGATCTGCTCTTTGTCTCTGGGTTGTGTCTGCTTCTGTGGACTGTCGCGAAGTCGGCTTGCAGGGGAGAACCAGGGTGGGCGGGGCAAAACCTGCTTGGTGTAGAAAGGGATAGAGAGGGGATTGATTAGGGGAACTGACTCCCACATGGTGGAGGCTGAAGAATCTGGCCATAGGACACCCGGAAGCTGCAGACTCCTGGAAAACAGTGGTATGGCTCAGTGCAAGAGCTCAGGCATGAGAATCAGGAGAACTCAGGTGCAGGTGCCAGTCAAAGACCAGGGCCTGAGGACCAGGGAGGTATATTTCTCAGAATGATGAGCGAATCAATCTGGAATTCTTTCCTTTCCTTTCCTTTCCTTTCCTTTCCTTTCCTTTCCTTTCCTTTCCTTTTTCTTTTGGGACAGGGTTTCTCTGTGTAACCCTGGCTGTCCCAGTGCTCACTCTGTAGACCAGGCTAGCCTCAAACTCACAGAGATCCACCTGCTTTTGCCCCCCAAGTGCTGAGATTAAAGGTGTATGTGCCATCACTGCCCAGCTGAGTTTTGATTTTCAAGGAAAGGGAAAGAAGGCAAAGTCACAGAGAGGGGAGATTGCTGGGATAACATAACATCGGATGCCAGCTCTTGGCCCAAATTCCTTATGAATATTGACTGACCTAGCCTCACAGCAATCTGTCAGGCTGGTGTATGCATTTTAGGGCCGAGGCCATCACTGGAGTTTACCACCAGTAGGTGGTGCACCTGGACTGTGACCTGGGCAGCCTGCTCCTGCAAGTCTCCTGACCACCATTCTTTGCTTCCTTTTGCTACCATGGCTGTCACTCATCTTGCAGTGTTTTAGGATTGTGATCCATGGAAAATGCAATCATTTTTCTAAAGTTAGATTCTTTTTATTTTTTCTGTTGTCCATTTTGAAAACTTTCATCAGTTGCCTAATGATATTCAGAAGTGTCTTGAAGAAAAGCTGGCATGGTTAACTTTTTGTTGCTATTTTCATCTTTATTATGGAAAATGTCAAGCATATATAAAAAATAATCAAGCAATGTGGTCATGAGCTTGATGTCCCCGTTACTCAGCTTTAACTTTCACCAGCACATGAAGAGTCTGTTTTCCTGTGTCCCTCTCATCGCCTTCCCAAGTGGTCATCCGATCACATCTGCAACCACGTCTCTGCTCTGAAAGGCACCCCCTTTCCAAAAATAGCCAATATACCACTACCACAACCAGCAAAAGTTAATACGATTTTTCTAAATATCATAGCATTTAGTATCCCCAAGTTCTCAATTTCTATGCAAGTCTTTTAACCTACAGATGCCTTTTTAAAAATTTCTCTTT
Organism: Microtus oregoni; assembly: GCF_018167655.1. Classification (NCBI taxonomy): domain Eukaryota; kingdom Metazoa; phylum Chordata; class Mammalia; order Rodentia; family Cricetidae; genus Microtus; species Microtus oregoni. The sequence goes on along the minus strand of NW_024543087.1, from coordinate 24,229,406 downwards.
CCTGGGACTAGCATGACACTTGTTTTTCCCCCTCCTCTAGTTTTTATTGTCACGAAAACATAAGAATAACCATGACCACTTGAACATTTTTTAAACAAACAGGAGATCCAGTACTTTCTTCTGGCCTACACAAGTACCAGACACACAAACACACATGCAAGCAAACACTTGCACTCATAAAAGAAATAAGGAGATAAAAGAAAAGGTTCCATTTTGTTCATATGCCCACTTTATTCATTTATTGGTGATACAACACAAAGAAATGACGAATGTTTGGGTGGAAGCGTCACCCCAGCCCCTGGTACCCCTATACCCAAAGAGTCTGGGATGTTTTGTTGGAAGTGTCACCTCAGCCCCTGGCATCCATATACCCCAAAGAGTATAAAATGTTTGGGTTAAGGCCACACCACAGCCATTGGCATCCATATATCCAAAGAGTCTGGAGTGTTTGGGTGGAAATTCCATCTTAAGCTCCCTCCCCTGGGAGTTGCCTCAGTCCAGACTCCACCTCCCAGAAAGCCCACCAAACAATGACCTCCTCCCCAGGGATGCTCAAGACCACTCCCACAGGGTATTTAAATTGCATTCCAGAGAACAAACCCGTGGTTTTCTGGTCTTCCTTTCCTGTCTCCTCTCTGAGGGACTGGAAGGCCACCCAGGAGCATTGGTATCCATTAAACTTGGACTTTTTCTAATTTGGTTTGATTTGGTCTGATTTGGATTATTGTGTTGGTGGACTGATGGAAATGCTAATCATATATTTTATTATTACTTATTGTATACATGTATTGGAGTATGCTATAGTTCATAAGTATGTGTAGTGACATTTCATTTGTATTTTAATAAATAAAGCTTGTCTGAGAATCAGAAAAGTAAAACAGCCACACTGGCCAGTCTTACAGACTAGACAACCTTTAATTCCAGTAGCCACACTCTCTTGCCTTAGAAACTAGGTAGTAGTGGTGCACACCGTTAGTCCCATAGCTAGAGAGGAACAAGACAGGAGGAGACAGCTCAATCTCATTCTGAGATTCCTGGAGGCAGGATCACCATTTTCGGACTGAGGTTGAGGTAAGAAGTGACTGGCTGCTTTGCTTTTCTGGGCTTCAGGTTGAACCCCAATATCTGTCTCTGAGTTTTTATTAATCGTACTTCAAGTATTCAAAATATTATATGTAGTGAAAAATAGAAAAAGACATAACAAAATTAAAAATTAAGCTACCATTCTATTTGTTAATTCTCTAGTGCTATGTGTGAAAAGCAGACAGATGCTTGGGGGCTCGGGCTCTCAGCGGCATCCACAGTGAAGGCCAAGAGCAACTCAAATAACCTCTGCTTTAAAAACATTGGGTTTTAAGCCAGGCAATGGTAGCACACACCTTTAACCCCAGCACTTGGAGGGCAGAGGTAGGCAGATCTCTGTGTGTTCGAAGCTAGTCTGGTCTACAAAGAGAGTTTTAGGACAGTCAGGCTGTTACACAGAGAAATTTTGTCTTGAAAAACCAATGACCCAAACAAACACATGCAAAAAAACAAAAACAAAACAAACCACTTATTTTTAATTGTGACAAAGCCCCCACAAAACCTTCAGTACCAACCATTTCCAACTGGGGGTTCTCTTTGGTAGTATTAAGCATATTTACATGGTTGGGCAGCTGATGGTCAGGATTTTTTTCATCTTCCTCAAATCAAACTTTATTCCAGGCTTTAGAGTCATTCCCCCTTGTCTGTATCACTCTATGTCAGATGTAAAGACAAGGATGGGAGGCAGGCAAGTGCAACGGATGGCTTAGCAACCAGGGACCTCACTTGACTTGAGCTGTGCGCACATACCTCTTTCCCAACAGTTTACTTAACAGCTCATGACTCCCACCTGTAGCATTTAAGTCCTAGGGCTTCCTTTGAGTTCTGCCTCCAGTAGGTGGTAGCAGAACAAAGGCTTAGGGTCACTCACACCCATAGGTCCCTGGTAACCACTAGTAAGTCCCCCTTTGTGACCAAACATGTCCTAGGACATAGAAATTAGGAACAGTAGGACAATCCAGCCTGGAATAGTTTGGGGTGCATGCACACTCAACAAGGCAAACTGTGTGCACAGAGTAAACTTGTAGGAAAAACCCCATCTTAGGACTATGTCTTTCAACCAAAACAGGAAAGCACCCATGCTTTGCCCCTTAGTAAATGCCTCCCCCTCCTCCTCCTCTGGGACCCACAAAAGAGTCTCAAACAGTAATGGGGTGCTCTTGAGCACTCTCTCTCAGGTAGCCCACTGTTCTCTCGGAGCTTACTTAGGCTGCACATTGCTTTGCTTTGGAGTAAAATCCTTTGTGGCTTTGCCATGTGTGTTCACTTCTTTAGTTCTTCGACCGAGATTCCTGGAAATGCCTGGCCCAGACAGACAGGAGGCATGCAGAAGCAAGCGGTCACACTGACAGACAGGAAGTCAGAGAAAGCCTCGGCCCTGCTGTCCTTCTTGAGGGCAGGTCGTCAATCGCCCTAAGAACCTCTGGCTAGATCCCACCTCTTTAGGGTCTACCACCTAAACACTGCCACACCGAGGACCCAGCTTCTAACACATGGATCTTTGGAGAACAGTTTCCAATGATAGACGCCACCATCAGCATCACCCCCACAAACCATCCCACTGCAGAGTTACCCGAGTTCTCTGGGGAACACTGTTGACTCACAAAAGCAGCTCCTGCTATAGGATGAATGGAGAGAGCTAAGGAAGGAGACTGGATCCAGACTGGAATCCTGGGAGCTCAGACTTCCGGCCTTTGGGAAGCTATGCAACCTTTGATTTGCATGTCTCTGGGGTGAAGAGGCTGGCCCTCAGTCTCCTAGACTGACAGTATTTTGCTATTTCAGGAATGCCTTTGGTTTCAGAAGTTCTTTTGTGCCTTTAAAAAGGCTAGTCAATTTACTAATTGTAACCTGAAAGTCCTTTTGATACTAAAAAATTCTCTTGCTTTTTTCTTTGTTCTTTGAAAAATTAGAGCTGCGGCGGCTCACAAAGCCTCAAGCCTATATTTATAATCAGCGTTTATTTCATGGTTCTGAGCCATTTGTCACGATTTTCTTTTGCTTCTTTAGAATTAGTTCTCTAGTGGTTAATGGCATACAGCAGAAACAAAACCGCTTTTGAAAAGGTCCTTTGGGAATTATGGGATTAGGGTCCACCTGGCTCTTGGACAGAACTGGGTCTCGGAGGGGAAGGCAGCCCTATTGTGGAGTATTAGCTGAAGGTGTGTCACATTTGTTTGTGCTGAGGAACATCTGCTTAATGGTGCACAGGCATGCTGCACTCTTTTATGTGGCCTTTGTTTAACCCTGGAAAGCTGTGTTACTCTGCTGAAGTTCAGAGGTAAATAACTGGATCACATCCCTACAGCTTTCTAGGAAGCCTCTGGGCCCTCAGTCTCCCAAGATCCTTTCCACACCCTTTCTTGCGAATCATAAAGGTATGAAGAATAAAGTCACAGTGCATGGAAATATCACGAACCTTGAATTAGATAGACGGGATTCAGATTGCTCTCCCCTTAGTCACTCGACGGGAAACCAGGCAAGTCAGCTTCCCGAGCCTCAGTTTCCTCTGCTGTAACTGTGAAAATGATGCTATTGTGGGAGTGGAATGGGCTGAATACTTTAGAGTTCCAGCATGGTACTGGTACATTGTGTCTCGCATCAGAATATCAACAAATGATACTTCCCTCTTTCTTCCATATTCATTTTTGTACCTGTTGTAGCACCTGGCATGAAGTAGATATTCAGGAAATATTTGTGGAAATATTCAAACGAGTCTCTGTGGCCTTGTTTCATAAGGACGTCATGAAGTTGGACCCTCTCCAGAAGCTCCCTGGGAGAACAAAAGAAGCCTTGAGACCTGTCAAAGAGCCTCGCCATTACAATCTTGTGGGATGAAGCAGAGACAAGAAGGATGCTATAAATAACAACAGCACTAATTGTGAAGTCAGAACTGCTAGGTGGAGAGTTGTTCTCTGAGAAGCGGCAGCAGCTGTGAAATATGAAGTTTCCTGAAGCACAAGGGACAATAGTGGGACAAGAATAAGCTCCTGGGCTTGGCGGTTATTTGACGGTGACTATGACGGTCAGAGAGAGTGTACTTTTGTAAGTGTGTCCTTGCTTGGGAATAGAGAAGAAAAGACAAGAGTCTTAAATGTGCCCTGGGCGGTAGGGGGAGAGGGCACCCTCGCTGTGATGGAGGGGTGTCTGGCTGAGGTTCAGCTGTGGACGCACTCAGGAGTGAGTTTGAGTGACACAGTCTGCTATTGGTGCCCAGTCAAGTCCTTGACAGATGTTGCTAATTGGTCAGGACAGATTTTCATGCACCATCAGTTGGAGTCCATCTGATCAAACTGCTTATTGCTCCCTGGTTCCAACAAGGGACTCTTTTCTGCTTGTTTAATGCCCAGCATTTCAAAGTCCCCTTTCTTCCCTATGATGCTTCATTTGGGTTTCTGACAAGGCTAGATCTTAGCTGAACAATTTGAGAATGCCATGGGAATTTCAGTGAAGCAACCATTAACATTTTTAGTTCTTTTCCCAATGTACTTGTCCTTGAGGACAATTATAATGGCAACGATACCACTATCTAGATTGGCACTCCACATCCTTGATGCAAATTTTTTTCTCCATTTTTCTTCTTTGAGATGAGACTTTCAAAGGTGTTCATTCCTTATGTTCTGGAGTCTACCAAATCCACTTGTTACATCATGATGCTGGTCATCCTAGGTTGACCAAATCCCACAATCTGAAAAATATCCATCAAGCTATGCCCCTTTACAGTTTATTTCTCTGGGACAGAGACTTGAGTAGCCTACTGAACTGTGACTTCATAGTCTCTAATTTATGGTCCTGGCTCCTTTTTGCTCCTTGTCACACCAGGAAGCTGTCTCTTAAAGGAGCCACACGTCTGCTCACTGCCAGCAAACAGCCTATCTGAAAAATGCAGCTACCAAAAAGCTGCACTTGACTCCCACTTTTTATGAGTCTAGAAGCCCTCTTTCTTCTTTTTTAAAAATCTTTTTTAGGCTTTATGTGTATGCACATGAACCATGTTGGGTGCTGTTTGTAACAGGAGGTTTCTCTCCTGCCTGCCACTTCCCAATGCCACTCTGATGCTTAATATTAATAACAAACTGTTTGACCTATTAACTCAGGCTTATTATTAACTAGCTCTTACAACTTAAATCTACCAATTTCTAGTATTCTATATTTTACCACGAGGTTTATGGCTTGTTACCTCACATCTTGTGTCTTGTGGCTGCTTGCATCTTCCAGATTTCACCTTCTTTTCCCTGTATCTTTGCTTGGATTTCCCACCTGGTTCTATTCTGCTTGGCTATTGACCAAATCAGCTTCTTTATTAATCAATGGTAATAAAACATATTCACAGCATACAGAGGGACACCCCACATCAGTGTGGAACTTCTTGCCATGCTCCAAAAGGGAGTACAAGTCAGTCTTTTTCTTTGTCCAGGGTATTTTTCTGAAGGTTTTTCTCTGTTGTCCCCCATCATCCTGCCCATGATGATTTCTCTCTTCACTTTAAGTTCCTCCCTGGATTTTGAAGAGAAGCTTCTCTTTTACTTGAAGTCCTCATTCATGTTGTCTTGAGATGATTTTCTGTCCCTTTTTAATGCTTTCCCCCACCAAGGTCCAGTCATCACAGCAGCCCTGGGAAGCTCAGTGCTCTTAGACGGCCTCACATGCAGAAATGCAGATGGTTTGCCCCACATGTGGAAGTAGACACCTGGTTCTCTGTGACCATAGGCTCAAAGTCTGCTTATCAAAAATGTCAAGAAAAATGTGCATATATACTGAACATGAACAAATGTTTAGATAGTTGTCTTTGAAGCATGTGTAGAGTTTCAAGTTTGCAGGAGTCTGAGTCTTACAGGAACTTAGTAAGCTGTAGTAGGAGCTAGGCAATGCTAACCTAGTTTTACTATTAATTTCCAGATTGGCTGGAATGGTTTATGTTCCCATCAGCAAGTGTGTGAGGGTTCTCTTTTGTCTATATCCTCACCCCAATTTGTTGTTATGCATGGTACTAGTACTCTGAGAGGTGTTTTTCTTAGATTAGAAACAACATGCTTATTTATGTTTATTAAGCAATAACCATGCTTATTGTTCATGTATGAGTATGCACATGTGCGTACAGACGCCTGAGGAGGCCAGAGGACTCAGATCTTTTGGAGCTGGAAGTGTAGACATGAGTACTCAGAGTCGAACTCAGTCCTCCGCAATAGCAGCATGGGTTCTGTTCACATTTTTCAAAGGTTTTCTCATCCTCCTCTTCCTTCCTTTTTAAAATGTATATGCATTCTTTTAGTTTGTTTGTTTTTGAGACAGAATTTCTCTGTATAGACCAGGCTGGCCTTGAACTCAGAGATTCACTTGTCTCTGCCTCCTAAGTGCCAGAATCAGTGGTATGTGCCACCACACCCAGTTAACGTATACACATTTTACCACACCGTAGTTCAATTCCTTCCCTGCTGCTAAACTCCCCCACCCTGCCCCTAGTTTTACACAATGGGAAACAACCCTGCCCTGAACTTCACTGCCATGGCCCTTCCTGGAGTGTGGGTGACTCTGAATAGATTCCTAGTGAAGCCTAAAGGGATGGGATCAAAGAGAACGAGCAGGTGCAGTCTTGCTGTGTGTAAGGTTATTTGTTGTCAGGGGACTCCAGGTGACACTTTGCGAGCTTCTGGCTACCTCCTGGCTATGCTGCTCTATGGATGAATGGTGTTGGTGTGTTTGAACAGGCATGCTGGTGGGGAAGGGTAGGTGTGCTACAATCCTCATAAAAAACATGGTCGCATCCGCTCACAGAGTACCTTCACTCCTTCTGACCATGCCCCTGCCTTTATAATCTGCTAGTTGGACATTTTGTTTTTCTCACACTCTGTTAATGACGACTTAGCTCCTCAGACCCGGGCAAACACTCCTAGCGTAGAGATTTGCAGGCCAGCAGCCTGGGCTCCATTATGGTATTTTATTCGCCCTTCAGCCAAGCTCTATCCTCTTCAGCAGGGGCATTGCCATGGCAACCTCCCTTCTCAGGGCAGTAACTATGGGTGGTAAGTCCTACATGCTTAATATGTTTGATATTTTACTTTCAAAATATTCCTTAGGGGAAGTTCAAATTGGCTGCTGAACAAAATAAATAACATTTTTTTGTTGTTGTTGTCAACAAGGGCCGAAGGCGGCAGCTTTGATAACAGGAAAGGCCAGGACTGGTCAAAAGCCCGAAACTAGAGTGAGCCAGTCACTTCTAGCTGCACTTGAGACAAGAAAGGAATGGAGAAGCACTTAGTGCACAGGGACACTGACTCAGACCCAGATACTGTTAGAGCAACCTCAAAGTCAAGGGCTTCCAGGGATGAAGTAAGCCTGTTCCAGAGCCAGCCTCAGGGCTGTCTGAGCTTTGCATTGCCTCCCCTGTTGCTATGCCTCCAATGTTGCTATGCCTGAGCCAACCTTGGCTTTAGGTAGCCCCATTATAAGTCTTAAAGGTAGCCCAGTTATAAGTCTTAAAGTTGTGTAAGTGTGTACCAGTCCCTCACACAGGCCCTGTACTTCATTATTGCTGCGTCTTTAGTATCCACAGTTTATGGATAAGGGACCTGAGACTTGGGGAGGTGAGACACTTACTTTGCTTAGTCTCCTAGCTGGGAAGTGGCACGACCCAAGGTGGAGAGGGAGCTGTTCTGATTTTGCAACTCATTTGTTTCTCTTGCTGGATACAGCGACTACAGCTTGGCATGCTTCTGTCTTAACCCTAGGTCAAGAGGGCAGCCCTGGCTCTCTTGTTTCACAGAGCCAATGATGTTAGGCACTTTAGTTTGGTGCACCCGTGGTCAAACAGGCTAAACTGGTTACCTGAACCCCGTCCTTCACTCCTGGTCATTCTGAGAACCTCATTTCATCAAGGCTTCTGAACTCTCAGAAGCATTAGCCAGACTGGACCCAGACCTAACTGGCCTCCAGGCATCTGGGCTTCTGCAAGCAGAAGCAATTCTGGAAAGATGCATTCAGCTTTGAAAGTATTGAAAGTTCTTATGTCCACCTCTCAAAGCTTAGGAAAAAAAAAAGAACAGACTGATTCAAATGGAAGTTAACAGTGTTTTTAATATTTAAGTAACAAAACATGGAGGTTAATACTCAATGCATACAATAAGACAGAGCAATAACAAAAAAATGACAGAGTACAGTCTATAGGGAAGCTTTTAAACAGTCATGCGTTAAGCCCCGTGGTGGTGGTGGCAGCAGTGGTGGCGCACGCCTTTAATCCCAGCACTCGGGAGGCAGAGGCAGGCGGATCTCTGAATTTGAGGCCAGCCTGGTCTACAGAGCAAGTTCCAGGACAGGCAAAGATACAGAGAAACCCTGTCTTGAAAAAACAGAAATAAAAAACAAAAAACCAAAACAACCAATGACATGTTAGAGAACTACTAACTGAAAACAGCTGAGTCTGACTGCCTCCAATCTGCCTGGGTGTTTTCTGGTGGGTGGGTAGTTGGGGCTGAGGGGAAGAAACTCACTGTGTTCATGGTCTTGAAAGGATGATCTTCCATTTGGAGCCCAAGAACCTCAATAACCTCCATGCCTTCAATAGCTCATTTCCACCTCCTTCTCTCCCTCCTCTCTTGAATTGTTTGATCCGTCCATTTCTTAGCCACCTCAAACAATGAGTTTTAGGAGGGCCCTCTTCAATGTAGCCTAAAACTACCGGTGTTCCAGTGGGAAGGACTCTGTGTTACCCTGGAGACAGCCCTGAGTATTCTCTGACCCCCTGGAGGTCACTTTTATCTGCGCTATTAATGTAAGAACTGCCCTTTCCTCTTTAACAACGCCTCGGCCAGGCTCTTACAGCACCACTGCTGCTCTGGGCTTGGGTGGGTTTTAGTGAGCATCCTTATCTCCATTTCCTGGGAGCCTGTTCCAGCTGCATGCTGGGATGGAGTTCGTGTTTTCTCCTACAAACACAGAGAAGGGTGTGGCCCACATATTAATGCCCTGTGCAACTGTCAGAACCACAAAGACTGACCATAGGGTCCAGGAACTGCCACTGTTCACTGGCAGGGACTGGAGCTGTGCCAGTGAAGAGGCACAGGCTAAGTAGTCTTTTTGCAAAAAAAAAAAAAAAAAAAAAAAAAAAAAAAAAAAAAAACAGTTTTAAGCTACTCTCTAGGATTTGGGATTTGACTTTTTAAAAACAAAACAAGGGCTGCACTTAGATTATGGAGATCTCAAAAGAAAACAAATAGGATCAGAAAGCTTTTCATGATGTTTGGATTTATGTAGAACCTTACTGAGTACAGTACAGACAATAGCAAGGAATGATCCCCACCCCCAGATATTTCTATATGTAAGGGTGAGGCCAATTCACAGAGATATTATATACCATTTTGCTAATGTACTATTTATTATAACTGCACATAGGACTCAGGTTACCAAAAAATCCACTTTATTCTCTTCTAAGGGAGATTTCTGAATTCTGACAGAAGGAGGACCCTGGGTGGAAAGTTCTGGCACGGTCTGGTTGAAATCAGCAGAGGCCAAGAGAAGTAGCTGGCTTGCCTCACCTGAAAACCCCTGTGGCTGATAATGTGAGATCGCCACATGAGCGGAGGTTGGGGAGACTGCAACTGTCTCTCCTCTATTATTGTCTTTTTAATCCGTGTTCACTATGATTATTAGTCAAGTGGGGGTGGGCAAGGCAAAATTAGTAGGAAATAATGCCCTTAATTCCATTTTTTCCCTTTAAAAATTTTACTTGGGGAGTCAAGTTGGGAAATAGATCCTCAACAGGTTTATTAAATATGGGAGGGAAAGGTTGTCTAAGTCATTGAGTATTTGTCAGTGTGTCAAGTTACTTTCTAAGTCTACAGCGAAAGGCTGAGGACTGGGATAAGTGAGTGGTTATGACCTCTAACTCATAAACGATAACTCAGCTGTTTTGTGATAGACTGTTTAGAGACAGAGACACGTGGCCAAAACTGTCTAACCTCACCATGGATGAAATTAAGGCTTTACAAGTTTCCCACTGTCAGTCAAAAGCAATAATGGAACAAGGTAGAATGTCCTTGGTTTGGGGAGAGCTCTTCTTGGGGAAGGGTTTCTTCTGTACCCGTTGGGGGGGTATCTTAGAGCCTTACACATAGTCATACTTGGTAGGATGAGACTGATCATCTTCCTCTGTGCGGGCAGCACCCCCATCATAGATCTTCTTGTTTCTGATGTTGGACCCAAAGCCAGTGCTGGCCTTGTAGCCTCCAGGCCTGTAGGCAACATTTTGGCCAGAGGCATGGTAAGACACGGCTTTGAAGCTGAAAGCAAAAGAAACAATCATTGAACACCATGAGTGTCTTTAGTGTTCATAGAGATATGTTAGTCTTAGTCTGGCTAGGATATGTAGTCACTGTGTTCTTGGAGACATAAGCTGTCTGCGGTGGACCATGATTTCCTGCTTTTAAAGGAGACTTAGAGGTTGATGAAGAAATTTAAAGGAAGAGAGGGGTGACAGAATGAGGGTGATGGGATAATGTGACATGAAAGCAGAAGTGGGGGCTATGGGAGGGAAGGGGATCAGCAAGGAGGGAGGGGCAATGGGGAACATGTGGGATGATGAGATAAATAAAGACAAAATTGGACACATGGATAAAAATCTCATAATGAAACCTGTTATGTTTCATGCAAACTTAATTATTTGCTTGTTCTTTTTCCTTCCCCCAGCCCCCCAACCACGCTTTTTTGTTTTGGAAGCAGTATCTCATGTGGTTCAGGTTGGGCCTCTAACTTGCTGTGTAGCTGAGGTTGACCTTGGATTGATTCCCACTGTCTCCACCTCCTCAGGGCTGGCATTACAAGTATCTACTACCTCCTTGACTTTTTTTGTGTGTTTAATTCTAACCTAAAAGATCAATAAAAATTCTGTCTGTCTGTGTAATACATGTGCATATTAGAGCTGTAATGAGATGGTTGCTATTGACCACTGAATTCTTTAATTAAGATGAAGGTGACAATTTTCCAGTGTGATTTTATTTTGATGAAGAATCACAGAGTCTATCAGCTGGAATCTACAGATGTGCAACTTCTAATTTGTTTGTTCCATGGGCAAGGTATCAGAGGTTACTGTGGTTGAGTATGCGCTCTACAAAATTCACAGGAAAATTTAAGTCCCAGTGTGATGGTGTTAAGAGATGAGCCTTTGGGGCAGTGGTGACACATGACCTTTAATCTCAGCTCTTGGGAGGCAGAGGCAGGCAGATCTCTGAGTTAGAGGCCAGATTGGTCTACAGAGGTACTTCCAGGACAGCCAGGGCTACACAGAGAAACCCTGTCTTGAAAAGCAAAAACAAACAAACAAAAACCAAACATGGATAGGGCTTTGGAGACATGATTAAGCAGTCATGAGAATGGCTGAAAGGATTGCTTCCTTGCCTTCCTATTCTTTTTTCCATGTGGGCAACCTTCCTCTCCTGCATAGAATGCAGGAGGATGCCATCTTGGCATCTCAGCAGCAGAGACTGGGCTCTCACTAGGTACCAATCCCAATGTCTTCATTTTGGACTTCCCAGCTCTAGAGCTGTGGTAAATATATTTTTATTGTTCCTAAATTAACTATCATAGGGTGTTGTGCTATAATAGTCCTAATGTGCTGTCAGAGGCCGGGAGAACAGAAAAGACTTGCTGTATGCACAGGGCCCAAGAGTGGTAGAACCACCATACAATCTGGCTCTACCGATCCAAGATCCTTTGTAAACATTAAGAGCAGGCTTTCTGGATATCAGGGCTGTTGGTACTTTGGAGCAAATCCTTCGTAGTGAGGGATGCATTGCTGGATGTCTACCCTGGGCATATATCTACCCACTAGAAACCAGATTCATTTTCCCCTACCATCAACAAAGCAATCAAGTATTTTCAGGTGCTGCCAAATATCTCTGCAGGTGGTAGAGATGCAAAACTCTCTTCCAGGGAAGGATTACAGTTAGGAATCATTGGAGCCAGAGGAACTTAGAGGGATCGCCCCCACCCCACCCCTAATTTCAAACAAGATCCATCTTAAACACTCCAGTGGAATCCTGTTCTATTCTTCCAATTCCCCATAAAGGGGGGAATTCAAGGAACTGGTAGCTGATATCATTCTCCCATGTATATGGATCAGTTATCCTGTCTATAAGGTATGCATCAGGCGAAATTCTAGCTGCAGTGGGAGGCAGGACTCACTTGCTGTCATCCGGTGTCAGGCCACGGCAGGCAATGCACATCATCACGCCCCCAATTAGTGTGAGGCCTCCAGCGATCCAGCCCACGAATAGAGCTGCACCAAAGGTGTACCTGAAGAGGGAGATGTCGTGAATACAGCTGACTAAACCCTCCCATTGCTTCCAGTCATTCCGTCCCCTTGTTCTCCTTTGGTCCCTCCTTCTCTCTCTCCTGATCAAGGAGTGAGCCTGCAAGGCTTGAAAAGAGAAATTTAAGAGTGATGGAGACAGCCTCAAGTTGTTTCTGAGGGAGTTTTGGTATCTTGAGTTTTCATAGTGGACCTTGTCTCACGTAGCATTATATTGCGACTCTTCCCTAAGGGCCCAGGTATTAAAGGCTTGATATCCAAAGTAGTCCTATTGGGAGATGGTGGACTTTTAGGAGTTGTGACCCATGAGGAGCTTTAGATAACTGAGCATGTGATTTCAAAGGATATGATACTCCTGGTATTAAAATTGAGAAAGTCCCAGGCAATCAGTAAAGACACTATAGGAAAGACCTGAAACAGAATGTTGACAGCTTATATGATCATGTTCCTCCTCATTCTTGTAACCAAGCAGAAACACAAATGAACCCTGGGTTTCCAGAGTCAGATCATAACGGTTGTATCATCTTGATACCCTGTCTGTATCACTTGTTGGGTAACTGGAGAAATACCAGGCTCTGCTATGTAGAGAGTATTTATACCACTCTCTGGAAACAAGACTGGTGGAGGAAGTTCTTCTGTATATGTGTTGCTTTTTATTGGTTAATGAATAAAGAAACTGCTTTGAGCCAATATCAGGGCAGAATAGAGCTAGGTGGGGAAAACTAAACTGAATGCTGGGAGAAAGGAGGCGGAGTCAAGGATATGCCATGTAGACTCCAGAGGGAAAAGATGCAAGCCTCTAGTTGGAATCTTGCCAGTAGGCCATAAACCTCATGGTAAAATATAAAATAATAGAAATGGGTTAACAAAAGATATAAAAGCTAGCCAGCAAAACACTTAAGAGATTGGCTAAACAGTGATTTAATTAATTACAGTTTCTGTGTTGTTATTTCAGGTCTGAGCTGCCAGAACGAACAAGCGGCCTCCTTACAACACAAAACCTTCCTTCTTAGGGGTTTTGTTGGTGTTTATTGCTGAGAGACATCAATGTGATACTTGGGGTAAACAAATATAGGTAATGATAATGCTTTTCCACTAAACTCCCCTCCCCCCTTGGGGCTGGAGAGATGGCTCAGTGGCTAAGAGCGCTGACTGCTTTTCCAGAGGACCTGGGTTCAATTCCCAGCACCCACATGGCAGCTCAGAACAGTCTGCAATTCCAGACCCAGAGGCTATGACACCCTCTTCAGGCCTCCTCAAACACGGCACATATGTGGTATATAGACATACAAGCAGGCAAATACTCACACACACAGAATAGAAAGAAATAAAATCTAAAAAAAATTAAAAAGCCCTGTTTCTTTCAGGCATCAAATTATAGTGAGGTTTCACCTCCACCTCCTAGACCTCCATGAGACAGGGAGCTTGGCTGTATCTCTTGCACCCTGGTCTCTGCCTGGGCCACAGCAGGTGTTCCATACATTCACTGGATGAGCTAATGAGCCAGAGGAAAAAGCAACAGCACTGGGAGGAGCCAGCCCTTCTCCTACCCGTACCTGACTCGACTCCTTTCTATTGGAGTTTTTCCCCTGCTCCTGTCATGCTTCCATTATGGACTGTGGGTCTAAGTTGATGCTCATTTACATCTTGGGTTAACCATGCCTGTCGTATTGCCACCACAATGGGGCCCGTGTAAGCACGCTAGATAAATACCGTGAACTGTCACTGTATTTCAGTGCAAATGCCGGATCAGCCTCAAGTCATATCAGCAAGGGTATTTCATGGAAATGAAGTTCATGAATTTGCAGATCATTGTTGAGTTATGATACAGTGTGGTTGTCTCTGATAAATGTTTGCTATTTCAGGCCCTGACAGGCACATTAGGCACACAGTTTGATCGTCCTCTTACACTATTCCCTGTGGACCACCAGGAAGCCAAGTAGGGGGTTACCTCGTCTGAACGGTCTGCACCATCCCGCCCATGCCGCTGTACATGTTGGCTGTGGACATCCAGAAGTTGGTAACCAGCATGTTGGCAAACACGGACACACCAATAATTGCACAGATTCCTGTGGAAAAGGAACAAGGACCAGGTTAAGGGGTCACAATATTTCTGAGGCAGTTTACGCTGAAATGAGTTCAGATAAAAAGACTATAAGATACTCTCTATTCCTGTAATAGAATGATCAACCAACCACTGACTGTTGAATTAAACAGTTTTGCCTACTAGACAGTAGGCAAAGTGCATCTCACATTTAATTCTAGAAGGATTCCTGTATGTGCAATGCACATAGAAAGAGATGTTTTCACACACCTCAGGACCAAGGGTAAATAAACCAGGCATCTGGGGACGACTCTTTAGTTACTGGCAAGAGTTTCCCCATTAAAACCACTTCCTAGTGGTTTTTAAGGGCCCAGTCACATGCTTGCCTTAGGGTTGACCTTCCTCTATTGCTGTGTTGGTAGCAGCTAAGTGGGACCTTAGAACTGGTTACAGTTCTGTGGAGGGTAATTTTGCTTTCATGCACTCAGACTGTAAATCCAGTGTGAAATACTCTGAGCTGTGTTTAATAGTGGGAAGGGGTCACTTTTCTTGTATCAGAACAATTTGTTCTAGCATTTGCAGGTGCATGCTTGAGAGCAGGAGTCTGTGTTTACCCGAGATGATGAACAGGATCCCCGAGGTCAGGGTCATCTTGGCCTTGGCAGAATCATCCATGCTGCCAATCCGAATGCACTTCAGGGCAAAGATGGACACTAGAATACCGAAGACGCCCAGGACAATGCCCACGATCATGAGGGCTCGTACTGCTTGCAACATGGCTGTAGAAGAAGGGGCCCAACACAGGCAGACAAATAACAGCATTAGTTAGGTTTTATGTTGGTAAAACACATAAATTCCAATTAACCAGTGCTGAACCTTTGAGGACTGGCAAGACCACAAACTGAGCTTTGACACTGTGCAAAAACATGGAATTGTGGGGAATGCAAAAAGGCATCACTTGTATCCCTCCGAGTGATGAAGGGTGTGCACACAGATGTCCAGAGAAAGGGAGTTATGGATAGGTGAGGTTGAGAGAACTCTGGGTACTTATTACTTCAAAACTTGATAAACTGGGCCTAGAAGGGGAATGCAATTCTCTAAAGTGATCATCAAATTATCTATTGAGCTGACAGGAAAGTCAAGTAAACTGCACATCATTCTGCTTGTCTTTGCATAGGAATTGAAACCTTCATGCAACAGATACAAACTGTAGGGAAAGGCTGGCGGCAGTGGCACACACCTTTAATCCCAGCACGTGAGAGACAGAGGCAGATGGATCTCTGTTAGTTCAAGGCTAGCCTGGTTTACAGAGTGAGTTCCAGGACAGGTTCCAAAGCTACAAAGAAACCCTGTCTCTAAACAAAACAAAATAACAAACCAACCAACCAACCCCCAAAAAACCAAAAACCAAAAGAAAACAAAAAAACAAAAACCAACCAAAAACCAAAACCAACAAACCAACCAAACAAAATACCCTCAACTCCCCAAACAAAAACAAACAAACAACCCTCCCAAAACAACCTAAACTATAGGGAAACTCAGCACTAAGTCTGGCATGAAGAAATGAAGGTACTGAGACTATACCAGAAGTATTCTATATTTTTCCTTTGTCAAAGGTAATCACTAAGGTCATGGGTGGACTGTATGTTTCTAATTATAATGATCAGCATGTTAATATTAAGCCTATCAACAGTTTATCAATAATGTTCCCTTTCTAGGAACTGATGTTTCTGTAGGTCCTACTGGGTCCTGCTATGAACATCACCTCCAGATATGTTTAACATAGTTTCTAGTTTATCATTAAAGGACAGCGACTCATCTTAACAGTCAACTTACCAAGACACCCACACTGGATGTGGGATGTCAGTAGTGAACACTATGAAATGTCGAGAGACATTGATCAAGTTTGCCCATTGCAAGCATGAAGAATTTCATAAGTCTCCTAGTGCAGGTCAACCGCTGAGCTTTGTACCATATGTTCATATGTACCATGTGTTTGTTACATAAAGGAGACCAGACACCAATTTGTTTTATCTTTCTAGCATGGCCCCTTCTCTCCACCACACAAATCCTGATGGAGCTGCCATATCTTATATCAGTACTTAAAAAAATATTTTAATTTTAAATACCACAGGTTGATGTTCTGGCAGAAGAAACACTTGCTTGAGTGTCACAGAAATGTCAAATTGCTATAAGAGTTTAGTATTGTTTTTTCTCATGTAGAAAGCAGAACTGTTTAGATGGGAAACAGTTTGTGAGGCAGACTGATCCATGGGCCGACTTTGAATTATCTACCAACCTAAATCTCTTCGGTTAATAACTTGACTCTTGATCACAATGACTTATTTCAGCATGGGCATGTGACTGGAACCTGGCCAATGAAACCCTCATGTGAGATGTCTGTACTTTAGATACAGATCAAACTCTCTTCTAAGGGGTGTGGCACACCGTACAGGGACTCCTGGTCTTCCACTGGAGGGAGAAGTTACCACACAAGGACAAGAGGTGAAAGGCAAGAGGGAGGACAGAGTTCTAATAAAGTTTGAGCTGTGGATTCTGGGTACTTAGAAGGGCTAAATACCTTCTTGGGATCTAGGAGTTATTCTGACATCATTAAAAAAACATATTTTGAAGCTAATTCATGTTGAGACTGTTAACTGAAATCAGGTGACTATAAATTATGCAAGGTATTTTCGTCAGTGTTTTTCTTTAAAGCCTAATTGTTGATGAACGGTTTCCAAAGCACGATCAAGACAATGTTGAAGGTCCTTGCTGATGGGAGGGGCCTCTCATGTGAAGTCACAGCCACAGGCACCACATCCCACACTGCAGTGACAGAGAACAGATAGAAAGATCTCTATCTCTTGTTTGAAACCACTGAAATGATCTCCTAATTATATAAGCAGTAAATGATCATTATAAATATTTTCGAGCTTGTAGGAACCTCCCAAAGACTCTTTATTTCACTTCTTGGGGATAACTAACAGCAGCATCTTGGTGAGTAGTTTTTATGGGGAGTTTTTCCTTTTATAGAAGATGAACAAAGCCTCACTGAGGGTTACTCTACTATTTAGACCCAAGGCACTGAACAGGAGCCAGCCAGAGATGCAGTGTTACAGGCCCTATAACATTCTAATGATGGGGGACTCACCTGAAAGACATGTCATTCTTAGTGTCAGTGGACCAGTTAATAATGTCCAGGTGAAGTTCAAATATGAGAATAGAAAAGAAAGAGCAGAAATGCTTCCCGGTAGAAATGCTTCTGGCCACACCTCTTTGCTGGTTGAGAGATGAGATTGCTCAGACTCTAGCTCAACACTACAAACCTCCATCTACTTTGTTCTGATTCCCATCTCCCTCAGGACCTTGAGATTGAGTCTGAACTTTGCTTTTCTGCTGGGAGGAGTGTTCTCTAAGCCACCCTCACTAGCCGTGGTCTCCCTAGCAGGTGCATTCTCAACACAGGTTTGTGTGAGCTGTCGGTTGATCATTCTTGGGAAAACTAATAAATTTGGCATCTTGCAATGACAGTTGAATTCCAGTAAGATCCAGAGAACACATGAGCTTAGGAGGGGAACTAGGACCTATCTGCTCCTAAAATATGATGGCTCTACTGCTCTACCTGTGTTCCAGAGCCATGTCCAGTGTCTTTGCTGGCCCTGCAATGGGCTGGGAGCAAATACTTTGTCCATTTCCTTATTAAACATGCAAATGCATGCCATCTATTTGTGTATTCATTTCTGTCTTTGTGTTTTTAGAGGCAGTACGTACTGAACTATTGTATCCATGAATTAATAATGCCTTTATATTCTACCCCACGGATTTTTTTCATTCATCATGTTTTAGGGATTTTTCTCTTGATTTTATTTTGGTTAGAGCTTCATTGTCTATCCAAGGATAGCCATGAACTCACTATGTAGCCAAGGTTGGCCTTGAATTCCCAGCAATCCTTCTGTCTCAGCCTGCCAAGGACTGGGATTACAGGTGTACACCATCAGGCTTGACTTTCATCATGTATTTATAGCTCAAATCCTCTGCAAAACCTTCCCCCACCCCCAATATTGTAGAGGAATAAACTTAAGGGTAATGATCTGTCTTGAAGGCTTTTGCATGCTGAGATTACATATTTCTGCACTCCTGATCTTATATTTCTTCTTACCTTGGGAATATTCTAGGTGAGTAAATGCCAAAAAACTTTGTGGCAGTAGCGCAAGGCATAGGTCAAGTTGTCTTACACACACACACACACACACACACACGCACGCACGCACGCATGCACGCACGCACACACACACACACACACGCACACACACACAGAGCTAAATTATGCAGTGATTTCATGGTTCAGAACTGTGACTCAGAGGACATTTGTGAGATAGCCCACACCCTCAGGAAATAAATATCCTCAGGACTGTTCTGGTCTTAGAGGTTACTATCAGGAAACTGGATGTTTGAGAAAAAGAAGGAACATAGACATCCCTCTGTCTTGATCCTGTAGTTCTCTTAGACTTTTTTATTCTACCCAGGAGCCTACTAAAGGTTTTTAAAAATGCTCTAATTTTGATCTTTAAAATCCTAAGCTATTAAAAACATAATTTATCCAATTTGAAAAACATTTGGCAAGGCATCTGGTTAAGAGAAAACAACCAAAACCAAGTGAGCACCAACGGACCAATCAAACAACCGTAGAGGATGAAGATCCCTTCCCCATTCTATGGACGTTACATTTTTTTCCACCCTCAGCAAGTGTGAAGTCCCTGACTCCATTGAGTGGCTTTAATAATCTGTTCCTGAAAACATATCCCATGTATAGTGAGTTAGGGGCTTCTCTGATATCATTGGATGAGAATAGCGGGGAGCTGGCAGATGGAAGGCAAAACGGCAGTGAGGCGTGCTGCTGGCCTGCCCCAGCATCCCTTGGGGGTCAGAGCCTGGACAGTCTGTCACATTAGCTTCTGTAGATGCATTTTTCTTGCTTTCTCTTTCTTGACCTGTA
Source organism: Microtus oregoni (assembly GCF_018167655.1). Classification (NCBI taxonomy): domain Eukaryota; kingdom Metazoa; phylum Chordata; class Mammalia; order Rodentia; family Cricetidae; genus Microtus; species Microtus oregoni. The sequence goes on along the minus strand of NW_024543087.1, from coordinate 24,209,981 downwards.
GACTTGTGATGAAGGCAAGATCTGTTCTGAAGCAGGGTTCTAGCATGGCCTTGGTCTCCTTCTTAGCTTTCAGAGCCTCTTACATACTTCTACCCCCTGTTTTCTACGAAGTTAGAAAAAAAATGCAGCATTGATTTGTAACTCGGGGTCCAGGAGCAGGCTATGTGGTATTCTCTGGTTGGAAACCACCTTGAAATTCTTTTGGGAAGGGGAACTGTGATGGAGGCAGGTGCTAGGAAGTGGATGGACAAGCGCTGTACCATCTATAATGATCTTGGAGAGTCAGGAAGGTGATCTGAGCTTCCCTTTCAGCCTGAAGAGTCTACTATTTGGAATCCAAACTTTTCTCCATAGACAGGTAAACAGGACAATTATTTGGAACCATAGGTTTTTCTCTTTGCCCCTGAGTCTCTTACTTGATGTTTTGATCAAGTTACATAGGCTTCATCAAGTGGTAACATGTGAGTCAGTGGGCTCTGTGGGCTGACTCCCCACACCAAGGGTGAGGCAGGGGCGTTATTTCCAGTGAATAACTAGCCATATCAGTCAGAAGGGAGGCCAAGACTCAGGGCTGATAAAAACAAACAGAAAGGCTGGAACTCAGCGTTCCCTCCCTGTTGCAAAATATCCCACTCAGTAAAGTAGATGTGGACCGATGGGTGAAGGGTACCAAGGTATGGGTCTCAACCCTGATTGCCTGAGCATGCTTAAGAACCTTTAGAAAAGCGACAACGATGTGGCCTCATTTCGGGCCTTTCGTCCAGTTGTTCAATAATGTAAGATTTTGAGGGTAGAGTGTGAAGATGGTCCTGACGGGTGGCTCAAGGAAGTAAGAGCACCCAGAGCCATCAGCACTGAGCTGACATCAGAGTAGCTCTGGGAAGACAGTACTTCACTGGGAACCAAAGGCCCATGGGTGGGGCTTGGAGGAGAGGGCGAGAACCCACAATTTCAGGTAGCTGGGGTTCAGACTGGAGCCAGGAAGGACTGGAGGGGGGGTTCACGTAGGGATGTCTGTGGTTGACCTCAGAGGGAACGCTTCAGAACAAAGCAAACTTTCTTCAAAGAGTTCAAGGAACCAAAAGGAGGCTCATGTCTCTAAAATTCTGCCACACTGTGATGCCAGCTGAGTGTGCCCGGGCAAGTCAAATGACCTCAGATAAAGTTCTCTCCACTCTGGAGTGAGATAAAGACATCTCTTGCAGAGAGATGTTATGAGAATCAGGCACTACTCGGTAGCCGAATAAAATCAAGCCAGGCTTGGTAAATATTGGTTTTCCCTGTTTCCCTAACAGAATCGTTTCCCTGGCAACTCCATGTGGCTTTGGCTTGCATACATGACCATGTGATGAAACTACCAAGAGTGTATGATTGTGATGAGCAAAAGGAGAAGATGGTGGGAGAGGGAGGCTGGACCTAGTGGCACCAGGGAGGATTAAAAGCACAGATAAAGGCGAAAACACAGGGCTGTGCCAGCAATGAACAGAGGCGCCAACCGCACTTACTCCCGATACAATAGTATAAAGAGTATAGAGAGGCGGAGTCCGAGAGGAGGGCTCAGTCCTTAGTAACGGCAATAGGTCTTATCAAAGGCGTCACGGAAGTCTGGGCTGTGCCTTTTGGCCCTTCCTTCCCTTTCACGATGAGAGAACACAACAAAAGCTAACTTCTCTATCACCATGACTTGGATTTTCCAGCTTCCAGAGTTGTGAGAAATAAGCTGGGGGGTTGTTGTTCATCAGTTTCCTCATCTAAGGTACTTTTCTTACAGTATTTCATCAGCCTTTCAGGTGAGACCCAGCTATATCTCTAGCGATGTGCCTCCCCGCCAAGAAGCGATGTTGTACCCTGACAAGATCAGCCCCTAGGGTGCCACATTGTGGTAGTTGGTCCTTCCACTGAGACCAGGAGCACTACAGCTGCAAGATGAACAAACTTTCTGGTTCTTTTGGGGGAATTTTAATTTATTATTATTATTATTATTCAGGGTTTCATTGTGTATCCCCTGGCTGGAACTCACTTTGTAGACCAGGCTGGCCTCGAACTCAGAGATTTATCTGTTTTCTGCCTCCCAAGTGCTGGTATTAAAGGCATGTGCCACCACTGCCCAGCATATTCTGGTTCTTAAGTCTTAGCTTTGCTCCTTGAGAAACCAGGTGGCCTCATTTTAATCCAAGTTCTAGGTCCCCATGAGTTCTATAGACAGGGGCTCACCTCCCTGTGGCATCTCCTTCACATATGTGATGATGTATAAACACTGGAATGTTTGTTGTTAAAGTCAAAGGCATGCTGTGCTCCCTCACCCCTTTTGGAGGGAGGGAAACAGCTTGTTTAAAAACCCTGAGGCACTGCCAGACCCAAGATCAACTTTATGACTAATGGGATCATTCATCTCTTAGACCAGGTTTCCCCTCAGCATCTGGAAAGAGGCCAGCTGGTTCACATGACTGTGAGCGTTAGATCCACGAGAAATCATTCAGCTAAGGGCAAAAAGAAATGAGCAGGACAACTTCAGAAAAGATACTTCAGAATAGTCATATGCTTTTCCCTTGTAGATTTTTGGGTTCAATCCAGGTTGGTTGGAACCCCTCTCTCCGTGTCTATACATGTGGTTGATGGGAAAGTCTCCAGTTCTCCAGTGGTGGCGGATTTTGCACAGTGATGCAGAAAGGGGAACCGAAACTTCTCATATGGAAACCCCCGAGATTCTTAGTGCCTGCTGTGGAGCTGAGAAACACGGGAGGACCCAGGACATGGATGTGATAGGGATGGGGAAGGGAAGAACAGCGCCTTTAGTTATCTTTACTTCAGATATTTCGGGTGGCGTAGGCACAACAATGATTTAACAATGCCAACAAACAACTCTTGTGACTAGGCTGCCTGGCTCTTCACATTCATGTCATACAGTGTGGTGTTTTAGAGGTTGGGAGAATGAAGCCAGGAGATGCTAGGGACCAAGATAACCCGCACATACCTAACCCTAACCCTAGGACTCACCATTGTCCCAGACATGGTTCAAACGTTTGCAAACACATTAAGCAAGCAGTGTCTGACTGTGATGTCTTCACAGTGGCAGCAGCAGCAGCAGCAGCAGCAGCAGCAGCAGCAGCAGCAGCAGCACGAAGTTGGCAGAAGCTTGCTTTTCCTCTGCTCTGCTTGCCGGCTGAGCTTTGCTTTTCTGCTCCTCTGTCTCCGGGAAGCAGGGGAAGCAGCACTCAGACCACCCTCTGCGTAAATGGGATACTCTATGTGCTCAGTTAAGTTTGCTATGAAAGGGACGTGGATGATGTGTCCTTTATGTTTGTTGTACTCACGTCCAGACCCCTCTCTCATGAAGTCTCAAAAACCCATTCCTAGCTGGAAGGAGAAACAGGCCAGGCAGGAGGAAAGGAACGTTTAGAAAAGTCATTCAGACTTGTGGCCATCTTCTATGTGATTTTGGCCATATTCCATTTCCTTCCTCTTGGACTTTCTTGTAAGAATAAATCTGTTTATATTTCCCTGTAGGAGAGCCTAGGGATAGCCCAACCTATGGCCACCCCCTTTACTTCTGGGCGCTCCATGCTGCTTGGACTGGAGCACAGAGAGAGGCAATCAACTGTTAGGTGCACAGAGCTGGTGACATGTAGTGATGTCACCATCGCCTCTTCTCTCCCTGTCCTGCCTGTAGGAGACTCCATACAGCTGGAGTTGAATTAAATTGTTCTATGACTGTAAGTACCAAATGATCATGAAAAAGTTTCCTTTGAGATTAAGTGAAGATTTTTCAAGAAAAGAGCTTGCACTAAGGAAGAATTTAATAGCTTGTGGTGATTGTAGGGTGATTGTATGGTGTCTGTCCTGATTCCCTCTGAACACTTCCAGGCTTATTTCTCTTGTGTTCTAGGTCAAAATGAAGCCACCACCCGCACTGTTTCTCTACTGCCCCCACATTGTCTCTATTGCATCCACCACCAAAGAGTCTTCTCTCCTCTTCCCTGGGTTCTTGTTCACACAGCTGTTTCAGATGACAAGTGCTGTGTGTTCTGGTTGGTAAATGTTGATCCCTCAGAGCCGACATAAGTGTCTGCAGAGCCCTTCCACTTCCTGTTTGGAAACCCTGTCTCCTTATGTTGTTGCCTTTAGAGGATTTTCCCGCCCATCCCTTTAGTCAGCCAGATCTCAGTCCTGGGAGCCTGGCAGTTGTAATGTGCAGTCATCCTGCTGGAGAGACGGTGGTTCCTCAACTCCACACTGCATTCCATGGCCACTGCCAAGCTGTGGTTCTCCTGGTTTTCAGGGGAATCCTGTTCCTATAACCCAGATGGTTGGGGGAATCTGTGTAACAACTGGGAATTCCCCTGCCCCAACATTCATTTCCGTGGTGGTTCAGCCTAGCCTGAGAGTCAGTATAGAATAGCAACCCCACTCCATTCCTCTTAACTGCTGCCTGTATGGGCAACGCAGTGCAGTGTGGGAGATACAGACAGGCAGCTCAGGGTCCTCTGGCCATGAACTTAGCAACAGAGAGAAAAACAACTGCACCCAGCAGCACTAAGCGCATTGAGATGGGACCTTCGCAGTTCTTGGGATGCGGTTTCCGTCTGCGCCCTGCGTCCTAAAACTCTTCCGGTGTAGCCTGGGACCTCCTCTCCCTTTGAGCGGTTGAAACATCTCAGCGCTGCTTTATGGTGATAACCGGGTTTCCTATCTGAAAGCTGCCTGTCTGGCCTGACATGGAATAAAGGGGCTGGCACGCTTCCCTTTCTTCCATCTAAGTTTCTGGCGAAGAAATTTGTGCCGTTCCTCCATGACATTCATCTGATATTAAGTCCTGAGGAATTTTTTTTCTTCACAGAAACTCCTTAAGCCCTTCCCCCTTCCAGATTCCTGGCCACTCCTATCAAATGTCTGTCCTCTGGAAACTATACTCTTGTATCAGACAACATATTACACGCAGAGGAATTTAGCAACATTTGGTGGGGAAAATGAGCATAAATCAACAGCATGCCCTCTCTTGCACTCCTATTAGTTTTGACCATTGTGCAGCTGAGGAATTACCTGCTTTGCAGAACTGAAATCAGCATGGTAGGGAGGTTAGGGACGCAGCTCAGTGGAGAGCAGTTGCCTAGCAAGCACAAAGCCCTGACACTAGGTTCTGTGTACAATAAAGCAAGAACCACAAGCAACTACCAAACGAAATGATGGCAAATAAACAAAGGGGGTGAGTGGGAAGTCAACATGGGGGGCAGATTGCAGCCTGGGCAGTTCTTACTCAAAGGGCCTATGCAGCTGAGCTGATGGGTGCTGAGCTGATTGGTGCTGAGCTGATTGGTGCTGAGCTGATCGGTGCTGAGCTGATTGGTGCTGAGCTGATTGGTGCTGAGCTGATTGGTGCTGAGCTGATCGGTGCTGAGCTGATCGGTGCTTACCAAATAGCTGTAAGCCCCCGTATCTCTCCCCTTCCGGAGCCATGTGTCTAGTGCTAGCCAGTGCTTTCTGAGTGGAGGTGACAAGTGTCATCTTCAGGCTGACGTGTTTAAGAGCCCCTTTGCTCCCTTTAGGGCTTTCTTTTGATTCAGTTTCTATGAATCGCCTGTGTATAATCTTTCTTTCCAGTGGACTTCATGTGGGCAGGTAAGCAACGTACGTTGTGTGACGCCACTGAACTGAGCAGTGTGGCTGTTGCCGCAGCTGGTGTTAACTACCCTGACTAACTGCTCCTGATGCCCTCATCAGACTGTACAGTAAGCAGGCAGAATTTTATTGATGACAAGCCTGGGTGACCATTTGACTATTTTAGAAGGAGGGGACCCAGGTTATTTTTTACACATGGAAACACAACAGCAAAAACCAAGTACAAAGGCAAAACCAAACCTCTGTTTTTTGAAAGAGGAAACTTTTTTTTTTTTTTTTAGTTTTTCCAAGACAGGGTTTCTCTGTAGCTTTGGAGCCTGTCCTGGCACTAGCTCTTGTAGACCAGGCTGGCCTCGAACTCACAGAGATCCACCTGCCTCTGCCTCCCGAGTGCTGGGATTAAAGGCGTGCACCACCACCGCCCAACCGTCTTATCTGTAATTTTGTGTGTACAAATGGCTTGCATAAACACTGAAATAAATTTTCACTCTTCAGTTCAACCTACTCTATCAACCATGTGCCGTATAGCCTCCCTTCCAGGCCCCATGTTTAGAGCTGGGAGACTCTCGGTCTGTGTTAGCACAGAGCAGAATGAGACAAATGTATAAATAATGAGGTTAATAATCTAAAGTTCAGATTCAGATTCCCTTCCCGCAGAATAATCATTTTCTTCCTGGTGTTGCTAACACCCATGTAAAAGGCCCATCAAATCTACTGCCTTTTTGTTGACATTTTGATACGCTAATGTCTCCTGAAATGGAGATTTACAGGCACCCACAAGGCCAGTTTTGCACGGTGTACCCTGAGATCTGCAGGAAATACTTCTCAGATTCATGAACAGTGTCAAAGGGGACTGGGAGCTCAATGCTATGAGCATGCACTTGGGCTATCTGGTTTGTGGGATCCTAGCAAATTTCAAGATGTGGGAAAGTTTTAGATAAGATTTGTGGGAAGGGCAGGTGAGAGGGAATATCCTGGGTAGCCTGGGCCAAAGAACACTAAGAGGAGAGGGAAAAGAATGGGGTGGAGCAGCAGCCTTAGGAAGAGAGAGCAGGGAAGGAAGGTGTGTGTGTGTGTGTGTGTGTGTGTGTGTGTGTGTGTGAAGGATCCCAGGTTGGACTGTCATGTCTACTCACTAATAAAGCAGGGAATAGAGGATCATGGGAACTGCCTGGGCTTTGACACCCGTAGGAGATGGAGGAGTGGGAACTGATGTTGGAAGGATCACCCCAACCTGGTGCTGTGCTCAAAGGAGCAAGGGATCAAGGGCAAAGGATAAAAACCAGACTGAGGAAGCCGATGCGCTTGTCTAGAAGTGGTGGGAAAATGTAGTCTTTTGATTTGCTTGTCAGTGAGCAGGAGGGAGGCAGAACTTGACAATGGTTAGAAATGAGAAACCATTTTCCAGGGAAGGAGGACGGGAGCTCAGGTTAGCAGGAGAGGGGAAAGATGTGAGGTGCGGGGTGGATCCTGGGCAGGAGGGCAAACGGCCCCCAGAGCCTGGGTGGAAGGTACGTTTTGTGGAACTATAGGAGACAGAGGAGAGATTTTCAGGGGGTCAAAGGGAAGGATTCCACATAGGACGGCAGTGAAGGGGCTGAATGGGTCTGAGCCGTACGAGAGTGGATGGAGCTGTTTGGAAGGTTCAAAGCAGAACTTGCCATAGAGAGAGAGAGTACCAGAGTCTTTGGTGGATGCTAGAAAGAGGGTACTGAGTACAGGACAGATGCCTTGGGGAAATGTGACTAAGATCACAGTCTTTTTATCTCCATCTAATAATTAACATGGGTGTGGCTAGCCAGGTAGCAACCCAGGTTTTGCATGGCCTCCCCATGACCTGTCCTTTGCACATAGCATAATATCTCAGCCTGTTTTCCTCCCCTCTAGCTGTTTCTTCCTCCTTTTCTCTCTGCGCAGGTGGATTGTGCTAACCCCGCAGTGGGTGGTTTCCCAAAACAGAGCACACCCTAACCCTTGGCCTCTATACTCCTTTCTCAGAAGGAAGATGAACTCGTTGAATTGCTTCTTTACAATTCCCCAAGGGCTCCACAACCTCTTTACAACGTGTAAATTTGTCTCATCTCTCTCTCTACAAGGGGCTTGCTTCGAAGAATCAAAGCCACCTCGATACCTTTTGCTCGCTGCTTTTGTTAAGTACAAATTGAGTTCGTATACTGTCAAGAATGCAAAGTCCCTATGATGTTTGGAATAATTATCTGTATTATAAGCAAATTTCAACTTCATCTTCAAAGGTGAAATGGTGTCATACATTTGCATTCTACATTGTTATGATATTATATTCTGACAGCTCTGATTTTTAGGGCAAGTATACTAGATATTTTCATCACAAATGCAGAAAAAGAAAATCGTAATTTAATGATAATGGTAATGTTTTTACACCTCACAAGGTCCCCAATTTTTTTTTTAAAAAAACTTCAATCGAATTGAAAATACAGTTGAAGTCACTCTCGATAAATATCTCTGTCTATAACAAAATAACCACTCCCTTTCCTATTCTCATGCATATGCAGGCAGAAGCAAGTCTCCTGCTTATGGAATGGAAGCAAGCCATTTATGTTCTCCTCAGGTAACAAGGTTCGAATTAGCCATCACCAGCATGTACTTACATTAGAGCCATTTTGTTGGCTGGTATATGAATTCTCCCACCTTCTGTGCGGCTATTGCCCGCTTTGATGCAGGGCCAATTGCTCTTATTCACACCTTTTATTGGGAGCCAGGGCTGCCAAGGTCATACCCGAGGCAGGACCCAGTCCTGGGAGTCCTTGAGGGTGCACAGGCCCTCTGCCTCTCCTGTCCCTCTCTCACCTCACCTACCTGGAAGGCCCAGGATGGTGAAGTATGGCCGGCACTCGGTGAACCCTGAGCTCTGCTGCACGCAACTCCTCCAGAGCCCTTCATACTGGAACACGGAGGTGACTGGGTTGTCGTACAGGTCCTGGGTGCTCCACATATCCATCCCGGTGGCGGCGATGCAGCCGGCCAGACCCAGGAGGGACAAGAGGAGCCCCACCACCTGGCACGTGGTGGTGGCCATGGCTTTAGCTGCTGGTCCTAGGCCTCCAGGAGCAAGCCACCACCCTCCTGCTGGGAAGGTGTGCGGCCTGGCTGGCCACAGGGAGGTCTTCTAATCAGAAGGTCCTCTCAGCGCAGTGTTTGCTCATACTGTTTTCCTTAGATAGTTCAGTTTCACTCCTGCTTCAAGGGCATGTTTTTTTTTTTCATTTGTTGGGGAAGCGGCCCCAAGAGGCACTTGTCTGGTTAAGCTTCACAGCCAGGGTGGTTGGAACGTTAAGCAGGCTGAGTGGACCGAAGGACTCTCCTCTTGACCAGGCCCTACCGGCTCTGCCTCTGCCCAGAATGCACCATCTAGGGGAAAAGGGAGTTTGTTCCGTCCAGTGAGAGCATGAGGAGAGACACTAAGGCTGGCCTGAATTATAATAAAACTCCCTGGGATGCGCCCATTCGGCTCTATCGTACGTCAGATGGTCGTACGTTTCTCCTTGCACCCCCGCGGCACCTTTCTCTTATGGTCTCAGATGGAAAGGGCAGCTGATATTATTTTATTCGTGAAGTGGAGAGTTCCAGTCTAGCTCTCTTTCTCTCTCTCTCAACAGGAAGTCAGATTCTAGAGGCACACCCTTGATCCATGGGTGTCGGGCCGGCCCAAGGAGCCGGATTCCAGTTGACTCTTGCTGTCTCTCATAAAATAGGAACTATACAAATACCACACAGATAGAGAGGTTACTGTGAAGGCTGAAAGAAGGAACAGGGCTGGCCTGAATTTCTAACCTGGTCACCGAGAGGCTGAGGAACTGCTTCCCACACTGTCCCCAGCTCTGTGTGTTTGGTGATTTGGCCTTGGTAGGTCAGTTCCTTCATTTGTAGCCTGACAGGAAACTGTAAGGAGCACTCTAGAGCTTTTCTGATCTCACTAGTTTCCATGTGTTGTAGAAAAGTTTACACTACAGTTGGTGAATTTCTCAGAAGTTGTATGCTCAACTAGAGAAAAGTCTGGCTGAAAGGGTCAGAGCTGGGTTTTTGTTCTATGGCTACATTTTGTTAGACAATTTATCAGCCTGTGGCCTCATGTGGGCCCTGAATGCCTGGCCTCTGAATTCAGAGACGTTTCAATTAGAACTTCTCAGGGTCCTGAAATACATACACACAAACATACACACACACACACACACACACACACACATGCATACACACACACACACACACACACACACACAAACGCACACACATCACATCCCTGCCCCCAATCTCTAGCCATGGCAAGTTCTGGAGGAAGCCAGTCCATATTTCAATGGTATCTTGACTGTTCTCACCTTCCCTGGCCTAAGGCTTTATTCTTACTAAAACAAAAATGATTAATGTGGGTGGTCTTCCCCTAATGTGAACGGAGGCAACCCTGCTCTTGATTGCACACCACTTTCTGTGGTCCATATTTGTAGAGAATGAAACATCAGAAAAATTCACATGAGGGCGTAAGCCAGACTTCCATGACAATTGAGGCGTACACTGATGGCTGAGTGTCTCTGAGCTGGGCCGCTAGACCAAGTCAGCTGTAAATGATACCGGTTTCTGCCGGCGGACTGAGACTGAACCATTGGATTGAACGGTGCTGGTGGAATGGTTCCAGAATTACGCTGGCCTTGCTTCTGGGGGGCATTGCCAACCGTGGTTCCACCAGAGGGCGCTTGTCATTCCCACAAAGCTCCGTGAGTTTGGTTTTTCAGCTAACTGGTTTATCACTCATGCATTCTAAACATTCGTTGTAATGCCATCCAAACAATAAGTTGAAAAGAGAAAAAAATAAATTATTTGTTCGCATTTGTGGCAGTTTCTCTATGATGTAAGTTTCAAAGCCAGGGGCAAAAACTTATTTAGGTGTTATGCTTGCTTTCTAGGTGGAAATGCGGCAATGAAAATTTTTTTGAAAAAGAAAAGATCAAAGTTAAGTGGTAAACTAAAGCTAACTCTACCTACACAGAATTCTGAATGAAAAGACAGAAATTACGTATTGACACACTTTAGAGGATAGGCTTAAAACACACAGCAGGTGGATTTCTCACTTGTAGGGCGGTTTCTGTGCTCCAAACAGTGACCGCTGCTCTAGCCATCGCTGCCAGAGAACAAATGGTGGCCTGTGGAGGAACACCGGATTCCTTGTTTGTGGCAACAGGTCTTGGTAAAGAGGATTCATATCCCTGTGTTAACTCCTGGCCTGATTCTGTTTGCAGCAATAGCTTTGGTACAACTTCGTTTAATAACCTCTAGAATTGAGCGAGATGTTTTGCTGGCGTCCTCAGGGAAATCACCCCGTGTTCAGCGTAAACACGCTCTGTGCCACTTCAGCCTGCGTGTTTCCAGGAACTGGTGCCATTTTACCCACACTAGAGAAATTTTCCTTTCAGTTTTCTGAACTTTTTCAGCTACAACAGGGACTGAGTAATTTGGCAAGAATGGTGATCCAAGGAGCAATGAAAATATTATAGGTAGGTATTAGTTGAACTTGCTAGAAGAATACTAGACACATTTATTAAGTTCTGAAAGCTACCACAGTGAATATTCCTCCTCATCTTTTCTAAAACTGTTTGGTGTTCATAATAGAAGATTAGGAGGCATTTTAACAAATCCCTCATATCTAAACTCTAGACAAACTATTTCCACCATACAGATAAACTCTAAACATACGTTCTTCTTCTCAGTCCTGTGCATGGGCAACTTTACATGGTCAATTATATATTTGATAATTTGATCTTCCCTCTTGTGTTGTGCCATCAAAACTCTTGCAAGAATAGCAGGTTGCTAGTACTTTATACAGAAGTTCACATAAAATTTCTGTTCTCATATACTTAGATTTATCTTTCTCTAATTTTCTTTTATGTAAAAGCACTGCTTTTATATAAATGTTTATCATTTAATGTGTAACTTTTTGCCAGCCTTTCTGGTCACATTTTAAGATAGATTCACAGGAGAACTTAATTGCCCAAGAGTGTGAAGTATTAGAGTAATATCTCCTTTATGAGAAATGACATTTTCCCCGTAAAGTTTATTCCCAGCATCAGTATCTAAAAAATTGTTCTAGGGGCTGGAGAGATGATTCTCTGCTTAAGAGCACTGACTACTCTTCAAGAGGGCCAGGGTTCATTTTCCAACACCCACATGGTGGTTCACAACTGTGTGTAACTCTAGTTTCGGGGATATGATGCCCTGTTCTGGCCTCAGAGACCACTACAAGCTCACAGAGTACAGGCATACATGCAGGCGAAACACCCGCATACACAAAGTAAAACCAAAGTGGAAAATGTAGTTCTATATCCTCACCTACATTGTGCAATTAATAAGTCATACATGACCATTTGTTTTAACGTATATCTCTTTGCCCACTGAGTTTTACTGCTTCCAAGTTTGTTTTACTTTTTCTTTTTATTATTGTGGGTTTGGTGTGTGTGTGTGTGTGTGCGCGCGCGCGCGCGCAGTGCCCTCTGGTGGTCAGAGGACAACTTTCAGGAGTCAGTGTCAGTTCTCTCCTTCCAGTTTGAGACCCAGGGATTGAGCTCAGGTCAGCAATACCTGCGCTTTAACCTCCTGTCCCCGCCCCCAGTCATGCTGCCGGCCCTGAGGCCCTGAAAAACCTCAAAACTCATGGGCTGGGTGCGAAGGAGCACACCTTTAAGTGTGTGTCTGTGTGTGTGGGGGGGGCGGGTAGAGGCAAATGTGCTGTGAGTTCAAGATCGGCATGGTTTACAAAGAAAGCAAGTTCTAAGCCAGTCAGAGTCACACAGTGAGACCCTGTCTCAAAAAAACTCACAACAAAATACTCATGAAACATTTTTTTTGTTTCTTGACCTGGCAGCCTGCACTGTTCATTAATCTATTTTTTTTTTTTTTTGAGATAGGGTTTCTCCGTAGATTTTTTTGGTTCCTGCCCTGGAATTAGCTCTTGTAGACCAGGCTGGCCTCAAACTCACAGAGATCTGCCTGCCTCTACCTCCCGAGTGCTGGGATTAAAGGCGTGCGCCACCACCGCCCGGCCTTGCTAGCACATCTTTTACCATCAATTTGTGTGAACTATTTGTTAATTGTGTGGTAATACATTGCAGCAAGAACAACAGACATGCTTTTGATTGGTTATTGGGTTTTTAACTTCATTTATAGTTTTGAAAAAATGCAACGTATTCTATTTTATGGGTTTTCCAGAATCTGGCACATAAAATGTGCTCAATAAGTTTTTTGTTGAATAATGTAATCAAATAAATTTATTTTTCCTTTATGTTTCCAACATTGTTTTCATCCTTAGAGAAATATTTTCCATGTAGGAGGTAAAAACATTATAAATTATTTTGTAATTAAAAATATTTACAAAGTAGTTAATGTATTTTTTCTTCCCATAAAGTCCCTCAATAATTTCTGCAGCATTTTTTGAATAGCCTTCCTTTTCCCCAATGTTCTGTAAAACCTCCTGAACCTTACAGTAAACTCACATTTGTGGCTTTCTGATTTTAGGTGTTCTTCCATTAATTTGTTTTTCCTTGTGGCAAAATACAACATTAATTATCAAAGTGTTAAAACTGGGCTGAACATCTGGTAGAGTTAGGCCTTCTCTTCATTATTCTTAAACAAAACATTTCTCATTTGCTTCTTATTGATAAGCACTGTCAAGTATTCCTAGCCTTTGATTAGAATTTCTGTATTGCAGAGGGGCCTAGCCCTGGGCAAAGCCAGTTTGGTGGACTCCTAACCTGCCATTTATACTACAGGGCCCCTTGACAGATTCTTTAATCACCTTGTGCCTCAGTTTCCTCAATCTGTGAAATGGAGGAAACGATAGTTCTTATCTCAGAGGATTATTGAAAATATTGAAGAATTAAGCCATTCAATGAATACGTAATAATGTAAAACATATACTAATACATATTGATTTCTTAAAACAATGCCCAGCAAGGACTGAAGCATCCACTATTGTTAAGTACTGTTAGTTGGAGGCAAAAAAAAAAGTTTTATAACATTCTCATCAGGAATCTGAAGATCTTAAGAAATGTCTCTTGGCAAAACCTCTTTTACTTTTCCATTGGACTCTTGTCAGCTGTTCACGGGTGTTACTTGCTAAGTATTCTTGCCTTTCACTGCCCTGGGCGGCCCCTCCTTCCCTATATCACACAGAGCCTGGTTCTGTGCACTCTCTCACACCACACTGCCTTTTCTCAGATAGGGCTTTCTCTGTCACCTTTTGCTCCTTTCGTTCAGAAATGAATTGTCTTTAATATATCCCCATAAAAATAGCTCACTAAAGGTATGATCACAAAAATTTAATACACATGACCCAAACTTTTAAAAATGATGGCATACAAAGGATAAAATGACTATTAAAATAGTTGTATGTTAAGCATCTTGAACTGTCATTTTTCATTAATTATATTTATTCCTTGACATTTTCATATATATATGTAAGGCAAGCAAATCTCTACAATTTTAAGGCTAGTCTGGCCTACATTGGAGTTCCAGCCTAGCCAAGGATACATAGTAAAATCCTGTTTCAGAAAACCAAACCAAACCAAAACAAAAAAACCCAGCAACAACACAAAATGAATTGCATTGTTTGCCCTCACTGTCTCCATCCCGGTCACCACTTCCTACAAAGCCCTTTGTCCATAGATGTCTCTGTTCTGTTTTGTGCCCTGCTATATGCTGAGATGGAGGGGAAGGGAAGGCCAACAGTGAATAGCTTTCCTCCATGGTCTCTGATGCTTCATAGGTGTCACTTCCTATACACTGTGGTTCCTTGCGGAGATAACCCCTCGCCCCCAAGGATGTTTGGAAATGTCAGGAGACACATTTGGTAGAGACGAATAGACTCAGGAGGCCATGCTATTTCCACCTAATGAGTAAAATAGCCTAAAACTGGTAGGATGGCCCTCATGAGAAATACATACCCGTAGGCGTTGAGAACCCCACCTGATAATGGTCTATTCACTGTCTCCAGATTTTCAAGCACCTTGATAATTATGTTGCCCACACCCAGAAAGCTTAGCAAATGTTCACTGGATGATTAAATATTTCTTCTAATGCCACAATTTCTATGTCATTGCTTAGTCCCTTATGATTTACATCTGAGAGAGGGAACCAAGGGGTGTAGCTTTTCTTTCCCCCAGGAAGGAACCTTGTCTACACTTAGTCATTTTGGAACAGGTTGTCCTTGGGCTGTGAGCCTAGTGAGATGCCTCTTTTGTCCAGGAAGGCAACTGGCAGTCTTATGCCTAGAGTTCTTCTGGAGAAAAAGTTTTCAATCTGTGGGCCATAACCCCTTGGTCGAATGACCCTTTCACGGGGAACGCCTAAGACCATCAGGAGACATATTTATATTATGATTCATAACTAACAGTAGAAAAATTAGAGTTATGAAGTACCAATCAAAATAATTTTGTGGTTGGGGGTCACCACAACATGAGGAATCGTATGAAAGGGCGTAGCATTAGGAAGGTTGAGAACCACTGCTCTCGAGGGTTATGTTGTATGTTACTGTTTCTTGTTGAGCTTGGGAGTCTGTGCTTGCACTTTCAGTGGAAATTTTGAGACGTCATTTCTTTCATTTCAAGGACAATGAAAAAGAAACTCAAACAGTCATGTCCTGGGTTCTCTGGCTAACTACATATAGTTTCTGTTTCTGCTGCCCCCAGTATTTCTACCAGAGTCAGCCAACTGATATCCTCGATTTCTAATGAGCAAAATGGTTCGAGGAACTTTTCCTCACTCGGAGGTACGCAGGTCTCCAACCTTGAAGGCTTGTGTCTGGCAGTCTATGGCCTCATGCATTTCACACCCCGCTTTTGTGCACTACCCAACCACAGCAATTACCAACAGAAATGCAGAGTAAAGAACTTTACCCATCTAATTCCAGAAATGACTGTTGATGTAGCCATTGGAGCTAGATTTCAGGAACGCTATGGTAGCCTTTTCTCGAATGAGCAAGCCCACTACAAGGAAGCACCAGGTCTCAGACATCTTATGGCCGTGGACATTTTGTGAATCAAACCCATTCAAATAGAAACCCTGCACCAACAGTTGGGATCATTCCATATACAGATAGGAAACCTATAAATGGACAAATCTCCAAGTAACTGCTCTCCTCTCTTGCTTCCTTTCCGGGTATCTAAGTCTTGACTCTGTGGTCAAATGGCAAGGCTCACCTGGGGACATTCCCATGGTGTTTTCCTACAATACCCAACTTAGACCAGTTCCCCTAGTTAGACTGCTGTGTATATCCAAGGAAGGAACAAATAAGCAAAACTAAAATGATGTGTTTGCTCATTTTCTTACTTGATTGTGTGAGTGAAAGACACTTTCAACATTCTCTTGTGACTTGAAGTGCTCTTCAAGTTGAAATGGCCAATCCACTAAGCAAAAAATACCCATGCAAACTTGTGTGGTTAACAAGCAAATGTGGGGAGGGGGCTTGGCCACCCTCGACACCTTTCCCTCATGGCAGAACTCATTTGCCAGGTAGACATTCCTGTGCTGGGAGGTTCTGGAGTCCTGTTCCTTGAGACCAGTATGTTCTGAAGGTCAGGCACCTGGAGGTCAGAGCCTCCCCCACCCCCAAGCACAGGCCCATTCAGTGCACTGTAGAGAACCCTGTCTTTTCCTTCAGGTCTTTTCTATGGCTCCAATTCTATTCTTGCTGTTAGCTTCAGAATTCTTGGGAGCCAGGGCGAGGCATGGGAGGCCTGGATAGATAGTCTGTTCAGGACCTAGTCGGTCTCTGACTCAGCAAGGGGGCTCTTGGATTGGAGAAAGTGGCCAGTGTCTGGGTGTCTTGAGTCCTGTTCTTGAGGGTAATGGAGACTCTGTCATTGCTCACGTAAAAGCAATTAGAAAACTGTGTCCTTGGGAGAACTGGACACCAATGGACCGAAGTGTCAACATCTCCATAAAGTTTATCTCCCTATACTTCTATTCCAATCACGGTGCTAGGGTCTATTGCTCTTGTCAAAATTAAATCTTTTCTCTGGCTTCTTGGTCACTCTTCTGGAGTCTCAGGTACAGGCTACTTTCTCTTCTCTACCCCCATCCACCCTACAAACAGGCACCTGGTCCTTACCTGGCAACCCCAGCAAGGTGAAGTAACCTCGGCACTCCGTGAAGCCAGAGCTCTCTCTGACACAAGAACGCCATAGGCCTTGGTAGTTGAATACAGCCGTCACTGGGTTGTTGTATAAGTCCTGGGTGCTCCACTGGTCCATACATGTGGCTGCAATGACGCCTGCAAACCCGATCAGTGAGACCACAAAGCCCAGGCCCTGGCAGGCGGTAACAGACATGATGGAGACGAGCGTCACACAAACTCGGAGGACAAAAGACAGGCAGGTTCTGAGGGCACCCAGTGTAGGGTTGGCGTTTTCTCAGAGAGGCTGGTGCACACGTCACAAATGGACCGTGTGATGGAGGGGGGACTCACCAGTGCCACCTGGGCTTGCCTTGCTCCTTTATCTACTTAAGCGAGATAATTTCCACAACATGGTACCAAGAGCCATTTGTTTTCCGCCATATGTACACTCTACTCACTGTTTGCCTTTGAAGGGAGTTTCTTTTCTGATTAGCCAGGCTCTCCTCTGGAGAGGGTGAGCAACTGCAGGGATGGCTGCTTAGGAGGCGTGGCATGCTGGTCAGGAGGGGCTTTCAGGGGCCGAGCCACAACATCTCGAGGTTCCAGTGTCCCACGGATCTTTCGATGGAGGATATCGAGCTTCTTTGGGGGACTTCCTAGGGCACTTTCACCTTAGTTAAAAAATCTTTGGCAACATATGTTGAAATAGAATTGATTCTCATTCACCATGGTCCTATGTTTAAAGAAAAATCACAATATTGAATTAGTAAATTCTGAAACATTGCCTGTGAGGAAAAATACACTGTTAGGTTCTTGTGAACTTATGCTCACAGTTTTATCATCAACAGATAACTTTATTTTATGTGCACTTCTATTTAGTGATGCATAATTTAATATATTTTTGATTTATTATCATTGAAATTATAGTCAGTAGTATAATCATGCCTACCTTCTCACATATGTGTTTTCTTCATGGGGGATATAGTAACTGCCCATGCTTATAAACAGCAGAGAGAACTTTAGCACTGTCTGTGGTGGCTATTATAAACAGCAGGATCAACAGGAAGTGAGGAAAACATGAAAAAGTAGCCACTAACTACACTTCAGAAAGGACCCTTGTTTACAGTATGGGAGCGCAAGCATGGAAGGCAAGAGTTATTCTGCTCTTCCTCAGTTGGCAACACGCAATCTTCTCTCACAAAATATCTCTAGTTACAAGAAGACTTAAGTTTTTAGCCCATATATTATTTCTGCTTCTTTTTTGTTGATCCTCACGTTGGTGAGTATCTGTGGTGTATGTGAACACTGTGCATTTTGAGATCATTAGCATTAAATGTGGGTTCTGATAAGCATTAAAATTTCCAGGAGTGAGAAACTCCACCTGCTCTCTCCAGGTGAAGCAGCCATTCCAGTTTCTAAGGAGAAACTGAACAAGTTCTTGTCATGGGCTCATACTGCCAACTCAGATATGACTCAGAGAAATGACCATCAAACCTGAGTTTCAGTCTAGTGTGGGTGTTCCAAGAGCACGATTCTGCCAAGGAGTGACTCATTTCCACTTGGTTTGGCTTGTGGGAGTGATGAGATAGTGCATCTGTGACTGTGCCCTGGGGGTATAAATGCCCATTTACTCTATTCCATTTGATTCAAGATTCAAAATCCAGAAAGCATGGATATCCGGAACACTGTCTAGCATCCATTAGGTTTCTGGTACGAGTTATTGTCTTGTGCACAGATCGAGTGACTAACAGCATCTGAATTTTCAATAAAACTTAAGATCAAAATCAGCTCATGATGGCCTGGTAAGATGGCTCGGTAGGAAACGGTGCCTGCTACCAAACCTCGCCACCTGAGTTGGATGCCTGGGATCCACAGAGCAGAAGGAGAGAACTGACTCTTGCAAGTTGCCCTCTGATGTCGACGTGCATGTCATGCCATTAATGAGCCCACATATAAAGTCATGCACATAAAATAAAATGCAATAAAAAAATTTTAAAATCAGCTCATAAACTCAAGCAAATTTTGGGAAAGGATTTGAACAAAACAACATAACATATATGCTCTGGGGCTTGACAAGAAGTAGGTCTGTATATTTTCAACCATATCTATAGTTGAAACCCAACAGATGAAACACATGAAAATGGACACCACCGAGGATGCAGCTGCTTCTGCTGCCAGCATATGCTTGTGTGCGGAGATATAGGGGCTTAGAGGGCAAATTCTTTGATAGAACCAACCTGGGGCGAGGATTGGGTATCACTACAGAGAGCCCTAGCTTCTCTGGTTCTCCAGTCTGTTTTTCTCTAACACCTTTTAGCTGGTGTTTCTTGCTCTGGGCGCTAACCCACCTTCTAAGCATGATCAATGGCTGGAGAGTCTCTTTGGCAACCTCTTCTACAACTTCTCTCGCCATTGTGTTTGCAGATGATTTGGTCGTCCTGAGTCTTTAAGGTTTTATGAATGATTGCATTTTTATGGAAATGATTCAGGAACCTAAAGAAAGTCACTTTTTCAAGCAAGGATACTGTTAGTTACCACAATCATAGAGAATGTTTTAATACAAAAGATAGAAAACTACGATCTCAAAATGAAAGAATGTCACCAACAGTTATATACATATTAATTTTTCACATTATTGTTTCTCAGAAAGTGTATCATGATCATGGGCCAGGGTAATTCATCGGCCAGCATGGATACAGGAGTCTGGAGCTGCTGGGCTGCTGGCTATAGCCAGTGAGATGTTTATGCTAAGGCCTGTTGAGTAGCCATGCCAGAGTATGAGGGACAAAAATTCAATTCTTGAGCTGAAGGCGATGGTGGGAGTTTTGGTGAGCTTCAGGGGAGGTGTTAAACTGGGGAGGCAGACTTAAGGGCAAAGGCCAGCAAAGCCCAAGGACCCTGAAGGGCAGGGGCTGAGGTTCAGAGAAGTGATATCTGGGGAAACTAACTGATGCCAGGAATAGGCGAGAAAGGAAAGAAGCAAACATCCCTGGGATGGTTTCTGTGAACTTAGGGGGACTCAGAGTGTTCTGTGGACAGGGATGAGGAATGTCATGGGGTGACTGGTGGATTTTAGGAGATAGATTTGATCCATTCACGGGAGCATTAGTCTAGGAGTAGTTGCTGAGCTCTGCAGTACACATCACCACTGGTGATGTAGAACAAATACAGGGTAGTATTTGTTCCCAGATATACATAGTTGTCTGTCTGTCCGTGTGTGTATAAATTATAAACATGTGTGCACTGGCTAGTTTCGTGTCAGCTTGACACAAGCTAAAGTCATTTTGGAAGAGAGAACCTCAAGAAAATACTCCCACGAGATTGGCCTTTGGGCTAGCTTGTAGGGATTTTTTTTTTGATTGATAACTGATAGGGAGGGTTCAGATCACAGAGAGCAATATCACCCCCGGGCTTGTGGTCATGGAACTTGTAAGAAAGCAGACTGAACAAGGATTGGGGGAGTAAGCTGGTAAGCAGCATTTCTCCATGGCCTCTGTTTCAGTTTTGGCTTCCAGTTTCCTGCCCTGCTTGAGTTTTTGCCCTGACTTCCCTTGATGATGAACTGTGATGCGGACTGTAAGCTAAAATAAAACCTTTCCTCCCCGAGCTGTTTGTTGTCATGTCTTCGTCACAGCAAGAGAATCTTTAACTAAGATGAGGTGATGATATATTTGTGTTTTATGTACTCTAGAACACTTGCCTAGCATGTGTGAGGTCCTAGATTCAATTCCTAGCATCATATACATACATACATGCATACATACATACATACATACATACATACATTATATTCTCATATGAAAACTGAAAGAGGATAGTTCAATACTAATAGTAAACAGAACTTCTTGATTTGTCTCCCTGCACCCAGTGGATAATTTTGTCTATTTATGGCCTGTGCACAGCATGGACTAGGAGATCATGGCCAAATCATTACTGAGAGAAACAGATAGGTAGGCATGCAAACGACTTTGGGGAGGCCGAGGAATAGAAAGAACTCAAAGCCAAAAGGTCTGGCTTTCTTTGGGATAAAAGAGAAGGGAGTGAAATAGAAATGAAGTGGAAAGAAGAGAGGAAAAAGTGCAGTTTGGAGTAGGAGGAGGAAGGAGACTTCAAGTGAGGGCTTGATGAGTCAGCGAGGCAGAGCGAACTCACAGAAAGGCAGCTTGAAACTGTTTGGAATTCAAGTTTATTTAGACCCCACTCAGTCTGAGGCTGGGCCTCTGGTTCTTCTTCTTTCTCTATGAGATACACACCATGCTGTCCATGATGCTGGTGAATGGCTTCCGTAAAGGCAGAGGGTGGAGTGGGAAGGGCTCAAATAAAACCCGGGAGAGCGACAAATCCTAAGCCTCAGTGATTCTGGTTTCCAGGTCAGAGGGCTCTATGGCTCAGTGTTAGCTTTTTGAGTCATCTGATAACAGTAGGGAACCAGCCAGCTTGATTTGCTTAGAAAGGACTCTCCTTCTATCATAGAAAAACACTGATTCTGAAAATCCCCCAGTTTCAGACAAACTGGACAGTTGACTAACTTCAGTCACGGCACTTTGATTGCTACTGGGAGGACCAGTGTCTTACTCCTGGTCAGTTCACTAGCTCCTGGGGAGTGGCTTCTTCTGCAGACGTGGGATTGGCAGAGGCCTTGCTGCTTGGTGTCTTTCACTTCCCAGTCACAGTCATTGGATTGTGGATGGGCACATGACAATGACACCAGGGAGACTCAGTTTTAGACCCATTTCAAAAACTAGAATTTCACATAGCCCAGACTGGGTTCAAACTTTACACACAGTCAAGGGGTGACTTGAGCTACTGACCCCCCATCCTCCCTCTCCTGAGTGCTAGGGTTACAGGCGTGTACCTCCTGCCCAGTTTCTTCAGTCCTACGGCTCAAACCTAGAGCCTTGAGCATTCTTGGCAAACATTTTATTAGCTAAGGCACATCCCTAGAAATTCTGAAGTTTTGTTGGGCCCTATTGGGAAAGGAAAGGCGGGAGGAGGGATGCTTTCAGTGGGATCATAGGTAGTGAGCTTAGCAAACTTTTAAAGATAGACTTTCCAGTGTAAACTAAAATGGCAGAGAGCAGCAGAGAGCTGGAGAGAACCTGCAGTTCCTGATATCTGGGCTTCTCCACCAGACCATGCCTGAAGAGAGCTTCATGTGGGTGGTTTTCGTTATGTGAATCAACACGTCTCCCTCTGCATTTACCACCCAGCCCCAGCCCTGCTCATGCCAGTTCGATTGACATTCTCTTTCCGTTAAGAGAATCCTGACAAACACAGCTGCTAGTCATCAAATAGAGACAAGAAAATGAATACGTAGTGCCCTACCCAGGGGCCTCACTCATTCTTCATCTTGATGCTGGGAGAAGGGGATGAGTGAGGCAGCTGCTAATCTTCCTTCAGGTAAGAAGAGACTGTCAGCAGTTTCATGGGGTTAAACAGCCAGGAGTAAAGAGAGACCACTGTTGTCTAATGCGGAAGGAATCGGGATAATTCAGTACCAAAGCTAAAGGATATTTAGAAAATTACAGATTTTCTTGCTATATTGTATTTATGATTTTAATTTCTCCCCCTGCCTAAGGCAATTAATACTACAGTTTTGACAAACTGTGCTAAACTTGACTTGAGGGTAGCTTTTGGAGAGCAGCAAAATTGGAGAAAGATGAAATCAAGGGATAATCAGACTAATATCATGCAGTTCTTTGTCCAACACAAAATTTTAAAATATTTCTTCAACATTTATCTAGATGAAAAAAAGAAAAACCCACTTTGATGATAAATTCACTTCTATGGGTGACAGCCGATGTCAAAAATTCCATGAGCTGTTTCTCACTTTCTGAAGTTCTCGTCTGTCTGGTAGTCGGAAGATCTTCTGCAGCGGGAGTCTAGGGCTTTAACAACAGGGGTGAGCAAACAGCATCCTGCCATCTCTGACATAGTTTCATAATCACAGATTTCTGTGTTAGAAAGCTTGGGCAATTTTTGATGACTAGCTTTAGGTTGGCAGCATCGAAGAGCAAGACGTAGATCCTGGAGACTCTTGGCTAGTAAATTTTCACAGAAAACATAGTCTACTTTGGGGTAGAAGCCTGATTGATGGGCATCTGTGGTAGTTTGGATTAATTGGCCCCATAATCTCATATGGAGTGGCGCTGTTAGGAGGTGGGGCTTTGATGGAGTGGGTATGGCCTTGTTGGAGGAAGTGTATCACTGTGGGGGTGGGCTTTGAGGTTTTCTATGCTCAGGATGGTCTCCAGTGTCTCAGTTGACTTCCTGTTGCCTAAAAGATGGATGATTCTCAGCTTCTACTCCAGCACATATGCCCGCACGCCATCATGCTCCCCACCATCATGATAATGGACTAAATCTCTAAACTTGTAAGTGGGCCACCCCAATTAAATGTTTTCTTTCTAAGAGTTGCTGTGGTCATGGTGTCTCTTTGCAGTACTAAAAACCTGAAAATAAAATCGTAATTCCAATTTATTCATTGATGGCTTGAAACCCTTCAGGCTGTTAGTACTTCAGCTGGCTGGTTAGTCTAGTTCTAATCCAGCTTTGGAAGGAAGGGGTGACAGAAGACTTGAGGTAGAGAAGCTGGATTCTTGACTCTGCAGCCAAAGTAACTGCAGAGGGGGCAGGGAGAGCTGGTGGTTTCTCACAGTGACAACTGGAACGCCATGTGGAAGGCTTCTGTGTCTAGGAATCGTAGGGCAGGACATATGATCAATTTCTGACACAATTTAAAAAGCTGAAGGAATATTCAGGGAAAAGCTTAGGCTGTAATAAACTATACAAGTTAACATGAAGGTGCTAGTCTAAAAGAGAAGGAAGAGCAGTACCCCGAGCTAGCAATGAACACTGAAGCTAACTACTTTAGTTGAGGACATTATTGACTCTTCCAAATTAACGCTTTTCATTTGGCATCTTGTGGGGCATGGACAGGCCACAAAGTTTCAAAGTTTCATGGGAGTAACTCAGGCTTAGGAGACCGGAGTCTTTTCTATAATAAACACAAAGATTCAATCTGTAGGAAAAGAATACAGAAGTTTAGAATTGTAGCTCAGAATTTCTCAAAGTTATAATTCTAAACTTCTCTATTTTCCATTTTTGTGTGTTCCTCAAATTATTCATTCAAAGAATTTTTATGTGTAGTCAAGGATAACTGGATATGTATAAATAAAATTCAAGGATGAAGAGCCAACAAACAAAACAACATCACATAGGACAGCTATAAAGCAAATTAATGGGTTGATAGGTCCATTAAAAAAGTCATTTAGAGAACACTGGGTGGATTTTAAGAGGAGAGAGAAAAAAGAGTACCTGGAGAGGTGGTCTAGCAGTGAAGAACACTTCACTGCTCCAAGAGGACTTGGGTTTGGTTCCCAGAACCTACACAACAGCTCACAACTGTCTGTAACTCCAGTTCCAGGGGATCTGCCCTCTTTTGGCCTCTACATGTACGATATACACATGTGATGCGCATAATACACAGATGCGGCCAAATATATATATACATATATACATACATATTACATAAAAAATAAATTTTTAGAAAAAATAAGAAGGGAGGGAAGTTTTGGAGGGAGGAAGAAGATAAAAAGGGGCAGGGAGAAGCCTGGAAGACAAATTGATAAGGTGTAAGCATGTATTTAATTGCAATTCATATAGGAGAGGCTAGAACTCAGTAGATGCTGATGTGAGTAGATAATCACCGAGAACTCTCTAGAATTACAGAGAGATACCAATATTCTGCATCTTCAACAAGCTCCAGAATCATAATAACGTAAATCAAAAGACTACTCCTAGCTATATCATGATGCTTCAGAAAATCAAAGATAAAGGAGCATTTTAATAATAAAAAATAGTTTCACTTTATGGGAGTGGTAATTAGATGGAGTAACATTGAAAGACAGAAGGCACCATGGAACAACACCCTCTCAGAGCTGAAGAAAGGTAGTGGTAATGTAGAAATTTACGTTTGGGAAGCAAAATCTTGCAGAAATAGAGATAAATTTTAAAATGTTTTCAAACCAATAAAATGGAGTGACTTCTCTAAGAGCAGACTTGTAACAAAGCAAATTCTGAAAAAATGTTTTAAGTCAAAAAAGTTTATAAGTTTTCTAAGTTAGAAGAAAAATGGCGAGGAGATTAAAACTCCCACCACTGAAATCAGACGTAAAAATAAAAGACAGAATACTTGCCCCATAAGGACCTAGGCAAATATGTCTGTTTCCATCATTTTCCTGGAGGTTCTAGTCAGCGTACTTAGGCAAGAAAAAGAAATGAAAGGTGTTCAGATTGGAAGGAGAAGCAAAAACCTCTCCATTTGCTAAGGAAGCATATTATAAATAGGAGCTTTACTCTTTTGACCTTACATATAAGAAAAACTTAAAGAATCCATTTTTTTAAAAAGCCAAATAATGGAGCAAGTCAAGTTGTAGGGTTCAAGGTCAATATAAAAATAAAAATACACTTTGCAATGAGAAACCTGCAAATAACGCTTAGAAAACAATCCCAGTGTCAGATCAGTACCAAAAGGAGTAAAATATTGGACTGGAGAGGTGGCATGGTGTGTAAGCGTGAGGGTCTCAGTCCAAATTCCTAGACCCCATGGGAAAGGTGGCACGGTAGTGCACACCCGTAATGTGAGTGCTCCCACAGTGTGATAGGTATCTATCCCTGTAACTTCATGGGCTAGCCTGGTCTACACAGTGGTGACTCTGCGCTCAAACAAGGTAGAAGCTGAGGCTATCCTCTGACTTCTACATTCTCCCTTTCTTCCTCTCCCACCCCTCCCCTTTCTTTCTCACTAGGTAGACCCTGTCCTGCTTGGAACTCTCCATGTAAACCAGGTTGGCCTCAGATTCGCAGATTTGCCTCTGGAATGACTCCTTTGTAGAAGGTGACAAGCTTATTCTAAACTCCAAAGAGTCTAGGAACGTCCATAAAAAAGAAGAACGAAATGAGAGGACTTAATCTTTCGGATTTGAAAATGTATTCTGCAGTGGTCAAGACAGCGTGGCACAAAATACAAGAGCAAATTCACGACTCAATAGTGGAACTCAGAGTCCAAAAATAAGCCCTCACATCCCGGCCAGCTGCTTTTTGAAAGAGTTTTAAGACAATTCAGTGGAGAAAGAGAATAATTCCTTCCACGGGACAGTTGAGTATCTGTCCATATCCCTACCTCACACCACTCACGAACGTCAGTTCAAAAGGGATCAAAACACTAAACACAAGAGCTAAAAGTACGAACATCTTAGAAGAAAAGATTGACATATTTCTCCCTTGAGTATGACACCCGAAGTGTAACTAACAAACAAAAACAAAGAAATTAGATTTCAACAAAATCAGACTTTGTGTGTGTGTCAAAGGACATGAGCAAGAAAGTTAAGGCAATCGGCCGACTGGGATGCTGTGAGAATCCTGGAGGATTGAGAAAGCATTTCACGCCGAAGCGTGGAGATAAGCTAAGCAAGTGCACAGCTGGTCCTCTTGGGAGGATGGATTTCTGTACACTCCCGGGGAAGGTCTGTGCAGCGATTGGATTTCTCAAGCTGAGATGTTGTGGACATGAACTGAGAAACAGGATTTGCCTCTGACTTTCAATTAATTGAAATAAAGTCAGCTTTTAAGTATAAAGTTAAATTATCATTAGATAACGTATGCAACAAATCAACCCGGTCACGCCAGTAAGGTAACAGGAGAATGCCTCTGGGAGAAGTCGGGATGATGACCACCTATGTCCCGGTTTACCTACTAGCACCCAGCACCTCGCATGCCTTATCATAGCAACCATGAGTATCAGGAAGCACAGGACTGTTTCCTGCTCTCAGGAATCGGGAGCAGAGTCAGGCGAGAGCAAACAAGGTGGGAAGGCTGGTTTCTGTTTGACTAGCAGTAGACCTGCTTGGCTTCCTGCCACCTCCCAGTATTCAATACACGATGTGCATGCTCACTTTGGGGTGCTTTCATTCAGGGGAGTTACAAATTTACACAAAGCGTTTCTGAGTTGTGGGGGAGACTAAGAATACAATCTGATTTTATATCATAAAGGTTTTCTTTAAATAGCATATTTATTTTTTCTTATCAGAAAAGTCATACAGACACTGAAAAAATAGAGAAAAAATGAAAAAGTTTTCCAATATCCAAGCAAGGATGGCCAGGTGGGGCCCAGAGGACTTTTGGGGCATGGTAGTGATTCATACGATGTGCTGTAGTGGTAGACACCGGCTGCTAAATATTTGTCTAAACTCCAGAAGGCACGACTCTGAATCCTGTGGACTCTGCATGATGGTGCGTCAACGCAGGCTTGTGAGAGAAAACACCATCTGGTGGGGACATGGACGACAGGGAAGTCTCTGCAATGGGTGGGTATGGGGATAAGTTACGTATGGGAAGTCTCATTCATTCTACTCAATTTCAACGTGAACCTAAAACTACTATAAAACTAAAATGAAAAATAAATAAAATCTCCCCCCTCCTCAAATTCCTAAATCACAAAAGCACAGAAAATAAAATACAACCCTCCCTTTAGGAGTTACCACTCCTGACAATTTGTCTTTATTTACCGCCAATCTTCTTTTCTTCATATTGTATACATTTTAATACAGCTGGAATTGAACTGCATGGATAGTTTTCAATCATGCTTTTTCCAATATAACTTGGTATTCGGGAAATGTATTTCTTCCACTGAGACCTCATTGCCAGCGCATGCTTCCAACAATTTGTTCTGTGGCACCATCAAGTTTGTTTGCTGCCTCTTCCACTTGGATATTTAGGTTGTCTTCAGAGTTTGATTTTTATGTACAGCATTGGTTCTGGAAAAACTAGAACTTGTACATTTTGAAATATTGAAGGGTGGAAGTCGAAAGCTAGTGCCTGAGATGTGAGCCAATCCCACTTACTCGTTCATATGACATCATCTCTGACTGAGGGACTCAGCCAAGGAAGTCTGGCAGAAACCACAGGGAAGGCTCTTTGCTGCCTCGCTTCTTCAGGCTCATGTCTAGCTGGCTTTCTGATACAGTCAAGGGCCACCTGCCTAGGGAATGGTGCTGCCCACACTGGGATCGGTTCTTCTTTATCAGTTAACAATCAAGACAACCTTTTATAGACATGCCCACGGGCCAA
The DNA here is from genome assembly GCF_018167655.1 of Microtus oregoni. Taxonomy (NCBI): domain Eukaryota; kingdom Metazoa; phylum Chordata; class Mammalia; order Rodentia; family Cricetidae; genus Microtus; species Microtus oregoni. The sequence goes on along the minus strand of NW_024543087.1, from coordinate 24,182,101 downwards.
CCTGATCAAAACAATTGCTCAAGTAGACTCCCTTTTCAGGTGATTTGGCGTGTCAGTTGATGGTTAATGCCAACTAGGACCGAAGGGCAAGAGAGAAGATGTTAGCACAGATCCCTGGCATCTAGCAGTGGTGTCTGAGGAGACTGTGGCAGGTGTGTGTGTGTGTGTGTGTGTGTAGGAGTTCCCTGGTTAGTTGAAGGGATCTGGAGGCATAGGCTTCTGAGTCCTCAGCATATGAACACCTGAAGAGGATCATTAGAATAATGAAGTGACCCAGGAAGAGATGTAAAATTGGTTCTACAGAGGGCTCAGATCCTGTCTTTGGAATGCTCTCAACCCATAGAGGGCAGGTAGGGCAAGGAGCATCAGCAAAAAGATTGGGAAGGGTTGAGTAGAGAGGTGGAAAAGAAGTTGTGGCTGTAGGGTCACAGAAGGCAAAAAGGGGGGTGCTTTGGGAAGGAGGAGGAGGAGGAAGAGGAGGGATGGAACACTGTCTTGTGCTGCTAGAGGCTAAGCAGATGGAGGACTGAGGAGTGTCTTGTGGGTTGATTGACAAGGGAGCTCACTAGTGCCTTTCCCAAGGATGTTTTTAGTACAAATGTTAGGGAAGGATGCTGGAACACAGAGAGAAGGAGTGTGTAGGACATGAGAAGGGGGAACTTACAGTAGAGACTTGTCTTAAATTTGTTCAAGAAAGGGCAGATGAGAAATAGAACCATGGTAGTGAAGAGCATGGAGTTGGGGGGAAATTGGGAGAGGGAGCAGAGGGACATGGTTAGCATGTGTAATTGCAGATGAGCAACCAGAAGAGAAGTAGTGACGCAGGAGAGAGGGTCCCTGAGGGGCTCAAGTCTCTGTGGTGATAGGATGAAGCTCAGACAAACAGGACATTCCTACCTTCCATTCATGCTAAGTGACTTGTTTACGGTTGTTTCTTTCTGAGCCTTCTGCCTCTTCTGCTGGTGCTTGTGTACTTCAGAATTTGCTCCATTCAAAAGAGCATCGTTCTCAGGCTGGTGAGCTGGTGCAGTGGGTCAAAGCACTTGCTGACGACAGAAGTCTATCCCAGAAGGAGAGAACTCATCCTCCAAAGACATCCTCTGACCTTCACAGGTGCCCTGACATGTGTGCACTTGTACACACATACGCCCCCATAACAACAACTAAAATCAGATTTAAAAAGCTATTTTTAACTCTCCACCACCCTCAATTTGTTCTTGAATTTACTTATCTATCCACTCACTCATAAGTTCATACATAATTCAATTCATAATCAACCTTGATATTTGGGAATTATTAGATACAGGAGTAGGTTCAGAGCCTGGCATTTAGTGTTGTCACGAGGACCCCATCTTTCATCTGCTTCCTGCCTCTACTTAGCTGGTGACCATCCAGCCAATGCCTCTAGGCATGGAAGTTTGTTAGCCTCTAGAACCTAGTTCAGCAGCTCCACAAGGCTGGAGAGCCTGCATGCATTTCAGACAAATTCCCAGGTGAAACCTATGTTCTGAGTAGCAACGGTCGAACTGGTGCTGTCTGAGACATAGGAACAAAAGTGGCCAAAGTCCAGATAATGAGTTTTATTATAAGCATAATCCAAACTTCAGAATGGAACATATTTATACTTAAACACTTATTAGATATACTAAGAAATTTTGTGTCTACTGGAAATTCATATTTAATGGGGCACCCAGTGTTCTTATTTGTTAAGCATGGCAGCCTTACATATGATTTAAGCAGCAGATATGAACTACATATGTAACTCAACTGTATTTTAAGAGGTAAAAAAGGAAGAAGCAAATTAAATAATGCCACTTATTGAATCTATCATTAAAAAAACTTTCAACATATAATCCACATAGAAATTCTTTTCTAGTCCTATGGGTTTGAAATCCAGTGGGTATTCTATTCTGCATTTCCATTGCAATTAGAATGTTCATTTTTCCTACTTTATTGTTCAGAAAAAAATCCTTGAAAATAAACAAAAACATCACTATCAAAATTGACCAGACTCAAAGACCACACAATTTAACAACCCTATATACAGTTAGGATTGAGAAGGAAAATGGGAGCTGTGAAGCTTCTTGTTAAATTTCTGCACTTAATCTCCACCAAAACAGGCAAATGCAATCCATGGCAGAATTAGAACCAGGAAAACATTTAGCTTTATAGACATAAGCTCATGTCTATTAAGCGAGTTCAGTTCTGCCCAATTCCCTTATATTTAGCTTTCCTTGGTCTCTTTTCCTCATGTTATCCTGTACCTACATGTACATTTTTACACATACATATTATACACACGTGCAAACACACAACAAACACACACTCGGCTCGGTTTTGCATATGTCAGAGAACACATGATTTTTTTTTTTCTGAGATGTCTGATGTCGGGTTTAATATATTCTAAACCCATCCATTTTCTCAGATTTTTTTTTTAAATTTCATTTTTCTTTAGTCGTTGATAGCTGTTCCTGGCTGCTGGTGGCAGTATTGGACAACAGAGATCCAGTTCACTCCAAGTTATTTGGAGTGCAGTGAGTGGTCTATAGCTCAGAGCTTGTTTTTAAAGCCCTTAGGTCCTTAGGGGATTCCAATTCAGTCTCCAACCTCCCAAGGCGCCAGGAGGCGCGCATTCCGGCGGTGGCAGCCACCACCAGAGGGAGCCGGCAGCTCGGAGTAAAGCCTTCAGGTCTCAAGGCCCTGGCTAGCCCCGGGCTCAGGAAACTCGCTCTCGCCTTCCCAGCAGGGGTTTTCCAGTTTGGGTCACTCTGGAGTTCTTTGTTGGTTCTTCCTGTTGGCAGTATCTTAATTGTCCCCTCCCGCTTCCTACGGTCATTCCCTTACCCCCAATGGGAGGGTAGTCAGAGGAGCCCGGAGTCTGCCAGTCCAGCCTGCTTTGCTCACCACGAGGCTGCTTGGAGCTTTTTCAGCAGTGTAGAAACAACGCCCGCCTCGCAGCTGCGCCCAGGAAGGGCAGCGGGTGACACGGTACCGAGGGCGAGGTCCAGGAACCGAGCTACCAAATCACAGTTCAGGTCTCCCGCCCTACAAAGGCGGTGGGGGCAACCGACAGCCTCACGTGTGAGTTCCCAAACCTTTAGGCCTGGACTCAATTTAAGATGGGGGTGCGCCCAAGGATTATGAATTAGAGTTTGAAAATTTAGCGGATATTCCCGAGTGTTGAGTGGGAATCAAAGGCAGAAGAAGTATACAGGGGAGTTGGATTCCGGGTCCTGGGTTCCGTGTCTTACTTTGCTGTTTAACCTTTCTGAGCCTCATTTACTCCATTTGTTAAAGGAGACACACATGCGAACAACTGTGCTTAAAGCAGCTGGTCCACCAAGGGCCAGCAGTGCAAAACAAAGGCAAAAGACAAACACCAAACTGACCTAGAGATTGACCCAATCAGATCTGGAATTTTAATTATCTCATAAAGCATTCTGGTTGAAAGTTTTCCCCCCGTGTACCATGCTGCACTTGTGGAAGTCACAGGGATAATTTGCTGGACTCCAGGCTTTCCTTCCACCGCGTGGGTCCCAAGGATTGTGACAAGTGCTTTTAGCTGAGCCGTCTCAGCAGACCCATTCTGTTTGTTTTTACCTGAGGTGGTAATTGTAGCGCAAAGTGACTGCAGGGTTGTCGGGCAAGCCCAGAGAGTGAGGAAATCCTGAAGCTTCTGTGTTCACTTTCAGCTGGTGAAGAAATGAACACCCTCTGCTCAAATTCTAAAACGCCAACAAGAAGCAAAGATTAAAATTGCATCTGTGCACGCGTGTACATGCTCCTGTATGTACATGGATGTTCCTGGCACATGTATGTACATGTATGTTTCTGGCACATGGAAGCCAGAGGTCAACACTTCTTCAATCAACTCTCCATCTGATTTTTGGAGATATTGTCTCTCACTGAACCTGGAGTTCATAGATTTGGCTGGTCCAGCAAACCTCAGGGATTTTTCTGTCTCTGACCACCCAGTGCTGGGATTGCAGGCACACACTGCTGGGTTCAGGCATATACATGGATGCTGAGGATCCAGCCCTTTATAGACTGAGCCATCTTCCCAGTCCCTGACTGCATTTTTATTATGTCAACAACAGCATCTATTCAATATGTTGAATATCTTATACCTTTTTATTTTTTTACTTAGGAAGTCATGGCATAATTTTAAATTTTTATTATACATTCACCTCAAACTTTCAAAAAGCTTAATATTATCTTTATGTTTGGTTGCATTTTAAACTTAATTTAATTAGCAGGGTATCAATGTATGTCTTTAATATTTTCTGTTGTGAATGATAATGATACAGATATCTTAGAACATCAATTATTTCTCAATAGTTTCATTATTTTCTTATGATAAACTCTTTGAGGTGGAATATTTGATATGAACATAAAATAAATTTGGATTTAAAAGGATACTTTTCTCATTCACTTGAAAACTAAAGGTTTTCAGTTTTTATTATTATTATTATTTTTTAAATCACTTCAGGAACAAGCAGTTGAAGTGATGTCCCTCCTCCCCAACTTGAAGCTCTTGATTTGTCTGCTGAACATGGCTTCCTGCCTTAGTAAACATTTTTATTTCTTCTCTTTTGACTTTCTTACTCATGTTATTAAGTAAAGTTCTAATCAGAATAATAAATCCATTTCAAGATTGTATTTAATACTTTTTAAAGGTAAAATTAATGTCAAATGGGTAGGCAGAAGTAGTTACCCCCAAAGTATGCATAAAACGAATACTTACAATGATCATTTTAAAATACTTTTTGGATTTTTACAATATTACATTCTTTTTATTAGTTCTCTAATAATATCATCTAATGAGTTTTGATCATATTGATCCTCTCCCCAACTCTTCCCACATCCATGTCCCTCCCTCCCACCCTCTCTAACTCTGTATACTCTTTTATTCTGTCTCCTAGGACGTACAACTTGTGCTGCCCTTACATTCATGAATGTGTGGCCTTTCACGAGAGTGTTGTTGTTGATCTATGGTAACAGTGGTTTTTAAAGAAAACTGACTTTCTCCTCCCAGCCGCTTTCGGTTGCCGATAGGTCTCTGTTGGGGGGGGGGTGGGACTTTACATCTATCTTCTCTCTCCATGCTGTGATTTGATCTGGCTTGGTCTTGCATGGATCCTGTGCATGTGGTCATACCTGCGAACACCATTTGAAACTGACTGCTAGTGACCTACTGTTATACCTTGATTAGTGCGTCTCTCAGCCCTCGTCACAGAGGCGTCTGTTTGCGGTTGATGGTGGCTAACACAGAGACCCACAACTGACCAAGACAATAAGAGCCTGTGGAATTCTCAGCCCTAAATGGGTCATCGAGGCTGTACCCCCACCTCCCAAGACGTAGGGATCATCAACCAAAAAGGAGACAGAGGAGTGTAAGAACAAGAGATGGTGAACAAATGCAGGAATCTAAAAAATAGTTTAAATCTGCATTGCCCTGATGGTTAAGGATGTTGAGCCTTTTAAAAACGTGTTTCCTGACCTTTTGTGTCCCCCTTTGGAGAACTCTATTTAGTTACATAAGCCATTTTATAATTGGATTGTTTATTTTCTTGGAGTTTAGTTTCCTGAGCTTCTTGTATATTCTAGTTATGAACACTCTATCATGTATATATCTGGCAAATATTTTCTCCTATTCTGTGGGCTACCTCTTCACTCAATTACCAGTTTCCTTTGCTGTGCAGAAGCATTTTGGTTCTACTGTAATCCTTTGTTCATTGTTGGTCTGCTTTCCTGTGTCCTAATCAGAAAAAAAAAAAAAATTCCAATTCCCACTTTCTCTTCTGGCAGTCTCTGGGCATCAGGTCTTATATTGAGATCTTTGATGCATTTGAAGTTGCTTTTTAAAATTACTTTGTTCAAGGTGATATATCAGGATCTAGTTTTATTCTTCTACATATTGAGATCCAGGTTTCCCAGCACTGTTTATTGAAGCTGATGTCTTTTCTCTAGAGAATATCTTTGAATTTTTGTCAAATCAGGTATTTGTAATTGCATGGATTTTTTTTTTTTTTTTTTTTTTTTTTTTTTATTTTTCGAGACAGGGTTTCTCCGTAGCTTTTGGTTCCTGTCCTGGAACTAGCTCTTGTAGACCAGGCTGGCCTCGAACTCACAGAGATCCGCCTGCATGGATTTTTATCTGATCCTCTATTCTATTCCGTTGATGTATGTGTCTGTTTTTGCTCCACCACTGGGCTGCTTTTACTACTATGACTCTGTAGTACAGCTTGGAATCAGGAGTGGCAATACCTCGTACAATGTTCATTTTGTCTAGGATTAATTGGTGTTTTCAGGAAAATTTTGAGATTTTTTTTTTCTGTCTCTGAAAATTGTCCTTGGAATCTTTACTGGGATTGTACTGAGCCTATAGATTGGCTTTGGTACAGTGGTTATTTTTGCAATATTGATTCTTCCAATCCACGAGAAAGAGTGATCTTTTTCATCTTCTGGTGTTGGCCTGAATTCCTTTCCTTGGTGATTCTAAGTTTTCACTACAAAGGTCTTTCATTTCCTTGGTTATGTTTATTCCAAGATTTATTTTTTGGGGGATTGTTACAGACAGTTGTGAGCTTCCTAACCCAAGTGCTGAGGATTAAACTTGAGTCCACCCTAAACCATTGAGACATCTCTCAAACCTCAGTGGCATTGATCTTTGATAGTGAAATATATTCCTTGTAGTCAGCAAAATGATGGATCATGTTTTCTAATCCAACGTGCCTGTCTGTGTCTTTTTATTGGTGAAATTGAGACCATTAATATTCAGAGTTATTATTGAAAGGTGCACATTAATTTCTGTCATTTGAGAGTGTTGTGCGTTTTCTTAGGCATTATTTGACTAACTGTCCTGGTATTATTTTTTCCTGTGTATTCTTTGGTGTCTTTATCCTTCTCTTCAGTCTGGAGTATTCTTTCCAGAATGTGCTGTAGAGTTGATTAATGTTCATAAATTCCTTTGGTTTGTTTTATCAAGGAAAATATTAATATCTCCTTCATTTATAAAGGGTTGATTTTTCTAGGTGTAATATTTTTGGGTTGGCACTTGTGATCTTTCAGAGTTTGGAATACATTTTTCTAAGGCTGTTTTCAAGTCAGTCTGTCTTTAAGACTTGACTTTTCTTTCTTGCAGCCTTCAGTATTCTTAATCCTGTGTTTTAACTGTAATATGTCATGGTGGCTTTATTTTCTGGTCCTGACTGTTTGGTGTTCTTCGAACCTCTTTGTCTGCTTTTGTCTTGGGATTCTTCTCCTTCTTCTGTACCCTAAAACTATAGATTTGCTCTTTACATGATGTCTCAAATATCCTGCATGTTTCATTGATGCATTTTAAAGAACAGTCATCTCCTTGGTGTGAGTGATTCCATTCATCTACCTTGTCTTCAGGCCCTGATGGATTGTCTTCCACATGGTCCATTCTGCCAGCGAGGGCTTCATTTGATCAGTAATATTTGTTCACTTCCGGCTCCACTTCAGTTTGAATTTCTCTTTATTGCATTCTATTTTCATATCTTGATTTGCCTTCCTTACTGTTTGTGTTTTCATGAGCTTCAATCAATTTATCCCATCTCAATTCATTCAGGTGTTTTTTTTTTTCATGACCCTTTCATATCTTTGAACTCTTTGAACATGTTTATAGCTGTTTTGTTTTTTATTTTGAATTCTTCATTTCAAATTTTATCTAAGTCATTCTCCTTGAGGACCATTATTATGGGATTGGCTACTGAGGGGCATATTGTTTTGCTTTTGTTTTTCTGATGAAATCTGGACTTATGGGGTTGGGTTATTGGTCATATCTTTTGCTAGGTTTCTTAACCTAGCCAGACCCTGGAAGTGGGCTGTGGGATGGGTACTTTGAGGAAGATTGGAAGGGACAGAGGTGGGTCACAGTAGGGGGTCTGCCTTATGGGGTTCATGGTAGCCTGGGCTGCTGTGGAAGGTCAGTTGGAGAGGGCTTTTGGGGTGGGGGAGGGGCTGGAGTAATTGAGGCAGAGGAACTCTGTTCAGGCCAAGTTGGGCTGAGCCACATGTGGTCGTTCTGCTGGAGAGGCTCCTGAGACTTAGGAGGGGCATAGATGGCTATAGTTGGGGTCTGTGCTGCCGTGTGCCTCTTGCGGTAGTTCTGTAGATGGCTTTGGGGGAAGGTGAGAGGTTGCAGGTGATCAGGCTATGGTCCTCACTGGGCTATGTCAGTTCAGCAACTGCCTACTGTTAGTTTTTGAGATAGGGTCTTGTTATGTGGCCTATGCAAACTTGTGATCTGCCTGCTTCTACCCTTTGAGTGCTGGAGTTGCAAGCATGTGCCATTATCACTGGCTACAATAGATCTATACTTATCTACATATTTAACTTTATTGTATGTATATGAGTGTTTTGCTTGCATGTATTGTGTTCCTTGTACCTGTGGGAGACAGCAGAGGGCACTGGATCTCCTGGAATTGGGTCACAGGTTGTGAGCTGCCACATAGGTGCTGGGAATAGAATCCAGGTCCTCTGCAGAGCAGCCAGGGCTCTTACCTCTGAGTCATCTTTCTGGCCCCAATGTCTTTAAATGTGAATGATTACAGCAAAGTTTGCATTCCTTTAATTTTAAAGACAAGAAAATCTTCATGTGCTTCATAAAGTGACAGGATTGTAGTATTCTCATTTAACAATGACAACACCATTGCTGATCTTCCCACCTCCTGCTGACAGGCGGGAACAAGCATATTTAACTGTGCCCAAAGCAAACACATGTGAACCCTAACCCCTCAGCATGTATCCCTGAAACAAATGTGTCCAGTTATACTTGTGTGCCTTGGGTCAACTGGGAATACTCTTAATTAACTTCTCAATAGAAAATGTTTATTCAAAGATAAAGAGTAAAAAAAAAGTGCCAATTTGAAACTTACATATGTATTACTGATACTTGAGCACAATTGCAAAAATTATTTAGATCTTGAAACCACAAAAGATGCTTTAAGGAGGGATATTTATCATTGCCAGCAATGGAAAGACCACAAAATAATAGCTATACATGAATATGATTATTGCCTTTAAATTCTCCATGGACAATGCATGTCTGATGCTTGTCTATTTTCTTTACTCTTCAAGAGAACCAGGGATGCTCCAGGTTCTGTCATGGAGTGAACAGAGTCAACCTCCTCTCTATTTACTAAACACAGGATTATTCTCTCTTGCCTGAGAGCTCATGGCTGGAGAAGTGTGCCCAGTCGTTTCTTCTTGTGGAAACTGCTTTGTGGGTGGCTTCCCACTTACTCTCCTCAGAGTGGTGGAGCTTCTCTATGGTGTAAGTTTTCTTGTCGGGACAGAAGAGGTTCTTCAACTCTTGTTTTGAAGGGAGAAGTCAATTTGTGAATGGGAACCAAGCTGAGTACAGCCCTCCCACCTCCCAGGCAAAGACCCAAATGTGTGACCACATATACAATCTGCAAAACATTCGAGGGATGTCCGCGTTTCCATGTCCAGTGTCAGCTGGGCTCCGAGGCCCTTAGCATCCTCATCCCCCTCGCTGGGTTTGGAGCACGACACACGGTATCCTCTTTGGCTTTTCCTGCATTAAGACTGTTCCTGGGGGACAACACAGCTCTCAAGAAGTTGACTCTTAGCATCTAAGCTCAGGAAAGTTTCAACCTGACTGCCTGCGGCAGTTAAGAGGTTTGCAGTTATAGAGGAGAGGCTTTCTTGTGGTACCACGTACCTTCCCTGAGTGGTGACAGCCAGCGAACGAGGGCCAGTGACTATAGTCGTCAATCAGGACTCGTGTTTGATGATGTTTCAGCACACACTTATCTCCCAAGTCCTTGAGGGGAATACAGTCCATATGGTTTCCCATTGGGCCTGATAAGTCTCTAAAGCCTCCCTGGGTATGATGCCCACGCCAAGAAGGCACTGCAGCAATTGAAGGAGGGGTTTTCACCCTGAGCTCTGGGGTCTATTTATCTTCCAGCCAATGTTACTTTCTTTTGCCAAGCTTCATAATAGCTGGACCCCCTCTTCCTTCATAGCCTCATAATAAAGTGAGGGGAGGGTTAAAAAAAAATCTTCCCCTGGCGAGCAGGAAAGAAGGCTAGTTGAATATCCATTAGATCTAATAAGTCGGATTCATTTCAAAGGCATCGTGTTGCCCGACCACAGGCCTTTCTGAAGCTGTGACCTAGAAGAGGCCCTGGGCCTATTGTCCCCAATGGCTGGTGGGAGGGAAACTGGGCAGCCAAGATGATGCCCTGCTGGACAATGGGGAGCATTGACGAAGTGCTCCCATTTATTGGCTGAGCGACTGCATCAGTCATTCATTCACAGACACGAGGTCTAAATTGCAGAACCAATTAACAGCACTAATAGCCCTTGCCTGAATTAATCTTTGAGACAAAAGGGAGGAGAAGTGGAAGTGCTATTAGCAAATCAAGCTGTACCATCCCTGCTTTATTGCGGGGATCTCACTGTCTGTATGTGGCCATTGTGCACTGACTGCAATTACAGCCCTCATTTAAAAATGATTAAGTGGTTATAATTATTTTTCAATTAAAACTTATATCTTCCATTTATGCAACATTTCAGACTTCAATTAAACTTCTCTTTAAAATTGCCACTGAGCCCAAAGATTCGTCTTCTGCCAGGAAGCCTTAAACTTAAACCCACAGAGGGTTCTGATTTCCAGACTTCGGGAGTCCATTAAATTTAAACATTGAGATGAAAGTTAACAAGCAATGGAAGTTGCAAGGCCTGCGTGAATCGACCACTCTGTCTCCAGAGGACTGAGGTATTTGTGATTCCTGAGAACAGGGTTCTTGCCACTGGACAGCAATGTCACCGGGTGAGCTGCTAGCTCTGTCTGTCAAGCAACACCCCAGTTCTCCTCTTATGACAGAGATGGGAGAACGTAAGAAGAATGTAAAAATTTTTAAAACTTATTTTCATCTTTATGTGTCCATGCCATGGCATGTGGGTGGAAATCAGAGAGAAGCTTGCCGGAACTGGTTTTCTGCTTTCAACCAAGTGGGTCTCAGTGATCAAACTCAGGTCACCAGGCTTAGTGGCAAGGGCCTTGACCACATCTTGCTAACCCAACTTGTGAAGTTTCGAGCAACTCACTGCATTTTAGATCTAGAGAAGTTTCAGGGGATTGCCCTGTGATGGCTAACCTCGGTTTCAACTAGGCTGCATTGAGAGTCACCTGGGCAATTGGGAAGACACTTCTGGGAGTGTCTGTGAGGGTGTTTCCAGAGATTGCTGGCATGTGGAGCCCAGAACTGATAGGTGAAGAACCATCCCAAATGTGAGGAACGCCAGTAAAATAATCTGGGTTCTGGATGGAGCAGAAAGTGGGAAAAGGGGAAAGCTTGCTACAGGCAAGATTCATTCTTGAATGGGTCCTTTTTTTTTTTTTTTTTTTTTCCCAAGGTCAGTGGACATCAGATTCCAGATTCTTCAGCTTTTTTGCTTGTTTGTTTTTAAACTTTATGATTGTTTTAGTATTTTATTATACAAGTATTTTTTTCTGCATGTATGGTTACATGCCACATGTATGCCTTGTGCCCACACAGGCAGCAGAGGGAGGCAGATCCCTTGGAATTGGAATTATAGGTGCTTGTGAGCTACCGTGTGGGTACTGGGAATGGAACCCAGGTCCTCTGGAAGACTAGCCAGTGCTCTGAACCTCTGAACCATCTCTCTAGCCCCTATTCTTCAGTCTTTGAATATGGACTTGTGGTAGCCTCTCTCCAGGGGGCTTGCAGGCCTTCAGGCTTGGACCCAGGCTGCATTCTTGGTTCCTATTGCTTGGAGACTTTCAGTTTCTTGGACTGAGAAGCCGTTGATTCTCTTCACTCTTACCCCTATAAACCAGCACAATGGGGTCATTCAGTCTTTCATTGTGTGAGCCACGCTGTGTGTGTATGTACATGTAGTGTACATACACGTCTGTGTGTGCATGGTTGTGGGTGGCATGGTTGTGGGTGGCTGTGCATGTGTGTGGAGACCAGAGGTCAAATTCAAGCATTTCTTGATTGTTTTCCTTTTTTTTTTTTCTGACATAAGTTCTTTCACAGAACCTGGACCTCACTGACTAAAAAAAGGCTGAGTGGGATCCACCTGTCTCCTCCCTTCCTCTCCCACACTGGAGTTACAGACATCGGCCAACGCTCCTGGGATTTTTGTGTGGGAGCTGAGCATCCACTCAAGTCTCCATGCTCGTGCGGCAAGTACTCTCCTAACTGAGCTACCACCCAGACCCCGCAGTCTAATAAATTCTTGCATAATCATGTCTACATTTTATTGATTCTGCCCCTCCAGAGAAGGCTACTATGCCTCCTTTAAACTGCCTTCATCTGGCGTTTCCTCGAGGGAATGTATGCTTTGTGGTCCATTTCATCTTATTGCGCACAATCAGTGCATGTTCTTGGGCTGTGACCCTCGTGGGAATATCATGCATCTTGTATGTGGTGCTGGCTGTCCTTTGAGACTCAGATGTTCCAGTCAGGACTGTTTAAAAAGCCATATCACTAACTTCAGTGGGGACAAAGATCTGTGAAAAGAAATTCTCGGACTTGGTGAAGCAGTAAAGAGGTTGGTTTTGATCCTCCTCCTGTCTGACCTCTGCCTCCTCTTTGAGCTGAGCCTTTTGGAGTTAGAAATCTCGGTCTGCTTCTGTGCTGTTGAAAGTATCTGTGCCACATGTAATGAGTTTGAGAAGTCAGACAATTAAAAGAAATTATTTCTAATTTTCTTCCTTTAGTATCAAAGTCATCATTTGTCTAGTATAATTGTGGCACTCACAAAGAAAATTATGCCTCAAGATAGAGGAGGCAACGGCAATGCTAAAACCTGGAGCTGGCTCCATGGACTAGACCATGACCTAGAAACTCAGTGAAAATGTACAGATTTTTCCTGCAAGGAAGAGATGTACTCCTGCAATATATTTTCCTTTTCAAAAATTAAATCATCTGGATGTAGTGGTTCATGCATATTAACTCAGCAATTGGGACTGAGACAGAGGAGTGCTATGAGTTAGAGGCCTGTCTGGGCTACAGAGTGAGACTTGGTCTCAAAATAGCAAATTTAAATATTTATTTTAATAAAATACATAATTTAATATGGTTCATATCTCCAAAGTGCTTTTACTTTTGAGTGGCTATTGAATATCTGGCCTTGGTATGGTGGCGCAGGAGGAAAGCTGAGGCAGGAGGACTGGGAGTTCAAGGCTAGCCTGGGTTACAGGAAATCAGGGAAATTAACTGTAGAAGAACAGGACACCTGGGAAATAAGCCAAGGGGGGGAATCAAGCTGAACCATCTATAAGCAAGCTTGAAGAATGTTGATATATTCCAGTGTTGAAGGGTTGTTTCTCATTCAAGTTGGACATCCCCACTCTCTCACGTCTTACAGTCACGGGTCAGGACGGTTGTGCATTCTCCTTCCTGTGTGGGCTGTAGCCAGGTTCACAGCAAACAACTGACGGGTTTGCTTAGCTCTGTGTGTTGGAAATTAGGCAGCGAGTGGCCAGGCAAAGAACACAATTCCAGCCTCTAGATTCAAGGGCAGATGAGGAGTTCCAAGGGGAGCCAGCGTCAGAAACAGAAGGAAGAAAGGAGTAGCTACTTGATTTAATTAATACTTTTAATACAGCATATTATACCTTGATTACTGCTTTTAGTAACTAAGACCAAATACATTTCTATTCTTTAAAAAAATGTTTTTACTGTCTCCATTTGAATCAATTGCTTTGCATCAGGGTTTCTTGTAGTTTCTTTTTGTTTGTTTTTTTTTTTTTTTTTTTCGAGACAGGGTTTCTCTGTGGTTTTGGAGCCTGTCCTGGAACTAGCTCTTGTAGACCAGGCTGGTCTCGAACTCACAGAGATCCGCCTGCCTCTACCTCCCAAGTGCTGGGATTAAAGGCGTGCGCCACCACCGCCCGGCTCTTGTAGTTTCTATAACATACCTACAGTGTACTTGTTTCAAGCTGAATTTCCAGACAGCATCAGGAAAGCTGTTTGAGGACCTTGCCCCTGGATATGTTGCTAACCGGCAGCAGAGCTGGAACATCTCATCTGTAAAGGAACCAGGACCCACTGTGGTTAGTTACGATGGCCCATGACTTTGTAGAAAGTCTGAAATCGTGGTACAAGGCCTCTCCTCTGCTCTGGCTCCAATGGCCCGTCCTCTACCTGTCCCGTCCCCCTTCTCCAAATGTTGTTCATCTTGATGTTTTTCTGTGCATTTAAGGAAGTGATTGCCACCATCTGCAAAGTAAGACCTCTTGCCTTCAACTACATAAGACCTGTGTTGGGTTAGGCATTGATTAGAATTATAGTAAATGTATGGATTACTTTAGGGAAGATGACGTCTTTATGGGATTGATGTTTCCCACCTGATCGTAGACAGTCTCTGTTCCTTCAGACCTGCTTTTGTGAACTTCAATAATATTTCGGTGTTTTTCTCCAACAAAATATATCTGTTTGGTCCGAGGTTCTTCATATAGACTTTTATGTTTTGACAGTATGGGTGAGCTGTTGTACTAATATGTGTTCCAGTAAATTATGCTGAAGAGGGTCTCTATTGATTTTTCTACATATACTTTGTCTTCAGTGAGTTTGCTGAATTCCCTTTTTATTTGCAGTGCTGGGATTCAAACCCAGGACCTGATGTGTGCTATGATGTGGGAGTGTCATATATCAATCTGTTGATTTCATTGGTTAAGCAATAAAGAAACTGCTTGGCCCTGTGGGTGGAGTAAACAGAACAAAATGCTGGGAGGAAGAGGAAGTGAGGTCAGACTCCACAGCTCTCCTCTCGGGAGCAGACGCCTGAGAGAGACACGAGGAGCAGACGCCTGAGAGAGACACCATGCCCCGCTCCCGGGCAGACACACGCCATGAAGCTCCAACCCAGGATGGACTAGACTAGAATCTTCCCGGTAAGACTGGTTCTCACAGATTATTAGAGATGGGTTGATCGGGATATCAGAATTAGCCAGTAAGGGCTAGAGCTAAAGGGCCAAGCAGTGTTTAAATGAATACAGTTTGTGTGTTGTTATTTCGGGGCATAAGCTAGCCAGGCGGCTGGGGTGCCAGGGACGCAGCCCCCCGCCACTCTTATTACTACAGTGCTAGGTCAATGCTTGAGCACCTTGCTACACCTTGAGTAGCGCTGAATTCTCTTGTTGAGGATGCTTCTTCGTTTCTTCTCTTCTATGCACATAGGATTAAGTTACTTGTATTCAAGACCATGGTGGATAGAAGTAATGACATAGGTATTTTGTCTTGTTTTTGTCTTAAAGACACTTCTTCCAAGCTGGGCGGTGGTGGTGAACACCTTTAATCCTAGCATGTGGAAGGCAGAGGCAGGCAGATCTCTGTGAGTTCAAGGCCAGCCTGGTCTACAAGAGCTAGTTCCAGGACAGACTCCAAAGCTACAGAAAAACCCTGTCTTGACAAAACAAAACTGAACTAAAAAATTACCGCTCTTCCAATACCCCACCCTTTAGTACACTGTTTATTTTAGGCATTGACAAATGCTCTATCTCAGTGAAATAAATGATCTCTGCTCATGAAAAGGTTCAATTTCATCAGACCTTTTCCTGTATACTGAGATGCTCATGTCCTGTTTTCACCGAGTGTTACACTGGATATTTATATTAAAAGCTCTCCCGACCTTCCTGGGACATACTTTACATTATTACAATACATCCTGGAATTAAATTTGATGCTATTTTATCTAAGTTTTTCATCTCCCTTTATGAAATGATGGATCTATAGTCTCCCTCCCTTCTTTCTCTCTCCTTTTCTCTTGTCATTTTCCTCTCTGCTTTTCTTCGTTCTCTCATTTTAATATAGACAAAATACTCACCTGCCTTCATGAATTCATTTCCATCTTTGAAACTGTTTGTGTTTATTTAGATCGCCATTTAGAAGATGTTTGTTGGATGCTCAGTGTGTGCCAGGCCCCTTCTAGTCCCTGGGGACTTGCGGCACACCATGCCCATCTGCGCTCTATGCGCTACTGTATAGTTTGTGAACCAGGCAAGGGGCTGGAGATTGAAACATACAAAGACACACAGAGACAAAGAGACAGAGACACGGGTCATCCTTGATGCCAGAATGCCCCAGGAATGCCTCCTTTATTGTGTTCAGGGGTAGCTTATATAGGGATAGCCACGCTCCAGCCAAACGCACCAGAAACCATTGCCCTGCTATCAGGAACTCTCAAGGGTCTCGTGCTCAGAGCAGCTGTAGGCACTCAGATGCTGGGAACTAAACTCTGGTTTTCTGGAAGTTCAGGAAGCACAATGCATTGAACCTAAGATATGATTTTTAATGTCTAGTTATAGCTTTGTCCTCCGCATTTCCCCTCACAACACCACTTATTTCTGCCTTTTCATTCCCACTCAGTCTGGTTAAAAGCTTATTATCATTAAAATAATCACAGTAGTCTTTGCAAGGAAGTGTGTCGTAGGTCTTCACTTCTTCCCTTCTCTTTCTCCCCCCACCCACTGTGCTTCTTTGATGAAACAGTTTCTGTTTCTAACATCTTGAAATTACCGTCTAACTAACCAACTTCTTTCCAAGCTGTTTGTGAGAAAATGCATTTCTCCCACTGTCACACCACTGAAGAGAACTAGTGCTTGCTAAAGACTGGCAGGGTCCAGATCTGGGGCAGAAAATATACAAAATGATCCCGGAACATCTGTCACAATAGATAACAAAGACTCTACCGAAGACAAACAGGACCACAACAATGGGATCCTAATGCCTAATTAGAGGCTCCCATTTTCTCTGGCCAACAGTGAGACAATATAACCACCAAAAAAGAATGAAATCTGAAAAATTAAATATGTCATATGTATTAAAATCCATGAGCTCATAATGATAAAAATATTTTTTATAGTTATATTTAATGTGAGGCTGTTAGTTCAGTATCCTTAAAAAAAACTTTAAATTGGGAGACTGTAGCATTTATTTTGCTTTTTCTTGTATAAACTGTACCTTAGGGAAAATAGTAGTTGATGGTAAGCTGTGTTTGGAAGAATTTTAGTTAATTAACGAAGACTGTATACATAGGATATCCTACCTTTGCAGCCCTTAGTGGACATTCGGAGGTAGGCCATGTTTCTCAATGATGCCAAAGCCTGCTGCTTTGACACAGTGGGGAGTATATGCCACTGCCTGTGAAGTGTTCTCATAAAAATATGAACCACAATTAAACTACAAACAATTGTTTATAGGAAAAATAGGAAACTCTGAATGCTTTCAGGGGTACTAAAATCAATGAAATTTAGGATGTAAGAATTTTTTTGTAGAGAAATATTTTTGTACTCTTCTTTTAATTAAAATTGATATGTGTGTATGTATATACGTACATACGTATGTATGTATGTGTGTATGTATCAATCTATCCATCCATCTACCTATCTATCATCCGTTGTGGAGGCGTGTGTTTTGTCTGTTTGCATATGTGCCATAGTACATATGGAAGTCAGATGACAACTTTTGGGAATCAGTTCTCTCCTTTACCAACATAGTCCCAGGAAATCAAACTTAAGCTGTCAGGTTTGGGAGCAAGTGTCTTCACCCATGGAGTCATCTCACTAGCTCCTGTAGGCTGCTTCAACTAGTAATTATTAAGGAGAAAAAGAAGAAAGCGTAGCATTTGTAGACTAAAAGATATGTACAAACGTATAAACCAATGTAAGAATTGAATCTTGTTTGGAAACCTTATTCAAACAAAGTATACAATTACTAGAGAATTCTTATTCACTTACTTGTGATGATGACATTGCCACTTGGTGAAGGCATGTCTTTGAGAGATATACTGAAGGACTTGGGGATAAAATATATATTTTTGCTGCCAAATAATTGAAGGTGGTCAAATCTTGATAATGGTTAAAGTTGGTCCTCCTTGGTTTTGTGTACGTCTGAATTTTCCTGTAGCTACGGAGTGCACCCAGCGAGGCTAGGGCTATAGCTCAGTGGTAGAGCTCTTGCCTTGCGGGCAGGAGGCTTTGATTCCCCAGCCCCTCCATCGGAAAAGACTAATGAATGCATACTTTAGCTTCCAAGTTCTGATTCTGCTCTACCCTAAATTTTTCATGCAGTGCTTTCATTGGTCATTTTCAGTTTCCTGAACTCTGGATTGTTTCATGTGAATTTGTGGATGCACAGTTTACACACTGTATAGTTGAATAACTATAGTTGAATAACAATTCTTTCATAAAGGATGGCGAGCATACTTATGGTAAGAAATACAGATAGGTTGGAGGCAGGGTTCTTTTCTTATCTCCACAGGAAAATACTCATCTTCAAAGAAATTAACGGACCCTGAATATTTAATTACTGATGGATGGACACATTTTGTAAGTATTAATTTATATATATATATATATATATATATATATATATGTGTGTGTGTGTGTGTGTGTGTGTGTGTATGTGTGTGTGTGTCTTATTAAACATTTCTTTATAAATACGTAGAGCAGGTTTTGAAGTTGGACTCTGGCTCAGTCCCTCTCCAATTCCAAGCCTGTTAATAAGAGAAAAACCCGGAATTTCTGGAGTTTCTGTCTCATGTCAAGAGCCATGATATGGGACAGAAAAACATATGAGTTTAGAAAACATCTTTGCTTTTCTCCATATCTATCATACTTTTCATTGAATATATCTATCATGCCTTTCATTGAATATATATATATATGTCTATATGATTAATGTTTAAGTTTTTCACAATGAACAATGAGTTTTTCCTGAAGTGATATTTGAAGTTTCCAGGAAGAAGATGGGGCCCCACAACAACAACTCTACCTGGTTGATATGATGTCATGATACTGATAGCACTACTACAAGACCTGCTTTGGATACCAGCTGCACAAGACGATCCCGACTTGGTTAGCTGAAATGGTGCACATCTTGTACAACATTCTGGCCAGACCTGCACAAAATACTCAGAGACTATTTGCAATTTTAAAAGACATTGATCTTGAAATTTAACCATCACTTTACTTTCACGGGATCCCCCAGAAAGAACGTTGCCCCATGACAGCTGTAAGTAATTCTAGAGGACAATGTCCCCTCTCCCAGTAAAGTTTACCCCTGGGTTAGGGACATCATTTAGGGGTTGGGAGGTTGGGGGAGGAATTTTATACGCTCAGGGATCATTTTGAAAAAAAAAAAGAGGGAATGATGGGATAATAGATTTATAATTGTGAGTTACTGCTTTTAGACAAATATATTGGTATCGATTCTTGTATATTGATACAAAGTTAAATTATATTGACTATTGTATGCATGCATGTTTCTATGTCTGTTTAAAACATTTTTATGTATTGACATATATTGTATTGAGATATATATTGTATATATTTACCATATTGCAGTGTACATTTCTACCTCTGATTAAGATACTTATATAATGTTTGTGTATTGATATATATTTGCCATTTTGCAATGTATATTTGTACAGTGTTTATATTTGGAGGTCATTATCCTCATTTGTTACACAGTTGTTTATTGTCTTAGTCTTTAAGTTAGATAGATATTGAGAATTATATAGATAAATAGTCATCTAAGTTTGTCATTTATAATTAGACTAATCAGGTTCTCTAGATATATAGAGATTATACTCAGTATAGATAGATAATCTTGGACCTCTTCAAAGAGCTGTAGAAAATGGCCTTTAATCTAACTCAGAGTTTCGTGATAGTGAGACACAATTGCTCCTGGCAACACCGCTCTATTCCCGAGAGAATGTTGAGCACCACAGACACTCCACCTGGAGCCTTTCTATTTGGCAGAACTGGCCTTGAGGCAAAGAAATGCCCATACCTCAACCACTGACAAAGATACAGAGCATGCATCAATGGATAAAACAGGACTGTCATATCCTGCCAAGACAGGGTAAGATAGTTTTGAAAAGTTGCTTGCCTTTGAAAATGGTATGTCAGTTATGTTAGGCCTTAGCCAAAATTGGTTGACTCAACGTTGCAAACGAGACTTTGGGTGATTGCCCAGGTAGTCAGTTGTCTCTGTCAATTGTTGCACATTTTGGATATATCTCGTTTGTTGAGTAGTGTTTATTCCCTTCTCAGATCTTTGATGGAGTTGAAGATTATATAATTGTAGTTACTCTCTACATTATTTGGACTCCTTGAGATAGAATGTTTAGCAAAGCTTTTGTTCTTAATATTGTTTGTTATATTTATATAATCATGGAGGAAGGTCATTGGTTAAATAAAAAGAAACTGCTTGGCTCTCATTGGTTAGAGATAGGTGGGAGGAGTAAACAGAACAGAACACTGGGAGGAAGAGGAAGTGAGCTCAGACTCCACAGCTCTCCTCTCAGGAGCAGACACCTCAGAGAGATGCCATGCTCCTCTCTCCCGGGAAGACACACGTGATGAAGCAAGCCACCAGGTTAGACATGCTGAATCTTTCCCGGTAAGACCGGTGCCCACAGATTATTAGAGATGGGTTGATCGGGATGTGAGAATTAGCCTGTAAGGGCTAGAGCTAAAGGGCCAAGCAGTGTTTAAATGAATACAGTTTGTGTGCTGTTATTTCGGAGCATAAGCTAGCCATGCGCGCAGCCGGGTGCTGGGGACGCAGCCCAGCCGCTCATACTACAACAGTCACCTGCTCTCAACATGTTCCCTTTGAACTTGTGGCATATCAAGGAGCATTGCTCACACTATTTAACTCTTTGAACTGCTTGAGACTTCTTTTGCAGCTTATCATGAGCTCAATGTGAATCATTTTAAGAATAATTTCAGACCATTAGCTAAAATTCAGTTTGTAAAGCGTGTGTATTATGTATCACACCGGATTCTGAACGTGCAGTTGCATCCATTAGACCAATATTGCATCATCTATTAGTTGTAAGTTTTAAAAATTCATTCTGGTGCTTTTGAAAGTTGTCTTAGCGGTTTCTGCTATGATTAAAGAGTCTTTTGGTTTTATGTATTACTTCATAGCTTTTTAATTTGCACATTCTGGTCCTTTATAATTAGGTTTGTTTTTTTCTTTTTCGAACTATCTCTGGCTATCAGTGCAGCATAGCTGCTTGGCATTCTCAGGCACCATTTTTATTGCCAACCGCAAAGTAAAGAGAAGTTGGAGGCCATTTCAGTTCATGTTTCAAATCTTGACTCATGTTAAGATAAACTAGGGAAGATTCTGAATTCTTACAAAGGATTTAATAAACCCACCAATCTGGCTCATCTTACGTCAGCTAAATGTGAAGTGTTGTCTTATTTTTGGGGCTGAATGACATTTTAACAGTCAAGAATCCCCTAAGACCATTGGGAAACATAAATATCTACATTATGTTTCATATAGTAGCAAAATTGCAGTTATGAAGTGGTAATGAAATGATTTTATGGTTGGGGGTCGCCACAGCACGAGGAGCTGTATTAAAGGGTTGCAACTTTGGGAAGATTGAGAACCACTGCTCTAATTTATGATAGCGGCTGTGAGATTTTATTCTTCAGTTTAAACTATCCAGAAGTTCGTTTCAATTGCTGAACAATATTGTGGCATCCTAACAATATGTGAAAATAAAGCTTACCTACCTGCTCCCCAGTTGAGAGAAAACTGTCCTTGTCCCAAGTCACTAAGAACAGCAAGTTTCTTCCTAACCACCAGAGAGCAGTAGCAACTCACTGATGGTGTGTGGCAAGCAGGCCAGAGCCTTCCAGAAAGACCTTATTAGAGACCTGCTAAAAGGCAGCAGTCATCTGACCGATGAGGAAACTGAGTCTCATGGAGGAGAAATTGTTTTCTGAAGTCCACACAGGGATGAGTGGTAGGTTTTGGCATTGAATTCAAGTTTAGGCTTAAGTTCACTAATTGAAAACACATTGTAACAAGGTTTTTAGCTATTCAGACAGAAGGGATACACATGAGGTTTTTTTTTTTTTTTTTTTTTTTTTTTTTTTTTTTTTTTTTTTTAGGAAAAGTGATGAGACTCTGTGTGCTACTTATCCTCGTGGGTGCTCAAAGGCATTCTGGGACCGCCATCACATGGGTAGAAAATTGTAATGACTTAGAAGAGGCCACTCCAGTCAAGCGTGGACTGAATTAGGGCCTGACCACTGAAGGACTGTAATGAGAATCTGATGCTCTGTCGTCTTGCAAAAGATCTGTAATACTTAGCTTTAATTGTTCTTGATACTGGGGAAGGTGACCTCAGCTGAAGAATTGACCTATGGGTGCATCTATGGGGCATTTTCTCAATTGCTGAAGTTGATGCAATAGGGCACAGCCCTAGATTGTGAGCTTTGCCTGTATAAGAAGGGCGGCTGCAATCAGGGTGGTGGTGGCACAAGCCTTTCATCCCAGCATTTGGAAGGCAGAGGTAGATAGGTTCTTATGAGTCTGAGGCCAGCTTGGTTTACAGAGCTAGTTCCAGGACAGCCAAGGCCTGTCTCGAAAAAACAACAACAAAGAAAAACAAACAACAACAATGAAAAAGAAAGTTGTATCTGAACCTAGAAGCAAGCCAGGAAGTCTCTGCTTCAGTTCCTGCCTCCAGGTTCCTGCCTTGGTTTCCCTTGTTGGTGAACTGTAACCTGTAAATGGAAATCATTCATTTTCTTCCCTATTCATCTTGGTCATGGTATTTATCACAGCACCAAAAGCAAAAAAACAAAAACAAAACCAAAAAACCTAAGATAAGATCTAGGACAGTGTTCTTACACCATGGCTGAACCTTCTCCAAAATGAACAGCAGCTGTCTGTGAACATCCTCTACCAGGAGAATGCTAGCCATTCTATGTATCAGTTAGGGTTAACTTTGGCTGTTAAGAAAACAGAGACACCCAGAGCTCGGTTATAGCTCAGTTGATAGAGTGTTTTCCTAGCATACAAGAAGTCCTGGGCACAATCCTCAGAGTTGCATAACCCAGGCATGGTGGTACATGTCTAAAACCAGTGCTTGGGTAGAGACAGGAAGATCAGAAGCTCAGAAGTTCAAGGTCGTCCTCCACATTGCAAGTTGGAAGCCTGCCTGGACTATATGAGACCCTATAAACAAAACAAAATGCAGAGACTCCAGTCACAACAATACGAATGAGACAAACTATTTCTCTTGATTGTTTAAAGACTGGTAGTTCAGCCATGGCATGTAGTTCTGCTTCACCAAATGTCAAGAGACCTGGGCCCTTCTGTCTGTTGTCTTGTACTGTGCCTTGGTTCCCACAAGTAGCTCATGTCCCAGGAAAGCCACATCAGATCCTGACATTGCATCTGCATCCTGACCGGCAGAAGGGAAGGCTGAAAATAAGTCCCAGCTGTCTGTTAAGGGAGATGGCATTGCCAGAATCACTCACGGAACTTCTGCAATATCACACCGATCAGAACTTGACTATACGGAAATGAGTCTTGCAAGGGAGGCTGGGGAATTCTTGCCTAGACTGCTTCATTTCCCTGGCACAGGAAGTTGATTCCACTTTTTCTTTGCATAGATGTGTCCATCTCAGTTTCTTCCCGTTTTCTTCTTCTTGCTCCTCCGTCTCTCTCTGTCAGGAGGATGTGCCCTGAAAAGTAAAGACATGGTCACTGCCCACAGTCTGCGGGGGATTCGTGTAACCAACATAAGGTCTCCAAGTGAGCCCTCGGTTGTTCCTAGAAGCATGGTGTGCAGGCCTCAGGGAATGTGGAACTTGATCTAAGGACTGAAAGATGGGAAGAATGTATCATTGCCCTACCTATCCATAGGTTTCATATCAGCAGCCTCAACTTGTTTCCAATGTGTATTAGGCATACAAATAACCTAGATTTGATCTAAATCATATTGAAGAATGTGCTTAACTCAGACGTAAATACTGTGTCATTTCATAAGGACTCAAGTCCCTCCAGATTTGAATACTTGTTGGGGAACCTGAAGCCATTCTTTTGTAGCTACCAAGGACAATAGAATTCTGTATGTATCTGGATTCTTGGTTTCCTATGAATTTATTTTGAGGCATTTAACTTCTAGCTCAGGATTATACAATATTACTAGTGTGTCATTTCTTCCATATAAACAACTATTTCTGATTGTTTGAAGAGCGTTTGAGAGCAACTATTTCAATGTGAGATTCTCACCTCAAATCTTCTCTCTGTTCTGTTCATTTGCCCCACAAACCACTTCATGCCAGGTGTCAGGAAAGCCAACTCCATTCTTGGTTTGGACCACATTGTCCTGAGAGTCTTGGGAAGGGCTGTGCTAACACAGGAAGTCGAAGAGCATGCTATGCGTTTTGTCTTGTCTCATCACATAGGCAACTCAGAATTTCTAAATGGTGACAATGTTTGCAATTAGAACACAATGTGCCAAAAGGTGCCATCTTCCATGTCTGGCATTTAATGGTGTGGACCTGTGCTGAGACCCCACGTGGCCAGTGCCCTGAGTCAGAACACACACGTGTGTCCCACCTTCCAGGCTGCGGGTTCTGCATGCCGTCCTGACATTCCTAGAAACTGCGGACTCATGGAAATAAAGGTCCTTGCTGTGCACCAATATTTTTTATTGAAATAAAAAACAATGTGGTTTTATTTCCTCATATTTCCAGGCCAAATAAGAATCCCAGCTATAATGACTGCTAATCTACCCTAATTTCCTTACAAACGTCTGATACAGAAACAGTGAATGATTGATTTCTTTATGTTACATGTGTTCATCACTTTTAAACCCTTATTACTTTCATGTCACTTTAATTAGTGATTTTATTGGCACAAATTCACTATTGTTTAGAGCTACATAGAATTTGTAAGTAACACACATTATAATACAACATAATGTCTTAGTCTTTTCTAACATTCATAATCAAAACTAATGAGTAAAAAACATCTAAATGGTAGATAGCACCTTAAAGCCAGCCACACTGATTTAAAGAGGACATTATTGATGTAGATTTGTTCTAAATTTTACATCCTCTACTTAACGCTTTATGAAAAGAAATAAGACTAATACTAGATTTTGAAAATAACACATTGGTTGATAGAGAATAAGAGTCTCAGAAACTGTAGAACACTACACTAAATATTTATCTTGGTTTGTTCCAAGTCCATTTCCCCTTCTTGTTGGTATCGCCCATGAGTGAGAGTCTCTGCTGCCCAGGATCCTCACTGAGAAGTGGTGGAGGCTTGGTCAGAACCTGGACAGTGCCACCAGATGGCTTATTAATCAACCAGAGTGATGCTATGCCAAGCCCTTCTTAGGCAGCTACGACGAACTTTACTGCAAAGCCACCTAACTACAGCCCTTCCTGCCTTATGTATATGCTGGAGTTAACAACACCCCAAAGTATTGGCTCAGACTGTGTCAAGAACTCCTCGACTGCCCTCTACATAGTCAGGGCGAGTCTGGAAGACAATGAGAAGTCCTTCAGATCAGCACATGCCCAGTGGCCTCTAATGATCTGAAGGGCCTCCAAGAAGTGGTCCCCCAGGTGTTTCTGTGGTGAAGTCTGCCTCTTTTTCAAGAACACATCAGACCCTGCAAATGAATCTTGAGGCAAACACACCTATTTGTGGTTTTTTTCTCGTCATAAGCACATACCCAAATCTTTGAGCAATGGCGCTGCTTGTCCACAAAGCCCAAAACAAATCAAGCACTCATCACATCCTCTGTTAATGCATTTGACGTAAATTGCATTTCAGGGGAGCTAGGGTGTGATCACATAGCTGTTTGATAGCAGCCATTAGTGCACACTGTTCACTTATGCTCCCTGTTTATTACCGATATTATTCTGTACAAAAAATGAGTCTTCTCATGTTGAAAAATTAACTTGATCTTAATGGAGAAAGTCTAGAGGTCACAAAAATGCTACAATTAATTCAGCACTTCTATCTCTGAGTGTCTACAGAGCAACAAATTATAAAGCATAATTATGGTTATAGAACATCAGAGCACTTGGCAAATTCAGGTAATTCTGTTGAGACAAATAATGTGGAATTGGCTTTGGCCTTAGGCTGAATTACTTATGGTTTTAACTGATACACTGCCATCTTGTATACACAAGAGAGAAGGCCTTATGGGCAAGATTTTGGGGGAGCTGGATGCCAAATCTAAGAAGGGCATGAAAACGGTTATAAATACACTGTGAGTTCCCTTAAAAATAACTGCCTGGAAAAGAACTCTGCTGAAATTCAACACATTGCATTTCTGTTTCAGTTTATAACATTCATCAACAGACGGTACTTTGGGGCAGAACTATGGAGAACTATAAGTTCAAAGCCAGCTTGGAATACATAGATACATGGTGATAAAGAAACAGATGAACTGGCTCTACCATACTGATGAAATGCTCTCTGTCTCTGTCTGTCTGTCTGTTTGTCTGTCTACGCACACACACGCGTGCCCCTCTGTCTGTCTGCTTTTGTCTCTCTACCTCTCTCTGTGTGTATGGAAATCACAGCATCATGACGGTTAGAGATGAGCAGTGGAACACTGGTGCACAATGGGCCGGTATTGTGTGGACAACCAGTACTTCCCGAGAGGATCTGCTCTACTTCCAGCAGCACCTGTGACTGAAAACCGCCCTGTCTTCTTTCTGTACTATTTTCAGCAGGGGAAAGCTGGCTTTAGAAATTCCAAAGCAGAACTTACCAGACCACATAAAATGTCTCGGAGAAATACTCGAAACACGCCATATGGTTGATCTACCTCCTAGCAGAAGGCAGTGGGGAACGAAAGCACAGCGATGCATGCTGGGAAGTCAGGTGAAGAGACAGTTTGGCGCAAACATCCCATTCCCTTTCTCTTTCTTACACATTTTCCACCTGGCTACAGTCCTATCTTTTTTCTCCATCCTCTTTTCCTCCCATCTCCTGCCTCTCCTTCTCTTTCCCCATCCTCCAGTATTCAGTCCATGGCAAGGTAACAAACCCTGGATTGGATGTTCGTCAGGCAGCAGGTCTGACTGAATCAAAAGGATGAAGTCAGGAGTCAGTTTAATAATGGCAATGGCTTTCTGCCATCAGAGACTAGCACACCATCTGGTCTAGCAGGAGGCAGGATGAAGGGCAATGAAATTGTACCAAAAGAGAGTAGACAGCCTGACAAATTCTTGTTCAGGAAATTGTTGTGATGAGAATAGTACTGAAAAGGACACTGCAGGGCTGGAGATATGGCCCAGAATGTGCAAGACCCTGGACCTCATCCCCAGTACCACACACAGACCACACACACACATGCGCAAGCACATACACACTCATGCGTGCGCACACACCCCACCACCGCCACCAATACCAGCACCCCCAACAACAGCATTTCAGTACTGAGTGGCATAAGCCAGTTCTTCATTTTCAAGGTACAGGACCACCACCCTTCCATTCCTGTTGTAGATCTTAGAATTTGCATGAATTCTAATTAACCAAAGAGAATATCATTGGCAGCTTCCAACGTCACAGAGAAAGATTTCAATACCATCTGATAATATCTGTGATAAGAGCCGAGGCAGAGGCCTGTAGGAGAGGATAAACCTCACCCACTGTTGGAATCTGAAGGAAGGCTGTGGGTTAAAGACCATTTGTGAAATAGGAACTGGATAGGCAAAGAGGTGAAGGCGATGAGGTTATGCAAGCAGGAAAGGTTTCCATGAGGGAGGACTGCGTGAGGAAATCTATGCACATACATTTTAGTCTAAGAACGGGAGGCTGGAGAAGGCCTGTGATGCTCGGCTCTGAACAGCTTTAAGAAAATGGCGCATCTATTCCACCTGGACCAGGGGACGGAGCATATGAAGCGAAAACCCAGGGTGAGCCTCTTAGTTTCTCAAAGTCACTTTCAACTTGAGAAATATGCTTATTATTTCCTCCTGACCCCTAAGTTTTCAAAACACTTTGCGGTCCCCAGAAAACTGAAT
Source organism: Microtus oregoni (assembly GCF_018167655.1). Lineage (NCBI taxonomy): Eukaryota > Metazoa > Chordata > Mammalia > Rodentia > Cricetidae > Microtus > Microtus oregoni. Next base: position 24,154,254 of record NW_024543087.1, on the reverse strand, counting down.
GACAAACCCTATATATCTGACCCTACGCCCTTGGTGTTTCGTGGGAACACTGAGATTCCTCTAAGGGGAAGAAAACACAGCCTGCTTTTGGACGCATATGTCTTAAAGGTGTGGGAAGTTTTTTTTTAAAAAGTGGTTTGCATCCTTCGTTTGTTCAGAGATTATATTCTTCGCCTGCCATGTGTCTCAGTTAAAGGGCACCCTTTCCTCTTGTGTTGGAGCCCATTAATTGGAAGAAGCTTTGTTCAGTGAGCTCAGGCTACCTTCTCTTTCGGCCCTCTTCTTCGTCTACATCTCTCTCAGCTTCTGAAGGCAAGGACAGGTCGCTCGCTCTTGTCCTTAGCATTTTGATGAAATGTTCTCATGAATACATGTGTGCGTGTGCACACAAAGGCATGAAAGCCTGTCTTTAATCGGGAGCGTTTTGTTTTCTTGATTTTTAAACTTTAAATGGAGCTCACACCCCCGCCTTGTAGGCTGGTCTTCCAGACCTCTTTACTTCTCTGCATCCATGTATTCATGGTGCAGTATAATAGCTTTTGTTTCACAAGTACAAGACAAGAGGACCTCAAATGACAGAGGTCTGGATTATATCCATGACATGAGATTTGGATGGCAAAGCAGAGGTCAGGGGACAGTGACATCAAGTGTTTTCCATTGGTGAGCCTGTGTCCTTCCAGCAACATGGGCACAATGGGCGCTGTTCTGAGCACACAACAGTCTCTGGCAAAAGAAGCATAGATGTGCTCACTCGCATCTTACACAATGGGTTGCCCACTGCAACCTTGCCCAGCAGGATGGCCCCCGCTCCTCAGGGGTTATTGTCACATAGACAATAGAACTTTGTCTCCTGTGTATCCACTGAGCCTTGTGCATAAACATCGCTTCCTTCAGAAAATTAGAATTTTGCTTTCCTCATTCTCTTCTTTATTCCTCTTTCTCTCTCTGAAGTGAACAGACCAAAGGAAATTTCAGCCTTGGCTCCAGACTCAGGAAACCCCATGGAGAACTTGAAAAGAAGAGAGCAGACGGAGGTGACAACTTAAAGACCCACTGGCTCTCTTAATGACACTATTAGTGAGACTGGGAGGTGTAGGTGAGGTGGCCATCTCCGCCCTGGAGCCACAGAGGACTGGCATTCCTGCCACAGCACAAGTGAGTTGTGAAGGGCTGACAGCAGCGCACACAGGAAAGGTTACTCCATTCCTAGCCAGAAACTTCGGTCCCCAATTCCTCTCTCCTTCAGGAGCCATTCCTCTGCCGTAGAGACAAACAGGCTTCATAAACCTCAATATAGGTAGAAAGTCCAATGTCATTGTCAGGGTGTTTTTCTGTTTATTATTTCAAGTCTTTATTATCAATTTAAAAATGTTTATGTTTGAAAAGCGATCCACACCTTTAATCCCAGCACTTAGGAGGCAGAGGCAGGTGGATCTCAGAGAGTTCAGAGACAGCCTGGTCTACAGAGCAAGTTCCAGGAAAGCCAGACTGTTACACAGAAAAACTTGGTCCTAAAAAAACAAACCAAACCAAACCAACCAAACAAACAAACAAACAAAAAAAAAACAACCAAAAAATAAAGAGTTTGCTTTCTTTTTTTATTTATTTTTATTTTTATTTTTTCCGTTTATTTATTTATTAAAAATTTCTGTCTCTTCCCCACCACCTCCTCCCATTTCCCTCCCCCTCCCCCAATCAAGTTCCCCTCCCTTGTCAGCCCATAGAGCTATCAGGGTTCCCTGGCCTGTAGGAAGTCGAAGGACCACCCACCTCCATCCAGGTATAGCAAGGTGAGCATCCAAACTGCCTAGGCTCCCACAAAGCCAGTACGTGCAGTAGGATCAAAAACCCATTGCCATTGTTCTTGAGTTCTCAGTAGTCCTCATTGTCCGCCATGTTCAGCAAGTCTGGTTCTATCCCAGGCTTTTTCAGACCCAGGCCAGCTGGCCTTGGTGAGTTCCCGATAGAACATCCCCATTGTCTCAGTGTGTGGGTGCACCCCTGGCGGTCCTGAGTTCCATGCCCGTACTCTCTCTCCTTCTGCTCCTGATCTGGACCTTGAGATTTCTGTCCGGTGGACATTGAGCCTATAATTAGTGATCCTAGTGAAGCTAAATAAGGAGAACCCAAAGAAAAACATAGAGGCATCCTCCTGAATATTAACCTTCATCAGGCGATGAAGGGAGACAGGGAAAGAGTTTGCTTTCTTATAGCCTGCTTTCTTCATGTTTGTAAGCCTTCCGACAGCAGTACAAAGCTCCCTGTTATGTCCCGAACTCAGTTTTCCTGGCTGCTGACTTGTTCCTGGTTCACTGGGCACAATAGATCTGTGCTCACTTAACCTGCACCATGGAAGTATGATCTGGGGCCACGCCCTGCCACAAGGCGTTGGCAGCTAGAATAACACTGTGGCTCGGGGTTTTGATGCCACAGTGGTCTACTGTTATGAGTCAACTAGTGGATCAGCTTAATAGAAAACTAAGGCAAGGGTCGCTCCTCCAGGTTTTGAGCCCCTACTGGTACCTCATGTTCTCTTCCCTCAGGAATCTCTAACTTCTCCAGTCATGGTAGACTATTATCTTCTTAAAGATATTTCCACAGAATAGCTTTATTCCCAATTTAAAAAGCGTAAAGAGGGAACCACAAAAAATTAAAGCTTTTTGGTCCTGTTTTTCAGTTCTCTAGTCTTATTGGCCCTAGAGACAATTCTCAAGCCTCAGACTTTTATTGACAAAACTCTCCTAGTGCCAAGCTGATTGGAGAGTGCCAGAGGTACTTTTCTGTAGCTGTGAAGAGACACCATGGTCAAGGCGCCATGTAGAGGAAAGAGTTCATTGGGATTAGAGTTCATCACCATCATGGTGGGAGGCATGGAGCTAACTAGGGCTGGCATGAGCTTTAGAAACTGCAAAATCCATCCCCAGTGACACACATACTCCAACGAGGCCGTACTTCCCTATCCTTCCCAAACACTTCCACTAACTAGGGACCAAGTATTCAAGCATGCAAGCCTATGGAGCTATTCTTATTTAGACAATCGCAGTGAGATAACAGTTTTTCAGTGATTGTGTTGGTTGAATTCCTTTCAAGAGGCCTGGCCATTGTGGGTACAGTTCTCATTTAAGAAAACATGCTAGCACTCAAGAACCTCTTATTTTCCATGAAAAAGGGAAGTCATGTGATAAGCCCCTTTAACTCCCATACAGAAAGATTGGCTTAGTCTAGACACATGGTTACTTGGGAGATTATAATGTTTTTCTTCTCATCAATTGCATGCTCCATCTTAAAGGGAGGAGCATTTACTAAAGCAGATGGTCACAGCAACTGTGCATGGTACACTGAGGCAGGTTTCTTTCTTGGGTTTATATGTGGTCCCCAAAGAAGCCAGACAGCAAGCTGGTCGGTGGTGGTGCACGCCTTTAATCCCTGCACTTGAGAGACAGAGGCAGGTGGATCTCTGTGAGTTCGAGGTCAGCCTGGTTTACAAGAGTTCCAGGATAGGCTCTAAAACTACAGTGAAACCTTGTCTCGAAAAACAAAACAAAACAAAACAAAACAACAACAACAAAAAAGTCAGATAGCATTGTTCTGGAAAGGGTGTTCTGGATCTGATTTCCAGCTTTATCTCTCAGTAGCTGTGAGACTCTAGGCAACTTAGCCATTATCCCAAGGTCTTGATTTTCTTGAGTGCAAAACAGAGATACTAGTAGTGCTTAGGTAAGGGTGATTGTATAATTAAATGGAAACTCCAAAAGTCCATGAAAGGACTGGAGCGATGGGTGAGTGGTCAAGAGCACTGGCTTCCCTTGCAGAGGATCCAGGTTTGGTTCCCAGCCAACTGCCTCTCTGGCCTCAACTTGCACCAGACACATACATGGTGAACATTCTTACCTGCAGGCAAATCCTACATCCATGGAAATAAAAGTGACAACACAAACAAACGAATCCATCCACGAGGGAGTATTTTTATTATTCTAGTGCGGCTGCTGATTTCCTTTGCCCAAATAGCTCTCTGGACCAAATGAGGCCTGGCCTATGTTTGTAGCTTTCCCAGTGGTCAGAAAGTCTGTCTGTTTCCATGCTCTGTATCCATTGGATGATGCTAGTGGGATAGACAGTTCTACTCTATGGGTACCTGAAATACTTATGCCCTGGACCAAACGGAGGACCTCTCAGGTGTTCTCTACCAAGCTGCCTTTCTCATTTCTGGTCAATTAAATATTTTCATTTAAAACCTTTCTCTACAGTCCTTAGCCACAGCTTTGGTTCAGAAGTAAAGGAAAAATAAGCCAAATTAACAAATAGTCAAAATCTGACATTCTAACAATCTATAAATGATTTTTTTGTGATGCTTCTTTTAACCTAATGCAGATAGTATTTTTCATAGGATCAATCTGAATAAGGGACTCTAGTAGGAAAGACTTCCTGCTCAGTCCTCCCAAAGGAACGTATAGTAATCTAAAAAACTAGATGTGAATGTGTATTTATAAAATGTATAAAGAAACTACACAATAATTTTAATGACATGTGAACGTAAAACATAAATTGTGGCTGAGGTTTTGTATCCAGGTAAACAAAATACAAGTGCATTTAGCTGGTGGAAGGGAGATAGAGCAGGGGCCTACATGAGTCGTGTGCACATCTGTGGAAGAGACTGGATTGATGGACCTGTCAGTAACAGAAGAGATGGTGCTTGGAGGAGAAGAGAAGGCAAAGAATGTGTTAACAGAACATTCTAGATCAAAAGTTAAGAGACATTCTGGTTCTATGTTTCTGAGTCAGCGTGACTTAAAGTGGCTGTCATCAAAGTTGATCAGATGGAAACTCCTAGCTTGGGTCCCTTCGTTACTGTTACTATGGAAATGGAATTAAGGGTTGGCATGGGTCTCATTGGAGTTTAAGGCATTGGTAGGGCCATCACTAGGCGTTTCTGCTGGCTCTAAATGCAATAACTTACTGTAGAGAGGCAAACTGTATCAGTTGCCTAGTTGACAAATGATTTGTGCTTTTGAGCTTCAGTTCTTTTGGCTGTAGGTGGAGAACAATGGTAGCAGTTACCTCCAGCATTGCTGGGAGGATGACAACAGAGTTCAAGTTCAGTGTTGGTCAAACTGTACTCATCGATCACGACCATCATCATCACCATCATCAAACAGAGTAGCAGCACCATCACTGACCACCTCCATGGCATGTGCTGGCACATCGCTTAATGTTGATCGATTCCATCTAGAATCCTTGGATCTCCTGCTTGGCACGCTGCCATTTCTAAAACCCTATCAAGTAATCCAGAGACAACACCCTGCTGTTGATGAACGCTTCTCCTTCCAAGATTTCCTCTTTCAAGTCAATGAATTAGGCTCACGTTTGAAATTAACATATTATCAGATAATTATAGGCACTAAGTGTTGGTCAAGAATGTGCCCGGAAGTCAGCTTCAGCCACACAAACCATCTTTTACTCGAGAGAGGTTGATTAGTTGGTGAAATATACATCATCTTGATTTCAAGCCCAGAGGCCATCAAGGGTATCCTGATGCTAAGGATATCACTGTTTTAATGATCTCAGTTGAAGAGTGCTGTGCTTTCAGGCCTTAAGACTTATTGCTTGTATTTTCACAGCTTTCTTAAAGTAAAAAGGGGTGTTGTGGAAAATGATAAAATTTATCATTTATAGCGAAATATTAATGTAGCAGCAGGAGATTCGATGAGGCCATCTATCTATGAGCATTCAGACTTCAAAGGAAGCATAAACACGAAATTAATGGTTTGTCTAGTGTAAGAGACAAATAATGCAAATGTGGGCTCATTAATATCAAGTGGATGACTTCTTGGTTTATGGGGTTTGGATTGATTTTGTCAAAGGCCAATAGATTTATTTTAAAAAGTCTTTGAAATTTAGCATCCATACACCCATTATTGAGAGAAATAAAACTCCCAGCACTCCTGGACAGCCTCTCTTCCTCCTCCTCCTTTTCCCTTCCTCGATGTTGCTTTACTGAGATAAAGTTCTCACATTAGGACTTACTTTCACACTGAAATATGTCCCTTGTAGGAACTGCTATAAACGTCAGCATTTTCCGCAGCATTAGTTTATGGGCAGAGTGAATTTTAATGGCATCATAATCTCATGGCAATCAATTGCGGTGCTTGGGAAAAAAAAAAGCTCTGGTGGTGCCCATTAAATGGGCTTTGCATCACTTTTAATGCTCTGAAATCTTGAAGTCTCTCTCCGTCTTCCCTATTTGTCTATAGACAAAATAGTTTCTCTTTTCCTCCCTATTTTAGGCTGGAGTAGCATTAAATACTTTTAGTTATTTAATTCTCTGACAAAGAGGAAGAAGTCCTTCCTTCCTTCCTTCCTTCCTTCCTTCCTCTCTCCTTTCCTCCTTCCCTCCCTCCCCTTTTCTCCTTTCTTTCTTTCTTTCTTTCTTTCTTTCTTTCTTTCTTTCTTTCCTTCCTCCCTCCCTCCCTCCCTCCCTCCCTCCGTCCCTCCCTTCCTTCCTTCTTTCCTTCCTTCCCTTGAACAAGGGTACAGACCTGCTGGTTCCGATGCCATATGGGAAACCAAGGCAGAGTTTCGGTGGCCTTTTACTTGTTTCTAGAGGGCGAGTACCTCCACTGTGGAGTCTAGCTGTGGTCCAGGTATAGTGAAGCAACCAAATACAGCAGTACCTACTCGCTCTGTCCTGTACTCTATGATGTCTGTCTTCTTCTCTACCTCCAGTTCAATCATGGATCACATATCTGCTTCCGTATATTGTACACGCACGTGGAACATAGCACCACATGGGTTATCGTAAGTTTCTAAAGAGAGTCATCTGTTTTCTGGCTTCTTATTTCACTCATTTGTTTTGCCTTCATGAGACAGCATGAATCAAACATCTATTGCCTTTTTCTGAAAATATTTTCAAGGTACTCATTTTGTGTGTGTGTGACACTTCCTTGTTCAAAATTTCTGACCCTCTTTAGATTGGTTTTTCCATACTCAGCAAACTAATTTGGACTTGGTTTTGTAGTTTGTCTTTCTTAAAAACCAAAAAAAAAAAAAAAGTCCTCAAAAGTGAGGAAAATAATACCAGGCATTGAGAGCTCAACTGTGAATCGAACACACGAAGAAGGGCTAAGATACACAACAAGCAGGCCACAAAGGGGGAGAAGGCCTATAGAGGAGCAGAGATAATTGACTGGACTCACCATCTTCACTAACTGATGATGAAAAAAACGTGCCAGTGACGTGTTTAGCGACCAAAGAGGAGAAAAGGGAATGCCCCAGAAACAAATGTGATCCTTTCAGGGCACGGGAGAGGTCCAGGGATGGTAGAGGGGATTCCTCCTGCAGAATGGTTGCATCAAGATGTGCCAGCGAGTTCCATTCACAAAAGCCACTGTTTAGAATGCCTTCCCATCCGTAACTCTTCCCTCTGAGAGCCTGTCTCGCCCACCCGCAGCCCGTGCTTGACTAAGTTTGATTGCACCAGGCTGGACTTCTGGAGAGTTAGTTTCAACGGACCCTACCTGAGGACAATAAAGTTCCGTAGCCTTGAGGTGATCATGTTTGACTATGAGCACGTTCACCCTTTAGAATCAATTGGGGGGCAGGGAGAAAGAGAAAGGGAAGGAAAGAAAACGGAGTGAGTAGCAGCACAGAAGTTGGAATCGGAGACTTGCCAGTTTGAAGGTTTAAACCCGATGAATTAGGAACATGCTATCTGCCTTAGAGACACTCCGACCTCTTAGGTTAGCTCTGGTACCCAAGGAAAGGGAGGGCATGAGATCTGTCTGTATAACCATCCCGGCAGTCCTCACAGCTCAGGCAGCCTCCTGGTTTTCACAGGCTCCGCAATTTGAACCTGCCTTTGGCAGGCAAATCTACTCTTCCTGAAATCATGACTCCTCCATTTTGCTATTTTTCCTTAAGACAGGAAATTGTCATACTGATGGTTTAAATGAGATGCATGCGACCGGCTCAGGCCTTTGTACAGGACAGGCTGGTGGACCTTGCAGATACAGACAGAACTAAATCACTGAGGGCTGAAGGTGAGGCAGTGTTTCAGGATTTGGTTGAGTCACATCAGAATCCCCTGAAGTCTAGTTTCCTTGCCTTCCTTTGCTAGACCCCGTCTTTACTGTCTGCTTGATATGACAGCTGCACAAACCGTGTAGCTGAGTCAGATGAGCAACAGGACGTTACTTATTATTCTTTTTCTAAACTCAGTCATTCTTTTCCTTAAGGAGACAATGCATTAAAAAAAAAAACAGTTTGGAAGTAAATGAGGTGACTCCTAGTTTTGCTTTAAGAGACTGGGAATTGACCACAGGTGGAAGAAGAGGAATGAAATTGATAAAATGCTTTTGTTGAGGCCAGGTGATGAGGAGCTAGTCTGTATTCAGAACGCTTGGAAATTTCTATAATAAGGTACCTGTCTACATTGTGTTTGTGTCTTTGTGAGCCTGCATCACCAAGTCAGCTCTGCTCTCTTTCCCTGTTGCTTAGGAATAGCAGTTATGTCCAGTTGTTTTTGTTTCTTAAGCATGGTTTCAAGTGTCATTTTTCTTCAGTGCCATACAGAAGGGCACAAGATCAAGGGGCCAGGAATAAGAGACATATCTGGCTAGCTTAGATCTCTAAAGAAGGCATTTGCATATTTATGTTCAACTGGTACATAGATAACTTAAGGATTTATGGCTTTTGAAAGTTTGTAACCAAAAGCTAATTTCTGAGCTTCCTCATGCTTGAACATAGGTATCAGGCAGGAGAGAGACCCATGTTAGGATGCTAAAAGCTTATTCCAAATGTGCTCTGTCACATCCACGACATTCACTGACACAGGGCCACCGCTCTCCTGTATGGAACTATAGCTTTGATTTTGTAGGTATTAATTATTACTAATTTTTAAAGGTGACATAAAAAGGAATGGATTTTATTATGACATTTCATATGCATGCCCTTAGTTGGGCATCTATCTATCTATCTATCTATCTATCTATCTATCTATGTATCTATCTATCATCTATCTATCTACCTAACTATCTATTTGTGGGCAGACTTTTTGTTATTGCTATGAGCAAGCTAATTGCTATGGTTCTGTTATTTATACCCTTTTGTTTTAATTTAGTGGGTTTTAGTAGAAAATTGTACATCTCCTCTAGATTTTTCAGGTCTTGAAAAAGTTTTTAAGTATTTCCTTAAAATATTTGGATTTCACTGGACTCCAAAGTAACATATTTTATGTTTCTGGTTCTAAAAAATTGAGTCTTCTTTTTTCTTTCTTTGCAATAGTCTGCTTATGAATTTGTCAATCTTACCATTATTACTATTTTTTGGTCAAATAGCCAACTCCTTGTTTTACTGATTCAGTGTATTGATGTGTTGTTTGTTTAGTCTCTGGTTGCCATCTGCCTTGATCTTCATTATTTCTTGACAGAGAATGCTACTGAGTTAGGTCTGTTCTTGTTTTTCTGGGACCTTTAATTACAGTGTTAAATTGTTTACTTGAGATCTTTCTGGCTTTACATTAAGCATGCTAACTGTAAATTTTCCTCATAAACCTTCCTTAGCTGTATTACAAAGGTTCTCTGGCAAGCTTCACTTTTATTTTCATTTGATTTTGGAAAGATAGTGGTACCTCATAGTATGGATCTCAGGTTGTCAATGCAATATGGTGAGTTTTCTTGTGTCCCTGATGCTATGTCTTCTGTTCCATAACAGATTTTATTCCCTTAAAGGATGAGTCAAAAGTCAACCCTTTCTCCATTTCCTCACCCCACCCCCACCCAGACATTTAGTCACAGAGAGGAGAAAAGTCACTAATACAGAAAGTTGGTACAGAGGAGTGGAACTGTGGCTGTAACAAACTTATCTTGAACTGGTTTGTGAGAGAAATGTGGAAGTCTGGAGATGTGGGCCATAGAAGTTCTAGAATGTTAGTAACCATAAACTTAGAATGCTTATGCTTTCAAAGAAAAAGAGAAACAGGAACAGAGAATGAATAGACCAGAGCAGGATCAAAATTAAGCAGAGCAAAGAGCAAATCCTGCAGCACCATCTCAAACATCTGGAACTGTGAAGAAATCATTTGGCCTCCAAAGGGATTAAACAATCCCATGCCTGTAGGCAGAAGTGCCTGCCAGTTCCCAAATAACTGACACAGAGGTAATTATAAATACTCTGCCAATAGCTCAGGCTTATTACTAACTAGCTCTTACAACTTAAATTAACCCATTTCTCTGAATCTACATTCTGTCACGTGACTTTTGCCCCCATCTCATTTTGTGTGTCTGATTCATTTTGTGTCTGGCTGTTGATTCCTCTGACTCCACCTTTCTTCACTCCAGCAGCCTTAGTTTGGTTGTTCCACCTATACTTTCTGCCTGACTATCAGCCTGTCAGCTTTTTAATTAAATCAATGTGAGTAATATATATCCACAGTTTACAGAAGGATTATTCCGCAGCATTTGCCCCTTTCTGTCTAATTAAAAAGGAAAGTTTTAACCTTAACATAGTAAAACTATATATAACAAAACAGCTGTTGAGAATTGCAATATTTAGTGCATTTGTATTTGACACATTTAGAGAAAATATCCTATTCATCTTCTTCTTATGACTCTAAAGTTTTATACCTAATTTACCTTCTATCATAACTAAGGAAAACCTTAACTACGACTGTCTAGTCTTCAACTCCCTCGAAGACCCTAAAATGATGAAATGTTACCTAATGACAGGGGCATCTGACTGCCTCCATTTCCAGGTATATTTCTACTTCCTCCTTGAATTCCCAAAGCTCTTCCTCTCTTTCTCTCTTTGAAGTAGAGTCAGTCTTTTTTCGTTCTTATTCTGTCACCTCCAGATCAGACAGAGGCAGCTTTTAGCCCATCATATCTTAAATAATTTCGTAGCTTGAAATATCTTACAATTAAGCCATGCCAGTGTTTCAAGCTTTTTGGTGACCTTGATTTGCTGCTCTTTCAAGGATTCCCACACTTCTTTTAAAAGAATGTTTTAGAACTGGCAAGATGGCTCAGCAGGTGCAGGTACTTGCTACCAACCTGGCAACCTGAGTTCATTGGCTGGGACCCAGAGGGTTGAGATCTGACTCCCACAGGTTGCTTTCTGATCTTCATCGGTGCACGATGACATGTGTGTATACACAAAGAAAAGCAAAGACACACAGACACACATAAATGAATGTAATCAAAATAATGAAGTAACTTTTTATTGTAAGTTGTAAATAGCATGAGACCTGCCTTTTAAAAAAGTATGCAGTTCAGTGGTGTTAAGGACACTCATACTTTTGTGTAATCATCATCACCATCCATCACCCTCTAACTAAAACTGAGTACTCATTCAACATCAGCACCCCACTCCTTCTTCAGCATTACACTCTGTTTGTATGTGAACTATGGTAGGTGCCTTGTATAAGTGGGACCATATGCTGTTTGCTCTTTTGTGACTGGTTTATTTCACTTGTCACAATGTCTCAAAATTTCATTCATGTGGTAGTATGTATTCCATTTCTTTTTAAGGCTAAATAATTCTCTAGTCCTCTCTCTACGTACTTGCAAAATTGCAGATGTGTGCTTACATAATGTTCCCATCATACATTAATGGACACTTAACTTCTTTCTACTTTGCAGCTATAGTAAACAACGTGATGGGGAACTCGAGTGCAAAGTTTCTGCTCAGGTCCCTCGTTTCAATCTTACCCACCTTTTCTATATAGTCTTTCTATTGTTTCTTGAATTCCAGACTCTTTCACTTTGGTGTTTATGTGTCTTAGTTCTGTTCCTGTTTCTGTGATAAAACACCATGACAAAGTAACTTAAGGGAGAAAGAACTTATTCAGCTCACCATTCCAGATGATAGCTCACTTAGGCAGGAATTTGAAGCAACTGATCCTTAGAAAAAGAATCAATAACACGTGCGCACTAGTGCTCAGCTCTTTCCACTCTGATGCAATTTAGAGTCCCTTTCCTGGGGAATTGTACCATATGCAGTAGGTAAGTCTTGCCACCTCAAAAGAAGTAATCACAATAATCCCCTGTGGATGTGCCCACAGGTCAAGGTAATTGTGGTGGTTTGAATAGTATGACCCCAATAGACTCATGTTTGAATTCTTGCCCATAGCAGGTGGCACTATTAGGAGGTGTGGCCTTCTTGGAGTAGGTATGGCTTTGTTGGAGGAAGTAATGATCTTTCATAATAGATTGTATGAAGATCTATAATGAAAAGGATCAAGCTGGGAAAGGAAAAATACAAAAAAAAATACAATTTGAGGAGAAAAGGAGCACCTGGAAGTGGAATGGAGCTAAGTCTTGTGTTCAAGGAGACAAACGGATTAAAGAAAAGCCTGGTGTTAAATTGACTAGAGTGTGGAGACCCCCAGGGCAAGACCCCACCCACCTAATCTTCCAACTCCGGAAAAAAAATTAAAGAAGAGTTTGGATTCAGGTGTCGTGGGGCACGCCTTTAATCCCAGCACCCAGGAGACAGAGGTGTGTAGATCTCTGAGTTTAAGGTCAGCCTGCTCTACAGAGCAAGTTGGACAGCTTGGGCAGTGAAGGAAATCATGAATAAAAGGAAGCGTGGTAAAGATGTAATTGAACAAGCAGCCCATGTTCCAGCCCCAGCAAAGAGCAGCTACGTGGTTCTGACTTTTGAGTCAAGGATAAAAGAAAGGGGTTATAGAATCTCCCTTCATCGTCGGGCGGTGGTGGCACACGCCTTTAATCCCAGCACTTGGGAGGCAGAGGTAGGCGGATGTCTGTGAGTTCGAGACCAGCTGGATCTCTGTGAGCAAGTTCTAGGATAGGCTCCAAAACTACAGAGAAATCCCGCCTCAAAAAGCTAAAAGAAAAACCAACAAAAACAAGCACACACACGAACAAAAAACCAAAACAACAACAACAACAACGAAAAAGAATCTCCCTCCATGACTAAGGAATGCCTCTGGGACAAGGTGTGTGGCAGTGGTATTTCTGCCATGGTGATAATGGACTAAACCTCAGTTAAATGTTTTCCTTTATAAGCATTGATATGGTCATGGTATCTCTTCACAGCAATAGAAACCCTAACTAAGACAGTGACCTGGATAGTTCCTCATTGAGAAAATCCCTTCCTAGCTAATTCTACACTGAGTTAAACATATGATTAAATTAATCATCACAGACTCACTAATAATCTCAAAGTATTACAGCCTTATGTTTGTGTTTTTCCTTGTTTTTTTTTTAATCTGATTGCTATAGTGTTGGGGATCAGACCTTTTGGATAATAGGCAAGTGCTATACTTCTGATCTACAGCCCCAGACTGTAGACAGAAATTTCTGTGCTGCCTGGTCTAGCAGTCATTCACTCCCAAAGAAACACACAGAGGTTTATATTAATTATAAGCTGTTTGACCTATTAGCTCAGGCTTATTATTGGCTAGCTCTTACAATTCAAATTAACCCATAGTTCTTTTCTATGTTTAGCCACGTGGCTTGGTACCTTACTCAGTGAGGCATTCTCATCTTGCTTCCTCTGCATCTGGGTGGTAACCTCATTCCAGAATTATTCCTCTTTCCAGAATTATCTTCTTCTGGTTGACCTGCATAGACTTCCTGCTTGGTTAGTGGTCAATCCACATTTTATTAAAACCAATATGGGTGACAAATTATTACAATGTACTAATCATTAGCCTACATCACCAGATTGCTGTCTTATGTAGGGTCAGGTTAGTTCTTTCTACCTTTGAACTCTATCATCTTCCCTAAATGTGTGTCCATGATGAGAGGGGACAGTGTTGGTCCTGGTGTCTTCATTGATTTTCTTCTGTCTTATATCATTTGCAAACTGATTGGAAGGAAGTGAGAAGTAGAGAGCAGATTGGCACTCACTGCACTGCCTGCCGTGTGTGAGTGCCCAGTTAAATAAATGCAAAGGTAATGTTATGTGACTTTAATTGAATAGGAAATGATGGCTGAAAATATGGCTAACAATAGAAGCAGAAGCGAACATGGAGATGACTAAGCCACCCTTCTCCCTCTCTCTTGGATGAGTGCTTCATCAGTTGCCACACGAGGCAAAAAGAATGAAGATCTAATCAAGTATGAAAGGAAGAGAAGCAAACACAAGTACCAAATTACAGACTATTAGAGATATGAATTATACCCGCTGCTATTAAAGAAAAAATCCTTTATCCATGTTGAACATTGACCTTGAGATGTTAACCAGAATTAAAAACTAGCGACTCATAAAATCTAGGTATTTGATGAGCGTGAGGCAAAATCATTATGATTTTTCCCCCAAAAATGTCCAAAATGATTTTCAGAAGTATTCAAAGTTTGTGATATTTGGTATACTGCTTAAATTTTTCAAATTTAATTTAATAATAGAAATAACAGAAATTTCTGTGAACTCCTTACTTGGGAGTACATACAAAAAGAAGAACGGAATTGAGAAGGCAGGTTCTTTGCTGTGGTGAAACCAAATTCATAGTAATAGTATCATCTGCGGACAGACTGATGTGTTCCCTTCCCTTTGTCAACGAACACTTTTGTAGACACAGAAAACATGGCTGAGGATTTGACTAAGAAAGTGTTGGGGGAATCATGAAGTGTCGGGATGTTTTCTGGACAAGTCAATGAAAGTACACATGTCTCATGCATATCTTTTTGATACCATTTGCAGCAGGAGGCAGGTTCAGTATGTCAGTGTTTTGTGCTGGAGGAGGGAAACACCCCTAGCCGTCTACACTGGCAACAGTGATCTCATGATAGATCCTCCTCCTCCTCCTCCTCCTCCTCCTCCTCCTCCTGCTTCTTCTTCTTCTTCTTCTTCTTCTTCTTCTTCTTCTTCTTCTCTCTCTTTCTCTCTCTCTCTCTCTCTCTCTTTCTCTCTCTGTACATATGTATACAAAAGTTCAAGTATCCATGGAGGGAGCAGGCACTGGATCTCCTGGAGCTGGAATAACAGGTGGTTGTGAGCTGCTAGATATGGGCGCTGGAAACAGAACCTGTGTTCTGTGCCAAAGCTCTTACATGCTCTTAACCACTGAGCCATCTCTCCAGCCATAATATTATGTTCTTAGATGTATGTTTATTTGTAAATACCACCCCTCCAATAAACTATATTTTATGTGTAGAATGCCAGACAGCAATAAAAAGTGACTGGAACAACTTACTACATATTGACAATTGAGTTTTTTAAAGTTAAAAACTTCTTTAATTTGGAAGAGAATCAAGCTATTAGTTCAAATGGACTGATTAACAATACAGTAAGGGAGAATCAAGGAGGTATGGAGCCAAGAGGAGGTAGGAGGAATATTTGTGAATGAAAAGTTTAAGTGGGCGTGGGGTGAGGAATAGGGAGGCAGAGGAAGTAGAGGGAGGAGTAACCAGAACTGAGGATGTGTGGGCATCTGACAGAGAGTCACTCCTTTGTAAGCTAATTAAAACATATAAGTTTTTTAACATGGGACGTAACAGCCAGAAGACTGGGCCATCTGCTTGGCAGTGTCGTCTTTCTGGATGCGACAGGGAAGCTGCACCCATGAAATCTCAACCATGAGGACACCTAAACAGGACCTGTCTGCCTGATGACAACAGGCGACATGCTAGTGTGAGCCGGGAAATTTCACAAGGACCCACCCCTAGAAGCAGAGCTCCAGATAATCAATGGCTGCTGATTCAGGGAGAATCAGTTTTCTCCAGAGACAAGGTTTGTGATAATTTATCCAATCCCAAGTGGTCAGCCCTAAACCCATGTACAAAAATGCCACACGAACTGGGCTCCATGTGAGTAGTGTGTGTGTATATGTGTGTGCAAGTGTGTGTGTTTGTGTGTGCCTGTGTGTGCTTATAGTCTTTCTAATGGTTATATAGAAAAGGTGACAGGAGACAAGGAAACTCTAAAACAGAAGGGGACTGACCAAGAACACAACACCTAACACCAATAATGAAAGCAGCGTGTTACCAGTGAGAGATCAGCTGGACAAATGGCACCCAATGGGAAATACAGAAATAGTTCTTAACTGTATAGAATTCAATATAAAAGAAACTTCTAAAACTGAGCAAAGGAGGTTTTGTGTTGTGACCACTGTGTCATGATTCGGTTTAAAATATTTGTACTGCACAGTGTATATCATCTACATAATCTAGAGTAGAAGCTCACTGTGTAGAGAGAAGACAATCCATAACAGGATTGAAGAGGTGTATGTATTCTTAGTTGTTCACAAATGAATTAGTAACCAGGTATGGTCTTAGACACAGTGCATATGAATGCTATTGTCAAAAATATGAAGTTTAGTGGAATCTCTTCCAAATCCATGATGCCGTGGTCAATCTTTTTAGAATCACAGATGTATGAAATAGTAAAAAAATCAAGAAATTTAAATTGTCCTCATCTAATAGAAAAGTCCAATATGAAGTCAACAAGATCCAAGCCAATTTTTATCTAGAAAGTCATTGTATGTAAATAATTAGAATATTCATCTAAGAAAAAGGAAAGAAAATTGCTTAAGTAGTCGTTTCAACAGTCTTTAAGGATAGACCACAACAGTCAGAAATGGAAAGAATACACCCTTTAAAGTCATGAAGAACAGTGTGTGTGTTAGAGCATGCCTTTCATCCCAGCACTCGGCAGGCAAAGGTAGGCGGATCTCTGTGATTTCAAAACCAGCCTGGTCTACAGAGCTAGTTCCTGGACAGGCTTCAAAGCTACAGAGAAATCCTATCTTGGGAAAAATAATTAATTGTGACACCCTCATATGGTACAGACACGGATGTGAGAGTTTCTCAAAAGTGAGCCAACTAACACTGTATTTCTTCCCTAGAGTGACTGATTCTAATGAACCATCCTTATGTATAGGAGTGTCGCCACATGATACTGTAACTGGTCATTACACAAGGTGTAAAAGGAAGCTAATTTTATTTGTCTGTGTTTCAGTCTTCAAAGAAGCTGACCCCTCTCCCCACCTAGGAGCGGCCATTTCAGAGTTATATACAGAAACTAAGAGTCTCATTGACTAGCAGTTATTAGCACATAGACTGGTTTTGTGGCATTGACTTGGATGTATTGTGCAGAGTCCTCAGTTTCCGGTTGAGACCTCAGCTTCGTTGACAGCAGTAGAGGTAGAAAGCTCGAAAGCTCGCACGGGAGATGAGTGCGTGGAGGGTGAGAGACATGCTCATTCACGACACAACCAACCCGCTTTCCTGCTAGGCTTGTGGGAAGAACGAGAGTGCATGAGAAGGGGAAGGTGTAACCAAGGGTTGAGGATGGTAGCAGTGAAGACAAAATGAATCTTTAAAAGGAAGGTTCTAGAGTTTTGTCTGGGAAAATAAGACTGGTTCCCGTTACAGTTTTGGGAAACTCACCCCAGTTACACCCCATCCCCACATATACTGCCAAGGGGCGCTTCCCTGCACCGCCACCAAAAGATTCATAAAATGAGACTCTGCCTCAAGCAATGTGAGAGTCAGGGATTTCAGACAGAACATGCCTCCCTAGCGCTGGAAATAACTGAAGCAAATAGACGAGCCGTCTCATTAGGTCTGTCAATGGGACGCCGCTCTGTTTGATCTCCGCCTGCATGCTAAGGAAAGGGTAAGTGAGCATCCGTTTCATCTTTGCCATCACACTTTAAAGGGCTGCGGTAATGTTCCCACCAACTAAATCATTTCCATTTCCAACTCTAATCAATTTGTGAATAAATATCCTTTGGAGATGGGAGCTGCTTTAAATGACGGCTGCTTTCCACCTTTAATCTCTGACTCTACATTTCTCTTGAGGGAAAATAGCCCCTTGTGTCTTTATCCTCCCCGAGTTCACGTGGGCAGCACACCTCCTCTTCTATTATTACATAATAATGGCCTTGGTAGGTGCATAAAAGGTTGTACAGGTTTTACAAAAATGAGGGGCTATTCACCCTTGCTACCTTTAATCTCCTGCATTCTCCTGTTAATGAGTGTAAATTAGCAAAGCCATTTCCCAGAGTCTTTATCTAACAATACCACTGGGCAGGTCATTCTCAGGAAGGGCTTTTTTGTAAATATTATAATTGGTGGTGTTATCTTTAATCTTTTGTGGCATGAAAATCAAGGACAACAGGAGCCTTGATACAAAGTAGAAACTTGATGAATCTTAGGTGACAAAAACAAAGCTCTGAATCAAGTCTACTTCCTCTAGAATGTTCTTAAAGGCTTCAAAAGTAAGATAAATATCAACTTCTTTGGGATGACCTTTTCTGTAAATTGTCTAACTTCTTTGATCAGATGAGAACCAATTAGATTCTCTGTCCTAAATTCAAAAGGGCCACGAGCTAAGCATTTTCTGAAAGGTTTGAATACATCAAACTAATTGCTGCTAATGAAGCATTTCCTTCTGGAGGCCTTGAAATGTATTTCTGTCAACTTTCCAGCTGTAGTTGGCGAATTCAATCAACAGAGTCACGGCTCTTCTCCGCCAAGTTCTAAACGTGTATCAAGATGCTAAGCTCAGTGTAGACAAAAAAGCCCATGACAGTTTTGGAAAAGGGTGTGGAGCGTGAAGGAGAGACTTCAGACTCTGATGAACTTGTGAAACATGAAAGGAAGCTGGACAAAAAGTGATGGACAAGTCAGTCATGTGCTTTAGAGTCCACGCGTCATCACCAGCTGAAAAGGAACCAGCGAATGGATTTTCTCAGCAGAGTACAAGAAAATGCAAAAGTTTGGCTTAAGGTGGAGTAGGACGTGGTTTGGAGGGGGTTGCTAAGAAAATTCATCTTACGCCAAGCTGAAACACAGACAGACAGACAGACAGACCCAGGCTGGCTTGCTGCGGGTTTCATACCCAGGTATCAGCTGATAGGAGTTTTGCTAATTAAAATGAAAGACTTCTTTCCATCATAATCATCAACACTGGGAATCGATCTAAAAAGGAAGGTCCAGGACGATGGTTTATTTTGAGTGTTCTAATAACAACAAACCCAATCAAACAGTATCTGGCAGAGCAGGAAAGAGTCCCCTAGACTGCTTTACTCTTGCAGAGCCGTTTTTGCTTTCCGCTGGCCACTGTGCCTTTAATTAAGACCCAGGAATATTTTAGATTCCATTAGTAGAAGCTAGAGGGATGTTCAGGAAGAGAAGCATGATAAACATCTTTGGGAACTGCACCAGAATCTGAATACAAGATGGCTGGTTTCTATCAGAACTCAGCCTTCCCTTGGGTCTTTGGTACCAAGGGGTGGCAGTATGTTTTAAAACAGGTGACTCTCCTGAGCCGGTGGCCACAGTGAGGGAAGAGTTGTGGGCTACTCAAGGATCTAGAATCAAAAGGAACAACTGTCTGGAGGCTTGCCTGTCTTCAACTCAGCTATAGCCACATCTCTCAAAAGCATCTGTTGGATACAAATTTCAGAGCCCGGTGATTGATACCTCACAGCAATGCACAGCCGTGTGCTAGCTGGCAGCCTATTGATGGTTTTGAAGTGAAAAACTGAAGTATCATGTGTCACCATGGTTTTAAATTGCATGATTACACATCTACAGAAATAGTTATACACTGAAAATGCATACATATCCACACCTAAAAACTATATATAATGCAAAATATTATACTAACCGATGGAAGTTCTTCAGATAAATGTAAGTCACCAAAATTTGACTAAGAAAATATAGTAAATTAAAAATGGAGACTGGGCTTTCATTTCCCAACCACCCAGACCCGAATAATCACACAAAACTATATTAATTAAAATACTGTTTGGTCAATGGCTCAGGCATATTCCTAGCTAGCTCTTACACCTTAAATTAACCCATTTCTATTATTTTATATTTTACCACAAGGCTCATGGTTTATTACCTCACATCTTGCTTCTTGGGTAGCTACATGATATCTGTCTGACTCCATCCTGACTGCATTCAATTTAGTTTTCCCACCGAGATATAGTCTGCCCAGCCACAGGCCAAAGTAGCTTCTTTATTAACCAATGATAATAAAAACACTCACAGCATACAGAGGGAATCCCAAATCAGTATATTTATAAAGTATATAGTGTATATACAAACAAAAGAAACATTAAAAAGATAAAAGATTTACTAAAACAAGCTAAGGTTGTAGCTCAGTGGTTGAGAGGATAGCTTTTAAGCAAGATCTTAAGTTCAGTTTTTAACACACACACACACACACACACACACACACACACACATGGAATAGGAAGAAAATCTCCCTATTTCTTTTTTTTTTTTTTTATAATTTTTCTTTCTTTAAGATCAGTATTTGTCCCCCAGAGGTAGAAGGTAGCTCCATTTTGCAGAGGACATCATGCACTTCAGATGCTGGACCCAGAGGCCCCTGACCTAAAACTGACCTGAATGCCTCCTCCCTTCTGACTAGAGTTCCTGGTACCAGAAGGAGCCACGCAGGCTCCCAAAGGAGGGAAACAATGATAGTCCCACCCAGCTATGACGCCTATAAACCCCAACAATGACCAACATGGCACAATGACCCTAAGAGTGCAGTAGTGGCATGCATACCTTAACAGTAACTAATAATGCTCTAATTGGACTTAAGAGTTGCTAAATGAGAAGGAAATCATTCCTGGTACCAGAAACCTAGCCAACTACCCAGGAGTAGTGACGCCATGGCTCTTGGAGAAG
The DNA here is from genome assembly GCF_018167655.1 of Microtus oregoni. Lineage (NCBI taxonomy): Eukaryota > Metazoa > Chordata > Mammalia > Rodentia > Cricetidae > Microtus > Microtus oregoni. Next base: position 24,133,639 of record NW_024543087.1, on the reverse strand, counting down.
AACCTACAACTGCCCCTCTACTTAATCAGCACAATCCCTGACTATACTCTAAATATTTGTCCTTAAACCCATAGATAAGTGTAGTCCTCATCCCTCATCAAAGAACCCCCCCCCCCTTTGCAACAGACAGAGATCACTACAGAAAAACACAATCAAAAGAGAGAGTCGTGGTCCCCAGTTCCCGTGGATATACCTGCAAAACACCCCCATACCTAAGGCTCAGGGAATATTGCTGACATCACAGGATGACCCTTAGTATCATCTTGCAAGCCCAACACAAATATTATTGTTGTTATTATTATTATTTTCTTATGTTATGTAAATGGATGCATTGCCTTCATGTGCTTCTGTGTACCACGTGCATACCTGGTGCCCATAGAAGCGGAAGAGTGTGTTGGATCCCTTGGAACTGAAGTTCCAGACATTTGTGAGCTACCATGTGGGTGCTGGAAAATAACCCGGGTCCTTTGGAAGCACTGTGTTTATTTTTATTAAGAAAACAAACTATCCTTTTTCATTATACATACCAATCCAAGTTCCCACCCCATCCCCTCCTCCCATCCCCTCCACTTGCCCCTCACAGCCTGTGTTTTTAACCACTGAGCCATCATTCTAGCCCCAGCACCATTTTTGATTGTTTTTTTTTTTAAATTAAGTATTTGGAGAAACATACCTATAAAAGTGTGGAATTGTCCATCGAGGTACTAGGTGCACTTTTGTTTTGAAGGTTACTACATTTTACTTTTTAATATACTTGTGCCAGTTTTTTCTTTTTTAATTTTTCTCATTTTACATGCCAGCTCCTAAAGGAGAAGCCGAACACGAATGAATTAATGCACACTAGCTCAGGGTTAAGTAAAATAAAGGGGTTCTTTATTTAGGGGGAGCTCACAGATCACAGCCCTCTGTACAAATGGGGAACAACACCTGAATCCAGCATCCAGGTGACAGAGAGAAAGATAGAGAGATAGAGATAGAGATAGATAGATAGATAGATAGATAGATAGATAGAGCAAGAGAGCTTTTTGGTACCTAAGGCCATGTCCAGCCTGGTTCAGCCTCTCAAAGGCCATTGGCTGAAGGAGGTTCCCCATCAAGTTCCAGTTTCTCCTCCCTCCCTCCCTTTCTCCCACCCCTGCCTCCCTGCATCCCATCCCTATCAACTCCTCAGAGGGGGTAAGGCCTTTTTTGGGGAGTCAACAATGTCTGGCATACCAAGTTGAGGCAGGGCCAAGCCCCTCCACACTGTATCAAGTCTGAGCAAGGTATCCCACCATAGGGAATGGGCTCCAAAAATCACATTCATGTACCCAGGATAAGCTCTGGTCCCACTGCCAGGCCCCCATAACTGATCAAGCCGTATTGTTGAAATACGAGCGGTGGGCTGTGTCCCGCCACCCGGCTAGCTTTACCCGAAATAATTACACAGAAACTGTATTCTTTTAAACACTGCCTGACCCATTAGTTTCAGTTTCTTATTGGCTAGCTTTTACATATTGATCTAACCCATTTCTATTAATCTGTGTAGCCCACGAGCTGGCTTACCAGGAATGATCTTAACCTGCGTCTGTCTGGAGTGGGAGAACCATGGTGACTCCCTGACTCAGCTTCTTTCTCCCAGCATTTCTTTCTGCCTACTCCTCCCACCTATCTTTCAACCAATAAAATGGGCCAAGGCAGTTCCTTTATTAGCCAATGACCTTCCTCCATCACCGTATAACTGTCACCCACTTTTAGAGGGCTTAGTTTGGTCCCATACAGGTTCCCAAGCTGTTAGTTCATGAGCTCCCACTAGCTCTGGTCAGCTGTCTCTGATTTTCCCAATCACGATCTTGAACCCCCTTGCTCATATGATCTCTCCTTCCTCTCTTCAACTAACTCCAGGAGCTCAGTGTAGTGCTTGGCTGTGGATCTCTGCATCTGCTTCTGCCAGTTACTGGATATAGGTTTTATGATGACAATTAGGGCAGTCACAAATCTGTTTACAGGGGAAGGTCAGTTCAGGTACCCTCTCCACAGTTTCCAGAAGTCTTAGCTGGATTCCTGGGAATTGCCCTAACCCCAGGTTTCTCCTTAACCCCATAATGGCTCTCTCTATCAAGATAGCTCTTTCATTGCTCTCCTTCTCCGTCCCTCCCCCAACTTGATCATCTCAAGCTCTCGTAGTCCCATCCCCCATCCCCACCCTTCTACCCCCTCCCAGTTTACCCAGGAGATCTTAACTATTTCCTTTTCCTGGCACCCTCCAGATGTGTCCTCCCTCTTAGGGTCCTCCTTTTTACCTAGAGGACTGATCTCCAATATATAAAGAACTCAAGAAACTAGACATCAAAATATCAAATAATCCAATTAAAAAATGGGGTTCAGATCTAAACAGAGAATTCTCAACAGAAGAAACTCAAATGACTGAAAGACTTTTAAGAAATTACTCAACATCCTTAGCCATAAGGGGAATGCAAATCAAAAAGGCTCTAAGAAACTTTATTACACCAGTCAGAATGACTAAGATCAAAAACACTGATGACACTTTATGTTGGGAAGGGAATGGAGTAAGGGGAACATTCCCACTGCTGGTGGGAGTGTAAACTTGTACAGTCACGTTGGAAATCAGTATGGCGGTTTCTCAGAAAATTGGGAATCAGTCTACCTCAAGACCCAGCAATACCTCTTTTGGGCATATACCATCACAACGCAAGGACATTTGTACAACTATATTCATAGCAGCATTATTTGTAATAACCAGAACCTGGAAACAACCTAGATGTCCCTCAGCTGAAGAATGGATAATGAAAATATGGTACATTTACACAGTGGAGTACTACTTAGTGGTTTTAAAAAAAATGACATCTTGAAATTTGCAGGCAAATGAATAGAACTAGAAAAAAAAATCCTGAGTGAGACAATCCAGACCCAGAAAGTCAAACACGGTATGTGCTCACTCATAAGTGGATATTAGACATAAAGCAAAGAATAACCAGGCTACAATCCACAACCCGGAGAAGTTAGGTAATTTACTATTCTTCTATCTATATGACACAATAAAAGTTCCAGGCAATAGAAATAGAAAATTTTCAGCTTATTATAATATTTTGGAACTCTGTTCCATGGTTCATTATTGACTGAAGTATCACATGGTATGCAAGATGAATGAAAAAAATGTCTCCTCAAGAATTTGTAACAACAAATTTTGGTTTACATTCAAATGACCCAAGTAGTTCAAAATATGTCAATTTCAGAACAGATTTGTCAGTGATCTCAGAGTAAGTAATACCCCTAAATATTTGGGGAAAATGTCAAAATTAGTCATTTTGACAAAAACTCCCACATAGAGTATAAGTAAAATAAGTCTAGAATGCAAGAGGTATATAGTAGGAACAAACACTAAACAAAAAAATAAAATCAGGCTCATGAGATGGCTCAGCAGGCAAAGGTGCTTGCTACCAAGGTTGCCAACCTGAGTTGCCACATGATCCAGGGGGAGACTTGGGTCCTGCAAGCCAGCCTCTGACTTCTACAGGTATGTTCTGGCATGCGTGTGCATGCGTGCTCACACACACACACACACACACACACACACACACACACACACCAAACAATTATAACAGATGCAACACCTAAAAGTATGTAGATAGCTCAGACGGCTGGAGCTGGATAGAAGGTTCAGCAGGTAAGAGCATCCAGGAAGCAGGAAACAGAGAGATAAGCCTGCACTGGTCGACTTTAATATATTATTCCAGCTGAGTTCCTAGCCTACTGGATAGTTCCACACATATTCAGGATTGGTCTGTTTCCTTAACTTACCCAGAGGTACCTTTCATTATTCTTAACCTTCTAGGCTCTCTCTCTCTCTCTGTCTTTGTCTCTGTCTCTCTCTCTGTGTGCGCGCATGCTCATGCGCATGCCATGTGTGTGAAGGTACCTGCAGAAGACAGAGGAGGGCGTTGCATCCTCTGGAGATGGAGTTACAGGTGGTTGTGAATTACCCAGTATGACTGCTTCAGGTCCTCTTCAAGACCAACAAGTGCTCAAACCATAGAGCCATGTCTCCAGCTCCCTCCTACACACTTCTCAAGCCAATAAAGTTGCCAGTTAAGACTATTCCCTATATTATATCCCTATAAGTCTCATATCAAATATAATGCTACAAAAAGTCAAAAGTAAAAGGATGGAAAGAAGATATACAGCCAAAATTCATCATAAGAAAGCAGAAACAGCTCTATTTATATCAAATAAAGTAGAACTGAGGGGAAAACAATTATTAGGGACAACGGAGTATTAAATAATGACTGAAGATTCACTTCACCAAGATACATCAATCCTGCATGCTTATGCAACAGACAAAGCTGTAGAATATATAAGACAAACCCTGATAGAACTGGGGAATGCTGGGAGACAAATGCACAAAGGAGCATTTTCAACATCGATCCCTCAGTAACAACAACTGAACAGAAAATTAGCAAAAATACAGAAGAGCTGAGTAGCACTATGAACTTAGTAGACTCTTTTACACCTGTGAACTGTTTGCTCAACACCAGCAGGATGTAGATTTCCCTCAGCTGACCATGTAAAGTTTATCAAGATAGCAGGTATTATAACATGAATTGAGCAAATAAAAAATAACTGAATTCACACAGTGTACCTCTTAAGGCCTCAAACTAGTACTTAGTAATAGAAATATAATAGGAAAATCTCTGAAAATATAGAAGCCCAAACTGCCAAAAAATCCATAGGTAAAGGAGTAATTTTTAAGAAAAAAGTAAATTGTACTAAATTGCTTGGTGAGTAAAAACAGAACATATCAAAATATGTGGAACTCAGAGCTGAGAGCCAAGTTTTTGGTACTACATTTGCAAAAGGGAGCATTTTATTTATTTATTTTTATTTTTTTTTAACTTTTTTTTTATTGAGAAAAGGAAAAAAAAAACAAGTTTCCACCTCCTCCCAGCCTCCCATTTCCCCCCCTCCTCCCCCCCTTCTCCCCCTCCTCCCCCCTTCTCCCCCTTCCCCCACTCCTCTCCCCCTCCCTCTCCAGCCCAAAGAGCAGTCAGGGTTCCCTGCCCTGTGGTAAGTCCTAGGTCCTCCCCCCTTCATCCATTTCTAAGAAGGTGAACATCCAAACTGGCTAGGCTCCCACAAAGCCAGCACATTACGTAGGTTCAAAACCCCGTGCCATTGTCTTTGGGTTCTCATCAGCCCTCATTGTTCGCCATACTCTGAGAGTCCAGTTTTATCCCATGCTTTTTCAGTCACAGTCCAGCTGGCCTTGGTGAGCTCCCAATAGATCAGCTCCACTGTCTCAGTGGGTGGGTGCTCCCCTCGTGGTCCCGACTTCTTTGCTCATGTTCTCCCTCCTTCTGCTCCTCATTGGGACCTTGGGAGCTCAGTCCAGTGCTCCAGTGTGGGTCTCTGTCTCTGTCTCCATCCATCACCAGATGAAGGTTCTATGATGATATGCAAGATATTCGTCAGTATTGCTCTAGGATAGGGTCATTTCATTTTTAAATCAGTAATCTAAGCCCCTTCCTTAAGAACACAGAGAAATGAGATAACAATTAAGCAAAAACAAGAAGGAAGAAATAAATAGCAGAAATCAATGAAACATGAAATTCTGCAGAGATGAACAAAACCACACACCAATTTCTTATGAGGCTAGTAAACCAGACAGACCTAACATGAAGCAAGGAGATAGTAACTAGTACCAGGAACGTGACAAATATGTAGATTACAGGGCCACTGATGTCAGGGGGCACTGTGTGGGATCACCATGCTTGACTCCACATGCTGAAACCTCCCAACTTGGATAGAATGAGTCAATACTCTGAAAAGCCCAAATGGCCACGGGTTTACCCAGTGAAATAATGTGGCTGCTTGGACAACTCGTTTGAAGTGCAAGTTTAAAACTTTTCAAAAAAGAAATCGCCTGATCCAGTTTGCTTTACTGGAACATCCTGCCAAACATTTGAAGGGAAATTAATATAAATTCTGCAAATACCTTCTAGAAAATAAGGTGGGTCAATTGTGTGAGAGACTTCTTGAGTACACACACACACACACACACACACACACACAATGCGAAGCTATGAAAGATGAAATTACACCAGAGTTTATCTTGGTGAGCCAGGGAATGTTTATATGTAAGGGGTTATGGGGTTCCTAACAGCTTATAGGTAAGGGGTTATGGGGTTCCTAACAGCACATAGGTAAGGGGTTATGGGGTTCCTAACAGCATATAGGTAAAGGGTTACTTACAGAAGCAGGAATTATTCAAAAGCAGTTTCATTGCCCAAAGCAACATGGGTAGTCCCTCTCCAAAGCTGCAACCCTGCAAACCCGCAGCTCTCTGCATAACTTGCAGGCAGCTGCACAGATGTATGGGCCTCCTGTCAGCAGCTTGGCTGGTCTGCCTGTCCTCCTCTAGCTTCCCCTTTCTGCTTCTATAGCCCCAGAGAGAGGCTCCCGAACCTTGCAAGTTTCAGCTTTCCCAGACTTGTGAAGTGTGTTTGCTACTCAGTGGACTCTCAGGAACTTTCCCTTTCCTTCTTGAGAGAATGTTTCAATTAATTTGAAACTGATATAAAACATTTCTCAGCTCGTTTTAGGAAGGTAAGGCCAAACTCAGAAAAATAGAACCCTCCACAGGAAAGTACAGGCCAATATTCTTTATGAACGCAGTATTTTGTTAAATTCTTAACGAACAGAATTAACAAAAGGGGTGTATGCATCTGTCCATGTATACCATGGTAAGCTATTAAAACTTAAAGGAAAAGGGATCCTGCCATTTGCAACTGCACAGATGAACCTGAGGCTGTTATCCAAGTGAAATAAACCAGGCAAAGAGAGACAACTTATATGTGGGCTACTAAGAAGTCAAAGTCACAGAATAAAAATCAAGACAGGGCTTCCAGAACTGGGGGTGACATTGAGGAGCTATTGATCAAAGAGTACAAAGGTTTAGTTAGACGAGGTGTGGAGCGGGTCTGGAGGTCTATTGCATAGCAAGATGGCTATAATTAAAAATAATGGATTATATGCTTGAAAATTGCTAAGAGAGCAGATCTTAAATGTTTTCACTGCAAAAATGTTCGGTTAGTTACTCAATATGTCAATTCGCTTGATTCCAACAAATTACAGTGTTACATATGTCAGAACATCTATCATATACTGTAAATTAAATATATGTCAATTATGTTTAACAAAACAGGAAGGAGGAGGGGGAAGAAGAAAAGGAGGAAGAGGAGGAGAAAGAGAAGGAGGAGAGACACTCACGTCCTATTGTTTCTGCCTTTAATGTGCTGGTCACTGTGAAACTGAACCGTGGGGTCCAGAGATAGAGGTCAGAGGGCATCCTGCAGAGGTAATCTAGTCAGCCTTCCCCTGGTGTCTTATTCTTGCTATAGAGCTTTTGCTGAAGTACTTCCAAAGTTTCCAGTTTGCAATACAGAAAAGGTGTTTGTAAGAGATAAAAGAGAGGCAAGTGAGTGGCCATTGGCTAAAGACATCTGTCCTATTACAGGACATGGCTCCTCAGAGATGAGGCAGGATGGGGCAGGAGACAGACAAAGGAAAGGATCCTGGGTAGATACAAATACTAAAAGTTTGGCATAGTTTTATAACCTGCCTTCAAATAGAGGCCTATGAAATCATTGTTTATTCTCATGTCACTCGCTTAAATTTCGTATTCTATTTATTATTTATTTATTTATTCATTTATTTATTTAATCAGTTGTGTGTGTGTTTGTGTGTGTGTGTGTGTGTGTGGTGTGGGGTGGGGTGGGGTCAGAGGACAACTGTGGGCCCTGTTCCTCACCTTCTATCTTTCTGATACAGGGTCTCCTTTATGTTCTGACCAGGTTGACTGGCCCCGGAGCTTCTGGCCATCCTCCTGTCTCCACTTTTCATCTTTCTACAGGAGCACTATGGATACAGACTGTATGTGCTGTATGTGGCTTTTGGAGATTTGAATTCAGATCCCCACACTTGTATGACAAAAGCCTTTACTGACTGAGCCATCTGCCCTGCACCTATACAGCTTCAGAATTTATCACGATCCATTGTTTTGGCCTGCAGTTAGATGAAACTTCTTTGTTCACTGAGGAAACTATCACAAAGTCTAGGAAAGAAAACAACAGGGTATTTTTATTTTAAACAGCAAGTGACTCTGTGTCTTGTTGATGTAACCAGATGCGCCTTGGCTTTTGTTTTTACATATTCATTGGACTTCATTGTTCACAGTGATCTTATAAGATTTCTGGCCAAGCTTTACAAAACGATGTCACACTGGCCTCGTTCGAAGGAAATTAATAATCTTACTTCTGTGGCTTTCCCTTCTCTTAGCTGGGGGCTTCTAGGCGAAGCCACTGGTGTTGCCCTCTCTATGAATTACAAGGTGGTTAGGGCCGCCAATATTTCTATTGTAAAGCATTCTGTCTTTCGTTTAAAAATTGCCTCTTATGAGTATTATTCTCTGTTCTAAAAAGACTTCATTGTTTCATTTCTACTCTGCACTCCTTCTGTGTTCAAGGTCGCTAGTCACTCTATTATTCCTGCAGACAATCTTTTCATACTTTCTTTCCAATCTGGCTCAGTTCAAGGACTTACATTCTCAATATCCTCCGGAAATCTCACCATTTCTTCTCGTCAAAATATTCTCTATTGTGTTCTTTCCTTTAGTGGCTTCCACGCATTCACTTCCTCCTAATGCATGGTTGTGTGGAATGTAGGCAGGCTTTGTCTTATGGTGGGTTTTGTTTTGGGGAAAAATGGTTTTTGCTTAGTATTTCCTTATGGTCAACAACAATGGAACTTTATTAACTGTATATTGGAGAACTTGCTATTCTTGTCTCTTATCTAGCACACAGGACTGGAATTCTAGGTTTCCGAGAGGTGAGGAATAAGGAGAGACATAGCAGAAATGTGGAATGCTCAAACAAGATTGAATGAAACTGGAGTTATGTGGGAAAAGTTCAGAATGCAAAAGGATTGTTCCCTCCAAAGCAGAATTCAAGAGGGTCCGAAACTGTACTCAAACCAAAGGCGCCTGTGTTATTTCACTGAGAGACCTTCGCATCACTGTTTACGGTAGCTACTAATTAATGACAATCTGTCATACATTGCCTCTAACCGGGAGAAGCAGTAATTAAAATCCCCATTTTATAAAACCCACGATCAGACAGCCCGTAAGGAATGGATCTATTTAACCCTAAAGTCACTTGTCTTTCTAACTCCTCTCCCTCATAACACAGCGTGCGATGCTGATGTGTGCCCGAAGCCGGCCTTTCTGCTGGAGCAATCATCATCAAAGGAGCTGTTTTTATGAAACATGCCGAATCATGCTCTATAAAAGAAGTGCCAGGAGCTTGCACCTCCTCATTACAACTCTGAGAGCCAGGTTGAAAATGAAGCTGGACCCTCTGTAGACAGTTGGAAACTCACAATGGTTTTGTTTGCACTTTTTTATTTAATGAACTTTCTATTTTAATTATACATATTTTAGGAGTATAGTGGAATCATTTGATACATGTATATAATATGCAATGGTCAACTCAGCATACGTTTATGATTATTTTGACTTTAGGATTGTATAAAAAGAGATACATATTCAACAGAAACTATACTTTGATTTTGTGTGTGTGTTTTTTTGTTTTTGTCTTGAGATAGGATCTCACTATACAGCTCTGACTGTCCTGGAACTCCTATGTAGGCCTGGCTGGCCTCAAACTCACAGAGATCTACCTGTCTCTGCCTCTCGAGTCCTGGGATTAAAGGCATGTGCCACTACTCCCAGCTATACTTTGACTTTCGACCTTTTCTTTGTCTGTGATTCGAGGCAGGAGCAATGAGCCACTAATCAGTCAGGCTATCTCAGGGGCTGACAACCCAAAGCTGCACACAGTGTGCCCTGTGGCTGAATACTGATTTAATGTAATTTGGAAGTGTTGGGTGCTGTTTTGACTTATGATGGGATTGCCAGGATGCACTCCAGGGTAAAATGAAGGGGAGGCATCAAGTGAACATGCAAACTGAGACCTTAACCTCCTACCATCATCACCATGCCAACATATTGGGGGTGTGCCTTGTCATTGTGATGCGTATCTGTGCTACAGTGCTTTCTAGCTATGGGAAGCTGGAAAGCCATTTAGCTGCTCGGAACCTCAGTTTCTACATTTGTAGGAATGGTGGGAAAATCGTGTGGCACTCTGAACATGGCAGCCCTCTTCCCTTACTTTAAAACTTTAAGAAATGACAGGAAAATATCTTGAAATCACAACAACCATCCTAGAAAACAAGAAAGGGCCGTGTCCATGTATCAGAGACTAGATGGTTTCATCCAAGTCAGAATGCAAACAAAACTTGGAGAACTCAAAACTCAAAGAACATTCTGGAAAATTTAATTGTAGGAGGTGAACAGAAGCAAAGGAAGACCATTCTATATTTAGCTACATACATAGAAATTATCAAGGTAAAGAGTTGAAAGACAGAGGAGGTGAGGGTCTACGGTAGGTAAGAAGAGCAATAGAGAGTTCTCTGAGAAGCCTGGGACCTGAAAAAAAAGGAGGGAGTGGCAAGGGAAACATTTCAGGCAGGCGACAGCAAGTGTGAAGACAGGTCATAAAGGAGTATGCTCCCAGCCCAGGGAGTGGAGGCAGAGGCTCAGAGTAGGATTGGCGCATTGGGGTTGGAAATGGTTAGGGACCCTTCGAAGGGACTGAGTCTCTGGAGGACACGGCATACTGTAAGGACTACAGGGGCGTAAGGACCACGTCCTTTGGTGCTGGTGACTTAACCTCTTTTTCTATGCTGTTGCTTATTGTGTCCCATGCCAGTGGATCTTCACTCTCAGCCTTACACTTGCCCCCCCAAAACGAAGTAGATCCTTTGGCATAATGAGCGATTTGCCAAATTCCTTACTCAGAGTTGAACTTGGGCATGCGTGGGCTCTGAAAGAGAGGATCTGGGCCATAACCTGTGTGGCAAGTGGCAAGCATGGTGACATGAGTTAAGAGCGGTTGTTCAGCCGCTGCCATGACTTGGCTTGAGCCCAATTGCCTTTCTTGTCACATACACCCCTTTGCGCAAGGATGGTGGGTGGTTGTGGGCAGAATACTGTACTAGCAAAGCTGCAAGGAGAACCCGCATTCTCTCTGACAGTGAGGTCTGATAACCCACTTATATCTGCAGTTTTTAGTGCTGAAGTGGGCTATTGAGAATATGTTTAAGAAGTAAGTATGGAGTAGCATTTTGAGTGTGGACCGATAACAGCGCCTCACTTATCAGCAGTAAATTGCATGCTGCAGGGCAGAACTGGATGGGAGGTCTAGTGGACAGTGATTTCCACATTCTTCCTAGGTAAGTAAGGCTTAGTTGCGGAGAGGCAGGGGCACTGGGAAAACTCACCAGTCTGAAGATTGGCTAGGAAATGGGTCTGGCCAATAGACTTGCAGGGATGCTCCCATAGTGTTTGTAAAAGCATTGCCCCCAGCTCCATGGTGGGTAAAGCTTCGGGGAAAGCTCAATGGTAGACCAGCAAGATGGCACAGTGGGTAGGTAAAGGCTTCTGTCACCAAGCCCGATGACCTGAGTTCTACCTGGGTCTCACACGGTAGACGGGAAGAATCAACTCCTGTGAACTGTCCTCTGAATTCACCCAGGCCTTAGGACATGTATGTGTGCACACACACACATGCATTAAATGCAGTAAAACATTTTTAGGTTTTACTAAAATGTAAAGAAAAACCCCAGCTCAATGGCAAATGACCTCTTTCACAAGGCTGGGAGCCATGGAAGGGAAAACTCAGCAGGGTTCTTCTACAAAACCAGTGTTCTTCAGTTTCTTTGTATCCTCAGTATCTTAGTCTGTTGGGACTGCTATAATATAATACATTAAACTGTGAAAATTAAACAACAGAGGGTTGTTTCTCATAGAAGCCAAAAAGATTCAGTGTCAGGGGCACACGCATCCTTTGTAGTCGGATGTCTTCTCATTGTGAACTGTGCACGTGACAGAACGGAAGGATTTGGTTTCTTCAGCCTCTTACAAGGGCACTGACTTTACCCATGACCTCCGCAGCCTCACAACCTGGTCACTATCCAATACTGTCACATTGGAGATTCAGTTTGATGTATGAATTTGAGGTTGAGCGAGACCCAAACAGATCATGGCAGTCAGTGCTGGCACAGAAAGCCCTGAAATGATAGAAGATGCGTTGGGCATAGCAGATACAAAAGAACTTCATATGTGATCAGGGGTTATGCTTCCTTTCTTCACATTCCCACTCTCGCCAAGAATTGCAGGAGCCCCATTTTTAAAAAGCGTCAATTGCCCAGGTCAGGTATCCTGTCCCCAGTTCTGCTGAGCAGGACTTGATGATCTCAGCCACAGAGGAAGCGGAAGTGGCTATGAGTGAGTACAGTTCCTTTCCTGCACTCATGGAAGATGAAAACCCTTCTCCCAATACATGAGCACTAAAAGCTTACAGGAGGAAGAAGAGGAGGGAGGGGAAGAGACAGCAGGGAGGGGAGGAGAAGGAAGAGAGAGACAAGAGAAGGGCGCCACTTAGTGCGCGTCAAAGCCTTAGGTTTTCTGGTGGCAAAGCATTAGTCATGAATGAGAAATTCTCCGTTATTACACAGATATTAGAAAATTCCTCTAATCAGATAGATCAAGAGAGACTTGGAGACTTGGTTATAATAGGAAATTTATATTTTTTTTGTTTATGGTCAATCTATAATTACTTCCTAAATCTTAAAGAGGCATAGGTAAAGGAGGGGATCTAGGTTCTTAGCTGGGGTCTGTACCATTCCACACACTCCTAACTTGCTTTCCAGGATAGACCCCAGCCCTCCTGGGCCTCTGCTTTCTGTTTGGCTAAGGACAAAGGGACTGAAAGGGCAATTAAGTCTCAGACTGCTAAACCAAGGCTCTTCTCCATGCACGGTGCAGCCGGGCCGCTGGGCTGTGCCAGTGCTGGAGTCCAAGGAATCGTAATGAAACACCTGTCCGTGTCCCGTGGAAGAAAAGAATGAAATCCCTTGATTATAAAATAAAAAACAAAACAGTAACACAGCTGAACACAGTCAGTAATGTGTAAGCACTCATCAAAAGTGTGATGTCATTTCACCCCAAACACCAGGGCCCAAGGCACAAGGATTAGACCTGAGACATGAAGAGAAGAGGCAGTGACCCTAAATGCCAGCTTGGCTTGTTACTCTTTTTGCAGGAACCTGGTCTCCTACTTATTTTGATGGACAGTCTTTCTTTCCCATCTTATCCTTGCCATTGATTCCTTCAGGCTCCAGACCACACTGCCGTAGCCCCTGGGAAAGCAGGCTGGCTTTGTCTCCAGCTGCCCCACCGTCCTTCTCTCTCTCATTATTCTTATTGGCCAGGCTTGTTTGTGGCACAAGGACATGAAGAAGACATTCCTCCCATTCTCCACTCATTGTCACTAATTGAAACGGGAAGCAAGACAACGCTCCAGAAGAAAAGCTTATTGTGGGCTGCCTTGTTGGAAGAAAATGAATCACCTAAGCAGATAGGTTTCCATGATCTCAGGCAAACCTCACTCTTTATTCTGTACAACCCCGTCTAATTGTTCAAGAAATGTTCATCTGTTTCATAATGGAGCAGCTACAATGGAAGTGTTGTGAAATCCCTGAAAAGTTTATTCAAGGCTTGTTCCTGAAAGCCTAGCCATAATGCACAGGCTTCAGGGAGTTAATAGAATTGGCTCTCATTGAAATTACATGGATAACAAATTTCCCTAACATGCATCCTTTTAAATATGCTTGTTGATGAGAGTCTGAATTGGCGTTTGGCAGCTGCAAAGCACTAACAAAAGAGGTGAATTCCCAGCTCTGCTGTGGGGCGCTCCCTTGTCTCGGTGTCCTCGGGGTAGAACACTAGAAACACCCATGGTTCCCAAGACACCAAGTTGTTTGTAAACAGGGGATACTGAACTCTGTACTCAAAGTACAAAAAAAAAAAATAGAGAAAGGAAAGAATACCATCCCACAAAGCCGAAGAAAAATACCCAGAAAATAACTGAATGGGTGGATAAAACAATGTAACAAAGGACAAGCCATCCTGGGCTGACATTCCTCCCAGTGAATGGTATCAGGATAGAGAAATCCAAACCAACCAAGGGAGGCTGGGGACGTACTCAGTGGGAGGGTACTTGTTTAGCATGGTTATATCTTGTATATAGCTTGTGCACAGCACTGGAAAAAATTAACCAAAGAAAGAAAAACATAGATGTCTGGACTCTTAATGTACTACTTAGTTCCTGATGATTAGAGTTTGGGTTGCACTTCTGACCTTGAGAAGTCTAGTTAGACCCATTTGTCTATCCATCCACTGAAGAAATACATGCTTTCAGATCACAGCCATGGAAAAGTGCTGAAGGTCTTAAGATATAAAATAGAGGAAATACCTGTGAGTTTAGGGCATGGGCAGAATAGGGAGAAAACTTTCCAGGTTTGGCATTTGAGGAAGGAATTGGGAATTGGAAATCTGCCATTGGGTGCCTTCTGTGTCTCCTCTGAGTCTCATTTCTTAGAACCCTCTTTCCAGAAACTTCACTTGGATTGTTAAGCAGTATCTTAGAGCTTTCTTAGATCCTTTCAAATCACCCGCAAGCAGTAAACACAAGGATGGTTCTCCTTGATTTGTTACTGGTCTCAGGTATGACAGACAGTGCACGGAGCTGTTGTAGCCTAAGTTCCCTTTCTGTTCCCATAATGAAGAGATACATGGTGGATTACACACTACATTTTCTTAGCAGTCTGCACATTGGTCGTGAATGTCCCCTGGAAATGTGTCCACGGCTGCTTTTACTAATAGAGTCTGGTAGACATGGTGCCCTGCCAGAGGAAGTGACTGCCACATTCTGTCTGCTTGAATGCTCATTCCCTGGAGGCTGTGCTGCCATGCTGAGGAAGGTACAAGGTAATAACCAAGTTGACAATCCTTGTTGAGCCTAGTTTTCCAGCCATCCCTTCCTAGGTACAGGATAAATAGACGAAATCATCTTGGTTCTTCATAACATCCAGTGCTAGCTGCATATTTCAGAAGGATTTAGTTTACTCCGCAAAGCCAGTAGGTCACCCAACTGGGCCCCGTAGGAATTTCTAATTCAAAAGTGTATGAACTATAATCAAATGGATGTCTTCAGTTCCGAAGTTTTGAGGTTGTTTATCACACAGCGGCAGAAGAGGGGCTCAGGAACACAGATGACGGTGGTGTGACCCCCCCCCCCCCCCACAGTCTTTTTGTTTGCTTCCTCTACTTATGCTAGCATTCACCTGACTTCATCCACAACACAAGACCATCTGGGTGACCCTGATGCAACCAGAGGGCCATGCAGTGATGACTCTTCTACCTAATGCAAAAAGAAGTAGTTTTCTCCTTCCAAGACATATTCTTAGTCAGAAGGAAGCTGCTCACACAAAGCTCTGTGTATGTGTGTGCGTGTGTGTGTGGGTGTGCGTGTGTGTGTGCACGTGCTTGCATGCGTGCACACACATGCACGCTTATTGTTAGAGATGCGTGTTTCACTACCAAACTTCATTTTCTGTCCTCAATGGAGCTTTTTCTTTTTCTTTCACTGAGGACTATAGAAACCATCTCAAGGCAAAGCCTTGTCTGCTGCTTTTGTTTTTTTTTCCTCCCTGTTTAGTTGGTGCCTTCACCCCCACAGTCCATGCCAGGGTTTCTTGAGGTCGGCATTGTTCCTCCTTCCCGGCCCTGGCAGAATGCTTGGAGGGTCAGTTGGAAATGAAGCTTCTGTTATCTGCGATCTGCCTCACCCCCTAAGCTGGTCCGTCCCTGCACTAAGGCTCAGTCAAGCATGAAGAAAACTAATTGTCCCCACTCTCTGCTCTGCTACACACCAACTCCACTGCTTGTGCTTTCCTCAGCTCCCCGCCCATTAGAGAAAACCTCCTTTATGCTAAGGAACAGAGAGGCACATTCCCAGGGACTGCCCTGTCCGGCGGTGGCGTGTGCAGCCGGCAGGCTTAGCCAGTGACTAGGGTCTGTCCCGAAGCTTCTCAGGGAGCTGCCAATGCCAGGCAATGCCAGGGAAGGGGAGGAGGGAGGAGAGAAGGCGGGGAGGGGGCGCGGGGGAGAAAGCCGCTGGCTGCGTGTTCCCAGTAATTGCAGTGGGCACAGGAAAGGAGACTAGGTGAATTTGCCTGATGAATTATGCATCACTTCCGCATGCCGCCCTCCCAGCTCGGAAGCTTCATCATTTGCCTTGCTTGAAACCATCCACCTCGCCTTGAACGCTCTTGTCCAACGAGGACCAGCGAAGCCTTTGGCTTGATCGTTTAGACCATTTAACAGAATGCTCCAGGGAAGTCTATAGGATTACAGAAATGTGAGCTGTGTTAAATAAAAACAAACAGGCACCGAGCTGGGGTGATTCTTCAGAAACAAGCCCAAGAGCTATACTGTGAAGGGAAACGGGGATGTCTTTTGTAGACTAGGACCAAATCAAGGCAAATACAGTAGCAGCAAGTACTTTGTTAGCCATGTTTTAACTGACACCTAAGAAAGTCTCTATTATAAAGTGTACAAGCAACAGGAAGGCCACAGAAGTGAGAACAGCTGGTTGTTTTCACGGCCGTGGGTTGGCTGCGGTGTTTCTCTCCCAATTGCTCTGGTCTCTTCTGTTTACCTAGAAGCTTTTCCCCTGGAAATCTGGCCTTTTAATGGGGCCTCGTGGGCTCTAAATATCCTAAGAGCCTTTAAATAGCCTTGCTGGCCCACTCTCTAAATTAATATATAAAAGCTCTGTCTAAATGGAAGGCCATATTTCTTGCAGAAGATTGATCTCGAAGAACTGAGGGGCAATAGTGAGACCCTGACTCAAAAACCAAACAGCTATTGAGTGGCCCAACTCTTGACTTTTTCTGGCAGAGCTTGGGATGAAGAGTAAAGTTAGTAAGAGAAACAAATTCTGTTACTGAAACGGGAGTAGTATTTAACTTAAAACTTCTTGCTGTTTCGGAAGCAGCTGCATTCCCCCTCACACCACGCCATACATCCATTTGTAAGCACAGAATTTAGCTCTCTATGGACTCATGAAATTTTAACAATTTACAATAAAATCTTAAAATATTTTCATCATCTCAGTAAAAGAAACCTTTGACATCAAATCTCCCCTTCCCCCGAGTCTGACAACCACTAATTTGTTATCTGTCTCTATATATGTGCTAGTTCTGATGCTGCATATAAATAATGCCACCGAAGACGGGGCTTTTGTGTGTGGTTTCTGTTGCTTAACACAGTGTTTTCAAGCTTCATGATGACACTGCATGAAGTCATACTCCATTCTTTCTCACAGAGGGGTAAATCTATTCCCAGTGTCCGAATAGACCCCATTCAACATCTGATGGCCTGGCTTGATGATTTTTTGTAATTTTCTTATTCTGGGTTTCTATGTTTTCTGTCTCTGTGGGAAAAGTCTCACATCAAGTTGACTTTTTTTTTTTTTTTTTTTTTTGTGGGAATACCCTGGACTACATGAAGGCCAGCATAAAATTCTAAGGAAAAAAAATGGGTTCTAGGTTATTCCAGGGTGGAGGTCATAGCGTGTTCCTTACAGTGTTCAGGGGGAATTTTAGCCCCTTTCCAAAGCACTAAATTTAAAGGGTGCGTTGCATTTGAACAGCCTTTTCAAAACAGAAAGGGATCCTATTCAACAAGCACACGTTAAGTGTTTATTATGATAGAGAACTGAGATCAAAGCCTTAAAAATCTAATGAAAAAGAAAAACAACTAGCAGGCATAAATGAGCCATAAAAAGGTGACACATGAGGACACACACACACACACACACACAATGGTCATGGGAACCAGAAGCTGGACATGGTGATCAGCTTGTTTCTATTTCACTAAAATCATAGACTGGGGTTTCAAACCATTATTTCAACCACACCTTTTTCTTACGGGAAGTAGATACAGGTGTTCATCCTGGGGTGTCTGGGCCCCTAGTGGACCTTTCCTTGCCTGCATGCAAAGAGAGACCCTGGGGCTGATGCTCTGCAACTTTTCATAGGAGGAAAAAGAGTAGGAAGTCTCCAGGGTCTGACTTTGCATCTAATCCATCCCCAAAAGATTTTTTAATGGGAAGAATATAATTCGTCTAAAACACCGTGCAAGGAAAGACTGAATATATGTGCTGCAAAATGGCTTGCAAGTGGCAGACAGTAGGTGAGCGTTACTTAGGACTCCACTAAGGCCAGCAGCCTCCATTTGATGATAGTAGAATGGGCTGGATGCTCAGACAGTACACTACTGTCTGAAAGATATGAGAGAATGAAAGATAAACAGAACCCTATTGGCTCTGACAATGTGATGAGGAGCCCAGCCTTGCCTGTATGAGATGGTGACCAGGTTAAGATGGTATTATCTCCCTAGCTGGAAGTGGCTGCTGTCACTGGCTACTCCCAGTGGCCAGTGGTTTGTCCTTTTCTCAAGGTTCTTAGCACATTCTCCTTTGGATAGCAAGTCGTAAGTGGAGTTTTATCATCTCCACCAGATTGTGATGTCCTTGAGTATGGGGACTGTGTTCTTTCATATTTAAAATCTAGCCTTATCGGGGAGTTCCCTGGGAAACCACACCGCTCCTCTGGTTATCTTTTCTTTTCCTTTCCTCTTTGGAGTTATTTGTGATTTGATAGAGCTTCATTTTGAAAGCCTCTGGAGCCATCCATATTTCCTTTCAGGGCACAGCATTATAGCCACTATTCTATTTCCTCAGAACATTCGGGTTCTGAATTTCCTAAGGTCCAGGGTGTTTTCTCTGTTCATGCGGTTGACGTGATGGGCCACTTGCTCATCTCTGGTGACTGTGTCTCTCGTATTGATTAGCAAACTAGAAACCCTGATTATGTTCATTGTTTCCTTTACTTTTGGAACAGAACAATTGTAAGAGAGGTAGGTTACGTGTCCTTTCTATAGTAGGACAGGCCGTTCCACTGAGCTGTGGATGGCTAATGGCCCCCATCGTTCCCCATTCTTCTCAGGCCTGAGAATCTTGGTGTTAGAGAGAGCTCCTGGTCAGTCCTGCTTAGCCACACCAAGTCTGCAGATCAATCTGAGACTCCACTCCCTCCAGAAAGTGAGAGGTTGCTTAATAATGAATCTCCTTTGCCTGGAATAAGTAGATAAATACAGAGGGATGCGTATATGAATGTATAGGAGAGGATAATGTATTGAAAGAGTCCTGGAATGGCTCTTAGGAGTGACAAAGAACAACTCAGATCTCACAAAGAGGAAAAGCCAGTGAAAGCACTTTAGGAGACCCCAGCAGAGGGGTGGATCAGTAAATAGCCTTCTTCAGGATCCACCAGACTGGTAACTCCAGCTTGTGAACTGAATATAGGATTGTTTAAGTTTCAAGTGATGTGGGCAGATGTATTCTAATTGGTAGACACCAAGTTCCAAACTTATCAGCAGCAATTGAGGCAGGAAAAACTCACGCTGAGACTCTGGAGTCCCCCCATATTTCTCGTGGTGGAAGTTGCAAGAAAAAAAGGGGGTTAAAAAAATCACCAACCTGTAATTCTTTGGTATCTATGATGCTGTCTTCTTTTACATTCTTAGCAAGCATTTTAAGTCCTGTTATTTAACAGGCTGGAAATTCATGGGATCAAGTATTTATTGCAATATGCAAATTTTATGTACTTAACCGGTAGAGCTGGGGATAGGTGCTTTCTTAAAGCATGGTGCAGTCCTCAAGGAAAAGACTCTAAATCACCTCCCTCTCAGGGATTTCACTTCAACAAAAGGATTCAGGAAGAACTCCAGGCAGAGATACAGACAACCAGGGATATAGAGCAGGGCAAGCTACTCTTTCGATTTCATTTCTCAGTGATTTCTTGCTAAGTGTTTCCACTATGTAAAGCAGTACGCCATGGGGGCTGGATACTGAAGAGGTCCAGGTGGATATAGTATGCAATTAGACTACATACTATACTACATACCACATCCATTGGCTACAGTGGGAATGGGTGCACACATGGAATCATATATAGAGGGGACCTCATAGAGCAGAGAGAGTATCAAGGCTGACACCTAAGAAGAGGTGCACAAAGGTTTAGGAAGAGAGTAGGGGAACTGTATTCAAGGAACTGTGTGCACAAAGGCTCAGGAGCAGAAGACAACACACTTCTGGGAAACTTTATATGTCGTAGGTTACTGGAGTACAGACGGCCAGGAAGGCAAATAAGGTATGAGCAAACTCAAGAACTTCTCCAGAACTTTACCCCTCTAAGGACTTTAAATGGGGGCTAACACGAGGAGAAAGGTTAGGCTAACAGCTCTGAAGAACAGGCATGTACCATCTTGGTAGAACAGCACTCCTAAAAATCACATTGATCCTTTGCAGATGTTCTCAGGGCTAGTGTTTGCCTCTCTAAAATCTAGGAGAAGCTTTTGGGAGACCAGGGCAGGCTGCTGGAGACCCTGGGTCAGGAGACCTTTCCCTGTGGAGAAAGCATTTTGTCTAAATTCAGGGCGGTGCCGACAGAAGGGTTTTAAGAGACAGTTCAGTCAGTGTGAGAGTCCAGTATGCAAACAAGTGTGCAGAAATCAAGTTGAAGAACTATATCCCCTTATGTGCCTTTGTAAGCTGTGTTGCTGGTCTTCATCAAATGGTCCTACTCAAGGACAGAGGTGTACAACACTACTGTTCCAGGCCCAGGTTTAGAACCTTGTGTTTGAAGCCAAGGACAGATTTGAGCTTCTGGAACCATTTAAAAATACAGCATGGCCTTCCAGAACCATCTTATTTCTGAAATATTATTGTTTCGTTATATCAAAGGCTGATTTGATGATTTTTTCCAGTTCAGTTCCTACACATTTATCCAAAAGGAATGGTTCTTTTCCTGAAATGGGCAGGTTGAATTGTTTTGTTATTCAGTCAATATTCATTTAGCGCATATGGGTAAAGACCCATGGAAGAATTTGGAGGGCACAGAAAGTAAATCATATATAAATCTATTCAATCAATATAAGAAATATTGATTCAGCATATATATATATATGAGATCTACTAAACATATAGCATAATATGAGATTTACTATATGTCCTGGGTCATGCTGGGTTCTCTTATATTTCCTTCAGGGAGCTCACATGAAAATAAAGGGGTATATCAATTGTTGGGTTGTTATTTTTTAAAAATCAGCTCCATGGTTATGGGAGTGAGGTGAAGGGAAGAGGGAGAGGAGGAATTAGAGGGAGGAAGGAAGAGAGGGAGAGAAAGACAGAGAGAGACAGACAGAGACAGAGAGAAGCCGAAATTTATAGCAGAAACTGAGTGAGCCTCGGCGGCCTCGCACATTGGATGTGAGGGGTTGAAGGAGGAGTCATTCCTTAGTGCAACAGTCATGAGACTACAATGCAAACCTTCATGGTTGTGTAAATTGAAGGGGTGACATAAAAAATCAGAGATGGGAACAGAGAAGAGTTTGCAGCAGAGGGAACAGTTAGGTGTTCATTAACAGAGTCTAACTGGCTGAAAAGTCTTCCAGGTAGAGGGAACAGAGTACCTAGAAATAAGAACTGATATAAACTTGGTGCTGTCGTATGATGAGACCACGCAGAATACAGGAAAGCAAGTCTCTGAAACCGTGTGTAAGATTGTGGGAAGATCTCAAAAAGTAATTCTAGTTAAAAAGGCAAGTGGCTGCCAGAGAAATGGCTCAGGAGGGAGGGAAAGGGACTTGAGGCCAAGACCGACAGCCTGAGTTCCAACCCTGGGACAAACTGATCTCTGCAAGCCGTCCTCTGAAATGTCCTCCACACTTATCTGTGCGCACATGTGCGCGTGCGCACACACACACACACACACACACACGAGTGCAATAAAAAATTTAAAGGTTTTAGTCATGGAATTACGTGTCTTCATATACAGTCGTGTGTTACATATTTTGCATGTATGTATGCATGCAGATATGAATGTATAGATATGGAGATAAATCTAAAAGGAAGCATACTAACTTCATCACAGTGGTCACCTCTGGGTTTGAGGGATCAAAAGAATGTGGAGTCTCAAACTTTAGCTTGCACCGTTTCAGATACTTCAAAGGAGAATATGTGTCTGTCTCATTTCCAGGAGAAACTGGTCTGTGCTGTGGACAGACATGTCTATGGAATATGCTGGATATGAGAGAGGGAGGGAAGGAGGAAGAGAGAGAGAGAGAGAGAGAGAGAGAGAGAGAGAGAGAGAGAACTTCCAGCTGTGAGGGGTGTAGGAGAGTTCTCGAGGGCAGCAACCTTTGGATAAAGCTGGACCAGATCCAGCCTGGCAGGGCTGGAATGGGCAGAGGACGGGGACAGGAGGAAGAAAGTACATGATGGCTAAAAGAAAGGGTAGGATTTTTTTTATTGGAGTGGGTTAGGGAGAAAAGGTGAGTTAGGTCTTGGTCACTGCGGTAGAGTTTGTTTTGGAGTGTTTCTGTGCTAGATCAATGTTTTATTGTGGAGTTATATTCACATTAACAGTTTAGAGTCCCCGAGGGCTTTAAAGAAAATGAGGGGACTCACCATGGCAGAGAAGCAAAGGACAAAAGAGAAGTTCAGAGCCTAATCAAAAAGCCACCAAAGTGGCCTAGAGGCTGCACACAGCATATAGTAGTGTGAGTCCCTGTGCATGCAGCTACAGGCTGCACACACCATACAACAATGTGAGACCGTGTGGACGCAGCTACAGGCTGCACACACCATACAACAGTGTGAGACCCTGTGGACGCAGAAGACCAGGGTAGAATGCCATGCTGAGTAGATGTTACTGTTCAAACTTCAAACACCTACCCTGCTTCATAGGAAGGGTCTTATCTGCATCTCCAAACCTTGTGGAGACAGGAAGAGCTCAGAAGAGTGGAATCCTGTTTCAATGACACTCTCAAGAAAAGCCCCACTTTCCTTGAAAAGAAAATCTTTATTAATTTAAACACCACAGCTTTCTGCGAACGCTAAGAGATTATAGTATTCCAGTGGGAGCTCCTTTGCTTAACATGAAAATAAACCTGACAGAAGGATTACAAAACTAAACATGGAACAGGACAAGAAGCACTAATTACCTCCTATTCTCTCTTCTCACTCACAAAAACAAGTATTTAGACAAACGAAGCAGTGGAGTGGAGGAGGGGGCAGAGCGGAAGGGTATGTGGCCCAGCTAATCCCCGAGGCTTTGAGAGGCTCATTTGACACCCGAGAGATGGGAGGTGGCATTCAGGCAGTGATGTGATAAGACTTGGGTGACCCCAGGTGACTCTGATTCTGTAAGCTTTGGACTGAACATCTAATTCTTCTGCGGAGCTGTCTTGAACCCTCCTCCTCTTCTTTGTGGTCATGGGTAATTCCTCTTTGGGGGCCCAGGCTCCCTTCTCCTTGAAGAGCATCAGGATGAATGCGACCACAGATGAAGCCTAATATACCAGGGCCCAGGCAGAATCCACGTTTGGTGCCGAGCACTTGTGGGTGTGAGGCTCTCATGAATGAGCAGTGGATCTGGGCAAGGAGTTGGCGAGGGGAAAAAAGGAGTGAAAGAGAGGAAAGGGCGTGGCCTGAGAGGTGTTTTTGCTTCTGGAACTCATATGCTAGGTTCTGAATAAAGCTGTCCATTCAAATAGAAATGAGCTCAAGATAGTCTTTTCCTGTAGAATGTTCCTGTTCCTCCATATCCAATATTGTATCCAGATCCATGGTTGAATTCTGATGCCATAGTTAATGACTACCTCCACCCACTTTCCATCAGATAATAATTCTCTTTAGCAACTCTTGGGACAGCTCTAAGGAGGCAGAGATTTTTAATATAAAGTCAAGGAGGCAGAGCATGGTGACACAGTCCTGTATCCCAGCACATAAGAAGCAGAGGCAGCATGATCACCCATGAATATAAAACTAGCCTTGGCTATATAGTAAGCCAGGTCTTACTACATACAGTACGCACAGCCAGGGCTAAAGACTGAGACCCTGTTTTAAAACACACCCCAAATTAACCCAAACCAATCCCAAATCAAGAAAGTAAAAAGCCTGGAGAGGACTGGAAGGGCAGCAGGGAGTGAGCGCCACACATTTTCCAAAGCAGTCAGCCTGGCATTCAGACAGTCACATCAGAAGTGTGTATAAATACAGACAGACCCTGGCTACTCTGGTATATCTCATACACCCTGCGTAATGTCCACACTCTTCTCCCTAGTCACCAAATAGCTACAGTTCCCCAGCCTGTTGATTGGGGTTAGAGTTTCTAGTGCAAGAAGGTAAGCCCCGAGTCTAGTGGTTACTGGAGTCTAGGAAACAACAGAGAGTTCAGGGAGATGGAGGCTGAAAAAACAAACAAACAAACAAACAAACAAACAAAAAAACAAGGCAGAAGGAACAACAGAGAACTGAACAGAATCCCATAGATATGTCAAAGAAACTGCAAGGGCATGGAAAGAGCCACTGAGAAGGAGCAAGCAGAACATGCTGAGCTCACACAGGCCTGAGAGTAGTCTGTGGTTCTCATTACATAAAATAGCAAGCCCTCTTAGCACAGTGGCCACTCACAGAGTCCTCTGAGCAGTAAAGACGATGGGTCCACCCAACAAAGCTTAAAAGCAAGCCCCGGATCTGCCCCGGGCTCCTAGGGGAAAGCATGTTTCTGCCCAATGCTATGATGGACTGAGCGGGACAAGGAGACTCGCACTCATGCCCGGGGCTGTCCAAGCTGGGCTCTGAGGAGAAGCCATGGTCCCACCAGCACCATGAGGGTCTGAGCAGCACAGAGACTCACACACATGCTCAGGGTAGTCTGACCCGGGCTCTGAGGAGAAAACACGGGCCTGCTGCAGCGTTGGGCAGTGGGGCACTATTATGGTGAACAAGTGTATGGAGGTACAGCATGGGAGAGAGAGAGACAGAATGGTTCATTTCCTGTGGACAGAGGTCTGTCTGAAGAGGGGAAAGTGGTGAGGAGCAGGCTGAGGTGGGTGGCTTGTTGTCCCAGGGCCATGGTGATATCTGGGCCTGGGCTACTGCTGGGTTCCATGTCTGGGTTCATGGCCCATTTGCAGCTGACGTCTATGTTGATGTCCATGGCTACTGATATCAACGACGGTCAAGAGATTAGGGTGGTACAATTGTCCCCGCCCCTCACTAGCTGCAGCATTAGGGAGAATTGGTCCTGACCCTCACCGGTTGAAGCA
This sequence comes from Microtus oregoni, assembly GCF_018167655.1. Taxonomy (NCBI): domain Eukaryota; kingdom Metazoa; phylum Chordata; class Mammalia; order Rodentia; family Cricetidae; genus Microtus; species Microtus oregoni. The sequence continues at coordinate 24,108,441 of NW_024543087.1, read as the reverse complement.
CTCAGAAGAGAGGACCATACACCTCACCTGGGCAGCACGACAGAGTTGACCCTGTTTGTGGGCAGCATGGGCGAGCTGGCCCTGAGGGCAGGAGACTAGGAGAGCAGGTTGTGCCCCTCTCTTCCGCCACGTGAAGGCATGGGTGAGGGAAAGTTGTCCCCCTCCTTTTGCCCCTTCTCACCTATGGTAGGCAGGGGAACTGACCCAACTCCTCACCAGCTGCAACAAGGAAAGAATGTGCCCTGCACTTCACCTGGGCAGCCGGTGGAGCTGACCTTGTGGACAGGGACAAGGCAGTGTCAGCCCTGAGGGCATGAGAGTAGGATAACTGGTACTGCCTCCCTCTTCTGCGGTGTGGTGATGGGGCAAAGGAAAGATGCCCTCCCCCTCATCCCTACTGCCTCCAGTTGGCGAGGGAGCTGACCTTCCTGTTAACCAGCTACAGTACTTGGGGAAAGCTGGCCCCGCACCTCATCCATTGGTACAGCACAATGGAGCTGACCCTGTTGTGTGTGGGGGGGGGAGGAAGGGGAGGGGGAGAGGGAGGGAGAGCTGGCCCTGAGAACGTGAGACTCACCATCTGCCATACGATGGCATGGGGAAGAAGAGATGCCCCCTAAAGAGCTGCCCACCCACCCCCTGTCGAGGTCACAAGACTGGGAGAGCTGCTCCTGCCCCTCACCAGCTGCAGCACTTGGGAGAGGGGTCCCTGCACCGTGCCTGGGCAACACAGTCAAGCTGGCTCTGCTGGTGTAGGTGTGGGAGAGCCAACCCCGAGGGCATGAAGGCATGGGAAATGGTCCAGTCTCTTGCTCATCACTGAAAGGGATGAACTAGCTAGGGCAATGCTGGAGATCTCATCCTGGTCATGAGGATGGGGAAGAGTTAGCAGGCTGACCAACCCTGCAACTACCCAGACCCAGAACCAGGGTAATGAGTTGGCTTACCCTAACATCCACCCCATCTGTGATCTCTGGAGCATGTGAAGGGGCCAGCAACAACAGGATATCCAGAGGAGTCCAGTGAAGGCCCAGTATCAATAATGTAGCAGAAACCAGAGGTTTTGAACCAGACCAATGACTCTTTGCAATGAACACTTGCCAGTAAAGATATACGGATAAAAGGGTTTACTGTGTGATTCATGGTATCACACTGCAGCGTCCATGATAAGATTCTTCTTTTTTTCCTCTTAAATTTTATTTTATTTTGGAGTGGGAGGTTGCAGGGGCAGAGGGCAGATATGAAGGGATGGGAGATGAATGGGATCGAGATGCATGATGTGAAAGACAGAGAATAAATAAAAAGAAAGTTGAAAAAAAACCTTCTGCTATGACTGGTTTTGAGATCTACAGGGTTAAAAGAATATGCTTATTTATACATCATTATAGATGCAATATGTGCAACTCGCCACCAGCAATAGACTATAATAAGGCATCAATAATAATAATAAAGGAAGAAGCAGCAAGCCTAGGAAAAGTTACATGTTTCGGAGTAATGCAGCTGCAACCCAGGGTAAGAACAAAAATTTTTTTCTTTTGAATAATTCTGCCTCTCATACCACAAACACGAGGCATCTATTAAAATAGCATTAGACATGGAAAGGAGCAGGAAACTACAAGCTGCAGGAGAAGAAAAGCCAGTCAATGATTACAGATGCAGAAATGACGCAGGTAACAAAATCAGCAGAAAGACAAGAAGGTTTTTATGAGTCAACTCTATGTTTAAGAAGGCAGAAACAGATGTGAGCATTATAAAGAATCCCATTGAGTTCTGGAAATGAGACTAAATTTGAGGAATAAGATCTGTAGGAGAAAAACAACACAGGAAAAAAAGAAGAGGATGAACTTGAAAGCATAGTGGCAGGAAGAGGAAGTATCCAAAATCAAACACATAGAGTGAAAACCTCAGACTACTGAACTGCAGGTAAAGCTCAAATGGTATGAGATATATGTGTGTGTGTGTGTGTATATATATACATATATATGTACACACACACATATATATATATACATATATATGTATATATATATGGAAAAGGGTGTGGAGGAGGTCTAAAAATAACTGTATGGGAGAAGATGGGTCAGGGGGAAAGTGCTTGCTAAGCAAGCCTCACAGTCTGAGTTTTGATCCCCAGAACCTACACAAAATCCAGATGCAGTAACATGTTCTTGGATGGGAGGCAGGAATAGGAGAATCATCGGGAATCTTTGGGTCAGCTAGCATGATGTGCGCAGCAACAGAAAGACCAAATCCTGTTTCAAACAAGGTGACTGCTGAGGACTGACACCTAAGGTTGTCCCCTAACTGTCATAAACAGGTTCTGCTATTAGTGTGGACACACAGGTGCTCACACTAATACACACATAACAAAGGTGCTCGTATTAACACACACACACACACACACGCACGCACGCACGCACGCACGTGCGCACACCCAGGTGAGAGGGGGAGAGAAAGAGAGAGAGAGGAAAAAAAATGCCCAATTTTTTTAAATATGAAAGAATCTATAAAAACCCTGCTCAAGATGTTTACACGCCGTGCTAAAGTGCTACAACGTGGGAGATTCTGAGCTTTCGAAAACTCAGGCGTCGATTCCAGTTTTCAACAGTCAGCCCACGTGACTTACATGGTTCACTTAAGCCCTCTAAGCCTCATTTCCCTCACCTGCAAGGGGAAGATAAAAATTGTACAAAACTATTTATTGTGTCATGGTTCTTGATATGCAGATGTTGGTGACAATTTAAATACTCACCCACAAGGCACGGTAGAGTTAATTACGGCAGAGCTGTGGGGCCGAGCACTGTACTGCTGACAGAGAGCAACATCTCTAAGAACTGGTTATGAAAACTCTCCAGGAATACTGCTGTGTGAGGAAGCACGTCAAAGCACATTCTTTTATTGATATATTAAAAAGTCTTGTTTGGATAAAAAAAAATGTTTGGATTGACACGTTTGCGTGCACACTCACACGAAGGGAATCGGGAAGATTTCTACCTGAAGCCTCTGGAGAGGAAGCAGGACATGAGAAAGCAAGAGGACACTTGATCTTGCAAGCTGCTATCCCTTTTTTCCCCAATGATAGTGACATCACGTTAAAAGAAGGGAAGAGAAGCAACCTTGTGATGGGAGAAAGCCCTAGCTTCCTGTGCCGACGGGGGATGACGAGAGGCATAAAGATTGTGTCACCTGGGAACAGCGTAAATCTGAATGCACCACTCCTTGCTTAGAGTCCTTCTGTGACTTCTGGGGACAAAAATACCCCAGTCTTCAGCAAGCTCCCGGGATCCCAGATGGTCCAGCTTGACCTGGTTCTCTTGGGTCTGTTTCCCATCACACACACACACACAAGGCCCCCTTCTCCTTCCTGTTCACCAGAAAACTTCTGTTTGTAACTCTGCACTTGGATTATTAAGTACATTTATATCCTGTTCCCCCAGAAACAGGAAATTCCCAGACATGTCTTACCCACATAGTCCTGTGCCTTAGAATTTGTTAAAAATGTAAGGCCACTGCATGTTCATTATGAATCCTAGAGAAAGAAGCAGATGGTGTCCTTTTATTGAGGTCTCAGTGCCTAGGGAAAGTCTTTTTTAAGATATCAGATACTGAAAAGTACTTGTTGAATATATGAACAAGCATATACAGCTATCAGAAATTGCGTTCATATAGAAAAACGTGTTGCATTGGACATCTGGCTTATTTAATTGAGATAATGATATCTCCCCTGAAAATAAAGAAAGCTGCAGAACTTTGGTCAGGATTTTCTACTTGGAAGTCGTATGTGTTTGCTGAATTACATGGAAAGGCTCTGCAGGGAGCTCCTTTCTCAGGGCTATGGAAGTGGACACGCCCAGCCCTGGCACTGGTAGGCTTGCTTCCCTCTGAAGCCTCTCTTTGGCTCGCTGTTGGTGACTTGCCATGCCCTCATTGGTCTTTCCTCTGAGTATCTTTTATTCCCCATATTTTCTCTTTCTGTGTTCAGATTTCCTCCTACACAGGAGACTGAGCAGATTCTATTGGTGCTCATCCTAAAGGCGACATTTTAACTTGATTACCCCTTTCAAGGGCTAACCTTCAAAACCAGTCTTATTCTGAGGATATTCTGAGTCACTGAGAGTTAAGACTTCAGTGTTTGAGTTCTGGACAAGTAACCCCATCAAGAAGTACTGAGAAAAAAGTTCTCTGAAGAAAACTGCCTCATCTGAAGAAAACTGCATCATCTGGAGTGGTAATATCTATAGAAAGTGTTCCATGTCATAAAGGGATGAAACATACGGGAGCTCTCTCTCTCTCTCTCTCTCTCTCTCTCTCTCTCTCTCTCTCTCACACACACACACACACACACCAAGCAAAACCACACAGACAGGAACTCTACAAGGAATGACACTGCTTCACTGACATGTAAGACAGAGTCTTGTGTTGGGTTGTTGGATTGGCATGCCCAATGTCCACTCTACACCTTTCTTATTTTTGAAATTTTATTTTGTGTGTGCCTGATTGTATGTATATGCACTGCATGGTACCTCATGTGTCAGCAGACGGCATTCCAGTTCCTGAAGCTGAAGTTATAGGCAGTTATAGGGTGCCATGTAGGTGCTGGGGATTGAACTCTGGTCCTCTGCAAGTGCAGTCTCTGCTCTTGACTGCTAACTACCTCTCTGGCACTCCCCACTGTGTATGGTTCTGTCTCTAGATTTCAAGACAGGGAAGTAAAATTAACATTCTATAGCACTAATTCTAATTGTTCTTAATAATAAAAATCCCGGAGTCAGATATAGGGGTTAATGGTGAAAGATCAGAGAAGCAGAGCAGCCAGCCCCTAGAGAGTTCTTACCTCTACCAATGCTCAGACCAAAGGGACAATCCTGTTTCTACAAATCCTCAGACAGCTTCTGTCTCTACAAAACCTCAGAATGCCTCTCAGACTGAATCCTCAGACTGCATCTGGGCTCCTGTCTCCTCCCACCTTATATTCCTCTTTCTGCCCAGCCGTATCACTCCTGTCTCTACTTCCCTAGTGCTGGGATTAAAGGTGTGTGATCCCAAGTGCTGGGATCACCTTTGTGTGAGCTGTTTCTTTTTTAGACAGATTCAGTCTTGTGTAGCCCAGGGTGGCCTTGAACTCATAGAGATGCGTCTGCCTCTGTCGCACGAGTGCTGGGAATTAAAGCTGTGTGCCACCACTGCCTGGCCTCTGTGGCTAACTAGAGGCTTAGCTCTGCACTCTAATCTTCAGGCAAGCTTTATTTGTTAGATTATAAACAAAATATTGCTACAATATTCCAGTCTAGTTTCCCCCCAAATGGAATAGGGAGATGTTCAAAGGAAGCCCTCTGAATACTAGCACAGTGAGTTCCAGACACCAGTGACATTGACCATGATTGCTTGTGACTCTTGGCGAGTCAGTAGGATAACTTCGTGCTACCACAGTCATAACTAAGAAAGGAGGCTGGCTGCAGACTTTTTATGTCTTTGTTGTTTTCGTGGCAGTTATCTGGAGCCCTGGTGGGGCTCCTCTTCTATCACTTCTTCTTGCTGGGTGACTGTGGTCCTGGGAGCCATGCCACTCTGCCAGTCTAAAGGAGTCCACCCTTGCTCGTTCCTATTCGGAGCCATAATGTGAATTGGAGTAAGATATCAGCTGCCCATCCCACTCCATCTATCTGTGCTAAGGATCTGTCCTTTGAAAGGGATATTGGAACTGTTTGGCTACAGTCTGCAGTAACCGGGGCTGCTTTATTATACACTTCACTCCATTTTCCCATCCTGCATTTTTTTTTTCATTGGACTGGTTACCTGGTCATACTAAACACGGAATAAAGTGAAATAAATAAATATATAAAACTCAAGTGCACCGAGTCTTTTCTCTGTCAAGCTGGCTCAAATGTTCTCCAAGTTTATCGGAGAGCTTGGTTGCCCCGGTGAAAATAGCCTTGTGTGCAGTGAGACAGAAAATAAGATGTCATGGCAAACTAAACATCTTCACTTCCTGGACAAATATCTAAGCTGACTGGAGCACAGAGCAGGGCCTGGGGGATAGCCAGAGGGAGGAAGCCTGGGGACCCTGTCCCATGTTTTAGACCTTCCTGGGCATCCGGTGAGCAGGTGGGTGAAAATCAATAACTCCTGGCTCCCGCGGAAGGTTCTGGCAACTTCTAGCTCCCTTAAGTTTGCACTTAAGCATCTCCTTCCTGTGTTGTGAAAGCGAAGATGTTTAGTTTGCCGTGGCGCCTTATTTTCTGTTCTGCTGCACAGTGTTATTGTAACCCAGGTCGCCTTCTCCCTCCCTGATAAACTCACTTTGACTCTATATCTCTGCAAGCGACTCCTATTAAAATGAATGGATATTGAAGTGTGTGTGTGTGTGTGTGTGTGTGTGTGTGTGCGTGTGAAGAGGATGAAAGTGAGAAGGAATGAGGAGAAGAGGCAAACGTTAGCCCTATATTCATTTCCTAGGTTATTTAATTTATAGAATTTCTGTTTATAATAGGGCTGGCACTGTTTCTAATCTTTGAGGGAGTTGTTGCAAATTTAACAGAAACCTGGACCCTATCAAGCATCCCATATATTAAAATGAGTGCCAGGCCCCCAATACCAGCTATCATACACAGAGATGAAAGGAGGAGACAAAGAGAGACACAGATTTTAAAAACAAAGGCCCCATCGCAGAATCATGAGGCTATCTGATTTCTTTGCAAAGAATATTTCCATGAAGCGATATTTGCAATTCCTTTAATAAATTACAGAAAACAGTTACAGAAAGTGTTTATTAGTATTTACCCCATGACTAATAGGGGACATTCTGGCTTCTCCTTCTTTTCCTGGCCCTGCCATCCCTACACTTTAATGGTTCTTCCTTGATCATGTATTAAAATGAATCATGTTAGCATAAATTCTTGTATAGACGCTGCTCCTCAAGACTTTGGTCTGAGACAAGGATATCCCCACTCTGTAACCAGCTGGTTTTGTTTGTTTGTTTGTTTTTTTGTCTAAGGTTTTTAAAATCAGTTGTTTTATAGAAACTATCTTAGAAATGTAGACACATATATTGTATTTAATCCACAGTGCAATTAAATTACTAAGCATTTGAAAAGGAAACAAAAGGACCCCAGAACATCACTGTTGACAAAATGTTACAGGGAGAGAATAAAACAGGGAAAGGATGGAGTCACAATAGAACTTGGCTTGTGAGGGAATTTCTAGGAATCTGAGAAGTTGGTAGAACAGGCCTTTTGGTCTAGTCTTTTCCTTGTGCAAATGTTCTATGGGTAAGTACCATTCTTTCCTTTCAAAGCAACAGAGGGGAATTTGAGGGAGGAATTAAAACATACTGTAGGCAGCACAAAGCATTTAGCTGGGGCTGAAAAAAAGAGGAAAGAATCCTAATGACCACCATCAGTGATGTGTGTGTGTGTGTGTGTGTGTGTGTGTGTGTATGTGTCTCTGTGTGTGTGTGTATGTGTCTCTCTGTGTGTGTATGTGTCTACGTGTGTGTGTGTGTGTGTGTGTGAGAGAGAGAGAGAGAGAGAGAGAGAGAGAGAGGAAGAAAGAAAGAAAAAAAGAAAGAAAGAATGTGGAAACACAGACACAGAAAACACTTGAAAGTGACTCACAAAAAAAACCAACCACTAAGTGTCCTCAGGGGCCACTCTAGAGAGAGGCTAGAGGAGGATCAAGCAAGGATTTCCTAGGACATCATTTCTCTGGTCATTTTCTCCCTTGAGTTGAGAGCCAGCGATGTTGAGTGCACCTCGTGTGCCCTGTCTGGAAGTTGACAGCAATGAAAAGGGGATGAGTCTCTCTCTCCCTGGGGGACGTTTGAATTCTTTCCATTCCATTTGGTATGATTACTGTGTGGGGCAAGGTGGAAAAGCTATTGAAACAATCATGACTTGTTGGAGAACAGAATAATTCACTTTGAGGAAGCTGAATTGTATTTCAAAATCACTGGTGATTTCTTTGGGGTAGCAAGTGTTAAGGTTTGGAAATGAAAGGGAAACCTGCTCTCTTCCTCCCTTTTTCTAGAACTAGAGCTCCTCCTTCCTATGCAGGCCCTAGACCTGAAAGCGTCCCCAACTTGAAGGCCATGAGACCTGGAAAGTTCACTTCTCCACTCCCTCCACTCATTCCAGAAGGGTGTGCCCTGAAGAGGAGACATAGAGAGGCCAAGAATGTTGCTGCGTTTCCCCTCTGTCTGTCAACATTACTCTATCCACGCTTCTCCAGGCCTGTGTCTGCACAGCTATCCATTCTTCATTCACGTGAGCAGAAAAAAAAAAATTTAGCCTGGAACTTGAAATCTTTCCTTACAGGCACCCCAACTCTCTACCCTTTCCCCAGTCCCCAGTGCATTATAAACAATCCAAGAGGCAAGGCATGAAGGCAGCAGATGACTTTGTGCATTCAAGTGATTGAAGCTTGGAATGGGATGGGGAGGGGGTTAACAGGAGAGGTAGTGGCAGAGAAAAGAAAATGGCCAAAAGGAGAGGGAGAAAGAACAGCTGAGCAAATTACATGGGCTCAAGAACTCCTGAGGAACACCTGGGAGAGTTCCACAAAGACTGACCTCTGACGTGCTTTGACGCAGTTGACATATGCAGTATATAAGTGGTTTAAGCCTGGACTGTTGACAGATATTGGAGGGCAGTCACCAAGTCCTTCCTCTGGCATGTCAACAATAGTCTGCTATAATGGTGGTCCTACCCACTGGTATAATGGTGGTTTGTGACACACTCAGAAATTCACAGAATGTTGAAGGGGGAGGCTGCTTATTGGTTCCTGGCTATTCGGCCCCGAAATAATCACACAGAAACGATATTATATAAATCACGGCTTGGCCCATTAACTCTAGCTTCTTATTGGCTAACTCTTACATATTAATTTAACCCATCTCCATTAATCTGTGTATCACCACGTGGCAGTAGTTTATCGGCACAGTTTCAGCATGTCTGACTCTGGCAATGGATCCATGGTTTCTCCTTGACTCTGCCTTCTTTCTCCCAGCATTCAGCTTAGTTTTCCCTGCCTAGCTCTGTTCCCCTATAGCTCTGCTATAGGCCCAAAACAGTTCTTTTATTAACCAATGATATTCACAGCATACAGAGGGGAATCCCATATCAACAGAGAGGATTTTAAAAGAAGCCTGAGTAGGCAAAGCAAAGCATGGTTAAGGACAGGATTCAGTTAGACAGTGGACAAAGTTGGCATCTGCTCTGAGCTGGGAATACCCAGGAGCAAATACTCATTATGCTGTTAGTGGGTTACAGATTTATTCTTCCTTCTCTTGTAAGTGTGACTGTAAATGCCACAGAGACACATATTGCTATCATGAATATGTGACAACAGCTTCATCTTTCAATCAAATGATGCCCAGCTTTCAGAGTTGTGGATGTGATGGAATTTACCTACATTCCTGCTAAAGGAACCTTGGTATTTCAGGCATATTGCAGGACTATTGCAGCTGTAGAAGCAGAGACTTTCTAGAGTTGAGAGCCACAGCATCTGCTTTCTCAGGAGAACATCTCCTGCTGGCTATTTCCGGATTTGATCGGGTACTGATGTCCTTAGATTCTAGGAGCAAAAGAATATTCTGAGAAGCAATTTTATTAGAAACTGTTTTCTATCGTACTCATCCTTAGGCCACACAATATTTGAATATAGAAGAAAATGTTATTTAAAACAAAGTCTTCGAAGGTATGGAGAACTAGGAGTAGGTGACTATGTGTAATAAATTATGTAAACCATAGAAAACTCACAATAATTAATCTGAAGTATGTTTCATTAAATAAATATTTACAGTAAATTGAAAAACTGTCTAGAGCTCCCCACTCCGACTGTACACACATCTTTGTGTTGCACCATGGTGACTCTCACTGCGAAGTAGTAGCATTTACTCCTCACGCTCTGAACCTGAGTGACCTTGTGACTTGCTTAAAACCAAGAGCAGGCTTCAGATAGGGCCACGGATGACTACGTAAGCTAAGTGACCCCTTAGCTTCTCCTTTGACTCCTACAGCTCTGCTAGGCTGTTATGTCAACAAGGTAGGACTGGTTAGCAAGATAATGGAGTCATGTGGCTCAGTTGTCCCAGTTTCCCCAGCCAAGAATCAAGTCTGAAGCAGAGCTGCCTAGCTGACTGGAAGCCAGCAGTAGATACATGCATAAACAGCAGGAATCAGAATTGTACAATTGAGCCCAGGATAAACTGCTAACCTACAAAATCATGTACTAAAAAAATTATTTTATTTCCCAAGTTTGGGGAATGTTTATTATTTAACAGGGGCATAAGATTCAGTACTGTTCATGATAATGCAAGGTACTGTCATAAAATATATACTAATTGCTTGACAATAGCAGCATATTCAGTGTTTTCCACTTAATTAACAACACATATATACACACACAAGCATGCACATACACATATAAGAATACATACGTACACATACACATTGTCTTAGTGTTTTATTGCTGTGATAAGACATCATAACCAAAACACCCAGAAGAAAGGTTTATTTGATCTTACATTAGGCTCATAATCCACCACTGAGAGACATCAGGGCAGGAACCTGAAGCCCAGACCATGCAGGGGTGCTGCTTACTGGCTTGCTCAGTTTGCTTTCTTCTACATCCCAGGACCACTTGCCTAGGGATTGCATTGCTCATAGTGGGTTGGGTCCTTCCACATCAATTATTAATCAAAACAATACCCCAACGACTTGTCATAGGTTAATCTTATGGAGGTATTTGCTCAATTAAGATTTTCTCTTCCCAGATATATTTAGATTTTGTGTCTGACATAAAAATCAACACACATATACACATATGCTTATAGGTACATACACACATGCACACACACACACACATGCACATACAAACATACTTATGCACACATATTTAAAGGCACAGAGTTTTGGGCTTATTTACTTTTCAATTCTTGTTCGTCAGCCCTGGCCCAGAACCACACTGGTTATTTTGACAAAGAAAACTCGATACAGGGAACTGACCTAGCTGATTTCGAAAAGCTTGAAGTAAAACATGGTAACATGCTCTACAGACGAAGCTGTCATGCCTCACACCAACCCCAGGTGATGGGGGTTGCTAGCATTACCATTATCCATGAGGACTGGGGCATTGATGGTTTCCAAAGATGCTCAAGGTCAGACAGCTAATGGGTGTCAGTGGTGAGAGGGGAAATAACAACTACATGATGGTGTCTAGGATGGCTGCTTTTGACTTTGGACAGTATGAGAAAGAAAATGATAAGCTTGTCAGGCATGGTGCTACATGCCTATAATCCTAGCATGCTGGAGGCAGAGACAGGAGCATCAAATTTCACATTCAAGGCCATCCTGAGCTACATAATCAACTTCCAAGCCTGCCTAGGTGATGTAGCATAAATTTTACCTAAAAACAAAAGAAAACAAAAAAGGGCCGGAGGGAATGTAGCTCAGCGGTGATGCACCTGCCTAACATGCTTAAAACTCAGATCAATCCCAAGTTCAACGACAAGAATAAGGGAGGAGGAGGAGGTGGAAGAGGAAGGAAAAAAAGGAAGAAAAGAAAGAGATAAGCTTGCGCTTGGGCTTGAGTTTCTCAATTCAAAGCTGGACCAAAGATCTGGAGAGTGTTTGCTGTGGTACCAATGAATTTTCCCACCTTTTGAATTAGAGGATGGATACCATGCCAAAAATTGTTCTTGTATATTGGATAGTTATCATCATTCATGTCTCAGTTTCCTCACCTGGACAACAATGCGACTAACAGTCCCCATCTTGCATAGTTGGTTTAAGAATAAATTTAATATGTGGGTCTTAAAGATTAGTGCCTGGCTTCTCCAAGCTCCAGAAGATGCCCTACACACACGCACACACAGGTGGACTCAGGAGATTTTAAGAGGAGCGCATGAGCTTGGAAGGGAAGAATGGTCTTCGGGGATAAGGGAGGAATTGGGAGAGGAGGGATTGGGAGTAAATTTGATCAAAACACAGTATATACATGCATGCTCTCAAACAAGAAAGATTAATGCCTGGTTCAGAGGAACATCTTAGCACATCTAGTTATTGTATTGGATTGCCTTTGACCTCCAAGAGATTCCTAAGGACAAAACATCTTTTCCCTAACCAATAGTTGTAACTAACAGGAGCCCTCAAGAAACATGGGTGCAAAATGCCTTGAAGGAAAAAGGCAAGCTGAGTGTTAGATTTTCCAAAGGGGAAGGAGAGGCTTGAGGATGAGCAGGCCTGGGATGGTGCATGGAATGGGGCGGGGTCTTCACCTGTGAGGTGAGGATGCTTGGGAAGTCAGTGCAGCTGTAGTCTTAGGTTATGCCTTGTGCCGATGCTAGGATAAGAGAACCAACATTGTTCACTTTCTGGGCGACAAATGGTGTTGGCATCTGGCAGTAATAAGTGTGAATCTGTAACACAGGGACAGGATGAGAAGCCATATTCTGCAGGAACCCTAGCTCAGGAAGGCAGTGCTGGGTGGATTGGTAGTCCTCTAAGATGTATCCCTAGATTGTGCAAGGCTGAGACCCATGGCCATGTTCTGATAGGTCCATGCATCCACATGGTACTTGTGCCCTCAAAACCTCTACATCATTGAAATCTTTAAGATCATTTCCAAGTTAATTGTGGCTAAGCAATTGAATATAGCATCAAACTTCCATCAAACTGTGACTAAATCCAGCTCACACCACACACATCTTAACCCATGCAATGAGCTCATGGGACAAATTCTAATATAGTTTACTGTTTTACAGATAAGAGAACTGACATGCAGAAAGTTTAGACATCTTGCCTCAACACATAGAACGATGTTTTTCTTTTGAGGCACATCTTGCTATGTGGTCCAGGCTAGCCTAGAACCCATAATCCCCTTTCTACATCTAGAGTGCTGGGATTACAGACATGCACTATTGTTCCTGACCACAGAGGAAGATTCTGAATGCCAATTCTGATTTCCTCCAAGAGAAACAAAGGAAAAACTAGATTTTCTCAAGCCATATTCTGTAAGGAATCCTCCTCAAGAGAGTAGCAAAGAAAAACATGAGTGTAGGTTATTCCCTTATGCAATTAGCTGAAGGAGGGGGTACAACAGGCTGCACTTTCTAACATCTAGTGGGGCTCGTAATGTCTTCAAGAGTTTCTCTCTCTCTCTCTCTCTCTCTCTCTCTCTCTCTCTCTCTCTCTCTCTGTGTGTGTGTGTATGCACATGAATGTACAAGAAAGTATCTGATTCTGATAACATAACTTGTTAGACACTCTGGTGACCTCTGCATCTACCCCAGGAAAAAATTCTGCATCTACCAAACTTGCTAGGAAGGGACAGGCCAGACCACAGCAGAGTTTGGCCCACGTTCTCATCCCAGGTGCCGGGATGCTGTTCTCTTCTGGTCCTGTCTATTTTATTATTCATGGTACCTGGCTGATTGCACCGATAGGGTTAGGAAGGTCAGCGCAGCATTAATACGCTGAATTGGGAGATGGTATGGACTGGAGATGGAACTTGTCACACCAGAGTGACTCTTACTGAGGGGCTTTGATTTGATATTAATATTAATTTGATGCTCCTTCGCATCTTCAAGAAGTTTGTCCTACCCAGATAGGGAAAAGTCTGAGTGCCAGTCCCATGCAAAGCAGCAATGTTTGTTGGATTTTATGGTGGGTTGTAGGAGTTTGCAGTAAGGGGAGGGGAACTCAGGACTTTCTATAGTTTTTAGTGATGTTTTCCCGTGGATACTTTAGAAGACACATATATAACTTTCAGAGGGAATTAAATAAGATCCACACCCCTTACTCAAATGCATCTGTCTTGTCAGAAATGTAGGGGTCAATACCTGGAAAGAGAAAGTTATCGCTCCTATTACTTAGCCCTAGAGACAGTGCTCCTCAACATGGATGCCTACTGAAGTCACCAGGAGAGCATTTGAAATGCTGTTAGGGTCTGGGACCTGCCCTGAGCTTATGGAATCAGTTTCTGAGGCTGGGCTTGAGTATAGGGATACTTAAAAACTTCCCACATAGTTACTCTCCGTTGGCCACTGAGAGGTCGTCCACGCAGTGAATGGCCCCATACATATATGAGTAGGGGATCCATGAACTGGACTTTGGAGTTATTAATAACAACACAAAAAGCAGGATGTAAGGTTGGAAGGAAGACAGGGTGGGGGTACTGGGAGCTGGAGAGAGGTAGGGATAGATGGATATGATCAAAATTTACTGCATAAACGTATGATGTTTTCAAAGAATAAGTAAAAATATTATTTAAAAAAACTTCCCAGGTGACTCTCATGTGAACTTAGAATTTCAAGCAACCAGGATCATTTGCCTTTGAAATCTCTTGGGATTCAGGTCAGAGTATGTTCAGCATCTCCCCCCTACCTTCTCAAAGCTGCAGCAAGGCGCTCTTCTGAGCAGGCATGAAAAGCAGGAGTCAGAAGCGGTGTTCACTGGGTACACCACTAACTCTACAGTTGAAACAGAGTTCCCTGAGTCCCATCCATAGTGTCTGAATAGGAGGGGCACTCAGTAGGTCTGAGGATCTGAAACTGTATCCAGTTTCCTAGTGATTCTAGTACCACTGGTCCAGGAAGTGCTCCAAAGGCAAACACAGAGCCTCCAGCCAATGAGAGGAGCCCTCTCTGCTGCAGAGCAGCTCACTGGGCCTTCCTCCTTAATGAAACACAGCTGTTGAGCTTAGAGCAGCATCTCCTGCTACCTGGATGCCTGGTGTCAGAAGTTGTCAGTGTTTCCACCATAGCTCGAGGTCAGGATTTGTGTGCACTTCATTTCAAATCACAGGAGCAAATGGAGTTGAAGGAATCTGCCAATCCAGTCAATGTGCTCTGCTACCCAAATAAACCAAGATCTTGTATGAAGGTGTACCAGAATGTAAGCTGCCCAACGAAAGCCTTCTAGCATGAAGCCTGGGTGGAAGTGGGCACTCAGTACCAGGCTGCTCCGGTGTGTGACCTTGACAAAAGCCTACCCCTGTCCACACACCACTGGGATCTGCTGAGAGTAGAGAAGAGGACCTCTGTTGGCATCTAGAGCCCGTCAATCTTTCATCAGCGCTGCCAATGTCTGATTGTCCATTCCTTTCAGAAATCTCAAGGGTTCTAGCTCCCCTGGCCCCCAACAGTTATAACATGCCGTGTGTTGCATTCTGGCCCATGGTCTGTCTGTTGGGAGATGTGGCATAGCTTCCAGAGTGAATTAATGAAGAGCTGGGAGAACTCTGGGTATTCTCACACAATCTTCTTGCTGTCGTGATGAGTGTGGAGGAGCCCTTGCATCCTAGAGATGACGGGACTAGATTTCAGGGAGGCTGCATATAGGTTTAGAATCGTCCATATAGGACAGCTGCCCTGGGGAGCTGCCTGGACTCCTTGAGTTGTGTTCTGGATCCTGAAGGTTAGAGTCAATCTAGGACTTGAAATATTCAGCTCTAGATTTTAGACTAAACTGAAGTCCAACCAAGCACTATTTGTCTGGACCATGAAAAACAGAAAATCAGGCAAAGTCATTAGAATATGTTATGGATGATGATGGTTACATTAGAGAGTAGCCATGGAAATTGTGTTGCTTCTGCCTTGGGTATTTGCATTTTACACCCTATCCCTGTAATTAGGAGTATAAGGGAGTAGGAGATGTGTGGGAGAAAGAAGGCATAGGAAGAAATGTGGATGGCTAGAGAGACTTTGGTTTAGGTATCAGTGGTCTTGGATATACATGAGACAGGTGCAGTAGGATGAAGCAACATCGTACCACTGGAATTGGATAGACAGTTTGTGTATACTTTGTTGTTTGTGCTGAGGAACTAAATTGAGGAAGATGAACAGAGTAAAGAGCTAAAACAGCCAAGTTGTTGGCTCCTGGTGTAACCAAATTAAGGGTTGTTTCCAAGTCAAACTTCTTTTCTTGGCAAGACATAAAAATGAACACATTTTCTTTTCCTCTTTGCCCCAGTCTTCTAAGCTAGCTGGAAACCAGGTATCATTGCTGCAGTCACTCAGAGGTTACCAAGAGAGATAAGGTGATGTATTTAAGGTCACACAACTAGCAAGTGACGGAGCCAGGATCCCGCCTGTGTCTGGCCCCATGTGTGCTAGTGCCTAGTGTCCTATGTTGCCAGAGTCAGCTCATCTTCAGATGGGACTTAGCTGTCTAACAGGTGCCAATGTGTCCGAGGTTGCTGGGAGGTGACCCAGTTGGCATCTCTCCCTGAAGACTGGAGCGGCTATGAGTGCAAGACCTCAGATACAACTCGTCAGTCCCTCCTTGATCCCCACCCTGTCTTCATCTTCAACCCAGAATTCACCAGGACAGGATCCCTTACATCCTTCCTCCAACGCTAAGCTTCTGCAAACTATTCCTGACTTCCAGGATGCCAGGGGTGGGGGGTTCCTGTGTCTGGTACACTGGAATAGCAAGAAACACTGATGATGGTGGCCCCTGGGCAGGCATCCTGACCACCCTGGAGGCTCTTTTACCCCCAAAGCAACTGCATCTCATCCCCTTGGTAATCCATACAATCGCTACTATCTTGTGTCTGTGCTATGCTAAGGAGAAGTCTGGGGAAGGCTGTGCTGAGATACTCCACCTGCGAGGGGAGGAAGCTGGTTAAAAAAGAAAAAAGGAGGTTGTGATCTGAGGGGACAGGAGATAGAACTGACATATAATGGGGATAAACCTTTTGTAGATTACAGAGTACTAATGGCAGATGCCTTTGTTCTATATGAATAAAGGGACCACATTTCCAATCTGCATGCAGCTTCTATTGAATTAACAGTGCCCTGAATGGCTTCCATTCCCACACTTACACACCTCTGATGTTGTGTTTTAATGGCTGTGCCTGGCTCGCCTCTGCTTGTGCTGCATTTGACGTAACTGGGCCCTTATCAACAAGCATAGTGTTGCTGCAAGTTTTTTCTTTCGCGGTGGTAAAATATTTTTCAGCAAGTATCCCCTCACATGGTGCCCTTTCATTTCTTTTTGAGCACTTTTTAAAAAGTATAGCTGGAGGATAAATTCAAAATTGCAATTGCTAGGTCAGGGGATATGTTACTTTAAATTTTCAATAATTTGCTAAATCTAGAGCCTTTCAGTATATGCAATCAGTGCTACTAACCTTTCCCCCACTATGGTTTGTGGTGGTGTCATACTCAGGAAAACCTTCCCTCTACCAACCAACAAACAAGAGCAGCACACGCTCACTCTCACCTCCCTTCTGGTCTTTCTATGGTTTACATTAACTCTCCACCCTGTCTGGAGTTCATCTTATTATGAGGACTAAAAGGGATCAAGTTGTTTTTTTCAATGGCTTCATTATTGTCACTGTTTTTGAACACTCTATTTCATTTTCTTGCTTATTTGAAATGAACAAAACCCAACATGTATCAGCGCTCTCTCTCTCTCTCCCTCTCTCTCTCTCTGTGTGTGTGTGTATGTGTGTGAATTCTCTGACATGATATGATAGAAGTTTTAATTACTGTACTATAGTTTTTAGCTTGATTGTATCTTCAGATGTACAATGGGGTGAATACCACTATTTTCCCCAAGGTTATATACTTAATAATTTTGTGAGCTGGGCTGGAGAGATGGCTCAGGGGTTAAGAGCACTGATTGCTCTTTCAGAGGACCCCGGTTCAGTTGCCAGCACTCACATGGCAGTTCACAACTGTCTCTAACGCCAGTTCTAGGGGACCCAACAACACCTATGACAAAACACCAATGCACATAAAATAAAAAAATTAAGAAAACAAGACAAGGAAGTTTTAAAAATAATTTTGTGAGTAAATTGAAGTGTAATTTTGTTGACTAGAAATGCCACAAGCATTTTGATATGAATGACACTAAATGTAGTGTCATTTTTAGGAAGGGTTAATTAAATTCCTTAATTTCTCCATGAAACAAGAAGGTGTTCCTTTCTCTTTATCAAGCATTTTTGTTGGTTTCTTTAGAAACATGTAACGAGTTTTCTTCATCTTGTCTTCCACGTTAATTTCAAAGTGTCTGAAGGGATGAAACAAAAGGGTGACTTTGATTCTAATACCTGATGGGACGTTGTCGTTTTATTATGTTTCCTAACTGGTTATTATTGGAGCATAAGCAGATTGCTTTTAACATTATCTTTGCAGCTGCTTATTTTACTATTTCCTCCTAGTGTTCCTAATACCTTTCGGTTGGTTAGCTCGGGTCTTTCCACATGCCATCAGGGAACCAAAAGGAATACTATCTCATCTATTACAAGAAAAAGTCTGCTAGTGTTTTGACATTAAACAATGCTGACTTTTGAAGTGGGTGTTTATGCATACACCTATACATCAGCATTCACATGTTTCTGCACATTTGCATATGCACATGCTAACATGTTTGCACATTAATCAAATTAAAGACATTTCCATCGATTTATATCTTACAAAGAACTGCTATTGTGGCTCATATTGCATTTTAGCCAATGCTTTCTTTACATCCATCAAGATGATCACATTACTTTCAGTCATTCATCTTACTAATCACAGTGAATCATATGAGAAGATTTTTTATTCTTTAATCCTATCATTACTGAAATAATTCTACACTTTTTATGGTTTGATCATTAAAAGAGTTATTATATTGGCTTCATAGAATATCCATTTGTTATTCTATTGGTTCCATTCTTGGGCTGTATTTAGTAGATTTTGATAGGTATTTTTCTAGTATGTATGAAAATTAATTTGGAAGCACAACACATCAGGAAATAAAAGCACACACTGGGGTGAAGAAAGAGGTGGATGTTTGGATTAGAAGCACCTGTTTAGAAAACAGGAACCTGATGGGATATGTGTGTGTGTGTGTGTGTGTGTGTGTGTGTGTAGAGATAGATAGATAGATAGATAGAGACAGACAGACAGACAGACAGAGGAAAAGAGAAAGAGACAGAGAGGGGGGTTGTATTTCTTAATAAAGAGCTAGTGAGTCAGCTGAGCTGAGATTCCCCTCTTCACTTGGGTGGAGGACACACACTCTCTTCTTTCTATCAGCAAAATAAATTCGAACCTGAATTTTCTCAGTTACTTATGAATGATAATAGGTTCACCTGTGGTTAATAGTAACAAAATCTCAAGAAAATCCTTAAAGATTTGTCATGAAGTCCAATAAAATGTTATAAAAGTATCATGCAATGTCTCCTGTAACTTAAATAATTTTCAAAGAATTGTAAATTTTCTTCTAATTTGCTAGTTTACATTAGATACTGACTGGAATTATAATACCTGACTGGTGTGAGGCTTGATTTAAATGATAGTGAGTATAAAATTAATGTTAAAAGCAACCTTGCCCAAAGCTCTGCGTCAGACCTGATTATCCTGCCACTTTTCTGATCTAGGCTGCAGCTCTGCCGCGTTTGTTCTAGGCACACAGACATACATTTCCTCACAGTTGGTGTGTGCCTCCCATCTGTGTTTTTACTTCTGTGGGTATTTAACCACACCTGGATGAAACATCTGGTAAGTGAAGGCATCTCTGCCTGCGTGGTCGGACATCTCTTCTGCTGTGGACCTGTGAGGTCCTCACACAGGGATTCTCTAACAAACATACCCAGTGAAGGTTCCATTGCAACCCACGAATTAAAAAGTACAACATTTCCTTCTTTCTCTCTTCACGTTTGCACACTTGAGCATGTGTGTGTGAATGTGCACACGTGTGTGGAAGCCACAGGGTAACTTTGGGTGCTGTGCCTCAGGAGCCACCCACCAGGCCCGGAACTTCCCGGGTAGATTAGGTTGGCTTGCTTGTGAGCTTCAGAGGTCCTCCTCTTTCCCTCCCCAGTGGCAGGATTAAAAGGACATTTCACCAGAGCCTTGTGTGTGTGAGTTCTAGAGATTAAACTCGGGTCCCTATGACAGCTTGACAAGCACTTTAATACTCAAACATCTCCCTAGTGCGGTGGTTCTCAACTTCCTAATGCTGTGACCCTTTAATACATTCCTCATGTTATGTGACCCCAACCAATCATAAATTATTTTCATTGCCACTTCATAACTCTAATTTTGCTACTTTTATGCATTGTAATGTAAATATTTTTGGAGATAGAGGTTTGCCAAAGTGGTTGTAACCCACAGATTGAGAACCATTGCCTTAGACTGTTAAAAAGACTAATTTCTTTTCAGTTTCGATTAAATGTAGTTTATCAATAATTTATATTGCATTTATCAATTAAGACACTTCACAAAATGCTTCTAGGATTTTCTTCCATTATTAGTAATGCACTATTCTGGCTTCCTGATCAGCCTTGAGGAGTTGTCTAAAACAAAGCAGCCCAGAGACAGGACTGGAGGGAAGCTGGTCCAGGGGTCCCACCACAGGACCATGGGATTGACTATGTTGGATGAGCAGCCTGTGAAGGCCTGGGTGCATGGCCGTGGAATGCAGAAACTGCAGCCTTCTATTAGGGTCCTGGTTGTAGTGAAGTTCACCAAACTGTTGCCCCATGTCTGTCAAAACCACAACTACACCTGGTCCCCTCCTCCTCTTGACAACTCTGTTTTGTTGACATCACGTGTAAATATGATACTTTTTCTTACAGTCTCATGATGATTGCTACTCCAGAAACTTTGTGGATTCATTTATTTTTGACAGTTATTAATAGCACAGTAATTAGAGGACCCAAAATGGTAAAGATAGCTTGAGAAAGGAGGTGCATGTTAGTCACTGTTCTTTTGCTGTGAAGAGACACCATAACCAAAAAAATTCTTATAAAGGAAAACATCTAGCTGGGGGCTTGCTTACAGTTTCAGTTCCATTACCATCACAACAGGGAGCATGGTGGCAAGCAGGCAGGCATGATGATGGAGGGGTATCTGAGAGCTTTACATCCTGATGCACAGGTAGAGAGAGTAAGAGATCAGGCCTAACGGGGACTTTTGAAACCTCAAGACCACACCTCTTAATCCTTCTAATCCTTTCAAACAGTTCTATTCCCTGGCGATTAAGCATTTAAATATGTGAGCCTATGAGGGCCATTCTTACTCAAAGCACCACAAGATACTACCTGAGGGTTTTCCAGCTGGACTTTGGAACTCATCAGCTTGTGTCTGAGTTCAGGATCTGCCACCACCTTCCTGTAAAGCATGGAGTGGTTGGTTAGTCTTTTCAGTCCTCATTTGTTCACCTATAAGATGGAAACAATAATGTTGTCGGGTTCCATTAGAACCATCCACACAAAGTTTTGAGCATAAGTATTCTCGGTCCATATTTGCTAGTTTTAAAGCAGTGTTTGGGTGACCGAAAGACAGCATTGACCAGAAAATCAGGTGGCTGGCCTCTGGTGAGGACCAGAGAGTTCTCATCTACAGTGCCTGGGGTGATGGGATCAGGAAGTCTGGCATCCTTTGTCCAGAGAGTCACTGTTTCCTCTCAGTTTTGTGGTAAGTGTTCATGCACAGCTGCCATTTTTATCCGGTTATTTATTAACAGCCAAGCACCACACTTTCCAAACACAGGGCTGAGAAGAAGCTTAGAAATGAATTGGGCTCTTTGCAGAACAACAAGAGATCCTGATATTGTCAATTTGAACTAACTCTGCATATTTATTCTTGGAATGAACAAGAGGACACCTATTGGGGGAGCATCAGAAAAGATAAGTGGCACCAGATTTTAGATATTGAGGGGATATGTCGGAAGAACACTCAGAATCAAGAGTATGCTACTCCCAAGCTGCGTTTTTTAAATTGTTTATGGGGAAACAGCCATCTTTAATTCATACACAGAGCATATTTTCACTGGTGTCTGGACATAAGGATCCTACAAACTTAATAGTTTGAAACACACATGCACTGTGAAGAGCTTGTAAGTTCTTCATGACCGTGATTTGCATTGGCTATGTATATTTCTGCTGTGATAAAGTATGCATGATAAAGACCTTACATTCTCACAGTGTTGAAGTGTGCCGTCCAGCGAGAAGATGGAGTGAGTGCAGCTATGCTGTGCAAGCTCATCTCTCTAGTTCCAGAATATTCCTGGACCTTAAAAGGAAGCCCCGAGCCAACTGAGCACTCTCCACCATTCCTGTTATCTAGCAACAGGTTCTCCCTCTCTATAAATTTCCCCGAAGCATCTCACACAGGTGGAATAATATGTTTATGATGGTTGTGTGTGTCAGTTTGCATAGGTGCACATTCATACGTGTGTAGGGGCCAGAGGTCAACCTCTCCCCAGAGGCACAGTCTCTCTCTCAATGGCCTGGAGCTTGCTGGCCAGAGAGCCCAGGGACCTGCCTGTCTCCACGTCCCCAGCACTAGTAGTACAAATGAATGCCATCATTTTCAGTTTTTCTATGGTGTCTAACTTATTTCTTCATGCTCACAAGGCAAGCACTTTACTGATGAAGCTATCTCTTCAGCTCTGAGGGTGTATTTTGAAAGCATGAACAATTCGACCATCTTGATTAAAGGTAGACAATACAATGCTACAGAACTAGATATCTGAACCCGTAAAGACAAAGAGATCGAGAGAAAAGATGTCAATGACAAGAAGCTTGGACACACTACTAGATGTTGGAAATAAAAAGAATAAAGAAGCCACAGCCTGAAGTTTGCACTGAACAGAGAGGCAGTTTGAAGACTAAGATCTTTCCTGGGAAGGGACCTGAGGCACCACTTAAAAGGTGAGGCATGGGGCTGGAGACAGTGAACT
This sequence comes from Microtus oregoni, assembly GCF_018167655.1. Lineage (NCBI taxonomy): Eukaryota > Metazoa > Chordata > Mammalia > Rodentia > Cricetidae > Microtus > Microtus oregoni. The sequence goes on along the minus strand of NW_024543087.1, from coordinate 24,085,765 downwards.
TACTAAAAAAATGAGCTCAGACTAGCCAAACCCAGCCAACCATCACCTACTGCCCTATTTGAAGAACTTTAGAATTGCATGTCTTCCACAAGGCATACCCTAGAGGCTTCATCTGGATGACCTGTATATTGACACTGAAGAGGTCCCAGAAACTCTGCCTGGCCAAACAGAGTCTATCAGGTAACAAGTCCACCCCTACTGCCCTGCCCCTTCCTCCCACCCCTGCTTCTAATCATATGTAGCGACATAAGCATGGACAAAGGTTCCAGGAGAAGATATGAACCAACACAGACAGAGAAAAGACTAAGAGCTCTAATCAATAGAAACGACTCAGCTCATGGAAAAGTAAAGCCACAATTTAAAACAAACAAGCATCCTAACTGGTCTTTTAATTAGCATCCTTAAAATGGCAGGGGAAGATGACCGTGAATAGAAAGGGACTCTTAGAGAGCAAGGATAAGCTCTGAGCTGTTTTAAACATATTATCATCAAAATAAAACACACACACACACACAGCAGATGCTAATTGATCAAATAGACAATATTCCCAGGTGAGGAGCAAGATGGTGAGATCAAAAATAAGAAACAGGGAGCTTAACCTATGCAGTCAACAGCTGGCTTCCAGTTGTTTTCAGAAGAACAAAGATAAAATTATTTCACAGATTCAAGGAAATGCTTCAAAGTGGAAGGACAGAGGCAGAGACTTCTGTTGAAAACCGACTAAAAGAACTTCACATAGTAGATTCTAAAAGGGCTTGAGACCTGTAATGAAAATCTAGCAGTCCAGTGGTGAAGGGCGATCTTCCACGTTTCCAGATGAGAAGGAGAAAAAAAAGAATGTTCTCAAAGAGGGAGAGTCAAGATTGGCTCACACTTTACAGCGCCCTGTACTTTTGGAGGCAGTGAAGGTCTTCATGGCTGAGAAAGACAGAGTCCCCACCAGATCACAGTCAAGTGTGAGGAGAAAAGGCTACCACATGCTTGTTTGCTCTCCTGTTTTCTTCTCTTTGAAATATTTAGACACAAGGGGCACTGAAAGTACACGTGATTCTTGTGTAACCTTTTGATCATTATGTCTTGATTCTATATTGTTGTGGAATATTAGTTTCAGACGTATTGCATCCATTTATGCTGTGGAATATTTGTTTAATGATGCAAAGTATATTGCATCCTTTTACGTTGCATTTGTTTAACTCTGTGAAGCTGTGTTACTCTGCCTGCCTAAAACACCTGGTTGGTCTAATAAAGTGCTGAATGGCCAATAGCTTGTCAGGAGAAAGGATAGGTGGGGGTGTCAGGCAGAGAGAATAAATAGGAGGAAAAATCTAGGGGAGAGTGTGAGGAGTGAAAAAATAAGAAGAGGACACCAGGGCCAACCACCCAGGCATAGAGTAAGAGGGAAAGAAAGATATACAGAATAAAGAAAGGTAAAAAAAACCCAGATAAAAATGTAAAGAGGAGCAGGATAATTTAAATTAGAAAAGTTGTCTCGAAACAAGCCAATCAAAGGCTGGGCATTCATAATTAAGAATAAGTCTCTGTTTATTTATTTGTGTGACTGGTGGTTGGCCCCCAAAGAGTAAAAAGCCAACTAACTATATAATAATGAGTTTGTGACATTTTAGTTCATATGTATGATGTATTTTGAACAAATACACTACCTTTACTCCCTCTTGTCCTTCCCCCACTTCTGCTGACCCCCTCCTCTTCCCCACTGGTTTCCCTTCTGTTCTCACAATTTTTCGGAGGCTGATCCACTGAGTTTAATGAAGGCTGCTTACATGAGCTGGGTGAGGGATGAGGTGCAGGAGTGCAGTTAACTTACCAGTAGCTCCATCACTGAATATCCTCCCTCTCTATCAACCTTCAGGGAGAGGTGGGGCCTTGCGAGCTCTGTCCTACTGCAGGACAGGATGCTGACACGCCCAGTCTTGCTCAGGAACTCACAGCTGCTCTGAGTTCATGGGTATAATGACAATGCTCTGCCCCTTGAAGATAGTATTCCACCAACAGAGGGAAACACGACCAAAACAAAACTAAACAAAACAAATATGCTTCCCGCCCTGTGTGTGTGTGTGTGTGTGCGTGCGTGCGTGCATGTGTGCATTGTGTGTGCGTGTGTGTGAGTGTGTGCGTGCATGTGTGCATTATGTGTGCGTGTGTGTGTGTGCATGTGCGCGTGTGTGTGCGTGTGTGTGTGCGTGCGTGTGTGCATTGTGTGTGCGTGTGTGTGTGTGTGCATGTGCGCGTGTGTGTGCGTGTGTGTGAGTGTGTGCATGTGTGCGTGTGTGTGCGTGTGTGTGTGCGTGCATGTGTGCATTGTGTGTGCGTGTGTGTGTGTGTGTGCATGTGCGCGTGTGTGTGCGTGTGTGTGAGTGTGTGCATGTGTGCATTGTGTGTGCGTGTGTGTGTGTGTGTGTGCGTGCGTGTGTGCATTGTGTGTGCGTGTGTGTGAGTGTGTGCATGTGCGCGTGTGTGTGCGTGTGTGTGTGTGTGTGCATGTGTGCATTGTGTGTGCGTGTGTGTGAGTGTGTGCATGTGTGCGTGTGTGTGCGTGTGTGTGTGCGTGCATGTGTGCATTGTGTGTGCGTGTGTGTGTGTGTGTGCATGTGCGCGTGTGTGTGCGTGTGTGTGAGTGTGTGCATGTGTGCATTGTGTGTGCGTGTGTGTGTGTGTGTGTGCGTGCGTGTGTGCATTGTGTGTGCGTGTGTGTGAGTGTGTGCATGTGCGCGTGTGTGTGCGTGTGTGTGTGCGTGTGTGCGTGTGTGTGTGCGTGTGTGTGCGTGTGTGTGCGTGTGTGTGAGTGTGTGCATGTGTGCGTGTGTGTGCGTGTGTGTGCGTGTGTGTGCGTGTGTGTGCGTGTGTGTGCGTGTGTGTGCGTGTGTGTGAGTGTGTGCATGTGTGCGTGTGTGTGCGTGTGTGTGTGCATGCACATGCCCCATTGTTTGTGCAGAGAACAGAGCACAACCTCCGGTGTCAGCCCTGGCCTTCCGCCTTGTTGGAGACGGACTCTCGTTCACTGCTGCATCTGCCAGGCTAGCTGGACTCTGAGCTTCTGGATTCTCCCCTGTCACCACCTCCTGTCTTACCACAGGAGTTTCAGACACTTGTTCCTCTGCCTGGATGTAAGTGGACTTAGCGGGATCTGAACTCAGGTCCTCATACTTGTACAGCAAGCCCTGTGCCTATGGAACCACATTCCCATCCTCCAGCTTGTATCCTTTCTGTCCCTTCTTCTGTGGTGTTCCTCAAGCCTTGGAGGGGGTGATTTAGAGGACCGGTCACTGACTCTTTGACCAGCTATGAGTCTCTGCGGTCACTACCACCCACTATAAGAACAAGCTTCTCTGGTCCAACCTGACACAAATCCATGAGGATAAATAGAAAGATTCAGAAGGCATTTTGAAATTATGTCCACTCAGCAAAGCAGCAATAGTATGTCTCTCTTAGGGCCTATGTACTCCGCAGCGTGAGCATTTGACCAGGTTTACAGTGCCAGACCTGAATCCTTTACTGTGGAGTAAGCCTCAGCTCCAACCAGGAGGAAGTTGATCACTTCCGTGACAGACTCTAAAGACACGGCCTCTGTGTCTGGGAACAGGACAGTGGGAGTTGAGGGAGGCAGTAAGACACCAGATCAAATAAGAACAGTCACACGGACACCTTCAGCTTGCAGAGGAAGCTGAAGGCTCATTGACTGTGTCACAATGATGTAAACTACCGATTATTGATTGAACAAAGATGGTGAAATAACTATATTAGGAGGATGTGGACAGGTAAGGAGGGACAGGGTGAGAGAGTTAAGTATTCATTCATCTTAACACCGTAATCGATAGATAATGTCGACAGTGGATAAATCAGGAAATAATAGTGGAGACACATTATCTGGCAATGTAGAAGGAACCAGAAGAAAAACCTGAAGGATGTTAAAAGTGCTGGCATCAGGGGAATGAAAATGGGGGTGGGAAGGGCAGGATAAAGGGCCATTGTTTCTTTCCTGATAAAATGTAATTTTAAAAAACATGTGCATGTATTGCACTGATAAAAAAAATAAAGCCAATAACAAAAAACAACTCGGGCTGAGGCATGAAAGAAACAATATGTAAATGACATCCGGGAGCCAATTTATTTATGATTAAGACACCTATGCTACATAACTGCAGACATTTTTTTTTTTAAAAAATTCAAATCCTCTGACAAATGAAAAATGGCTCCCTTAGAAAAGACGAGCCTGTAGCCAGTGGAATGAACTCCTTTCCATTTGCAGGAGAAAATTCATTGCTCATTATGAGAATCCCTACAGGGTGTCTCTATCAACCTCCACTCCGAGTTGTTAAAGTTAAAATTTAACAGTTTTAAAACTTTACAAAGACCATGAAAAGCTTTTATAACGCTGTAAATTCCAACCTGGGTGGAGGCACGGAGTCCATACAAATCCTGCTTCCCTTCAACTCCAAGTAAGCCAGCATGTAAATCCCCAAGGATCAAGACGAGTCTTTAAAAGTGAAATACTCTCACCTCTGTCGAAGCCGCTGCGCACACACAGGCCGGCAAGAAAGGGACTCTAAATTCCACTCAGCACGCGCACACACCCAGATATGTCTCCCAAAGGGCTGGCCTATCTAGGAAATTTTGGGGCCACATTACATGGAATACATGTTCCTGTCTGCCAGAGTGAGTCATTCTTGTCTCCAAAATGTGGTGCACATCACCAGGTGCGTGGTACACATCACCAGGTGCATGGTGCACATCACCAGGTGCGTGGTACACATCACCAGGTGCGTGGTACACATCACCAGGTGCGTGGTGCACATCACCAGGTGCGTGGTACACATCACAGGTACGTGGTACACATCACCAGGTGCGTGGTACACATCACCAGGTGCGTGGTGCACATCACAGGTACGTGGTGTACATAAGAGGGCTGCGTGACAAAGACCTGGAGCTGAGCTGACTCATGTGGTGGGAACGTCCTGCCTTCAGTTCTAGAGGGTGGATTTTCAAATCAGAGCAGGTGAGAGGTTTCTCCCCCTGAAGTTTCTCTGCTGTGTTACATATTTTTTGTGCTGTCTGTCCCAACATCTCCACTTTTCTTTATAGAGGGCCCCTTAGGAAAGTTCTTAAGGACACTAGCCTCATTGAACTCAAGCCCCTAGACCACATCTTATATTCTTGTTTAACCTAACTATTTCTTTAAAGGTCCTGTCTCCAATACAGTTGTGTGTGTGTTTGTGTAAACATGCATATGTGTACACGTGTGTAGATGTATTTATATCTACAAAAATCTGGGGGAAAGAGAACACAATTTATCCATAACACAATGTATGGGCAAAACACTTTCTGAAAGTAAATTATGCTTAACTCTCATAGGGACCAAATGACCAAAAGACCCTTTTTCAGATCCCTTAGAAGTGCATTCCTAAATCTGGAACCTTCTGTAAAGCTATGTCCTAAAAGCTGCACCTCTAGAAAACCAGTTGTCATTGTCATTTGACGCCCCAGGCTGCCACAGAGGAGAGAGCCACCAGAGAGTCATGCTGCAGGATGGTCTCAGAGTACAGACACACATTCAGACGGTGTCTTAAAAGAGACCTGCTTTCCTAGACCTCATTCTGAGACATAGGGAGACCCGAGCAGAATTTCCTGTTTCCATTTTCCACAGAAACTCTCGAGGCACACTGTGGCCCCCAAATTGTAAGAGGGATCCCGATTCTCTGGTAGATGGAGACCAAACGGGAATACTTAGACACTAGTGTGGGTGAGCGGTTGCTTGTTGTGTTGCTGAGCTGGAATTGCATTTAAGTAGCCGTAATAGCTTGAAAATGGGTTATTTGTTCAACCAAACTCAGGGTGGGGAGGTAACATTCATACCTTGGGAAAGAGGACACTAGCACCATATCTCATAGACAAAGCCCAAAACATTTTTACATCGATTTCTGTAGACAAAATCCACAAATAATTCCCCAAACTTAAAATAGCATAAATTAGCCATGCAGATATGTCATTTAGAAGCATTGTTGGGTAAATTCCAAACTAATCGGTTAACTCGGGAGGAGGAAGAGCTGGGAGAAAGACGTGGGTAAGGAAGTTGCTACTTTATATTAGGTTTTCACCCACATACCTTACAGCAGTGGCTCTCAGCCTTCCTAATGCTGTGACCCTTTAACACAGTTCCTCACGTTGTAGTGACAACCCCAACCATAAAATCATTTTGTTGCTACCTCATATTTTGCTACTGTTATGAATCCTAATGTAAATATCTGATATGCAGGATGGCTGATATTCGACCCTTAAATGGGTTGGTTATGCCCCACAGGTTGACAACCAGTACCTTAAAGCATAACTGATGTTTTCTGTTTGGGGCACTGTGTAAGTTGGATTTGAAATAAATAAAATAGGAAAGGAAAAAATGAAAGTGAAATAAATCACACCGTCCTAGCTTCGTGGATCACAAGATGACCAAGACAACAGTTCTGGACAGAACAGCTGCAATAGGAAACACGGGGAAGAACAGCATGCCTGCCTACCAAGATTGGAGTAAGAAAGTCTCTCACTGAGGACTGCCGACATTTCCCATGTTCCAGATTTGCCGCGTGCCATGATAGTCATTTCCTGTTTGCACAGATCTTATATTCTAGTTGAGTAGATGAAAAAGAACCACATAATCTAATAAAAAAAATTTTCCCCACACTATCGCTTTGAGGGCAATAAAAGAGAACGAGTTTGAGAGGAGAAGAGAGGAAGGGGCGATTCTTAGACCGATGGCATTTTGGAAGAAATGAAGCTTAGACTCAAGCAACGGAGGGCTGAGTTGTGGGAAGGGAAGAGTTACTAGAATGTTCAAATGCCCTGTGTTTGGCAATGGCTTCTGTATGTGAATAATGACCAGGAGACCAGCGTGCCTGGATCATAATGAAGACAATGAGGAAAGCTTGGAGAGAGAAGCCACATCCTCCCCCGTGTTTAGATGCTCATAAGGCGCAAGACTAGAACTTAAATTTGATGGGCAGGATTGGCAGAGGAGTTGGCTTGTTTGTTGTGTGTATGTTTTAGGATTGGGTCACCCTACATAGCCCAGGTTGTCCTTGAACTTGTGAGCCTCTTGCCTCTGCCTCTCAACCGTTGGGATTATAGGTATGTACCTCCATGCCCAGATCAGCAGAGAAGCTTTGAAATCTGATTTCTGCTTCTAAAAACATCAAGGTGTTGAACCAATGTGGAACTGGGAGGCGAAAGAAGGAGGAGGCAGGAACAGGACAGCAAGTACACTTTAAAGATTCGCGAACTTTTAGAGAGGATGAGATAGGCAGATGGATGGCTACACAGACAGACAGACTGACTGACAGATAGATGATAGATAGCCCCAGGGTGCAGATTTGAGCAGGGAATCCTGGGTAGAATCGCAAGGCACAGCTAGGAGGCCCAGTAGGGGCAATTTCAGAGCAAGATGGGGAGAAAGAAAAAACACTCCCTCTGCAGCTAGTCTCCCCAAATTTCCCGGCTTGCTTTAACATATATGAACAGAAGCTCAGGTGGGGGCAGCCGAGGCATCAGAGTGATTAGGCAGGGTATAAAGACTTGTTAAATTGCTCTAAAGTCAACCCATCTCCATCCTGGCTTTCACCACCCTCGACATGAACGTGTAACCGAGCTTGTAAATAACTGTGCTCGGAGGCAGAGCTGGGAATTACGCCCCTCCAGACAGCCATTCAGAAGCTGAGAGAATAGGGCCCACTTGCTGTAATGCTATGCATTAAAAAGCACTTAGGCTGCTAAAGCCGGCATTAGAATTGCACATCAACTTTGCTGTCATGCTCTCAATGGGACTCTGGAGTCCAAGTGGGACTCTCGGAGTCTGCAGAGGGGAGAAAAGCCATTGCAGGTCGTCTCTCTTCCTTAGTCCCCCCAGCAGCAGCACCTCTCCGCTGTGGAGAATCCCCTCCATAAATGGGGAGAGAAATGAGCTTATTTTTAAGCGAAGATTAAACTGGGTCCATAGTGTGCAAGGGTGATGGGCCTTCAAAAGAAAGGAAATGAATTCAAGCCATGACAGCACATACATCCAAAGGTGGCAGGAAGGGGTGGTTCAGGTGCTCCTGGGAGCTGAGAGACACCCTGGGCAGAGTGTCCCCCACATAGCAAGCTTTAAGTGAATGAATGAATGAGTGAGTGAGTGAGTGACCCACACATTTCCATCCAGCTCAAGCCTCAACAATCTTTTATTCTTTCAGTTTTTGTTTAAGTGTTAAATGAGCTTCTGGACTAAGGTGAGACAGAGCGTCTTAGGGGTTAGAGAAAGCGGTTGACCCTCACCAGTGAATTTGACAACACACACAAACAGCTTCCATTCCTTCTTAGAAATTTAGTTCCTTCTGGGACCCAAAGTCTGGAAAGATCCAGGACCCTGCAGAAGGAAGTGAGTAAAGACTGAATAGCTAATTTGGAACATCTCTGTTGAGCCCAGTCCACAGTAGGGAGGTGACTGTATCCAGCCGAGGGCGTGGTGGAAATGCCGCTTTCCTGTGAGGCCAGCTCTTGTTCACTGCTCTTCAGTTCTCATGCAGAAGAAGAAACCTAGTTACTGTTGGCTTCCCAAGGATAAGTGGGCAATACTTAAGGGCACGGTACTTCAGGTTTAAAGTATGCAGACCTTCTCATGGGAGAGAGTAAGCGTGCAACAAAACCCAATAAACACAACACACAGAGTCCCAAGCAGTTGCCCCAGGCTCTTGTCACTAAAAGGTGTGTCACCGGGCTTCATTGAGTTTCAACAATGTAACTGTTCTGTAAGTTTTTCTAAGTTAGCATACAAAGCAAGGGAGTCACCATGTCATTTTCATAATCCCTGTCATCTTACTCTGTCCATATTCATCCCCTCCCCCACTGCCCTCTTTTCATCCCACCAGCCTCTTCTTACTACTGCCCGCTTCCCCCAAACACGGCCCCCTTCCCTTGGTGTGCTTTCATTTCACATGTATTCCTCTGTTTTCTTCTTTTCCCTCCCTCCTTCCTCCCTTAATGTTATTTCTGCCCACACCCCCTTACACAAACACACCCACTTAAGTCTAGAGTCGACATATGAGACTCTTATTTCATTTAGAGTAATGAATTTCAGTACATCCGTTTTCCAGCAAATGTTGTGATGCTATTTTTTTCTTCATGGTTGAATAAAACACCATCATGCATCAGTACCACATTTTCTTCATCTGTTCATCTGCTGATGGACATCGAGACTGGTTCTGTTTCTTAGCTACAGTGAATAGTGAAAAGTTGAACTGGAAATGGCAGAGCTGGGTCATGTGGTAATTCTCCTTTTAGATGTTGTTGGTTTTTGGAGCCTCCATGCTGACTTTCAAAGAGGCTGACCCAACTTATCTTCCCATTAGCTATCAATAAGTCTTCCTCTTTCCTTACATTCTCAACAGCATTTTTTTGTCATTTGATGTCTTTTGAAAATTGCATGTGTATGGATGTTTTGGCTGCATGTATCTCTGTATGCCATGCATACCTAGTACCTGCAGAGGCCAGAAGGGGATGTTGGACCTCCTGGAACTAGAATTACAAGTGGTTGTGAGCTGTCGTGTTGGTGCTGTGACTCGAACCGGGGTCCTCTGGAAGAACAGCTAGTGCTCTTAACCACTGAGCCATCATTTGATTTCTTGATGATAGATATTCTGACTATGAGAAGATGGAACGAGTTTTGCTTTTCATTTCCCTGATAGCTAAGAATGTTTGCCCCCCCCAATATTTATTGGTCATTTATATTCTACTTTGGAAGTAATTGACCTATTTATTGATTGTATAATTTGTTTTGGGTATTTACATTTTTGAGTTCTTTATGTATCCTAGCTATTAATCCCCTGTCTAATGTGTGGCTGACAGTTTTCTCCCATTCTGTCAGCCTTCTCTCTCTTCTGGTGGCTGCCTTTGCTTGCAGAAGCTTTTGATTACATGTAATTCTATTGGTCAGTTCTTAAGATTATTTGCTATACTATTGCTCCCCTCCCCCAAAAAGTCTTTGCCTATTTCTATATCTTGAAGCATTTTGTCTATTTTTCTCTGTGAGTTTCAAAGTTTGGGGTCTTACTTTTAGGTCTTTGATTCATTGTGAATTGATTCCTGTGCAGAGTGAGAGATATGGATTGAATTTTATTCTTCTACGGGGATTCTTCTATCCAGTTCCTCCAGCTGCATTTTTCCCCCAATGTGTGTTTCTGACAACCTTGTTGAAAAGCAGTGAGGCTATAACTGTGGGCGTCTACTTTGTGCTCCTCTACTATATTTCATTGATTTACATGTCTGTTTTCGAACATGTAGGTATTTACAATTCATATAATATACATATATATACATAACAAATTAAAAATACAAAGATTAAAGAAAATATTAGAGAAAATGTCTGGAGTTAGCTAGATAGATAATGGCAAGCTCTATGAAAAATGAGCTAGCGAGATGGCTCAGTGGGCACAGATGTGTGCCACACAGGTCTGGAGAGCTGAGTCTGACCCCTGGAATTCATGAAAAGATGGAAGGAGGAAACAGACTCCCCAATTTTTGCTCTAACCTCAGTATACATTCCATAGTACACACTTCCACACACATGTATCAGGAGCAATGCAATAATAATTCATGAGTTTTTTTTTTAAAGAAAAGCTCCTGTTCTGTTTGTGTATCGAATAAAGATACAGGAGGAGGAGACAGAAGAGGGAGAAGATAGAAAGTGGGATCACCCGTTAGCAAGATCCATTAAGACAAGACAGCATGCCAAATTGCCCAGAAATCTGGCACTGAAATGTCAAAGTGTTCTAGACATTGCTGTAGGGTTCTAAAATGATCTATGCCTTGATTTGGGTGGCGGTGACACAGGTATGTAGTTGCACAAATATTAACCTTCTCACTCAAGTGTTACATACTTAATAATTATCTGTACATACATTAAATCACCGTTTCTCAAGACCCTAGACAATAAGTAATTTGATTCTAGAAAAATTCAATTACATGGAACATCTCTTTTCCCAGGTTTGCCACCTCACGAAGAATCATCTTCCTGCTCATATGTGTTAATTATAAAGTAGCAGCCACTGACAGAGCATTTACCAAGCACCGTACCCTGTGCTAATTGCTACATAATTAACTCATTTAATCTTCACAAATGTCACGTCCTTAGGAAAACTGAGGTTCATAGAAGCCAAAGCGTAAGCTCCATGGCAACGGCAAACCAAACCTGAGACTGTGGCCTGCTTGTCTCCTGCAGTGTTGCATTCCCAGCAAGTAGGCTGGTGTGTGCAATACGGCAAGTGCTCAGTGAACATCAGTGAAGCCACAGCTGGTTTGTCTTATCCAACATCAGGTAACTAATGTTGGGAGAGCCAGGTTTGGGTCTTGATTATGACTCTAAAGCCAAAACGCTTAACCATTTCATGGCATGCATCCTCAAACAACACCGGTGTCTACATGCCAACTTAAGAGTTGTTGAAAGTCAACTTTTGACTATCAAACTGAGGCATACAGGAAATTAAAGCATAGCTGCTATTTAAAAGATTATAGTAAAATTGACACCCACATGCCCATGATAGCTAAGAAATACCACCATCAGTTTTTTAGGAGCCTCATGTCTCCCTCCACAGACCTCTAGCAGTAACCACACCTAAATTCTATGTTTATCAGTCATTTACCTTTCTGGGTTGCTTTAAGACAGATATAAATTCTTTTAATACTACAATATTTTTGTTTAAGAAACACAATTATGATATTAACAGACAAGAGCGTTACTTAAAATTATGATTAAATGCTATGAAATTCATTTCTCTTTACAAAATCTTAACCTTAGGAGTAGCTTTTTTTCTTCAATCTTCTCTCAATAACACTGCTCTCTTTTCTTGTGAAAACCAAATCACATGTTGGCACATTATATTCTTTCTCTGTGCAGATGTGAGTAAGCAGCACTACTATACCAGTAGACTTACTGTGCAGACAGTGGCTCTGTTTCACATGTGACTTAGTGTCCTGTGGTTTAGAGTGTGATAAGGATCAGTTCTCTTAAATTCTAGAACACTTAATTAAATATTCCTAAGAAGTGAGCTAATGAAGCTATGATCTCTTCCACACACTGGGATGGAACTTGCTTATTATCCCTGAGCCCAGAGTGTAGGACTTAAGATGTTGAGGTTCGCCTTGTGCAAAGGGCTTTCTGATTAGCTTACATCTGTCAAGGTGCTCACACCCTACCGTTTCAGATCTGTCAGGGGGGATCCTAGACATCATTGAATCCATCTCTTTTGAAGGACAAAGAGGCCGAGGCCCAACATCAGTGAATGAACTCTCCATAATCAGAGTGCTGCTAGTGACATGGCCAATGAGGACTGAGGTCCTTTCCATCTATCTCTTTCCTTCCACTTTGGGCGGAGTGAAGAACCACAAAGCTACCTTGCTTATCATATAGACTCCAGCCTCCAGGAAATACCAGAACCTTCCAGCCTTGGTTTTCACCTTGCTATTCTTCTTCTTACATTTCTTAGTGTCAAAATCATCACCAGCCACATGTAGAAAGAGGCACTCCTACGAAAGGTCCGGGAAACTACAGGAGCATTAGGTTTAATCAATACACAGTGAAGTGATGTGGGATTTCTCTCTGTATGCTGTGATTACCGTTAATGAATAAAGAACTGCTTTGAGCCTATAGCAGAGCAGGGCGGGGGCAGAGCAGAGCTAGGCAGGGAGGACTGGACTGAATGCTGGGAGAAAGAAGGGTGGAGTCAAGATAAGCCATGTAGCCCCACTGGAGACAGACACTGGGAACTTTACCTGGTAAGCCACAGCCATGTGGTGATACACAGATTAATGGAGATGGGTTGAATTAATATATAAGAGTTAGCCAATAAGAAGCTAGAGCTAATGGGCCAAGCAGTGATTTAATTAATACAGTTTATGTGTGATTATTTCCGGGCTAAGCTAGCTGGGTGGCTAAGAACCAACAAGCAGCCTGCTGCAACAGTGAAGCTTCCACTGCTGTGGAATTTTCTACAGGGAGAGGAAGGTGGATTGGTCCCTTGTGGTATCTGAAAGTTCCATCTCCAAAATGGGGTAGCATCATGCGATCCTTCGTGTAGGCAGCTCCACATATGGATCCTGTTTGTTTCAGAAAGTCACTGGTTTGAAATGGGAACTGTGTTTTCCCTAGGAAGACAGTTCTGGGTATCTTCAGTAGAAGCTTCTTCTAGAGCAGGCTTTGGTCAACTCTTCTCTAACAGTTACCCCAATCCCACTCCCTAATCCATAGACTCTCTTCCCAAGAAGCATTCTTACTTTTTAAGTCAGATAGTGCTTGAGGCACTGTTCTTTCTTGATTTGTGTTCCTGACCTGCAGCCCAATGGGAAGGAAAACCAGGAATAACACCTCCATGCATACCTTAGATAAACATGCATACCTTATATATTCAGAAGAGCTATTGTTTGTTTGTTTGGTTTTAAAATTAGAGAGATATAGAATTAGAGTCATGACTTCTTAACAAACATGAGATGGAACAGGCAGAAACAGCCCCTGACATCCAGTGCCATCCTCAAATGTCCCTCATCTAGTTAAAAGGAAGCCTTTATAAAGCCTAGCATCCTCTCCCCTCAGGCTGTGAAGTCTGACTCAACACTGGAAGGAGTCACTACTTGATCTCTTAGAAATCTTCTAAAGTCTGATAGTCAGAGGCCAGGGGTGGATCACGGTTGCCTGAGACATTACTTCCATCTTTCACTTTGTTTTCTCCCTGAAAATTTTTATCAAATTAGGCACCTAGTCCTTTAAAAATACGATTATCGAGGACAGATCTGAATTTTGAAGCTGCGCGATGGTTTCTGTTTCTGTTTTGACGGTAAGCAGCAGGTAGCTTTTTCTCTGCTCTTACGACACTGGTTTTAACTTTAGTGAGTCATCCGGTCTGTTACTTCCTACACTGTGGGCATTTATCAGCCCAGCTGAATTTTATGATTTAAGATTTTAATAATCGCCCTTCAAAGTATCACCATCTCTCTCTACCCACTGAGTTTACTCAGTAGGATGTTGGTAAATATTTAACAAGCCGCTGGGAGGTGGCAGGGGAGGGGATGCTTTGTACGTTTGATGATTTCCTTAGTGTAAAATGTCCATGTGTAGATAATTTGAAGGTATCACCGAGGGTGTCCTTGACGAGGACAAGCTGATACAAACTAGCTTCAGTATAGCACAGAGGGATACAAACCCACATTGCTGGAGAAGCCCAGTTTAACATTTTTTCCCCCTAGCCTATGCCCTCATGTGTCGGAGCAGAAAGTAGAGGACAGAAGACTCCAAGCAGGTTAGCATCTCTACAGTGAAGGATGTACTTGTATTGGCTCCCTATTCGAACTGGAACAGTAACAGCTTCCTACCTGTGGGTTAAGCAACAAAAATGTATTCTGTTACTGCTGTGGAGGCCAAAAGTTTTAAAGTGTATTTTACAGAACTAAAATCATCATCCAGAAAAAGTTTTATGCGCCCTTGGAGAATTTAGAAACAAGCAGTTTCCGAACCTTTTCTGAAGTCCGAATCTATAATAGTCTCCTTTCTCAGTTCATAGCCCCTTCCTCCATCTTCAAAGTCAGGGCTGTGTCTCTTCTCTCTTTCTCTCTACAGCTATTTGATTTCTCCCCAAGGCCACCAACTCTTCTTGCTCAAGTCCCTGATGCCTCCTTCTTACAAAGGCCCCGTGACGACAGTTAGGGCTTTCTGGTATAACCCAGGATAATTCCCCCACCTCAAGAATCCTGAATTTAACCACATCGTCAGGCTTCCTTTTGCCATAGATTTCACAGCATGAATTGGGCATCACTGGGGGACATTATTGAGGTTCAAATGGATGAAGAAGGTAGAGAGAGAATCTGGGAGATCAAATTGAAAGTATTGTGCATAATCTGCCTTACTGCCTGAGAATATCCATTCTTGTCCTCCATTCGGATAAAAGTTCATGTCTCAGACATACATGGGAATTATTAAAGTCCCACAAGACACTGGAATAATGCCAATTTTGTTATTTTCTACCAAGTCTTTCATACCGGTAGTGTTGGTGGGAGGCGATCAGTGTGGAACATAGCTTATAGAGGTCCCATGTCTGCAGCCGACCCTGAGACCCATGTTGAAGATGCCAGATCTAAAAGAGCCAGAGTTCCTGCTGCTTCTGAGGCACGCATGGCTAGTATACAGCATGGCGACGTTGGTGTGGTGAGGCAGGGGATGTTTCCTGGGCTGTCAGTATAGCTGAAAAGCAACAAGAGTTGCTCGCCTTCTTGGAGGTTTCCACTGATGCGGTTCCCACAAGAGCATGAGGCAAGAGTCCTGTCAATCTTATGACCCCGAAATAAAAGGCACCAGCCTTGGGTGTGAGCTGGGAGTGTGAGGAAATCTGCCCAGAGGTCAGAGGTTTCTCTGTCCTCGTCCTCCATTGGCAGCATGTCACCAAGTGCTGCGTGTCAGCTCCTAAACATCTCTCAGCTCTAAACCAGTTCGCTCAGTTTCTTTTTATTTAAATTTTTTCATATATGGATTTTGATCATGCTTTTCCCCTTCCCCAACTCCTCCCCAATCCTTCTCACTCAACTTCATAGGGAAAATCCATTTTCTCTAATGGAGTGTCATTGGGTATATCTTGATCATATTGATTTGAATTTTATTTATTTGTATTCATGGTTTACATTTCCAACTTTATATTGCTGCTTAATTTGTCTTGCTTATGAACAAACACAAGCAGAGCTCACCTTTTAAACTCATTCACAGTCCGAATTTTATAGCCTGACTCCAGGTTTTTGCATTTTAAAACTTTTTTTAATTTTGAGATTATAATATAATTACATTTCTCTCCTCCCTCCCTTCAAACCTTCCCATATATGGCTCCTTGTTCTCTTTTATAGCATGGCCTTTTAAAAAATTAATTATTATTGCATACATATGTATATATGTATATAGATACATAGTCCCAAGAATTTCATTTGTATAAACTGTATTTACATAATTTTCACCCTTCTGAATTGTTCCCCTTCTACCACCTGGTTCCTAAACAGCACTAACTGTAGTGATCTTTCTTCCCCCTCTAGCCAATAAACAGTAAACTTGTTGAGGCACAAATCGCGTTGTAGTCTGTGCTGCCCCTGACTCCAAATCTTCCAGTGTGCTCTGTTTGCTTTTAGCCACAGCCGCTGGAGGTCACCTTCCTGCCCACCTCTCCAGCCTCTTTTCAAACCACATCCTTTCCTGAACACAAAGCTCCAGGCACTTCTTTGCAGAGTTTAATTTCAAACTCGCTTGCATGCTATTCTGAATAATGAGCTGTAAGTAAACATGAGTTCAGGAACATGTCCTGCTAAACCCAGCATTTTACATGGACCAGAATATAGCAGATGCTCAGTAAAGAGCAGGGATGCAAAAGTAGCAGGGAAAAGGGGCATTCAGCTAAGACCTAGACTTCTATCAGTGTGAAGAGGGACATTCAGCTAAGATCCAGACTTCCATCAGTATCAGGGCCTCCTCCTCTGCAGTTTCTCCAAGGCCTTGCAGCAAATCTGTTGCCTGGACAAGAGTTGGTGCTGCAACGCAATAGCCTTGGCTTTCACACGATTTGAGTGATAGTCACATTGCTAACCCAGTAATCAACCCAAAACTTCAAAAGGAAAATACTTTATCAATTCGTCATTTAAGTTCCCAAAGATAAACTACACTGACAAGGACTGCAGACTATTTATTGATTTCAAAACCTCCCTTAATTTTCTTCTATTGGAACAGAAACGTGTGGTTTTTTTTGCTCTGTTGTGCTTTGGTTTTGTTGCTAGCATTTAATTTAAAACTCAATAGGAGAAGATCCAAAGACACAGACACACCAAGCTACCAGAGGTAGTCTTTTTAGTCTTTTATTAATTCCTGGATGCTTAGGATCAACTGCAATTTGTTCTAATTTATTTCTCTTTAAGATGCAAGCAGGACTTTACAAATAAATCTTCTAGATGCTTTAATTTCATACGGGCTTTGGCCTGTATTGAGAATTGCAGGACTTTGGCCAGCAGGGCTTCAAAGACCTTGAAGGGCAATGCAGAGCAATCTCTCACCTCTAAATTGACTCCCTTTTGATAGAAATGGGAGAGGTTAAAGTTTCCTCCTAGGAATTCTACCTAGTGGCAGCATTTACTGAGCAGTTACTACCTGCCAGGCACTGTCATCGCCCTTTTACCTAGATTTTATTACATTGATTTTTCCAGTGTTGCTTTTTCTCCAGAGGGGGACGCTAACTGCTCTCCACACCACGGGGCTGTCACTACCGGGAAAGTCCCACTCTTTTCCTTGTCTCCAGCAGGCTGTCAGTCTGCCTTCTTCAACTTCCTCTGCCACACCTTGCCACCATGCCTTACCCATTGAATATTATTTGATGCAAGTTAAAAATATCTAAAAATTTGACTTTAAACTATAAGCTGTCAAGTACAGGGATGACTTGTTTCAGGTGGAAGAGAAAAGAAATGAGAAGGGAAGAGGAAAAGGGAGGAGATGAGAAAAGCAAACCAAGGAAAATGAGAGAATGAGGACACTTACCCGAAATATTTAGAAGAAAATACAGAGGAATCTCAATCTGTCCCATGCTATTTTAAATGCAGGGTTGACCTTTGTGGATATTAGTGGACAGCTCAGCAGTAAACAGGGGTTCAGTTAGGGTCTGACGCAAACTTGTCTGCCCTTCTCCTTGCCCCAACTCCAGAGTCAGCGGGGGCTTCTATGCAGACAACCATATAGTTTTATTTTTCAAGACAGGGTTTCTTTTTGTAGCCTTGATTATCCTACCCTGGAACTCCCTTTGTGGTTCAAACTCACAAAGATCTGCCTCCTGAGTGCTGGGATTAAATGCGTGTGCCACAACTTCCCGATTCTCAGATTTTTTTTTTTTACCCATAGAACCTACTTCTTGACCACATGACCCTATTTTAGTGAAATGACACCCTACCTAGACAGTGAAGACTGTCTGCCTTATGAGAGTGCCTTAGAACTAGAAGTGTGCCCAAACTCACAGACACCTACAGGTGAACAGCAAGCACTAGACATTGTGCTATTGGATCATGCTTCTCTCAGATCTCAATTTGATAGGCCATCTTCTTAAAATCAATCTGCTTATCACTGCTCATTTTTGAAAATACTGAGATTTTATTTGAAAAGGATAATATTTTTGGGTAAATATAATGTATTCCGTGGTGAAACGTGGAAGAATAGGATGAAACCAGTGTGCCAACACTGCCAAGAAGTCTCAGTGCTTAGCTGCCCTGCTGCCCTGCTATGTCCAGACAACTTTGTTTTTTTTTTTTTTTTGTACAGACAACTTTGAACCTAGGTGATTCCCCATAAACATGGGGCTGGGCATGGAACAGAAGCCCAGTATTGTTGGTAATAATAATGATGATGGATTATTCTTAGAAAAACAAAAGAGTTGTGACCAGTTGGAGTTCCTGAGTGGCTCACACTGTTCTGGTCATCTCCACAGGTCCTGTAAGGTGTGAACCCACTGCCGTATCCAGAAAGTGCCATTAGTGGAGATGATGTGATTTTCCTCTGATGTCCTGTACAACTGCTACAGTGTTCACCACACATATCAATGAGAAGTTTAGTTCTATTGGGGAGCATTAAATACTTAATGTTAGCCTCAGGATATAAGTTTTTTATAAAGATTCATTTTTATTGGGCAGCAGTGGTGCAAGCCTTTTATCCTAGCACTTGGGAAGCAGAGGCAGGCAGATCTCTATGAGTTCAGGGCTAGCCTGGCCTACAGAGTAAGCTCCAGGACAGCCAAGGCTACACAGGGAAATCCCATCACAAAAAAAAAAAAACGAAAAAAATAAATAAGTAAATAAAAATAAAGACACACACACACACACGGTCAATCCTGCAATTTGTTTTGATTTTGATAAACCCAGTTTGGCAGAGTCATTGAAAAAAACTCCTGCGTAGTCTTTATTTAATACCAATATAGAATTAGTATCTGGTACCCAGTTATGCAGAAATTATGCATTTTTGTGGACTGTCTGGATATTTTTACAAGCTTGCTCTACGAATTGTTCACATTTCAAATACAATTTTCTAGTGGAGAATTCACCCCAGAACACACCATCTGAGGTTGTTGTCTGTCAAGGACATCCTGGTGTGGGCACTGTGTCTCAGTTGGCCACATGTCTTTCTTGGGGACAACCTTCAGGCATGCATGCCTCTTTTCCCCAAGTGACAGGCACAGTCCTTACAAGACGAGAGGAACATTTGCAAACGGTCTATAAAGGATAGTTTTATCTTAAGAAAGGTGATTTTACTATCCCCAGAATCTGCATGCCAATTCAAGCAAACTTTGGAATTTTCTTACATTACTAAATCCTGCATCTTCTATCACCAGCTTTAGATCCAGCTTTCATTGGGAGACATCTTTTTCTACAACATTCAAAAGGGACGTTAGCTTTCACAATAGAAACTGAAACCATTATTTTAAAAGGCAGACCACAGAGCCGGAATGCTACAGCTGGTGCTTGCCTTTCCAGTGAACCGTTTTTGTCAGGGTAAATCCAATCTCAAAGCGTACCAATTCTCACACCATACAATGTCGCAACGCTTCTGTTCTACTTCCATCATCCTTCAGTCCGTTGTGTTACTCTCATAAATTGTCCAACTCTCGTGTTAGTCTTGGTTTATTTAAGAGCTCAGAGACGTGATAAGCAGGCACTATCAATTGTTTACTCCAGGCCTTCTTGACATCTTCAGATATCTGAGGACCCTATCCACCTAGAATTCAAAGAACAGAAGAGACAAAACCTCTGTTGTGCCTGGACTTGGGAAAAAGCAACTCCATTTGGTGATGAAGTCACAGCGTTCAGCATGACCACTAGGTGGCAGCGTTTCCCCGGGATGTTAATGGAGCCTTGCTCTTCCTGGGCGACTTGAGGCAGAGCTAAGGAAATATTTTAAACACCGATAACCGTCAAAAAGACAAGAAGCCCTGAAGTGAGGAGGGCTGCGAAAGAAATTCAAGAAATGTCAGGAATCAGAAATCTGGGCCCGATTTCAAGAGCCGGGTTTGCAGAAACACTAAAGCTGTATATGCTCAGAGACTGGTTATGTCTGAAAGAAGGGAAATTTTTGAGCCCTTCTGATTTTTTAATTAAGTTTTTTTATGGCTTATCTTCTTATCATTTTTTAAGAAATCAAGCTGAGATGAAGGATTTATTTTAAGAAGAAAGTTTCAGGATGAACCCATGTATACCCTGGGCATGCTTTCTGAGTCAAAGACTTGATGGGTAGAAGATAATTTTTTAAAAGACTAAATTAAAACACACACACACACACACACACACACACACACACACACAATTATCTTTTCCTTCTTTAAGTTCTATTTATTCTTTGGAGTGATATTAGATTTTAGCATCACTTACAGTGCCATTGGAGATGGCAGTTTCTTTTCTGGTTTGTGTGTGTGTGTATGTGTGTGTGTGTGTGTGTGTGTGTGTGTATGTGTGTGTATGTGTGTGTGTATATGTGTGTGTATGTGTGTGCGTGTGTGTATGTGTATGTGTGTGCGTGTGTGTATGTGTGTGTATGTGTGTGTGTGTGTGTGTGTGTATGTGTGTGTGTGTACACGGAATTGAATCCCAGCCATGTGCTTGCTAGGTTAGCACTCAGCCACTGAAATACAGCCACAGTTTTTTTTTTTTTGGTTTTTTTTTTTTTTAGGTCAAAGGTGCTTCTTTATTAACCAGTAGTAATAAAACATATTCCTGCAGAGGGGAATCTCACATAATCTCCCCCTTTTTGTCTAAATAAAAAG
This sequence comes from Microtus oregoni, assembly GCF_018167655.1. NCBI lineage: Eukaryota > Metazoa > Chordata > Mammalia > Rodentia > Cricetidae > Microtus > Microtus oregoni. The sequence continues at coordinate 24,064,928 of NW_024543087.1, read as the reverse complement.
GAAGATCTTAACTTTAATATAGTAAAATTACATATAACCAAACAATTATTAAACAAGAATTATAGTTAGAATATTTAGTCTAGGCCTGGAGGGATGGCTCAGCCGTTAAAGGCTAGGCTCACAACCAAAAATATAAGAATATTTAGTCTATTTGTATTAGGCAAAAAATAAAATATTATATCTATCTTTGACAGCCACAGTTTTAATGTCTTCTCAGTATCCTTGGATTCTATGATTTGGATGTAGGTTTTTAGTACTTGGGAGGAGTGTGTGTGTGTGTGTGTGTGTGTGTGCGCGCGCATGGCGCTCAAGTTTGTGTTTGTATTCTTTGCTTTCAAATCTGCAGTTCCTGTTTCTTGTTTTTTGTTTTTTTTTTGTTTTTATTTTTGTTTTTTGATCCTCCTAGTCCCCTAGAGTTCCTAACACTTGGTACCTTCAGGTAGGTTCCAGCAGTCCCAAATAGACCATGTTGGTTCTATTTCCCACAAAATAGGATCCTAATCCCCTTGATTAAGACAGATGTGTTACCAGGGAAAACTGGAAACATCCTATCATGCTTTGACAGGGCTGCTTGACTCGGGTGATGTCACAGTGTATATCCTTAAGTCCGGGGCTGGGGACCAAGAGTCAAAGGAAAACACCAACAAAGATCTTTTTAAAAATCATGTAACATTAGACTAAAGAAATGAAAGATAACAGCATTTATTGTTGACATTATCAATAAGAATATCCCCTTCAAAAGACCCTTGAAAACAAAGTGTGAAGGACTCTAAAACACACCCAGGCTTTGAGTCATTGAGAATATTAATGAGAACCGATGTGGAGAACAGTTGAACAAGGAAGAGCCAAGCACGAAACACCTACTAAAGCCTTCTCACTTGTACCAGTTCTTCAAATGAAGTAATCCATCAGGTACCTCTCTCTTTGAAAGAGAGCTATCTGCAATAGTCTTTGAGTGTTATCTGTAACTCTGAAGAGATGGAAAAGAAGCCAAATGTTTTAGTCATTATTAAATAAAAGTCCGTCTAGCTGCTGGGTGAAACATCAAACAACATCAAGCAGAATCAGCACTGAGTAGCACAGAAGGCCACTCACTGTGTGGCTTGGGGAAAACAGTGGCTATGGGGACAACAGTTCCTGTGCTGCTGGGCCAAGGCTACTCCAGTCTTAGCTTCAGGGCTTCTCTCACTGGGGTGAGTGCTCAGTGTGTCCAGTGGCAGCAGCAGCAGACTTGATACAGTTGTCTCTGAGGTGTGTCCAGCATCTTGTCTGACCAAGCAGTACACTTTAGCATCCCTGTAGAAGTGATTCTCCATGTTGGCTCTCCATGACTGTGCATATGCCTTCTGGGTGATGGGCCGCATAGTCTGCCAAGCCTCCGTGTCCTTGAGTGCAATCTGAAAGATGGGAACAAAGAGCCAAGCTGCACCCTCTGCTCTCCTCCCCTTGCCTGGCACTGACCTGAGTGAGTGGACGAAAAGGTGCCGTGCATAAAAAAGAAATATAAACTCTTCCCTATCCAGATTCAATTGCATGGATCATAAGGATGAACTCGAACTCGCCATGACCGGCTTCCTCTCTGTGCCACTAACCCTATCCTCCTCTCTTCCCTTTGCCATCCTCATAAAGTGCAGCTGGTTTTTCTATCAGTGCAAACCATACACAATTAGTGACGTAAATTGATAGAAATATAAACCACACCTTATGTTCCAATGATGAATATTAATGGCTTATGAAGAGAGTTTACATTTCTCTGGAGTTGTTTAGAGGGGGAAGGGGTTGGGTAGGGGGGAAGTTAGGCCTTCTCTCTGGGAACCTACCTAGCTGACAGTTAATTGCGTATTGATTTCTGTGCAGATACCTTTTAATGTAAGCCGATAAAGTTCCAGAGTCTTAACCACACATCGCCAGAGTCAAATGAGAGTGTGGGAAGGTGAGAGAAGTGGCCCTGACTCAGCAAGCTCCCTTGGTGTCCGGGTTTCACCTTGAGACCCAACTTTAGTTCCTAGTAGAACTGGAGTCCCCACCACCACTTTCTCGGAGTGAAGAAAGGATCCAGCCAATTGTGGTTGCCAACCAACCCCATCCAAAGAAGCTTTCTGTGAATTATTTCTTCTGTAAGGTGGACTAAACATTATACATTACCTGGAGAAGATTAATTCTGTATTTGAATGAAAAGGGGGCTGCTGGTGGGTTACTAGGATAACCTGAAATGCCACCGAGCTTCTATCTAGAGCCCTTCGCTTTCCCCTTTTAATGCGAGACTTGCATCCTGCACTGTACTTTTGATGCTAATCATGTTTAATATTTGCTCTGAGGTCGAGTGCTAAAGAGATGGAGTACAGGCTGCGAATGCAGAGCTATTTCAATTAAAAGCCATCAAGGTCCCTGTCACTTACCTGCGCATGCTTTGCTCACAAGAGAGGGCAGGAAAGAGGCTAGAAATGGGGGCAGCAGACAGGTGGGTATTAGCTGGATCATGGGAAGGTCACCTTCCAGGGCTACTTGCCATCAATGCATCATCCTCAAGAAAGCCAGGTCTCAAGTAGCAGGGTGGGAGCCAGCATCTAGAAAGGAAGAGAATTAAAAACAAAACCAAACACAGGCATTGCTTTTAAAGATTAACTTCCTTTCATTTTTTGTTTTTTGTTTTTTTTTTTTGCAATGGTTTTATACATGAATAGGCTACATCCTGCCTCAGCAGCCAAAATAATTTCCATCTTATATTGTGCTTAGGGTCAATGAATTGGAACCCAAGCCCTCCGGGTTTAAAGAGCTAAGACAGCTGTGGGAGAGCCAGGACCGAGGGACTATGTGGATCAGTAGTTCGCTGCTGTGCTGCTAGAATTCCAAAGCCAGGGATGTATCATCCTTCAGAAGGTACTGCAAGATTCCAAGAGACTGAGTTCTTATTAGCAAACTCGGGACATAAAGTCATGGGCATTTAAACAATAGAAGTAAAAGGAAAGTTAACTCAAAGTGTACACCCTACACCCCCACCTCCCCCCAAAAGAAAAACACTGCTTAGGAAATTAAATGCAGAATTATCTTTCTGTGCCAACAAGATAAGTAGCAAATGGTTTGTGCATGACTTCCATTCATGAACACGGCAGAGGCTGACTCCAGGCTTCTCTGCCATCTCCTCCCATTGGCAAGAAGAGAGAACCATGTTTCTGTGCCTAGCTCAAAGAAACACATGAGAGAAAGGATTCCATGCTGCATTCCCATCAATTCATTCTTTGTGTTTTAGAAATTATGTCTAGAGGAGATGGATGGGTGGCCTACATTATCTAAATTAGGAGGACTTTTTATATTACGAATTATGGAGAACACTAAAAAGAGACAATAAATCATCACTAAAGATTTTATGTAAGTTAATATTTTTACAATTAAAATTTACATTCTTTCACTGTATGGGGGGCTCAAGTGTCATGGTGCACATATGGAAATCAGAAAACAACTTAGAGGAACCAGCTGTTTCCTTCCAACATGTGGGTTCTGGGGGTCAAACTCAGGTCTTCAGGCTTGGTGGCAAATTATCTCCTGAGCCATTTTGCTGGCCCATGTTGACAAATTTTTAAGGCATAAAGAATTTTAAATTGATTTAAATGAAATCTTTCTGATGTCATTCTTTCTCTCTTTAGTAAAAGCAAGGCATGAGTTAGATGTCTACTGGTCAATGTGTCTATATATCCATATTCATATATGATATATTCATATATTATATATATTTGTATATCATATATAACCATATATATGAATATGTGTGTATTTATATAATTTTGGGGGAATTTTATGGATTCAGGTAGGTGCCCTATTACCTCATAGAAAATTCTCTTGTTTGAGTTGCTTCTCAATGTCCTTTTTGATCTCTGTTCAGAGAAGTTGTTATTTTTTCTTTGTTTTATTCTGCTGTGCAAGCACAACACTGATGATCTATGTCACAGTCCGTCTGTCCCCCCTCCCTGGATACTGGATTATTTCATTTTTTTACAATTGTGCTCACACAAGCATTCTTTGTCATGTTCCCATGTGCCACACGGGCCGCTGATGGGATTTGCAGGCCTAGTAGGAAATGAAGCTTTGGGGGTACCACCTCGATGCAAAACAGAAGAAAGGTGCAATTGAGGGGACTGAACTTTAACTGTTGACTGGCCATAGTGTTGTATGTTTCCCGATATTGTTCTAAGAAAAATTAAAGAAGAAATTGTTGGGATTTTTGCCTTGACATTGTGCTATCTTTGTTTTAAACACAAGCCCCTGTGGATTTAACTCCCACGCAGAATCCTTGAGACCCACTGCCTTGCCGCTCATAGCTTCCCGTGAACGCATGCTACCCAGTGGGGCGGTGCAAACGAACTTTTTATTCAGCTCTTGATTCATGGCCAGCCTGTCTCCATCTGCAGCTGACCGAGGAGAGCATGAACTGAAAGAGCAAGGAGTCAGGCTGGTCTGTGTTTCCCTTCCCTTTCCAGCCATCCTTCCCAACTTAATATGCTGAGGAATGCATGTGGCATATGCAGAAAGACCACCACGGCACAGCTTCCGGGTTGTCCATGATTTTTGCCTGCCGCTCTCCCTTTCTCACTAGACTTGACGAGAGTTCTATTTCGAATGGAAATTGTGACTTCTCAGTGGGAACAACTCCCCAGCTACTCATGGGAAGATTGGATTGTTCTTGTATTTCTGGGGGAATTCTTACGGGATGGTCAGGACAGCACTCTGCAGCGTCCTTCTATAGTCCTGCCTAGTCCAGAAATATAATTATTGTGAATTCCAAGAGAGTGAAAGGAGAAAAGGAACGTTTAGTCAAGCTCAGAGCCCTTCGGAAGACACAGCTCCTTGAGCCTGCAGATGCTGGGGGGGGGGGGGGGGCAGGCTGGCCCTGCACCAGGTGGGAGTTTCTTGGCATGTCTGTCCAGAGGTGGTCAGCTTCTGAACGGGAATGCCCACTGTCATTGCTACGATACTGTTACCAACACCAACATGGTTCCATAATGGCAGAATCTGTCTCCCACCTGACAATAGTGTTTGCTGTTTTGGTTGTTACTTCCCTGTGGGGGCCAGAACATCTTTTCAGTTTGTGGGATGTGGGATTCTCCCCTGTTCTTGAACATCTTTTCAGTTTGTGGGATGTGGGATTCTCCCCTGTTCTTGAACATCTTTTCAGTTTGTGGGATGTGGGATTCTCCCCTGTTCTTGAACCTTGGCTCATTGGCCTAGCAGACTTTCTGTCTCTGGGTATTGATTTGTAGAAGCTTTGCTGAGTTGTTTCTTACAGACATTTTCAATCCTAATCAACGCATGCTGTGTATCTCCCCACTGTCTTCTCTGGAGCAATTGCTTGGCTTTTTACTTTTTAAGTTCAGGTTTTTGTTCTGCATTAAAAAAAAAAAGTTAAAGTTGGTGGTAACCAAGTCTATCCATCTTTCCATAATTATGTTTGTATTTTTGTCTTCTCTGCCCTAAGATAACAAATACCCATCTATCTTTTAAGTTTTAAGCATATTAAAAATATTCTTGTTTTCTTTTAAGCTTAAGACCCATATGCCATCTGGTGTGTCTTTCTCTGTTTGGGGTCAGGTAGGAATTTAGCTTTCCATCCATTTTCTATGGAAAATCAGTTTCCCTGGCCCACTTATTAACCAGCTTCTCCACATCCCACTGACATTCACTGTTTCTCAGCTCCTGGGACTAGCTCAGTAATCTAGTTATACTTCCTCCTTATTTAGCAGTGCTTTTAAAGGCTCACGTTTTCTTTTCATTGAAAACTCCAGGAACAAGAACATGAAAACAAACACGTTTTCGTATTCTCCAGGGATGCATTAAGAGATTCTTCAACCTACATAGCACGAGAACACAACGGCTTTGAAATCATACTTGAGTTCTTATCCCAGGCTTGTCATTTCCTAGCTGTTTGAACTTGGCCTATGTTTCTTAACCTCTGAGGGTAGACTCTATAATCTGTAAAATGGGGATAATAAGATCTACGACCTAAAGCTATTGAGAGGATTAAGAGAGTTAAATGCCCAGCACAACCTAAACACTCAGGAAATATGACTTCTCTCCCCTTTCCCTGGCCTTGAAAGGAACCATGTGTTTCTCAGTTATTCTATTCGCTTGTGGACTCTACAAAGGACAACCAGAGCTTGCCTAAAGGCAAAACAAAATATATCTCAGGCTGAGGATCTGGTTCACCCACTTCGTAAACCGAAATCATCGCTGAGGCTCTGGGGAAGCGGGCACTGCGAGGATGTCTTCGGGAGGCTCAGCAGCCAGGCACAGCTTTTCTTATTAATTGCACGACATAAACAGGTCATAATAAAACCCACACCAATCAGCACTCCTTACCCAGCAAATTATACAAACTCAAGCCTCCTGACAAGTGCTAAAAGGATCAAAAGGACCTAGAATCAATAGGATTAAGAGTTTGAAATTCTAATGTCTTACCTACAGTGTTGGTGTGTGTGTGTGTGTGTGGCGGGGGGGGGGGGGGGGGGGGGGGCTCTACCTCTCTGGCCCTGCTCAGCCCAATAGCATTTCCTCAGACAGCGAGAATTCTTCAATCTAATACACCTTGAAACCAGGGACTGAGGAGAGAACACGCTTGGAATTTTATCCGGTCCAGGTAGAAACCTAAATTGAAGTATCTGTTTGGGAAGATCAAAGCGGGGAATGTGCATCCAGTCTAAGTACACGGCTAATCTGGCTGCAGACACAAAAGAGAACTATTGGGGCTAATGAAGTGGAAGGCAAGAGTCTCCTCTGCAAGTGTCCACTACCAGGGGCTCCAATTTGAAGACCAATAAGCCACAGCTGAACTGCAGGGAGGTGCCAGTGCAGGGTGTGCTCTGGGGCATCATCCGGTGGGATGGAGCAGGCACAGGAGGGAAAGTGGTGTCGGTAGATGCTGTGAAGAAAGGCTATGTTGTTGTCACTGTAGAAGACAGCAGTCACGCTTCTCCAGTCCTCCATGGGGCCTTAGTATCTCCACTAAGACGGAGCATCAACAAAGAGACAGAATTCTGTGAGAGAGGTTTGAGGAGCAGACCTGAACTCAAATCCCGACCTCAGGTCTTGACATTACCATGCACACAAGTTGTTCAGCGTTTGAGCCTTGGTGGTTTTGTTTGGTTGGTTTGGGTTTTTGTTTTGTTTTAATCTGTCCTCCTAGGGAAAGAATAACTTCAACCTTAAAACGTGTGTTGTTTTTGGTTTTGTTTTGTTCTGTTTGGGAGTAAATGAAATGACATATTCCCTAGATGTTTCACTACAAAAGGGTTCAACAAATGTAGCTAAAAGTGTTCTGCACGTGGAGATGCTGATTGTCCTCAAATGCTGCTGCTCAGGAAGGAGCCCAAGTTCTGGTTATTCCCACAGATTGCTCCAAGCTTTCTGTTTCCTGAATCATTGTTCCTATAGTGAGGTGGCCATTTACCCCACAGAGCCTCCTCTCTTCTGCACCCATCAAACACTGCTCATGCTCATCTCACCTCTGCCACCACCATGTGTGCAGGGTCACCTACATGCATGAGCCCCAGACTAACGGAGTGTCACTCCAAAGCTTAAAAATGGGACAATCGTGACTCAGAACACACCGTGTTTTAGTTGTCATGTTCTAGGTCAGTGTCTCCTCTGGAAAATCTGATTCATAACCTGAAGGGAGACCTGGGAATCTCTATTGAAGAAATAGTTTTGGGGATGCAGTAGGTCAGTGGAAGGAAGCTTGCCTAGTATGCATGAAGTCCTAGGTTCAAGTCCCAGAAGACAAGAGGGGGATGAGGAAGAGGAGGAGGAAGAGGAAGAAGAGCTCTGTTTTGATTCTTACTGTCAGTACAGTTGTGCTTTGTTAAACCATCACCTGGAGGCTTTGTCCAAACTTCATAATCTTACCTTACTCCAGACCTACAGAATCAGAAGCTGCCCTTTATATATTTCATACATAAACTACAGGACAACCAGTTAAACTTGAATTCCAGAAAATGTATGTGTTTGTGTAAGCAGTCCCATGGGCCTACCTGTACTTTATTTGGTAAATCTGGCAACCTTGTCTTCTAATGGTGTTGTGTCTACTGAGGTTGGAGAAGCCCTGGGCTAGATCAGTAGATTAGATTTCAAATGTTACTGTTCTAGAATCACCTAGAAGTTCATTGCTTGGCCCTGCCCTCAGGGTTTCTGGTTGGCTTTGTCTGAGCAGGGATGAGGTTGGTGTTCCTAACATGTTCACAGTTGCTGTTTGGGTACCCACATAGTCTGAGGTCCAGGGCTCTAACATGATGACCAGATTCCCAGATCCACCAGAAGCATCCACTGCTCCCAGATCTCAAGCAAGATAAGGGCTCTAGGTTTCCCCTAACATTCCTATGCATGAGTAAAAGTGGGAGAATGACAGTCTCTGACTGCAAGTCACACCATCTTGACACCATCTTGGACTAGGTCTGGCCAGTCACGTACGGTTGCCCATGCAAAAGACCAGGAGCTCACCTGCTCTATTTTCTAGTTACAGTTTACAACCCCAGGAGCCTATGGAGTTTGCACAGAAGGCTAGAAATAGATAAATCCAAACAGGAAACAACCTCTTATGTGGCAGAGATAGAATAGAGACAGGGTTTAAGGGTAGATTTGGGACGGGTTCAGAGTGGGCAGAGGAGACAAGGGAGTTGTTACTGGTGGTGGTGAGTGACAAGGCAGAGTGAGTGATCTCAGGAGGTCTGGGTGGCTCCAGATAATGTACAGTGGGCGTGACAGAAGGGGTATTAGCCCTCAGAATCCTAGATCTAGATTCAAATCTCAGTTCTGCCCTGTGACTGTGCTCCATGACCTCATGCTATACTTCCTTAAGTGAGCAACAGGGAAATGACTGCTTCCTCAATGAGAGGATGTGAATGAGAACAGAGACAACACTAGCATGGAATTCACGGTCCCATTTGATGGTACTCAGTAAGCAGCTGCTATCGAAGATGCAAGAGGTTTAACTTCTGACGTAGTGACTTTTTTTTAACCTGTATTTAATTTCATAAGCCAATAGATTTAGAGAAAGCATCATCCATACTCTGTGGTGGTAGAATTGTCTTATAAAGTGATGTGGGAGTGTCATATATCAATCTGTTGATTTCATTGGTTAAGCAATAAAGAAACTGCTTGGCCCTGATAGGTTAAAACATAGGTGGGAGGAATAAACAGAACAGAATGCTGGGAGGAAGAGGAAGTGAGCTCAGACTCGACAGCTCCGCTCTCTGGAGCAGAGACGCCATGCTCCCCTCTCCCGGGCAGACAGATGCGATTCAGCTCCGACCCAGGATGGACGTAGGCTAGAATCTTCCCGGTAAGCGCACCTAGCGGTGCTACACAGAAGATTAGAAATGGGCTAAATTAATATGTGAGAATTAGCCTAGAAGAGGCTAGATAGAAATGGACCAAGCATGTTTAAAGAATACAGTTTGTGTGTTGTTATTTCGGGGCATAAGCTAGCCAGGCAGCCGGGGTGCCGGGGACGCAGCCCCGCCGCTCCTATTACAACAATAAAGTATAATATATATATATGTATATATATATATGTATGTATATGTATATATATATATATATATATATATATATATATAATTTCCATCCCAAAGTTGAGTCCTTCCTGGTCAACTCTTCCTTCCACTCCTAACAGCTCAGAAGAAATAAAGGGGCCTAAGGAAGCATTAGAGCTGGGCAAATACAGAACAAGCCCCCGCCTCTCCATCAGTATTACTGAGAGATCAAGCATCAGGTGCACATCAGGTCTGTACCATACATGCAGCAGATGACACGGAAAGAGTGAGCCTGTGTAATGGCTTAGCCCAAGTCTTCATAAATGAGTTTCTTTCCATGCTTTATTTTGCAGTATTTGTCTTTTTGTAAAGCGAGAGCGCCACACCGTTAGCTTTTTGTCGTTCTTGGTGGTGGTGTACACAGCTATAAATTTTAGCATGTGGGTAGAGTTACAAACCACTCCTCCAGCTAGGACGTGGAAAAGTTCTGCTGTATCAGTAATTTCCAGATGCTACTCTTTATCATCCACACTTCCCTCAGACTCAGTCCCCAGCACAAGTGACCTGCTCTCTATTGGTTATTCCTTTATCTTGAAAATAATGTATAATGGAAGAAATCAGATCCAGCAATGAAGTTGATTTTTGTCTAGTTAAATGGTATGTTGCATCTGTGAATGCTCAGTAATATGGTTGGCTGCACAAGACACAAGAACCACCATGACCACAACAGTCAGCGTGCAACACGGATGGAGGAGAACTTCGCAGGCACTCATCTCAGATGAAGAGCTTCAGACAATCAGTGGCCGTGAGTGAGCAAGAATAATTTTTTCTTTGTTTTTTGTTGTTATTTTAGGCCGAGGGTGAGAGTCCAGTTTTAAGTGTTAAGCTCCAAACACATGCAAATATGGACAACAGCAATTGGGTCCAGTAAGTTGCCTACATACCAGAAATAATTCTAGAAGAAGGGGTCATGAATGCAAGAGGGGATGATGATGAAGGCCCTGAAGACGTTGTAGGGGTGGGAGGAAGGTGTCGAAATAGTATGAAACCATCAACTAAAGTTGAAAAACAAACAAACAAAAACCAGTAAACATGGTAGAGTAACAAAAAAGCTCGAAGTGAAACAATAAAGAGATTCACTTGTTAACTCGATATTTGTTTCTATTGCCATGCTCCGTGCTGCCCTGCACACTCTCCCCATCCTCCACAGACTTGCTCTTTCCAGAAAGGCTTCTGTTTCCAAAATCCATCATCATCTCCCTCTGGTCCTTCTATTCTCACACTCAGAACTTCTTTGTCAGGAACCCAGTTCTTTGCATGAACTAAGCATTCTGACCCAGGACAAAGCAAAGCTGTCTGAAGATGCAGAGCTCTCAGTATCAACCAGAACCTATTGGGATGGTGGCACAGTCTTTTGCTAGCTTCTTGGGTCCCCAACTTTCTCAGGGTAGACTAGCATCTACCCCAGAAAGCTGGAGTGAGTATTAAAAAGAGGTTAACTATGAAGCCCCTGGAACAGAACAGGAAATCAGCACATAGACACTCATTATTCTGAGCTATAATGTGTAGCGTTATTTCATTTATACTCTGTAAGTAAAGTTTTTCTGAAGTTCAGAGAGTAAAACAGTCGCACTGATCAGCCTTACAGACCAGGCAGTGGTAACATACACCTTTAATCCTAGTAGCCACACTAGTTGCCATAGAAACCAGGCAGTAGCAGTGCATGGCTTTAATCCCAGCACTAGAGAGGAATATAAGATGGGAGGAGACAGCTCTCAGACACAGTCTCATTCTGAGATTCTTGGAGGTAGGATCACCATTTCGATCTGAGGTAGAGATAAGAGCCAGTAGCTGGCTGTTTTGCTTTTCTTACCTTCAGGTTGAACCCCAATTTTTGTCTCTGGATTTTTATTAATCGCACTACAGTAATGGGCTCTCATTTAAAAGTTTACGTTTGCTCATCTGTCATAGGAGCCCACAGACCATCCTATCAGAGGCCTCCAATGTGTTCAGGAACGAAACCAAAACCATTCACTATCAGAAAAAGATCCAAAGCAATAAGTTCCATGTCTTAGCCAGTATTCTGGCCATCGGTTGAAGGCACCTCCCATAGGTACAAGTACCAAGACCACGCTCTACCACAGTTGCCCTGTGAGCCCTTGGCGGTGGTCTTATGCTTCCCGGACCCTTCATTTTCTTTTAAATTGAAGATGTGAGGCTGACCTCAAAGTTCCCAATGGTTCCTTTTATCTCTCAACAACTAAAACCCTGGGCATACAGACCACAGCTCTGAAATATCTTTAAGTTCTTACAAGCTCTTTCCTTAGTCTATTTATATCAAAACTTGGCTAGTCAACCCTGATGATGGAGACCAATCCCTCATCCTCGGTTTATTAATCTGAATCATGGGGGAAGCTATACAGCAATGTGGGGGGGGTCATAGAAGGAATCAAGGGAATACAAACAATGAGCAGACAACTGAATTTAAAACACACGGAGTCTTCCTGATTAAATATAATGAGAAAGGAGAGGGGGGATCTGAATGCATCAAGTGGTCCACTCTAGTGCGCTTTTGCAAGAATATGTGATGGTAGTTGCACCATGAGCTTCTTACATGTACAAGGCACCGGGATGAACACCTTCATGGTATCACACTTAGTCATTGTAGCTCACCTGTGGCCAAGTGTTAGGGTTGTCATTTTACCCCCCCCCCTTTTAACTGACTGGTAAACTGATCCTGAGCAAAGTGTAACCAGTAGCCCATAGTCACACCAGCAGTAAGTGGTGGAAATATGGATATAGCTAAGTTAAGCACAAATAATTTTTGAGTAGGGATGACAGAGATTCCCATCACTAAAGGGAAGCCATTGTTTTGAAGGGCTGACCTCATCCTCCTGAACATTAGTGCCTCACAGCACCCAGGTGTGATCCCCACTCCCTGCAAGCTGCATGAATAAAAACATAAGTGAAAGGAAATAGTACTCTGGGTTAGGAATCTCAGAATTAGGAAAAGGGAGGAAGAATACATCAGAAAAGGAATGAAGGATGGCATGGCTGGATTGCAGAGGGACAACCAACAGCGAATGGGGTTTTTCAAGTGGTGCCGTCTCTGGGAAAGAGGATTTGGAATCACAGGACAGAGTGAGGAATGATGGATAAGAGATCAAGATGCCTAACTGGGGAAACAGGAGGAAACAAACGATGTTTTCTATAGCCTTAGACTAAAGAGATGCACAGAGACTCATTGCTTCAACCCACCCCATTTCCAAGGAGGCCAATGATCTGAAAATAAAACCAGAAAGATTCTTCTTCATAGGATAGGAGGAAACAAGATCTATCAAATTATGAGAGAGAGAGAGAGAGAGAGAGAGAGAGAGAGGCAGAGAGAGACACAGAGATGGAGAGAGACAGAAACAGAGAGAGAGAGACAGAGAGAAAGAGAGAGAGAGTTCCAGCAAGAGGGTAGAGAGGAAAGAAGAAAGGAGAACAGAGAAGAGAAGGTAGGAAAGGGAAGGGGAGCAGAGCAGAGCCTGTAAAATGATGGGCAAACGGAAGCCACTTGGAGAGGAGAGAAGGGCATTTGATCTCCTATCATTAAAAAAATTGATGTCACTTTGAAGAGGTAGATAGAACAGGCTCTGAGGTCACACTCTGATTTACTATAATATGTGAGACAGTCAGTCATGATTTCAAAAGGGTCTTTTTGGAAGAGTGGAAAGAAAACCAGGCGTAGTGCTACTTGTCTTAATCCCAGAACTCAGGAGGCAGAGGCAGGCTGACCTCTGTGAGTTTAAGGCCAATCTAGTCTACATAGCGAGTCCCAAGATAACCAGGGCTATTACTAAACAAGAGAGCAAAACAACAGTAATAAACAAAAGCAAAGAGAAGCAGAAAATAGGTAACACATCCAAGACCGTCATCACATCCCTTAAGCCTCAGAATGACCCGTGAGGTCTCCAGCCTGCACTGAAACAAGGCGGGGGGCGGGGAGTCCTTCTATTTCCTCTGTGCAGATGAAGTAATGCACAGAGAGGTTAAGCAACCATTTGGAGCTGGCACAGCTCTGGGAATCAGTTGTAGAGTCTGACATTTAACACCCCAAGTTAGCCAAAATGCGAATCTGCTCTTTCAAGAGACTGAGAAATAAGAAAGCAATGCAAAGCAGCAGGGTCTCCCCAGGGAGTTGGTCACCACTGTAAAGGTACCGCTGAAGAGGGGACTCTGGGGTCTGGAGAAACTGTATGTGACTCAGATTTATAGGGGTGACGTGGTAGCAAAACCTCTACCTAAGATGGCAAAGATGGGTTTCACAGTCTCTTCATATTGGCTGTATCCATAGGCAAGCCATTCAACGTCTTAGAGTTCAGGATCTTCGGGGAAACAGATATCTACTGTCTTTGTTTGCTTTCTACGGCTACGATAAACACACGACCAAAAGCAACCCGGGGAGGAAAAGACTTGTGTCACCTTACAGGTTGTCATCCATCACGCAGGGAAGTCAGTGTGGGAACCTGGAGACAGGAACCGAAGCAGAGGTTATGGAGGGGTATCGCTTCCTGGCTTGCTTGTCATGGCTTGTTAAGTCTACTTTCTGATACAACTCAGGCCCACCTGTCCAGGGGTATCACCACCCACAGTGGGCTGAGCCCTCCAAAATCAATCATCAATCAGGAACACCCCCCCCCACACACACACACACATGCCTACATGCCCATTTGATGGAGAGATTTTCTCAACTGAGCTTTTCTCTTCCCAGAGAATCCTAGCTTGTGTCAGTTTGACATAAAACTACTTAGTACATTTGCAGCTGGGGCAGCTGGGTTTTAAGGAGGCGGGGCTGAGAGGAGCAGGCTAACCCTGAGGGTGTTCCGTTCAGGGGGCTCCTTTATGGAGCCCCTTCAGAAGCTTAGAGCTACCAAGTAGTTCTGAATGAGAAATTTGAGGCTGACAACACAGCACACCAGTTTCGAGAACCAGCGAGGTCTCTAAACACACGAAGCCAGCACCACCCTGAAACCAAAGGCCCCATTTTTTTTCCACTGGTTCCAGTGGCCGTGTTTCTTCTTCCACCAGAGGCGGTTTGAAATGCTGCTGCTACTGCTGGAGACACAGTCACCAGGCAATGAGACTGGGAAACAACTACAGACTTTAAGAGGCTGTGGGGGAAAAATCAGCTCTTGAAAGCCACAACATCTCTCAAATTAAAACAAGTATTCCCATTCCACCAGCAGCTGGGGCCGCGTGCAGTGCTCGGAGGCATCCGACTGAGAAGATGGCATTCCTGGGCACTGGAGACCTGAGCACAACAGAACTGCTGGTGGACAGTGACCTCTCCTTCTGCCCCTGCTGCCTCCTGTCCACCTGTCCACCTTACCTTGTGGCTGGCAGCTCCTGACTCTCAGGCTGTTTACCCCATTGTCTCCTGTAGCTCTTGCTCCCCCCACACCACTTCCTTTGGGAAGACGTTGAAGCTTGCACAATGCAAAATGACAGAAGGCAAGAGCGCAGCCCTTACTTAGCGGACATAGGGACTAGCCCAGCTTCGCTGACTGTCAAGCTGTGGGACTCTGTACAAATCACAAACTGCTCTTATCTTCCCTCGGTTGTCTAAGTGGGAAACTGAGGATTTGGATTAGCTATGGCTTTTATTATCTGAGATAACTGATCATCTCGACTGATACACGGGACATTTTAATTTTCCAAGTAATATTATTTAAGGAACCCACCCCACAAAGCTTAGGAGGAGGCCGAAGTAAAAAAAAGAAAACTAGTCAACAGAAAGGAAGGCCTAAGTACATAAGACCACTGCAGGAAACTAGGCAAGCCCTGATGGCCAGGACTAGGATTCCACCATCTCTTCCACGGAAGTACTGGGTACCTCTTTCTCTGCATTCCAGACCTCCACCAGGGCTTCCTGCCAATGGCAGTGGGAAGCCTGCCCAACATAGCCCTCTACTTCTCTGTAGTCCTTAGGCAGAACACAGCAGCTGGCACAAGAGATCGTGTCATCAATGGCAGCTCCCAAATAAAAATGTTAGTACAGCCAAGAATGTATCAAAGCCCCTTTCAAATTGTTACGAAATTATCAAATCTTGCTCACATGCCTTGGAACCTCAGTTCTCTGCGGACTTAACACCCCCTGACTTCAGACATGCATTTTCCATGTGGCTTGTTAGGAACCATCTGTATTCTAAGCAAGGGTGTGAGTCTGAACCTAGAAGTAGTCGACAAAATGTTTCCAGCCTGTTCTGCAAAAGCTGTGCCCAGAGCAATGGCGAAGCTCCTGCATGTCCTGATATTGCCTTAAACAGAAATAGCGGGTGTGACCAACTACTTTCTACTGATGGCTGGCTTTGATCCTTCCAGAAAGAGGAGCATATGTAAATCATTATAGACGAGGAGGTGCGGACTCCATGGTTGATAAGGAAGAGCTCAGGGCAGAAGGAGAAAGCAAGAGCACTGCTCTCATCCGAAGGTGAACATGCAGTGGCCAGGCAGATTTAAAGAGTCTACCAGAGAATTCAAGGGAACCGTTAGGTTATCAGATTTAGTAAATCTAATCAAAGACAGGAAAATGGCAATCAGGACGCCAGGAAGAATTCCTTCTTGCCTTCCTGATGTTACATCTTCACTTGCTAAGCTGCCTGACAAAGGCAGGCCCTCCAAACTGAGCATCATGAAGAGGGCCTGGGAGAGGTTAGGGTTGCCTTTGGTTGGCTCTGTAGAAATCTGTGGCTATGCACCTCCAAATCTGGCTATCCTGTGCTCTTACTGTGTCTTTGGGTCTTAGAAGCTGCCTGTGGTGTCTGTGGCTATAAAGCTGAAGCAATGTGGATCCAACCAGTACGAGGGCTCAGTGATGGGGGTGCTGAATGGTTGAAGTTTCATATTCTGCTCAGCAGCTTGAGAAAGGGGAGCTGTTTCTGGTCCTCTGCCATATCCCAAGGCTCTCCATTCCCCGCCCCCCTTTCCTCACCCCTTCCCCAGTGTGAGTTCCATGCCTTCTCTGCTTTCTCCTTTGTCTACATCCAGTGAGGCCTTGGGTTGATAGACAGTAGGGAACAGTCAGTGAGCTTGGGACAAGCAGCCTCCTTTATTGTGAACATGAGCTCTTAGGTGCATCATTTAGTGCCTGTCAGCTTTGGTTTCCCTTATATGTAAAATAAAGACAACATCAGTACCTACCTCATGGTGCTTTGGGTGAGTCAAAGAAGATGGAGCCTTTACAGTACGGCACAAACTACTTTGCATAGAATGTTAGTTAATATCCGTCTAACCAATCTTGTGGGTCTCTTGCTGCAAACAGATTCCATCTCCCCGGGAAAGGGGATAAATCTTCAGAGTCCTGGAAAGCAACACACCCAGTTAAAATATACTCATAAAACCCATTTTAGTGAAAGAGAAGGTAACCTCAAATAGTTAACAAGCAGTGACAAAACCTACTAGTGTTAGCCTTCCTCTCAGACTATTACCCCTTTGCAGCCAACGGACTATCTTGTCTACTTATCCAGGCAGAATCAATGTTCCCGAGGTAACATAACATTCTTGCCTTTCCCCCTCCATCGCAGGCAGGAATTTCAGTAAACAGATGCTCTGAGATTTGGTACTCTGCCTTTAGCTTCTACACTAGGCAACACCTTTCTCGGGCTCTGGAGTCTTCTGAGCCATTCTAAACACATCCTGGGTCACTGTTTTTAAATTTCGTGGGTTGCTCTCAGGGATTTCACTACAGATTTCTCTTATTGAGGGAAAGAGTAAGTGCTCCGGTTGCCATTGGTCGAGGACTGATGGCTGATTAATTATTAGGGTATTTTTGTGTTTAATTGGCAGTGACATGCCATGTCTTTTGCTAACCCTTCCCCACCTTATTCTATTAACAGTGATGTAGATTGTTCAGAGGGAATCTGAACTCTGTATAGAGGTGATTGTCTGCCAATCAGGAAAGTTAGGAATTCACACTGGCAGGTGTGTGCAAATGCATTAATGAATCAATTGCCACTCCACCCCAAGTAACTACAGGAATCTATTTTCACAACTGCTTGAAACTCGAGGGTTACTAGAAGAAGACAGAAATTTGTATCTATATCTATATATATATAGATATATATAGAGATATATAGATATAGTGATATCAATTTTAAGAACTTCTTTTCTCTTTCTGAGTTTATCTTACTTTTGAGCACTCTTAAAAGGCTGAAACCATAATAGGAATTTTCATTGCAGCAATAGTTTATTACAAATGAAAGAAATTTACCTGTTTCCATCCAGGTTGTCTCAGTATAAGGTGAGGATGCCTTCTTTGAGTGGGTGTGAGACTTCTGATGTCCATCACATTGTTCACTGGAGAATAGTGGAGATAATCTAACTTCTGGTTACCCCTCTCCTACACACACACACACACACACACACACACACACACACACACTTAGAGAACAGGAAGAAAATGTTCTGCAGAAGTTGAAATGGAAGGGTAAAAGAACGCCTTCTGAAATGTGGAGGTTCTTGGCCAGCCAAGAACCCCAGAAGGGGCAACTGTAGAAGGATGGCACCCCTGCAAAGGGACCTAGACACAAAGCTTGGCTTCTACTTTGCTACTGATATTTCTCTGCACAAAATAAAATATTTCAACCTACCTCCATATCACTTATTTCACCTGTTTATTGTAAAACAAGGTTTTTTGAGGGATACCTGGGTATCTCTGACCATCTCTAAGAAGCTAAGGCATTTCATTTCAGTGTAGGCTGAGCCTCCATCAAATCCTAAGCCTCCACACTGAGTAGGTTGGCCATGAACACTCTAATCATTGTTCAAGCCTGTGATGACAAGGTGAACTGAACCCTAGGTGTTGCCTGGATCTTCTTGGCAGTAGAGAGAGTGCCATCTGTAGTTAGAGTAAGTTCCTAGTCACTTCAGTTCCCAGTATGTTCTACTTACAAAAGCATGGAACTTTCTATACACCAAAACTGTGTTTCAAAAGAGAGAAGTTCAATTCACCCCTTCTGCGGATGTCCCAACATCCTTCAGTAGATGTCAGTTCAATTCTTGTTAATTTAGTTCTCAAAGGTATTTCAGGGCACGTGATACTTCTCATTTAGCATAATTTTCTCAAACATTTAAGAGGCCAAGAAGTAAAAATAATAATAAGTAGCCGTTCTACAGTGTCTTCTAGGCATCTGCTCATCCAGCTGAATTAGATCAAAAGCAATTATTCCAAATGGGACTGTAGGCTTTGAGGCAACACTAAATACAAAACCCTCCGACTTTTGGTGATAACTGTTACTGCTTTTGTTTTATTGAAAACTAAGTTGGTGAGAAAACACATTACCTCAACCAAAGAGAGCAGAACCAGAAAGAAACAAACACAGTACAGAATGATGCTGGGCGCTTCATGAAGACCTACACTGGAATGATCTGACTGAGCAACAGTGTTCAGAGTTTGTGAAGGAGAAAGAAGCAAGGGTAGGGGAAGGAAGGAAAGGGGGATGAAAGAATTAGTTTTTCGTTTGGAAAAAAAATGTCACCCATGAGAATTGTCAGGCAATCGATTGTCAAGCAATTTACTAGTAAAAACCATCACTAGGTGCTGGCATTGTCTTGTTCTTGCTCAGGATCTGGAGATGTTCAGTCTTTTATTTGGATACCACCAAGGGCGGGAATAATACGTGACTCGGTTGTTTGAGGAGATCATAGGGAACATCATGCTGGGTGTGACTTTCTATTTTTATTTCTAAAGAGGAAAATCTATCTTGTCTCATCTCCAACTGAGATGACAACTCTCATTTCTTTTTAAATAAACACAGACCTCAGAGTGCACTTAGGTGATCGTGACAACTTAAACACACATACAAAATGCTGCTGCTCATACTTCTTAATCCAAACAAACCCCTCAGGAACTGTAAACTTGTTCATGTTAATATAGACAATTATTTTAGTTATGCAGTGTATTACTGATCCACTCTATGTCTATAGAGAAATTCTGGTTTTGCTAAATTTTCCATATTGCAGGGAGATTTTTCACATGATAAATATATTTCTATTGTGTATATATTTGTGGAAAATAGTTACATATCCTCTGCACATGGTTGCAACCACCGGCAAGCTGCGTGGACTCAAACTGCCTTAATAATGCCATGTGACCATGGTTAACATTTTTGTCATAGAAACTTAATGTTAAGTTCCTGGGAATATTCAACAGCAGCAACACTTCCTCTCCTTTCCTGTGTTTACCTACTTCACCGCATTCTAATATTATTTTAAAGAAAGAAAACTTCATTGGACATTCTAGAAAAGTGTATTGGTAGGGGAAGGTCTGACAGAGCCAGTGAGACGGTGCAAGGGCTGAGAAAGTGAGTTGATGGATGGATGGTTAAATGAATATAAATGAACTGACACCTTTACAGGAAAATAACATTTCTTTTCTTTTTTTATTCTATAGATCAGTGGGTTTTGTATCTGTAATTCTTTCATATCAGCAAAGAGGAAATAAACTCTCATGTAAATCATTTTCCCCCCGTCTGGAGCATATTAAAACCATGCCTTTTTTTTTTCTTCCGGCAGACTCCTTTTCCCCATTTGCTTATCAGCTCATCCACCATTACATTTTAAATGAAATTGCAAGACCCTTGTCCCTCCCCCAAATTTCAGCCTGATGTAGGAAAGTGGGAAGCAGGCTTTCCTTGCTTTAGAATAGTGACCTAGATTCAATTACAGATAGACCCGGAAGATAGAGGTGACACCTTACAATTTTCTTAGAGGTCTTGAAAAAATTAGAAATTCCAAAACAATAGTTGCTGGGGAAGAGTCTGCTTGTGTCCCCATTTTGTCGCTTCTTTGCCTTAGTTGTATTGCTCTGGTCCATTTCTTTCTTCTGATGGAACATTGCAATTTGTTTCCCACGGGATTTGGGACCAGAAAAAAAAAACAAACAAACGGGCATTTGAAGGAAATTTCGGACTTTTGGCTTTTGAAGGTGAGTATCTACCTACTAGGTATGTGATATGTGTGATTCTGCAAACCGAACCCAGACGAGATGAATGGAATCGCACGGGACACCCAGTTCTTATGATCTCTCACAGAGCAAACAAACTACACAACAAAAGTAAGGCCATTAAAACCGCGCTCCGGACAAAGCAGCGAATGAGGAAAAAGCAAACATATATTTTACTAATTTTCCAACTACTGTAGAAAAATGCGGTCAAAAGACAGAGAGGGGCGATTCCTGGGATTCTGCTTCCCGACTTTTATCACTAAATTAAGCATATAAATGACCTTAACGGGTGGCTTGGTATATTAAATTAAAAAAAAAAAGAGCAATGATTCTCCTTTTTTTTATTCCACCCTCTCTGATCTTAGGCTGAAAGGAGTCTCAGAAGAGATAAGAGCTGGGATTCGGTCCTCGCTCCTAGGGTCCGACTGGCTTACGGGGAGCTGGGAGACCCGTGCCTTCCGCGCAGAATTTTTGTTCAAGATCCACAGTAGGTAGTCCGGAGCCGGTTCCCCCCTCCACCCCCCCCCCCCCCCCCCCGGGCATAGGGCCCACCACCTCCACTGCCCTCCAAACAAAGAAGCGGAAGCCGATTGGGCTTTCTCAAGACCCGGGCTCCTCAGAACCAGGATAAGCGGCGGGCACCTGCTATGCACAGACTTGGTCATCTCAGGACCCGCCCGCTGCGGGTTTAGAGCGTAGGAAGAGGGCAGAAGTGACCTCCTGTCTAAGCGGGTATCAAAAAAACGCACAAGCCGCGGAGTGAGGCTCAGGCAAACAACAGGGACGCAGTCTTGGGGTTCAAACGGTGTATAGGTGGGTTTCGCCTGAGATTATTTTAGGTCTGAAGAACCGGGGCTCTGAGGGGCGCTGGCCACAGCCTTGGGCAGAAGGGTGTTTGAGGATCTGTCGGAAGGGTCCCCTTGGCCTCTCTGGACAGCACAGGATGAGCCTGGCCCCTGGGGAAGCGGTGGAGGATTGTTTCATTTCAAAGTGAAAATCTGCAGGCTTTGGGAAACGATATTCAAAAAAGTATATAATCTCCATATGCCGCTCAATGGAGGATCCTCAATTTACAGCGGCAGATAAGGCTAGAGGGTGTAATAAAAAATCTGAAGCCCTCCCCTCCCCCTCGCTGCCTCCCCGGAATTGCACCTTGGGCAGCGGAGCAGAATCCGGAATGTGAACTTCTCCCGACATATGTTTCCCGCAGATAAGTAAACAATCTGGACGTGAAATGGAAATGCTAATTAACGCGGTAACGCTGTTACACCTCGAGTGTGCAAATCCCATTGACTCCCCGCGCCACGGGGGGTGCCAACGAAGGGGGACCCGCGTCGAGCGCCCAGGCTGCCTGCTCCCTCCCTTCTCCCTTCCTCCACGTCCCCAGCAGGGGTGTGCAGTAGCAGCCCCTAGCTGCCCCGGGTTCGGTGTGCTGTTTCGGCAGTGGCGCAGACGTCCTAGCGTCCTTCTCACCCACCTCCCTCAGTTCCCACCGCAGAATTAGAACCAAGAGTTCCTGGGCTCAGAGGTGTGTGCCCCCACACCTCACCCCCAAGCATGAACTCTCCACCCGGGGCGGCGCAGCGGCCTAGAAGGCGTGAGGAATGAGAATTCCTGGTCACCCTAGGACTGTGGTCGAGTGTGGCCTCTCTAGCCACGTGCAGCCTGGCACAGTTTTACTGAAGTGCCCTCGCGTCCTTGCCACGATTGGGCTGGGGGACCTGGGGTCATATCTTTTCAAGACCGGATTCTAAAAACTTGGAAAACGCGGCTGGCCACCGTGGAAGCGCAAGGCCCTCACACTTCGTAGTAAAGAGAAAACTTGTACATGCCTGTCACTTTGTCCCGACTGGCTTTTGGCTCTTTCTCCTAACCTGCACAGGGAATTTGGGACTTTTGGGGGTGGGGGACGTCGGGGGACGATCGGAGAGAAGGTGTTGGACACCCTGGACTAAGGGCTCTTTCCGCTTTATGGGGGCGTGGCTCGCTCCGTGGGTCTCAAAAGCCGGCAGGAGCCTTTGGGTGAGGAAGAATTGCCTCTACACCGAGGGCCTGGGGCTGGTCTAGCCCAGCAAGGAACTCTTCATTTTGTTTGCCTTCAGGCCAGGGCAAAGCAGAGACACTGGCGTTTAACATCCCCACAGTGAAGCTTTCCAGGAATCTCCGTGGGTCTTTAGCAGGGTTCGGAGTCCCGCAGGCACACGGCGGGGGTCCGCCGGGGGGCGACTGACAGTCTCCAGTTCCTGATCCACTCCACTGGATTTCTAGCGCCCCCTTGCCTGTCTCAACTTCATTATTTTCTTAATTTCTCGGCTATGGCTGACTCAACGTCAAAGCGTCTAGTTCTGGGTCAAGACGCACCATCCAGAATCTTCAGACAAATGAGCCCAAACAGCACTCCCACTGCCCGGGCCCAGCGCGCAGCCAAGACGAGGAGGAGGCGGCAAGCAAGCTAGCCCTGAGGCGGAGTGGAAAGTTCCCCACTGCACCTAACCCAAATGTAAATACCATCCCCACCCCTTGCTCCCAACCCTGGCCTCGCCTTTCTCCAACACAGGACCCAACCGGTAAATAAAGTTGAGAATTCTTAACACGAATCGTGTGAATTACTTGATATGCAAATTTAAATGTTTTGAAATTTATTGTCCACTTGGACAATGGTGAAAAGGGTCTGAACCGAAAAGAGGCAGAAGGGAACGGTAATTCGCAACGGCAGAGTGGCAGAGTTGGCGCTACCTCTTGCCAAATTTTCACAGTTCCGGTAGTCTGCTATCTCTCCGGAGAAACTGCCTGCGGGGCCTAGAAGAGCCTCTGCAGCAGTGGCTCCTTGCACTCAAAGTCCCTAGGCTCCACCATACCGAATTATCATCCTTCCTTGCTTTATTAAGGATTCCCGGAGGTTAGGCGGCTTTAAAGCGCAAACCTGGAGTCTCAAATGTCAGTCACTCACAACTCAGTACGATTTACTCGAAGAAGCTGGCCTTCTCCATCTGTAAACTTAGACTGTAAGAAACTGACCCTGAAACAGGAAGACTAGGAAACTGGAAGGGAATAAACATTTGGGGAATAAGACCCAAATACAGGGAAATGAGAAACAAACAAACAAAACCTCAAAGTTTTGTAAAGGGGGCCGGCAGCTAAAATGAGGCAACACACCAAATCTCTCAAAAATCTGTATCAGTGAACCCCCGAGACGGACCGCCGCCAAAATTTAAAAATGAAAACCTAGCTAAAACCCGAACTAGCCGGCGCCGCTAGCTTCCGTGCGGGAGGGCACACGGGAGGTAGAAAACGTTAGCAGAAGAGCGGTAGGTGCACGCGCAACGCGTAACGCAGATAGGGTCAGTTTCAGGAAAGGGTTCCCAGCAGTGGCCCCTGCTGCGAGGCCAGGAACTCTCTCCCCTAGACTCCTGGAGGGAGGATCTGGCTGCACTAGAGAAGGGGTAGCGCTCCCGGGTTCCGGGACTCATCCCTGGCGCAGAGCAGGTGGCAGACACTCCTCCCGCAGGGTGCCGGTCGGCCGCGCGCAGAGGGAGTTCGGGCTCTGCGGACCCGCAAAGTGCGTGGCGGGGAACTTCAGGTAGCCATTTGCTGCGCGTGGCGCCGGGAGAAGCGGCTGTCCTGCACTCTGGGTGGGCGAGGTGCTCCTCTCCCTACAGGTTTGCTTTAAAGATTTTCTTGAAAGAAAGAGACAGTTGTGAGCAAACAGGTTTGACTGAGACTGCTTCCACACCCCCCTTACACACACACACACACACACACACACACACACCCAGAAGATTTCTTTTTTGTCTGCCGCAGACTTTAAAGTCTGTAATAGGACCCCTGTCAGCGGCGTGACAAGCAGGATTTAGGCTGTTGGGGCGAGTTGTGGCCGCGCACTCCTGCGACTGACTCTCTATCTCTGCGGCCCGTGGAGAAAGAAACTGCCTCAGGCCCTTGGAGGCGAGGCTGGGCGGGGGTCGGAGGAAGGCAGGCAGTCCACTAAGTAAGTGTCCAGAGAAGAAATATCCGGAGACTGGTGTGCAGTTGCCCTAGACCTATGGTTCCCGCTGTGTACGCTGGAAAGAGGTTTAGGTGGCCCTGTGGTGGGCCCCAGGCTCCTCTTGGTGCCTGCAGCACACCTTTGTTTCTGAGAGAGTCCCCAGGCCGAGTGCAGTCTGGATGGAATCTTGCTTTCTGAGTTTTGGACTGTTTGTTTACTTGTTTTAACATCCATGTCCCCGAGGCCTTCGCCGCTCAAACCTATCTGGTGCCCCTTTGCCATCTAACCTCGCTTCACAGTAAGGCACCTTAGTGGGGCCACGCGCCTGGGTTCCTTCCCTAGGGCTGGGGTGCTCTGGGAGCTCCTCCGCTGGGCGCTGCGGGGAGACATCAGACCCCTGTAAGCTCCATCTTGGGAGATGCTAAGGGACACTGAGCTATGAAGGAGAGCAGAGAGGCTGACAGGACTGTCAGTTGGGGTTAGATCAAACAACGGAAGAGTTGTCAGCGTCCGAGGCCTCCTGAGCTTCTTAGGGGGCGGGAGGAGGGGCCTCCCCTACGCACCCAGAGTCCCCAGACCCCGCGGCCACCAGAGGCTCGTCACTTCCTAATTGTCTAGATTTGTAAGAGGGTTTTGTGATGCTAAGTAAGCGTGGCTCAGCCGGCCTGGCCTCTTCCACACCTCCCCCAGCCCGCCTTTGTTTACCTTAGCCTGAACGTTCATTTATTTATCTATCTATTATTTATAGGCGTCCTGTCCTATTCAGCGGCCTTGTATGTTAATTGTGTAATACCATTTAATTCTAACATTGGTCTCAAAAGAGCTCTTAATGAGAAAAGCATATACAACACGAATCACTTTGCTATTCAGCTCAGCCAGATGGACAACTGCTAACTTATTTTTTTTTTAATAATGAAAATCCCCCCTTGACAAAGGGACTCGGATGAATAGGCTCCAAATAGCACCTCAAACACTTCTAATTGTTTTGGGGACAATATGTTAATCCGAGGGTTTTGGCTTTGGTGACTGTTGACAACGTTTCTCTCCCACCTCTGGCTACCGGGTCCTTTGGAGAATGGGGTGGGAGGGAGCGCTCACAAATCCCTCAACAACAGCAGAAAGACCTTGAGCCCCGTCCCTTCCAGGAACCACAGCAAAGCCAGGGGTGAAGGGAAGCACAGCTGCCTGTGGAAAAACGAGGGGCGACGTGGGGAGTGAGACTCGCGGGGAAACCAGAAGCAAGAGCAGTTTCCGAATCAGAACCCACTCTGAGGAGCTGTAGCGCTGGCTAGCTAGCATCAGCAAAGCCTAGGACCCTAAACACGCACAGAGGGAAAGAGAAGGGCCCCACCCGCTTTTTAAAAACTGTGTTTTAAGAGTTCTGCCTGAAGCAGGACATTTCCTTCTTTCTCTCTTATTCTACCCCCATCCTGTTTTCCCTTAATTGGGGAGAGAGAGAGAGAGAGAGAGAGAGAAAGTTAACTATCACACTAAAAAAAAAAAAATAAACTTAGGAACTTAGTCTGGGGTCCCCAGATTCTCAGGGGACCTGGCAGCAAACATTAAACAAAATTAAGCAAAAATCCTCCCATTCTCATCCCGTGGCTTGAACGTAAGCCATGCAGTCTGCTCCAATAGTGTAACTTGTTCCCTCAAGACTGCTACTTCCCATCTTCGGAGCGTAGTTTTTAAAAAGCAAACCCACCTAGAACTCAAGAGGTTCCACCTTTATTTGAGTCCATTCCCTACTGGAAATGGTTTGACCCGCTTTAGGAAGACTGTGGGGAAAGCACAGCATCCTGGGATGGATACCTTTGTCGAGACTCTAAAGGCAAAATTCAGGTTACCTGGGAGCAGTCTGGATGGACCCCAGACTCAAGGCTCCTCTACAGACCACAGGCTATCAGGTTCTGCCCGGGCAGGACCACCCCAGCCTTCCCTGCTTCAGCCCCTCTAGGTTCTCTCAGTTTGGAGGAAGACTCTTTGAACCTAAGCCTCCTAACTTGATTTTATGCACATCAAAGGTTACTTTTCGCAATGACAGATTGTCTTTATTCAAAACGTCTTTGTTCAACAAATGAACAGAGGAACGAGGTAAAATCCTTCTAGGTACATTTCCAAGACATTGTCAAGACATTTATGACCATGGAGGATGTTTTTATTATTTTAAGTTTTCGTTCACTTTCTACTTCCTGACTTCATAACCTGACATTCTGTCTAAAAGTAAGCTTAGGTGTCTAGGAGTACTGCGTTACACAAAGTGAAAAGCCATGTGGGTCCTTTTTATTTTCTCTTTATCGAAGCAAACACGACCATAGTATGGTTTTAAACAGAAAGGTCTCCCTTCCTGAAGTTTTAAACTTTTAAGCCTTTCTCTCCCGACACAAGAAGAGCAAATGGTGCCTAGCTGTGTCTGATAGCACAGCACCGAGACTCAGCTCTTTTCTTCAGTGGGAAAGGAAAAATATATATACGCATATTCTAGATATAATACCAGGATCTGGGAGTTCCGAGTCCAAAGCCTATCCGAGGAGAGTGAGGGGACGTAAATAAAGCAAAACTGCCTACTTTTTTGTCCAAAGAGGTTACAGTCAGAGACTTGCTTTGGGAGAGTCGGGAGAGGGGCAGATGTGTAGCTGTCTTAATGTTTGGAAATTTCGGGCACAAGTCTGTGCCTTGGGTCCAGGAGGACGGCCCCTCCCTTCCCCCCCGGAAGAGAGAGGCAGAGTCTAGGATAGGCAAAGGGTAGCGACAGGCCTGTCCCAGAGACGTCTGCAGGCCAGACTAGGTGCAAGGGAAAGGCTGCAGCTCTCTGCTTCCATGCCACCCTTCAGTTCCGGGCCAAGCTGGGGGTTACATGGCCGTAGCGTGGGCTGACGAATAAGGGTCTATGCCAGTCTTAGTCATGCCTGGGAAGAGGATGTAGGCGACAGGGGGCTGCAGGGTGGAGGCAGACCAGGCAGTACAGTTACAGGGCACCACATAGCCCGGGTTGGTGGGGGACGGGTGCGTGTGCGTGTGCTGGCTGGGGCAGCTGAGACTGCCGAAGGCGCCGTTCTGATAGCCCAGGGTGGACGCGTAGGGCAGCGCGCTGGTGGCCAACGTGTGGGGCACTTCACCCATCTTCTGGATGGCACTGGAACTAAATTGCGCAGGGTCCAGCAGGGAGTAAGGCGCCGAGGCCGGCGGCAAGAAGGCCCGGGCTTTCTCGGGCGCGCTCAGAAGGCCGTCGGAAGCCCCCACGGGCAGGCCGGCTGCCTTGAGCGGGTCCGTGTCGCCCAGGTAGGGCAGGGGGAAGACATACCTGTCTTTCTTGAGTAGGTTCTTGGGCTTGCGCCTTGGCCGGTACTTGTAGTCGGGGTGCTCCTTCATGTGCTGGGCGCGCAGTCGTTTGGCTTCGTCGATGTAAGGCCGCTTCTCTGCCTCGGACAGGAGCTTCCATTCGGCGCCTAGGCGTTTGCTGATCTCCGAGTTGTGCATCTTGGGGTTTTCCTGGGCCATCTTGCGCCGCTGGCCCCGGGACCATACCATGAAGGCATTCATGGGCCGCTTGATGTGGTCTGAAGGTTTGGACATGGTCCCGGCAAGGCGGGCGGGGGCGGGGAATGCAGGGGCTCTGCGGGCGAGCTTGGGCGCTGTTGGCCGTCTGTCTTTCTGTCCGTCCTGAGCTTGGGACTCTGAACTCCCCTCGTCTCGGAGTCGCAGAGAGGGAGTCAGAGAGAAGAGCTGACCCTGCAAAGTTTTCAACTGATCATGCCAGTCCCAGCACCCAGGTAGCCCCCAGGGGGCCGAAGGGTAGGAAGGGCAGCGGGGATGAGAGGGCGTTCGGCCTGGAGTCTGTGGGCACCAGAGATTGGGGCCCAAGTACCAGAGTCTTGGGATTAAGTGGCTAGGTAATTTTCTGGCGAGGGCAGGAGGCTCCTCCTTCTCTCCCTCTTCACCTTCGCCTTCTCTCCTTCCCGTCTTTCCCCTGGCTTCTCTGGCCGTGGCTCCCCCCCTCCCGTAGCTTTCCAGGCGCTGCTTTGCCTAGCACTGCACCTGGCTGAGAATGCGGGGAGGCTGGTGAACTGCAGCCAAAAGCGGCGAAGTTCAAAGGCG
Organism: Microtus oregoni; assembly: GCF_018167655.1. Classification (NCBI taxonomy): domain Eukaryota; kingdom Metazoa; phylum Chordata; class Mammalia; order Rodentia; family Cricetidae; genus Microtus; species Microtus oregoni. The sequence continues at coordinate 24,036,340 of NW_024543087.1, read as the reverse complement.
AGGTGGGCCGGGACCGCACGCACTCTGACATAAGCGCGGGGCGGCGACTCCCCAACCTGGGCGCCAATCAGCAGCAGGGAAGTCGAGGGGGGCGCACCTGCCAGCTCGCGAGTAGTGGAAACCGGAGCGTCCCTGATGGGGGCGGGGAGAGGTATGAGGGACAGAAAGACGGCCGAACAGAGAGGCTAGCTCAGGACCGGGGACTCGGGCTTTACATTGTCTCCAGAAAAAAAAACTGAAACTCTTCGTGCCCCCTGTTTTCATCCCCAATTGTTCAAAGGAGAACCGGTGTTTCCCATCCAAAGATCCACGGAGCTGTCAGCAAAGGCAGTAAGCCCAGAGCTCACGTAGATAAATAGGACGGCCTTGCCACCAAATGAGAAGACAGCACCCCGCCCCTGCCCTCCTCGCCCCCAACACACACTTGTCGAAGATCCTTGGGAGAGGAAAAGAATGTATCAAACTCAGGGCAAAAAGCAAAATAAACTTTTCGCGCCAGAACCTCTGTGGTGCTTTATATCGATCTTTCAAGTAAGCTTTCGTGAACTCCTTCCTCGACGTCCCAGGACGCCCCCACTGAGCTGTTCTGGGCCCCTGGGGGTCGGAGCAAAGCTCTTTGGATGCTTCCTGTCTGAATTGCAGAGGTTTCGAGTCCTGATTGGCGAGCCTCTAACACTAGGACTGTTCACTTTGGGGGCCCTTAACACTAAGACTCTTCACTTTGAGGGCTAAGTGTGATAGGTAGGATTCATTCTGATTCTTATTTACTTTTGTCATTATTTGGTGACTTAAAACCCCCAGCTTTCTTCAATGGTCCAAACTGGAAAGGTAGCAGGGAGGCAGGCCCTGGGGACTTTCCTGGCACCCCTTAGGCGCTGCAGCCTAAGGCAGTATCAGGCAGTATCTCTCTCAACTAGGGTCCATTTCTCCCAGAGTGCCTTTTCCTACCCAGCGAGGATGGGGACTCGTTTCTTGAGTCAGATGAGCATTCTTCGGGTAAAGAGGACGAAATAACCCGCCGAGCCAACCTGCGAGCCTGTTTCTTTTGAATAATTGCCTGGCCGATGTGAAATGCCCTTGGGGGAAATATTTATTAAATGGAAACTATTGTCCCCGGTCCTGAAGGACCTGAGTGTGTTCCAGGCTTATTGGCTTTTGCACCAGCCTCTCCCGGGAGGAGGACAGGCCAGAAATGCGCACAACGCAGTTGGCTACTAGAAGATGCCCGTGGGGGCGCGGGGGAGGGGAGGCAGGAAGGGAAGGCCTTTAAAAAAATTGTAATGTGTTTGAAGGGAAGAACTTACTTCCTCTTCCTATATTGCAAAGGCTAGGGGGATTTCTCAGCTTTAGTGCTGTTCTTCACAGGAAATAACAAACAGCTGGACGTTATTCCCATTTTACAGATTAGGGATTATCACACTGGAAAACTGATCGCGGCCTGGGTTCTCTTAGATTCAGCCGGAGCCCTTGCTTCCCGGAGTAAATTCCCAGCTCCGGGCGCAAGGCCACCGTCCCCTGTAAAGGCGCAACCTTTGCCTTCCTCCCTAACTGTGGACTCACCTCAGGAGTCTGCCCCTTCCTGTCAGCTTCTCTTCAGTCTGTCTCTCCTCTCCACGCAACCTCCCCAGAATTTCTGAGAGTAGTAGTGCTTTGTGGCCCACTTCGAAGAGGATTTCAAAGTCAACTCCTGTTTCCTTCTGACGGGGTACGAGTCAGGCGCCTGAGATCCACAGATTCTTATTCTTCCCAAAGCAGCGAGAAAGTGAACCAGGTTTGCAAAGAGAGGGCTCACCAGCCACGCCTAGAGATTTAGCCTAATGAGATACAGAGTCCTAGAAATGGCTTAATGAGGGATCCGAGGCGGCTTTTCAGACCCTTCTTCTGTTCTCACTTGGCTTCTATGCTGATCCATTTACTCGCCCTGGAGCAGTTTGGGACTGGAGAGCGCCTCCTTCAATTCTTAGTTCTTTTTTTCCCTCCTCTTGTAGATGGTTCTCTTCTCCAGTCCTCTCAAGTCCAGCCCTAAGTTGGATCTCAAGAGCTATCCACAATTCAAGAGCTATCCACCACCAGACAAGAACTCAACGCAATGGGTGCAGTCTGGAGGGGGGGGCTGGGTTTCCTCAAGGCCCCTTACCTGGAAGGGCAGGAGTTCTGGGATCTTCAGAGCCTGCTTTCCACTGCTGCTGCTCTTCATAGTCCCTCCAAACTGTGCCCCTCCCCAGGAAGCCTAGACCTCATTCCAAGGGCTCACTCAGAGTCCCACCCTGGGCGGGCGGGTGGGGGGGGGCAGAACCAGCAGTTTGGGTCACAGTTAGACAGGCACTAGGCAAGAGATAACCTAAACGTGCCTTCTGCTTTCCTGAAGTCTGAAATTCTGGCTTCAAGTCTCACTCTCATCTTCAGGGTTAGAGGTGCCCGCATCCGGGGTGTGTGTGTGTGTGTGTGTGTGTGTGTGTGTGTGTGTGTGTGTAGCCTTGCATGTTTGTCTAGAAAATCAATGCTTGTTCTCCCAGCATGGACCTCTTTATTCCCCTCCTTTGCCCAAGGACTTGGCACACTAGCCTTGGCCTGACTGGAAAACCCCTGAGATTAAGGGCCTAGTCCATCTCTGTTCTGGTCTCAGTGAGTGAAGAGGGCTCTGAAGTCAGGAGCCTTTGGCTCACTCTCCTAGCAGGCCCCAACACTCTCCTGGGGCCTCTGTTGCCCTAGGGCAGAGCTTTAAACTCCTGTGCACATCCCTGGAATCTGGCCTCCAGGGTGTCCAGGGGACCTTTTTTTCTCCAGCTTGGGCTAGGATTCCTGTGCTCTGCCATACACAGACACAGCTGGCTGAGCATTCTTTCCTAGGCTCTCATGGATCCCTGTGATGCTAGGTGCTTAGTAGGACAGTAGCTGTATGCTTATCACCAGGTACTCTATGTGCCAGGATCTCAGAGTTCAGAGGTTTGGGAGAGTTTCCTTCTGCCCAGGGCTGAGGGAAACTCTCCCAATGGGGCATTTTCCACTTTGCAGTAGTGGACACAAAATGTCGAAGTCAGCCTGGTAGGTCCTCTCACTTCCCAGTGTGCACACCCCAGTCTGTCCTGTGCTGGCTTTGCTGTCCTGCCTCTGCTGGCTCCTCTCCTGTGGGCCAAAGTTAATGGCTTAGAGGTTTATGGAACTGGGTACTAAAGGCTGAGGGAAAAGGGGAAGGTGGCCAACCTCAATGTTGGGGAAGAGCAAAGCTGGTTTGAAACTCCCAGCTGGATGGCGTTAGAAGAAGCCATGAGAAAAAACGCACAGGCACTGGAGAGGTGCGATCTCTGATGGTTTCGAGCCTTTGAGCTCAAGGCTCACAATATGGGAGCTTTCAAAAATGTAGAGGCAAACAGGTGTTTAGCAACAAAAACAATGGCGATGCTACATTGATTACTAGAAACTATGAACTTTGGCCAAATCGTAGGTTTTAATTTGTCTTATCAAAAGAAAATACTTGGCACCCTTTCCCTCATGCACCACTTGCTCGATTTTAAAACTCAGAGTCCTTAGAAGGACCGACCCAGGGCTCAAGTTTTATTAACTAAGGCATTTTCCCATGACTGGCTTCTCATCAAAACTAAGTCCAGTTCATTAGGTATCTTGAAGTTTTATAAGGTCCCCTGTGTTTGTAAGATGGCACTAGGGACATAGTTTAGAAACAAACAGATGGGGAACACAAGCTTGTCCCGACACCCCCCCCCCCCAAAGCCTGTGACTCAAGCTGTTTGCCACCTGAGCTGGGTAGCTGGGCTGAGCCTAAGGGTTTGTTTCAACACCAGAGCTTGCTGGCGTCCTAGTCATTCTTCTGTTGCTGTGCAAGATGCCCATAGCTAAGAGATGTCATCTTCAGAGACAGAGGAGAGGAAGGAGGGAGGGAGGGAAAGAGGGAGGGAGGGAAAGAGGGAGGGAGGGAGAGAGAGAGAGAAAGAGAGAGAGAGAAATGGAAGTGGGGCAAAGCCCCTCCCCCACTCCCCCAGTGGAGAGCTTCCTTCAAGGCAAACCTGCAGCTCCAAAAGGCTCCTCAACTCCCCTCCTACAGTTCTACCACTGGGGAGCAAGTGCTCAGATACCAGAGTTTGGGGGGGGGGCATGGGCCATTTCTTATTTAAACCACCATACCCAGTAAGGAGACTTTTGGATGCTTCATAAGAGTCTGAGTAGTTCAGCCTGAGCCCATTACATGACCGACTGACTGGGTGCAGCTTTAAGGAGGTCTGTGCAGCATCTACACACATCTCTCAGAAAACACGGGGTAAGGGCAGGAGGAGAGGTACTAACTCGGTTTTCATCCAAGGAGCATGGATTTAACAACCACTCTATGTTAGGCATTATTCTAGTCTCCAACAGTGAATAAGATCTATCAGCAAAGGCCCCTTTCCCCTGGAGATCATTGCAGCCTGACAGAGAGAAGTCAGGAAACCAGAATCATCCCTGGAGGGTGATTCCTGGCTCCACAGCCAAGTGGTGCATCCTTTCTCCTGTGACCTGTCTCTGTGGCTTCCTAGCTTTTTAATGCAGATACCACTGCATTAAATGATAACTGGTTATTATCAGAGCTCAATGACTTTCTATCTGAGAAGCCCTTAGAACAACGCTGGGCGTGTAGAAGTTGCTCTATAAAAATGTCATTCACATGAAGAGTTCACTTTTTTTCCTTTCAGTCCAGTGGGTAGAACCCAGGTCCTTTGTTATGTGACAGACACTCTAAGCTATACTCCTATCCTGGGACTTAATGTTTGACAGTGCTAAGTGTTAAGAAATTAATAGGTGATGAGAAGGAGGAGGAGGGGAAAGTTCACCCTGAGTTCTCAGGGACCTGAAAACAAGGAAGAAGCTGACTTGGTGAAGAAGGAAGGCTCAGGCTAGTGATGGTGCCAGCCAAGAGGGGCTGTAAATGGCGCTGCTCGGAGAACAGCAGCTGAAGGCACCCGGGTTTTCAAGGAACCAGTGAGGCTGAAGTTAGGCGATGAAGGACCTTGAGCGAAGTGTAAGGAGTCTGGTGAAGTTGACAACACCCAGCTTCTGGGACTTGTAGTACCCATACAGAGTTTGGGTTGTATTGTAAGTGTATTAGGAAGTCATCAGACACGCCACCAATATTTAACAGTAGCCCCCTGACAATCACCCACGAAAGTAGAGGTAATTGTACTTACGACACAATCTCATTTTCAAGATGGGTCAGAAGCTTTCTGTGCGAACCACCATTTTTTAGCCTTGGGACCAACCTTTTACTCATCCTCCTAACTGCTCACAAGTACAGAAGACACACATTCATGGCCAGTGTGTATCAGCAGTCTCTTCTGACTTCCCAGTGAGTAGAGTTTTCCTTCCCCCGAGGAGAGCTCGGGACATTGAAGTTGATCTTTTCTGGGGGAAACATAGTTAGAATCACCCAACCTGTGTCCATGCAGCAAGCCCTTTGCCCACTGTGTATCTCCCCAGGATCATACGTCTTGTTTCTTAGAACAGAAGAGCAGAGAACATCTACATAGGATGCCTCTGATTTAAGTGTCACTTGACCCAAGGGTCTCTGGGGCTTAGCTCCTCACTCCATCTTTCTCATGATGGAGCCCTTGATGAGCTTTTATCATAGGCAATACTCTTCAAGGCTCTGTTTGTCTAACGCAATTGGCCAAGGCATTGGAGCGTACGTTCTCTTGCCAGTTTTATCAGAAATTACTCTCTGCAGAGGATGAAGACTAACCCTGGCAGTGAGCCCCAGGCAAGGATCAGAACAGCTCTCCTCTTCCTGGTACCTGCCTCTGCTTCCTGCCTGAACAGCTGGGAATAGAGCAGTTAGCAGGTCCAAGAGGTCCTATGTTCAGTACATTTATTTCATGTTCTTGCTCTTTTTATTAACTTCACTTTGAATTGTTCTGAAGAACGATGCTTAATAATTCATTTAATAAAAATAATTAACGTATTTGCCGAGTGAAGTGATGGCTAAGCAGAAAGACTGCAAAGATGGCGTACAAGTCCTAAGGTTGCCAAGGTTACCGTGAGACTCTAGGCAAATTGCTAAGCTCTTTGGCCTTACCTTTCAAATCTATGAAATGGGGGTAAAAGAAAGACGTTACCACACTGGTTACCGTTCAGTCCCTAAATTCATTATGTATTGCTATGTGGCAATCACTCCAAATTTTGATGATTTTTAAGCAACAGCAATTTGTTACTTCATGTAGTGTATGAGGGTGAGGGGTTCAGGAAAAACTCAGATGGGGAATTCTGACTTGGTCTCTTCTGAAGGAATGACCAGTGTGCACAATTACAGCCATGCCTGGACTTGAATGACCCGGGGTGTTAACTTCTAAGCTCATTCATGTGACTGGCTGTTGACAAGAGGCATTTCCTCCATATGGGCCTGTCCTTAAAGATGGCTCATTGCATGGTGATGCTGAGTAACTCAGACAGGAGCTGAGTACACTGTGGGAGGGGACAGCTCCAGGTATTAATGCCACAAGATGCTGGAACAATGTGGAAAGGACAACTCAAGTGTGTTAGTATCACAAGGAAGGACCACCATGGGCCTCCTGGGTGCTGCCTACCACACACCTCACCTGGAGAAGAGCCTGGTAGGAGCTTTGTAGGCAGCAGCTCTACATTGCTGGGTCACTTGCCGATGTTTGCCTCTTCCTGATAGGACCAGAAGCAGTTCTTAGAAAAACGGTGCAGGCAACACCTTAGTGCCCTGACCACCCCCCCCCCCCATCTTCTCGCTCTCTCTTACCCTCTTTGAGTAGTTCTTGTGTGATGTGCGTTGCTGGGCTAACAAATGCTTGTCATTACACCTTTGCAGGTATTTACACTGGGGCATTGCATTGTTTTCTGATGATTTTCCTTTTTCTGCTTTCTATCTCAGGCTGCTTCTCCCTGTAGTGTCCCGCACAGTTTCCTACAAGGCCAGTGTCTTTGCCTGTCAGGCATGGTTGTAGCCGAATACTAGAGGCTGGGAAGCCTATAACTCACCACACTGTTTCTCACAGTTTTGGAGACTGGGAAGTCCAACATCAAGATGCTGGCATCTGCAGAGGGTCTTGGAGCGAAACTATAGCACAGTATTGGCATCATAAAGAGAGATCGGGAGAAAGAAAAAGAGGTGGAGAGAGAAAAAGAAATAGAAATAGGTAGATGAAAGTTAGATGATGGACAGACAGACAGTCAAACTTAGGTATTTAGTTCTTTCCTTATTCTTGAGAGGAATATGTTCCAGGATCCCCTTCCAAACCAGGAAAGCTTGTCTGGCAAAGGCCTGCCAGGAGGACCTGACGGAGGAGCTGGAATGGGAGGGACCTGTCTTTACTGGTCTTGTCCGCAGGGATTTAAATTGGATTAGTGAGGCAAGACTGAAATTTGAGAATAATTTGCGACAGAAATCGGAGAGCAGACACCATGGAAGGTACTAGTTACAGGTCTAACCCTCTCTGTGCTCTGTTCCAGCGGCACGCTGTAGACACTGCACATACTTTAATCTGGAACAAGCCTAGAAAGGAAGAGCTTCCAGTTTTCTCTGTCTGAAGATAAGGAAAGACAGACCATGTCCAAAGTCACGAATCAACAGAGCAGTGGGGCAGGATTGCATCAGCTGCTATCCCACTGCTGTTCTGACTGTGCTGTGTATAGCCCTGTGTGAGGATGGGTGGTACCCAAGCTGGACAGGAAGCAGGGGAGACACCCTCACAGAAGGTCTGCTACCTTGAGCAGGGACCAAACCCTCTTTCTTCATGAAAGCAGAGAAAGATCATCTAGGCTGAAGGAGGGGAGGACGCATTTCAGGAGGGAATGCGTATGCATTGGGAACTGTAAGGATTGGGGGAAAAGATACAGCAATTAAAAACAGTTAATGGTGTGATAATCTAGACCACCATGGCTCTGGATGTCAGCATGAAGGACAATATGCCAGATATGCAACCAAAATAGCATTTTTGGATATGGGGAGCAAAACTGTGAATGAGATCGATGACATCCATAGAGACTTGTATAATCAAATGGCAACGGGAAGAAAATGAAATGAATTAGTACATTGTAACTGTCCTTACTTATCCTGGGTAACAATTATTGTTAATACAATATTTACTTTAATAAATACTCCAAAATTCTTAACTTTTTTTCCCATAAAGAGGGGTCTTGCCTACTGATGATTATTTTTGGCAGCTCTTATAGCTTTAACCAGTTATATATTTCAGCAATTTTTGGCTACAACTATTTTTAGGTTTGTGCTTAGGATACTAGAATGGATTTCTTCTTACATTTGCCTATATTAAAAAATGAAATCTGTAGTATAAATTTAGTAGTGATTAGCCTGGACTATAAATCAGGCCAGTCTGTACATATTCGATGGAATATAATGCATGTGGTAATCCCAACCCTTACATTCATCGTACTTACACTGGAAAGTTTTTTTTTTCTTTTTAAAATGAATTTTCATAGCAGATACAAGCTACTGTTAACAAGAAGTAACCCTGGAATGGCTCCGTCTCTTATGCGTGTGCATGCCTCTGGGCCAGGATTGCAACTTAAGCCTGTGTACTTAAGCCTGCTCTACCATATTGTAAGACTGAAATACTCGTCTAAAGAAGTCTAAAAGGAGGTCAGCCTTACTTTACATGGAAAGATGGTTTTGAGTTGAGTAAGCGGGTCAAATCCCTAGCAATTATTTTGTGATTCCAGTGTATGGTGTAGAATTCATCCTTCATTTATGATTCTCCAACTTACTAACATGAAGCCCGAGACTCACAGTGCTGGTTGCCCAGTCAAGTTGTTTCTCTCCTAGTTTCTTCTTGTTTGGTGCTGATATTTTTTCCTCACTTCCTGGAGTTGTTGGATGAAACCAAGGCCAGTCATTAATTTGAAAGCATGCAAACAATCCAATCTGGCTAACGAGAACTCTACCCAGAGCTGGGGTTTGCAGAAGGATTTTCTCCATGTAGCAGAGGTGTCCGAGAGGATTACATTAAGTTATTCCATTTTGGGGTTCTCTTGTCAGCATTCCACCACCCCTCTACCCTTGTGTGAGATCATGTCAATGAAGTAAGGGAGGGAAATGGTTTCGTAGAGTCACTGAATTAACTAGTTATGGAACCCATCTTTGAAATTCCCTTTTGTGTGAGAGCAGTCATTTCCCACATTACTTAAGAACTTGCCGTGTGGTTTTCTTTTGGTGTGGCCGAATCCTTTGATAACGAAGCAAACATTCTATCTTCACTGACCAAGGATTTTACCCAGCATTGGACTTAGCTGAGTTGTACATATGGCTTTGCTTGCACATGCAAAAGTAGGAGCTCTTTTGGTATGCACACTGGGGCCTTCTTTTTTATGGATTTTCTGCTCGGCCACACTGTATCTTCACATATTTGAACATGGTAAAATTGTGATTACTTTTACTGAGAAGTTTATTGGGTTGGCATCTGCTTACTGTATAGCAGCAAACCAGGAGGAATAGAAACAATCTGTGCTTACTTCCTTCCCATAATGGTGTTGGGACAGCATCATTGGTACTGCTCTTCCTCTGCAGCTGCTAGGGAAACATGCTGCCTCCAGTAGTACCTCCCACTCTGTTCCTGTTGGCAGTCCTGGGAGCTCCCTATGCCTTTTTACACCCAAACTTGGTCAATTCCCCCCACCCTCCTCTTTTCTTTCTCTCTTAGTCAAAGTGAAAGATATGTCGCCCCCACCCCCCATCCCACCCCTGCCTGGTGTTGTCTATGACAGTGTCATTCCTTTATTTTGCTCTAGGCTGTGAGCTCCTTATATCTTAACACATCACCCATGGAGAGTTTATCCTCCAGATAGGTACTGGTTTCTCCTGTTTGGAGGCAAAAACTGACTGAGCTGGCTCTTCAGGCATCATCTTGTGGCCCCCTTCCTTTTACAAATTATTACTTGGAATTTATATCTCAGGAGCTGATCTTGTCTCTGTGATGATCTTGGGAGAGCAGTATACAGCTTCTGGTATCTCAAATGGAAGGCCTTTGCTGTTGCTGCCTTCCCGGTACCTCCAGCCCCAGTGTTCTGCACCCATCCTCTCCTCCTGTCGTGAACTGGCAAACCCTCTGCTTTCCCTCCGATTCACAGTACTTTCCACTGAGTGCTCCTCAGGGACTCGAGACTGATAACTCAATGGGCATCTTCCACTGGAGACTTGTCTTCCGCTCTGAACTCTCAAACCACAGTCTTGCTTCTATGTATGTATTTCCACACGGGGACTGGACGCTGCCTTTCATTTCCTTCCATCTGAGGCACGAGTTGCTTTACTTCTACACTGCATCTCCATGCCTTTTCCTTCTCTGCGCCAACCTGTAGTGACATAGTCATCCTTACATTTTCATCTGCCCGTCTGTTGCCAAGCATAAGCCATAGTCATGTTTAAGTACTACTGACCTATGCTCCTTGCTGCTTTCTTATCTAAGACTCTTATCGTGTGATATCTGTGCCTTGTTTCTAGCCAGTCTGTACAATGGCCAGATGTCTATTTAAAAGCCAGAGTCAACCCTCCACTGTGCATTGCTTACTATGCTAACCTTGTTTTTAACATGGACAAGATGTCCATTGCTTGTCCAGTTCACAGAGCAATGCCCAGCTAGATTTTGCCAGTGCCCGTTTGGCTAGAGGAGGGACTTTTACTTCTATAAACCTGACTCCCCACCCCTGTAATATCCATGATCGTCACATACCATCTAAGCATGTTGGAAGTGGACTCTGAGGAAGTCGGCTTCTTTTGTTCCAGACTCCAGCGTGTGTATTTAAAATGCCCCTTAACTCACTCTGTGGGAAAGGAAACCCACAAACAGGCAAAGGTATTAAACACATTGTGCCCTTAAGAAAAGAAAAGATAAAAGATAAACCATCTTCACCACAGGCCACTATTGTTTCATGTGGTAAATACCTGCAGTCAGAAAGAAAAGCGGGAAGCTCATCCACAGAGAAAGCATGAGAATCTCACTGGGAATCTCACAGTCAGGAAAACTAGCCTGCTGCTCTCAGCAGGGCTTCCCCAGCCTGCTGAGCTTGTAACTGCCTCATCTGACCATGTTTTGCTGTTGATCTGTCTCCCTGCTGCTTGCTTTCCCCCCCCCCCCCCCCCCCACTTTTGCTTGGTACATGTTTAAGAAACTCAGGCATCTAAAACAGAGAGTATGGCTGTCTTAGATCATGCTCCACGTGGGGATGCCCTTCTCTAGGCATGGGATGTTAGCTTGTGTTTTCTTTTGATAGATAGATTATAGGCCAAGTTGGGTAGATGGTGGGTCAGAAAGAGACCTGACATGATTTAATTTGCTCCTAGTACCTGCTTGTGGAGATTGGTTGTCCAACAATTTTCCCCGTAATGTAACTGAATTTCACTACCTTCTCAAGTGTCTTATTTGTCCCACATCCTCCTCTCTTTTCTTCCTTAGATATAACCTTGACTCAGGTGACATAAAAACCCCTCTGGACAAAAAAGCCATCCAATCAAGAATCTTTTGCTTTAAGGCACTTGGTTTTTGTTGCCCAAAGTGAACAACTGTTACAACCAAGTGATTAGGAAATAGAAAGGACCTAAGGACACCTGCGCAAGGCCAGGGAGGGGACAACGCCATGAAATGCAGGGACAGTAAGGGAACAGTCTTGCTATGAAGAGTCAATATTAGTTTCCTGGGTCATAACACAGAGAACACAATGCCTTTCCCAGAGGTTGACAAGAAGATAAAAAGGAAACTGCATCCAAGCAGCACACTTGGGTCGGAACAAAGAACAATGCAAGATAAAGTATTGCTGTCCTTGTTGCTTCTCTTCCCATAGACTTCTAACACCTACCCTGAGGCTATACATACTTATCTGGACATTCCCTTGTCCAGACCTGAGTCCCATCCCACTCAAACTGTAAAGGAGGGTGGAGATTTCAGTCTTTGTTTAAGTAGATGTGCTGCGATGCTCCAAATATTTTGTAGCTACGGGTGAAGATAGACTAAAAGGGCATCCAGCACTCTCTGAAAACCATCTTAGAAACTTCCTTCTTGGAGCTCACAATTTCAATATATTTATAAGAACACCCAAGACCTGGAATACAACTCTGGGTATTTCTGTGAGCATTTCCGGAGAAGATTGACCAGGAGGAAAGGCATACTCTTAGTGTGTGTGACATCATCCCGTGGGCCTAGGGGCTCAGAATGAGCAAAAAGGGGAGAGGAGGAAAGTCAGTTGAGCGCTGGCATTTCATTGCTCTCTGCTTCCTGGCCCATCATAATGTGACCTATTGAGCTCTGTCATACCCCACCCACAGCCATGATGGACTGAAACTTCTAAAACAAGAAGCCAAAACAAATCATCTTCTTACTTACATAAATCAAAGATATGTATATATATATATGTTATATGCATAAAATATATATTTCCTTTTATTAAAAATAGATTTTCCCCATGTAATATATTTTGATTATGATTGTCCCTTCCTCTCCTCCTCCAGTTCATTCCCACCTCCCCTCCCATTGGGATCTACTATCTTTTTTTCTCTCATTAGAAGAAAAAAGCAGGCTTCTAAGGAATAATAATAAAATATAACATGATAACTATAATAATTTAAAAGAAAATCGATTGCATTGGAATTGGATAAGGCAAACAGAAGGGAAAGAATGGAAGAGAAGTCACAAGAATCAGAGATCCACTAGTTCTCTGCTCAGGAATCCCCTAAAAACATTAAACACAAAGCCATAACACATCTGCAGAGGACCTGCTGTAGACCTGGGCAGGCCTTGTGCATGCTGCGTCAGTCTCTGAGAGTTCATGTGAGTTTTGTTCATGCCGATTTATAGGATGATGTGGGATTTCCCTCTGTATGCTGTGAATATCATTGGTTAACAAAGGAACTGTTTAGGGCTCATAGCAGAGCTATAGGAACACAGAGCTAGGCGGGGAAAACTAAGATGAATGCTGGAAGAAAGGAGGCGGAGTCAGAGAGAAGCCATGTAGCCCCGCCGGAAACAGATGCTGGAACTTTAGCCAGTAAGCCACAGCCACATGACTATATACAGATTAATAGAAATGGGTTAAATTAATATGTAAGAGTTAGCCAATAAGAAGCTAGAGCTGCCGGGTGGTGGTGGCGCACGCCTTTAATCCCAGCACTCGGGAGGCAGAGGCAGGCGGATCTCTGTGAGTTTGAGGCCAGCCTGGTCTACAAGAGCTAGTTCCAGGACAGGAACCAAAAGCTACGGAGAAACCCTGTCTCGAAAAATCAAAAAAAAAAAAAAAAAAAAAAAAAAAAGAAGCTAGAGCTAATGGGCCAAACAGTGATTTAATTAATAAAGTTTCTGTGTGATTATTTTGGGGATAAGCAGAGGGAACCAATAAGTGGCCCTCCCTCTAACAACAAATTGGCATGCCACTGTATGGTGCACTAAATTCACATAACAACTGAGAAAGCTTAAAAAGGAATTCTAGACACTAAAAAACAAAGTTTAGTAGCATTTTTCTTCCCGAATGGGCTTTGCTTGCTAGAAGCATGCTGCAGCTCCTTTAAGAGAGGTTTTCCTGACTCAGTGGTGGCAGAAAAAAAAAGCCACCATTTTGAAATTCCAGCTTTCTGGGCCATGCTGCCAGCGCGAACTGGCTCTTTCAGGAGACCGAACATTTAAATGGGGTTTGTTAGCAGCCTGTTACAAGCTGCTTAATAGCTCCATATAGACCTGCTGCAGACCTTAACATGGGGCAAAGTACATGTCTCTCAGAGGCAGTAAAGAGCTCTGCCATGCTGGGCTGGGTGGGGCAAGCAGACAGTGCTGTATTTCTCCTAGCAATGGCATGACCTCCCTCCCCAAGCCACAGCCAGAATTACAGGCAATTCTGAGCTACCTGATGTGGGTGCTGGGAATTGAACTCAGGTCCTTTGGAACAACAGTAGATGTTCTTTCCACCGAGCTATCTTTCTAGTCTGAGTTATTGAATTCTAAGGTGGTAGAAATCTAAGTAGCCACTGAGGACCAACATGTTTCCACGGTTTTCATATGGTTCAAGGGCACAAGAATAATGGTGGGAAGCGGCAGAGCTGTCTGGGGAAGGGAACAAAGCTGTACTGCAGTAGGTGGCTTAAGAAGACTCAGAAGCTGCACTCTCCAGGAGGTCACCACAGGAACATGGACCTGGAGGAAAAGGGACAGTGATATGCTGGTGACAGATGGTGCTTAAATTACTGTGAGACTGGAACAAGGGAAGACAAGGAAGCCCTCACGTCACTTACAGCAGTAGTTTCTGAATATCAGCCAGGTTTTCCTCTGTGGGGAAAGAAAAGAATATATGGCGAGTCTTTCATATTTAAAATTTAAAGTATAAATCTTCAGAGAAGTTCAAATTAAAATCATAGTGAGATATCAGCTCATATCCATTAGGATGGCTATTAAGAAAGTCAAAGATAAACATCAACAAGGGTGCAGATAAAAGGGATCTCCTGTGCACCATTGAGGGGTTATGTTAGCACATTGTAGAAAACAGTATGGAGGTTCCTCAAAAAATTCAAACAAATAACACATAGTTATATGAAAGTGTCCCTATGTACAATAAATATAAACAATCAACATTTTAAAAATAGAGAAATTTAAAAACTAATAAATAGAACTAACATAGGATGCAGTAATCTCCGTTCTGAGCATAAACATAAAAGAAGTGAAATCAGTACATTTTGAAGAAGTGTCTGTACTTTCATGGGTAGTGTAGTATTTACAAAAGACAAGACATAGAATCAGTTTATATATTCACCAAGGGATAAGTAAACAAAACTGTGGTGTGGTGGTTATAGTCATAGTGCTGGAGAGATGGCGGAGACTGGAGGATCTCTGTGATCTTTGGTGAACTCTAGGCCAATGAAAGATCCTGTCTCAAAGGGGAAAGATGTTTGAGGGGAACACCAAGCTTGTCTTCATGCATGATCACCCCTGCCCATATATGCATGCATACACACACGAAAAAGAAAGAAATCCCATAATCATTCACAGCAACATGGATAAACACAGGGAGACATTTTAGATATAATTAGATACAGAGATAAAAACTCAACATGTTCACACTTCTATAAGATATCTTAAACAAAATTTGAACTCCCAGTAATAGAGTATAGCTACAGCTTGTGAGGTTGGGGGAGGTCGGAGTGATGTTAGTCAAAGGATACACGTTTTCAGTTAGGTGGAAATAAGCTCAGCAGATCCACTGAATGACACGGTGAATATATGTACCTAATAATAGAAACCTTTTGTGAGAGCTGGTCTCAAACTCATTATGTAGCTGAGGATGACCTTGAACCTTTGATCTACCTTCACCTCCCAAGTGTGAGAATTACAGGAGTGTGACACAGGCTTGTCTGAAGCTTTCTCTTGTCTTCAATTCTTAATATTCTGTGCGCTCATTTCACATTTACTTGGGACATTATGGGCGGGGAAAACCCTTTCCTTTTAAGTGTGGACTGTGAGGTCCTGGGATCAGACCCAGAACTCCCCGTATGCTGGCTGTATAAGTGCTCTGCCAGAGACTGCAACCTTAGCCCCCTAATAACAATCTAGTATGTTCTTGAGAACTGTCACAGTTGTTATTGCTTTTAGACATCTTATAACCCAAAATTACAGTTGTGAAGAGATGCTTATGTTCATGAACTTAATTTCTCTCTTCTACAAAGTATACATATTTCCAAACATGTCTGTTATAAATACATGTAAATTTTCTATTTTTAAGATTATGATTGCATCATTTCTCCCCTTCATTTCTGCTCTCCAAGTCCTCCAATATATCCTTCCATGCTCTCTTCTAAATCATGTCCTCTTTTTTCATTAATTGTAAATACATATAATTTTATTTGTCTATAAAAGAGTACAAATTAAAATATAACATAAGATTTCCATCAGTTCTTGGAAATATAAATAAGTTAAAAATTTCATGTTATTGCCCCACTTTTTTTCAAAAAAACTATTTTCATGTATTTTTCCATATAATATTTTTCTGCAGTTGTACTATACCACACTAGGAAATGCTGCCCTGGAGCACACTGACAGCATGATCAAGAATTTCATGTTCAGTTGTAAGATACTGAAATCCAGAGAGAAGAAGGGATAAATATGATGCAGAGGACACGACAGTGCAGGACACGACAGTGGAGGACACGACAGTCCAATGAGGAGTCTCTATGCAAATTTGAAATATAATTTTTCATTAAATCAGCACACTGTAGCCAAGCTACTAATCCATAAAGAACAACTATTAAGCTAGGCTTCCTACTTCAGGGTGAGTGTGATGGCCAAGCTCTCTGAGTCTGCCTGCGCACACCAACTAAAAGGAAGATTTCCGACTCCCAAGAATGATGTATTTTGAAAACTATTCAGAAAACTTACTGAAAGAGAAGCTTACAAAGCTAACTGTTGCTCTTTTAAGCACGCAATTTTAGGTTATTATACAATATTATTTGAAAGTTATCTATAATTCTTCTGCCTATTAAGTACCAGTTACAAGTTATAAAATCGTATTTTTCCTTGTAAGTAATTCTCTATCTAAAATGGTGACATATATCTTTTGAAATGATAGGATAAGAAGCTGCTAGATTCAAGATATCAAAAGTTTCATAAGCCATATCTATTGATGATACTGAAATTCTTCATATAGGAGATTTGATTACAAGGGAATGGAGTTGATTTATATGTCTGGCTGATGAAATCTGTCTCATTTATCTCTAGTAATATTTGGCACACGGGCAAGAACCGGGAGGAGTGCGAGAGTAGGGCGCGGTAACTTTGGAGTCAGCTGGTTTCAATTTCCCAGGCTTTAGGAGGTAACTTCACCTTTCTAAGCCTCGGATTCTTCAACTGCAAAATGTGGACAGTAAAAGTTCAAGCCCAAGGAAATTATGTTCAGCCCGATGGTTTGAGGAAACACTAAAACCTTCCAGTCATATGCCAGCTACCACAACAATAATACAAAGAAATAGTTGGCCAAGCTTTAAAACAAAGAGTACTGTGTATTTACTGGAAATGGAAAACCTTACAAAGGCAAGAAAACAGGATAGGAGCCAGAGCAGTAACCAGAGGTCTCTATGCTGCTGCATAGGCTGCTCTGAGCTGTTGGAGAATCCCTATCATGAGACGGCCCCATTGGGAGGGACAGCATGTGTGGGTGGCTCACTAGGAGTCTTAGGAGCATCACCATCAAAAGAGGGATAGACTGTATTTTATTAAGTGGCCTTGAATTCATCCCCTATTTCACATTCCCTCTTATGGCATCATTTTGATAATTTTCCCACTAAAAGATTGAATCTCTAGTCCCACCCTTGGGTTTGTGTAGGCTTAGGGCTATGGCAGGAGTTGTATGATGACATGTAGTAGGTTGTTTCTACTCTTTGTTTTTTGGGGATCTGCTATCCCATTCCCAAATAAATACATAAAGATTTTTCTTACTTGTGAATGCTTGGCCTTAGCTTGTTCCTAGCCAGTTTTTCTTAAATTATCTACCTTTTGCCTTGGGCCTTTTTACCTTGCATAATTCTATATGAGTTTTTTCCTTTCTTACTCTGAGGCTGGCTGTGTGGCTGGGTAGCTAGCCCTTGGTGTCTTCCTCTCCATTTCTTTTTCATCTCTTCCTCTCTCATTTACTTTCTCTGCTTGCCAGTCCCACCTATTTCTCTCTCCTGCTTACCTACTGGCCATTCAGCTCTTTATTAGACCAATCAGGTGTTTTAGGCGGACAAAGAATCACAGCTTCATAGAGTTAAACAAATGCAACATAAAAGAATGCAACACATCTTTACATAATTAAAAATATTCCACAGCATACACAAATGGATATTTTCAAGGCCAAGTCACAAAAGCTGCATGACTTCTACATGAATTTTTGGGATAGTTGTGCTTGGAACTAAAACTACTCCCTACTGCAAATCACGGTAATTACTTCACACAATATGGAAAGGAACAGGGTCCCTGGTTCTCGGCCTAAGTTAAGCTCTTGACTGACAGCAAACATCAGCTGACAGTCACATCGGAGCACAGCTATTAAAATAAAGGACATGTATGGTGTGAATAGTACACTGTATTGGTTAGAAAGTGAATCATCAGTGCACTGAGCAGTTAAGTTTAGCAAGTCTTTCAGGATATTACTCAAAGAGAAAAGAAGTTTACAAGGAGGAATGATGTGGGAAGTGGAGAGTCAACAGCACAGCAGTAGCCACTGAGAACAGATGAGTACCCCACGTACATTGCATGAGTGAGGCTACCAGATTCTGTGGAAAAGTCATGAGCAACCTGTGCTATCTTCCCGAATAGTATTCCAATCTGTTCCAGAACATAGTTTTATCCAAACATCAAGCAAAGACTTAAAAACAATCTTAGCTTTCTACAAAAGCATGTATTTTTTATTTTAGAAGATACCATATTGCATTTTTTACTGACAATATGTATATGTTTGATTTTCTTAGCCAAGAACATTTCAACCCTGTTTTTAGTAAAAATGAAAAAAGTAATGAGAAATTAGAAACAAAGAGCTTCAAATATTCTTATGAATTCCAAAAACAGAAAATTAAGTGTTGCAGGAGGTCCTTCTGCTCCTCCAGCCTATAGCCGCTGAGATACTAGCCCACTGGGGAGTGGTCTCTCTCCCTTTAAAAAGGCGGCTACTTCCCTTCTCGCCTCTCTTTGCTTCCTGCTCCGTTTCTGGCGACTAGGCTCCTTCCTGATTGCGCAGAGGGCTGTTTTCTGGGACGGTGATCTGTAAGTTTTTTCCCTTTAAATAAATACCACCCTATTAATCATAATTCCAAACTGGTGTGGCATTGTTTGCGACTTACGCCTTCAATGAAGATGTGGAAGAGATAATACTTGTAAAATTAAACACAAACTTCTAAGACCCTGAAAAAATTAGAAGCTTTCAGATTTATAGAACCCACAAAATAAATTTAGAACAAGGTAAATAAAAGAGAACACAAACTCTGACATATTTTAATGACTCCTCAGACCATGTAGGAAAGCAAGAAATTTAGAGTGTAACAATTAAAACAGGCAGACTAATTATAGTGGAGCAATATCTGGATGACACCAGACTTACGTTTAACAACACTGACTCCAAAAAGACTTTGGATATGTGAAACTTTAATTAAAAATAATGTTGAATTTATTTTATACCCCGCCTACTATACTTCAGATGTGGATGCTGTTTATAAAGGTTTACACCCATTAAACTTCAGTTGTGCATGCTGTACAGAAATGTTCATGTCCATTAAAGTTCAAAATTTTGCCACCATATGTTATCACCAAAAGAATGTTTAAAAGAAGTGCTTGAGACAATGAATCTAAATGATTTAATGAAACTAAAGCATTGAGTGGATGAGGAATTTCTTTTTTTCTAGTAAAAGGCACAAAAATGGCTAAGGAATGGGCTGGATCTAGCTGCCAAAGCCACGGCTTTAATCCCACCCATATTGCTCAGTAATTTAAAGGCTCATGTGGTCAGAAAAAGAGAGAGATATACAGTAAAAAGAGATTCAAAGACAAAAAAAATTTTAAATGATTTACAATGTGTTGAAAATATATGCAGACTAAAAGTTGAAGTTCTTAAAGTAAAAAACAAAAAAAAGGAAGAGAGTTGTTGGGTGTGGTAGTACAACCTTTAATCCCAGTTTGGGAGACAGAGGGAGATTGACCTCTGTGACTTCAAGGTGTGGTAGCACATGCCTTTAATCCCAGTGCCTAGAAGGCAAAGACAAACAGATCTCTGTGAGTTCAAGGTGTAGTAGCGAACACCTTTAATCCCAATGCCTGGGAGGCAGAGACAGGCGGATCTCTGAGAGTTCAAGAACAGCCTGGTCTACAGAGTTATTCCAGGACAAAGATATACAGAGAATATAAAATAAAAGTAAAAATAAACAAAATAGAGTTAAAATAAAGCTGTACAAAGATGGAAAATAAACAGAGAATTTTGATACTGTATGCTATTATGCTCTCTTTGAATTGTTTGAATGCTGAGGAAGGAGCAACAGCTGCTAAAAGATATTTGTTTATAAATGCTGCTGAACTAATCCAACATAGATATTTTGAAAATGCCTTGATTTTGAAATTTGGATCTAAGGACATGGTGCTTTGGAAAAGAGTTTCTTATTTTGTTTTCACAGAGGGTGAGAGTCTGTGGATTGCTTCTATCCGAATATGGTATGATGGACCACGCCCTCCTGAAAGGTTGCTGTGAACACCCTCAAAAAATTGCTTTGCTCAACTGCCAACTGAGATGAAACTAGCACACAGGTTATACCATGAAAGACCTAATTAACAACGCCCCCATTCAGCAGGAAGCAGTTTGGAGAGAAATAACTACGCCCATATTAAAAAAATTGTTTATAAATGTTCTTTTATATTTAAAGGGGGATATGCTATAGGTATGAATAATTTGCATTAGTATAGATTTTGCTTTATTGATAGAGATTTAAGGTCAATTTTGTTATATGTATATGTATTTCTGATCTTGATTAAGGTATTGTGATTGTGTAGTTCATTTTTAAAATGTAATGTATAATTAGGAAACATAGGTTGTTGATGGATAATCATAAATAATAGTCAAGTTTGTAGTCATGTTACTTAGATTTTCTACATATATAAAGATATACTTCAGATAGGCATTCTTCATATCTCTCAAAGGCTGCCGAATATGGCATTTAAAATATTTTAATAACTTAGGAATTTTCATGACAATGAAACATGTCTGCTCCTGGTGGCACCAATCTACTTCGAGAGGAAGATGGGTATTGAAGAAGATCCTTATGGAGTTTGATAGCCATTTGGGCAAGAAACTGCTCTTGCTTGGACTGTTGCATAAAATGGACACAGAGAACCCGCAGAGAGAGGACTGCTGAACTTGCCTAAAGGTGAGATGGTCTTTTGGGGTTCATTACTCATGAAAGAGTCTGCGAGACATTCTGCAGGACACAGTAGATAATGACTGAACTGTCTTTGAAATTTCCTGCTTCATGGAAATGTCTGCTGGATACTATGGGCCTGAAGGCTGAAGATGGATGCCCCAACGGTACAGAAAAACTTCGGGTGACTGTACAGGCAGCGAGATGTCTCTGTCATTTCTAGAGCTTTGGATTTATTTTTTGCTTAGGTAATATTATATCCTTCTGGAGTCTTTGATGGAGTTGAAGAATGGTTAGTTATAGTTTTCCTTAATTATAATAAAAGATAAAATAGATATAAATATTGTAACTGTAATTCTTGCTTGATAACTGCTTTGTTATATGTAATCTTACTATGTTAAAATGAAAGCCTTTCTTTTTTGTTTAAACAGAAAAAGGGGAAATGATGGGGGAGAGTCATTTGGCTTGTGTTAATTTAATTGGTTAAATAAAGAGACTGCCTTGGCCCTTTAATAGGACATAAAATTAGGTAGGCGGAGTAAACAGAACAGAATGCTGGGAGAAAGAAGCTGAGTCAAGAGGTCTCCATGATTCTCCTACCGAACACAGACGCAGGTTAAGATCTTCCCTGATAAGACACCTCGTGGTGTTACAGGGATATTAGAAATGGGTTAGATCGATATGTAAGGGCTAGCCAGTAAGAGGCTGGAACTAATGGGCCAGGCAGTGTTTAAAAGAATACAGTTTCTGTGTAATTATTTCGGGGGTAAAGCTAGCCGGGTGGTGGGACGCAGCAGCCCGCCATTCCTTCAACAGAGTGGTGCCCGGGGCATAAGCTAGCCATGCGGGCGGCCGGGTGCCTGGGACGCAGCCCACCACTCTTATTACAACAAGCAATGATCTTTTTTCTTTTTGTCTTGAATGTGTACAGAATACATCTATAACTATCTGTCTATCTACCTACCTGCCTACCTATATATCTGTTATAGAGAAAACACACACACACACACGTACGTTATAGCTGAAGCTACAAGGAAGAAAGACCAAAAGAACCACGGAAACGAAGAATATTAAATTGTCTATTATTTTGTTTCTGGAAATCAACATATTTTCTTACATGAAAAAAATAAATTTCTGCTTCATCAAACCATTACTAATTGGATTTAGTGCTGTTTCACCCAGTGTATTCCAAAGTGCTTTGATTTTCCATATTTCTTGTCTTTAAAGTAAGAACAACTGAACTGTAAATGCATTGTCAATAAATAGTAAGCTTATTTATGAACTCACCAATAAATAATCAATAATACATTTATTAATTTTCAATAAATCACCAAAGCAATTCATTAATAATATAATTATTAATTTATTCATTGACATTTTCATTCTTATTTTCCATTCCAGGTTGTAAGTTCCAGAAACCATACCATCATCAATGCATTTGTATCACTGTTCCTTAAGCAACTCAGTCTAATTCTTCAAACAGCTTTTGAATTCCAATTTATGGGCAATGTTCTTTAATAATTTCTAACCCATAGAATTATATCAATAAATATATTTTGATTGGATAGAAGAACAAAAGTTGAAGATACATTGGTGGAAATGAGTAGTAAAGATTTCCTTAAAAATCAGATTAAGTCACTTGCCACTATGATTTTTTTTCTTCTGAGTTAAAAAAGTATATCTTGTCATATTTTGTTGTCTTCCCATCTCCTTTGAATCTTAACATAAACATTACCTTATTCTGAAGAGGACAAAGAGAATTTATAATCCCTTCACTACTGACTCAGTTTTTGTAAAGCTAAACTTACTTTAAGATTTATGAATCTTTGGAAGTCTCAAACAAGTAGTGGAAAGACAGCCTTTATAGAGTTGAGGTTTTTTTTCCTGTTGTTGAAGTAACTTATACACAGGGTCACAGAACGTTATGGGTGTAGTCTTTAAAAAGAAAATGTCAGATAAAAGGAGAAGGATGGATGAAAGCTGAAACCCTCAAAAATATTCAAGAACTTTGAGCAAAAAAAAAATCAAAGTATTGTCATACTCAGAGAAATTTATTGGTGAATAAATGAAGCTTTTTAACATAGTTTGGTAGAGGCATCAGGAATTAAAAGAGATGAAGTCAAAAGAGATGACTTGATTGTCTTGAAAAAGTCTGTGATACCACTCAAATCTTCATCTCCAAAACATCCTATCATCATTTCTGATGATAACCCATTGGCTTAACCAATACACATGGGCATACCCAGCTCTGATGGACCAGGGAGTATGGTCTTCCCACAGAAGAAGGTTACATGCAAAGACTGTAGAATATTACTTTAGTACAAGAAAACAGAGGTGGGAACAATAATTCAATCTATTATATGCCCACATAAAGACATGCATGTAGCGTTATTCTCAAGAGCCCCAATCTGAAAATAATTCCTTTTCATCAATATTACAGAATAGGGTTCTAATGACTTCTTTCATATAGATGAACTTTGAAGGCACAATACTAAGTAAAAGAAAGTTGTCACAAAGGACATACATCCTATGATT
The DNA here is from genome assembly GCF_018167655.1 of Microtus oregoni. Classification (NCBI taxonomy): domain Eukaryota; kingdom Metazoa; phylum Chordata; class Mammalia; order Rodentia; family Cricetidae; genus Microtus; species Microtus oregoni. Next base: position 24,012,942 of record NW_024543087.1, on the reverse strand, counting down.
CCATTGATATGAAATGTTCAGAACAGGAAATTCTATTGAGATAGAAAAGAGATTAGTGACTGCATGGGTTAGTGTTGGGGATAAGGGGTGACAGAGGGATCCTTTTATTGGTGGCAATGGAGGAGCATGAATTCTAGGTCTGTCTGGGCTTTATTGAGAGCTCTATCCTGATTGGAGCTGGAAAGTAGATGTGGCATTCTGAATAAGAACTGCCTCCCATAGGCTTACATATTTCAACACTAGGTCCCAGATCCTGGCAGTGTTTGAAGAGTTATGGGGCTTTTAGGGGGTTTAGCCTTGCTGGAGGAAGTACATCAATGGGGGTTTGAGAGTTTATAGCTCCTCTTCATTTTTAGTTCATTATTTCCTGTTTCCTGTTTGTGGATGATAACGTGATCTTTTAGTCCCTTGCTCCAGCCATCTGCTGTTATGCTTCCCCTGGAACAATGAACCAAAGTAAAGTTTGTTCTGTAAGCTGCTTCTGGTGCTATTGTCTTATCACAGCAGCAGAAAGGAAACTGAGACAGTAGACCATGTGGCAGAGTGATCACAGAGGAGCCTGGCCTGGGTCACTACACTAGAGGTTGTAGAGCCCCTTATAGAAACTCGACTCAGTCTGACTGAGGAGTAAGTGTTTGCGTTATGGAGTTTGTGTTATCTGCAGCTCAAGCCGGAGAGTCCTGGGGTATGGTCTCTAATGGTTGATCATTTAGGAAGAACACAGGAAGCCTACTTTTAGGTGTTGAATTTAACTTCCAAACCACAAGGAGCATCATTTATCTTAAGAGGGAAGTTGGATTGTCCCCAGGAAGTGTTTTGGGGAGGCGATGGGAATCAGAACATCTAGAGAGTAGACTGGATATCTGGGTGTAGATTGCTTGGATGAGTCTAGAATATAATCTAAGTCATTGTAAGGTCCCTTGGCTATTGGCTGATTGATGTGTGTTAGGAATTGAGGACAGAGAGTACAATGCTTGCTGCCAAATGAATCCTCCCTGACACCCAAGGACCATGGCTTGTGTGGGAGACCAACTATTAGAAGTGGCTCAAGATGCAACCTGGGTTCAAAGTAGAATGAAACAATTATGTGTAGTGTGAAAGACGGACCCTGAGCCTTTTGCTGGAAAGGGACATGACAGAGGAAAGACAAAGATACTGCTGCTTGTTGCTCAAGGTCCCTATGGAGGTTAAAGAAATCATAGATATAAATATGTATGGGCAAGGAAAGATGCCCTTAATCTACAATAAAGTAAAAAAAAGCAGGCTACACAGATCTACCTGCACAGTAAAATTTATGTATTTTTATCTCTTATAGATAAATTTTTTTCTTTATTATGTCTTCCCTTGTAGTGCAATGCCTGGTCTATGTGCTACATGCTATAGTATGGTTCGTGAGTCAGGCAAGGAGACTGAAACACACGCACACACCCATAGAGAGAGAGAGAGAGAGAGAGAGAGAGAGAGAGAGAGAGAGAGAGAGAGAAAGAGAGAGAGAGAGAGAGGTCACTAAGCCAAGAATGCCCCCTTTATTGTGCTCCGGGCAGCTTATATAGGGTCTCCTTGACTAACAGCCATGCCCTAACTCTCCACTGCAAGCCCACCAGAAACCACTCCCCTGCCATCTGGAACTCCTGAGAGTCCTGTGCTCAGAGCAGCTGCAAACACAGGAAAACAAATTATTTTCTCAGAGCACCTGCAAGCATAGGAAAACAAGTTGTTTACTGCAGGGGTAAAGGAAATTCAGGGTCTGAGAGTCTGCAGTCCCCAAAATTCCCTTGCTAGACTGTAAGCTTTGCAATGGCCAGGACTATGCTTCATCCTAAAGTAGTGTTGAACACATGCTAGGCACTCAGCAAATAATTCTCACCAGAAATTAGCAACATCCAGAACAACATTTAGAACAACTGCCCACCTGTGTTCTCTCTGGGGTGTGGCTATGCCCCTGCACTAGCATTTATGTTTATATACTTTTGAAAGACCTTTGAAGTCAACCAGAGAAGATTGTGAGAAACAAAGTAGTCAAAGTTTTTGTCAACCTTCAGAACTCATGAGTTGAAATGAATGAAGGTAGCAAAGGTAGGAGTGAGAGAAAGGAGAGGGAGGGATAGAGGGAAAGAGAGGCGGGAGAGAGAGGGAGAGGGAGAGGAAGAGGGAGAGAGGGGAGAAGGAAAGAAAGAGAATGATTTGAACAACTTGGGGACAGTGGAGACAGAGGCAAACTTTACTCCCCATAAAAGTAATCTGGCACAAAACAGTGTAGTTCTGTGGCTAGATGGACAGACAGACAGACAGATGATATGTGATCTCTCTCTCTCTCTCTCTCTCTCTCTCTCACTCTCTCTCTCTCTCTCCATCTATCTATCTATCTATCTATCTATCTATCTATCTATCTATCTATAGAGAGAGAATAGAGATCAAACATGGTGGAAAGTGAGAGAAGAGGGAGATGAAGGAAAGAAATCTAATGCAAGTCTATGAGTCCATCAGGCTGGAAGACAAGTCCTATGGATGTGCTCAGTGTGTCCCTGCTTCAGGTTCCGGTCACATGTTGCCTCTGCTAGGACCACAGGTGCCTACAGGACACCTGCTTTTGCTTCTGCTCTTAGTTTGCCTGTCTTTTCTTCCTCAAAGCTTCCTATGTCTTCCTTTCCCTCCCCCTGAGATGGGCTGCTCCTTCTGTGTGTTTGTGAGGTCACAGCTCACGTGACAGGTGTTTGCCAGCGTGCCTTGTCTGTCATCGAATGGGCAACCCAGGAGTGTGCTCTACCGCTCTTGGTATTCTGTGTTCTGCTGGGGGTCTGCCCCACATTAAGTCTGCCCCACATTAAGTCTTACGGCAACTTAAACAAAAAATAGGCTCCGTGTTTAAAAAACCTGTGCTTTAATCTTGAGCCTTCCAACTTCTTCCTCTTTGTGAACAAATCTCACGAACTCTTAGAAGCCTAATTTTCTCAGTTGTGAAAGGATGGTGCTGTTTAACTTTCAGGTCACGTTGTTCTCATGCTAACTAATTTTGTCTGACCATGGGCACTTATGGGTGTAAAATAATATTCTGGATGGGAAACCTATTTATAAAATAAGTGGTTTTTGAAATATGCCACTTAATTTTTTGCTTTTTGAGCCAGGCTAAACTCCTCATGATCCTCCTTCCAGGTGCTAGGAAAATAGGCTACCACATCTGGCTCCTTATATATGCAATTAGAGTCTAAAATGTAAATCTGTGTGTGTATTTAGTAAGGGAAGAATTATGAAAAACTATATGAAATTCTTCTTATGTAAAAAATTATAACTGGGGCTGGAGAGATGGCTCAGTGATTAAGAGCACTGGATGCTCTTCCAGATAACCTGAGTTCAATTCCCGGCACCCACATGGCAGCTCACAACTGTCTGTAATTCCAGTTCCAGGGGATCTGACACAAATGTACTCAGAATAAGTTTAAATAAATTATTATTTTTTTAAAAAGAGCACTGCCTGTTTTCTAGAGTACCAGGATTTGGTTCCCAGCACCCATATGGTGGCTCATATCTACCTGCAACTCTAGTTCCAGGGGATTTGTGCCATCTTTCATGGTGTAATTCTATCCACAACCAACCAACCAACCAACCAACCAACCAGCCAGCCAGACAGCCAGCCAGCCAGCTAACTAACTAACTAACTAACTAACTAACTAAACAAATACTTACAAACAGTTATAATTAATACTTGGAATTTTTAGCGCCAATCTATTACTGGAATTTTAAAAGTACTTTTGATGGTTTTGATGAATACGTGCTATGTCTCTGCTAGGACACCAGGTGCCTAGAAGACACCTGCTTTTCCTTCTGCTCTTAGCTTAGCTGCCTTTCAGAAGCACAGGACATCTTTAGTGTCCAGTAAAGGGATCACTTGCTCCAGGAAGGTATCCAGCACTGGACACATAGTTAAAGCAACTGAGGAACATACTTTCAACTTTTGTTACTTTTATGTAGCATAAGTTTAAGTAGTGACTACCTAGTTGGGCAAACATGAACATTTCCACCCTAGCAAAAAAGTGCTTGTAGTTGCGGTTGGTCTAGAGTTTAAAATGTTAGTAAATGACTCAAATGATTTCAGGGGGAGAGTAGGCATTGTGAAGGTCAGAACTGGTGAGGTGTAAGATGAAGGGAATGGTGTGGACCCTACCTCCTACTAATTTTCCCAACTTTGGTCAAGGGTAGCAGCTGACAGTCAAAATGTCTCAGTTAATATCTGATGATACTTCCACCATGGAAGGAGTTGCCTACCTCAGTCAGCCCTTCGGATCCACTGGCAGCTAGAGAGCTATTACTTCTCTGTATAGCCACTTAAGGAACTTCCTCCTCTCTCTCAAGGGAGGGCTTGAGCTGGCTTTGTGGTTCTTCTCAGATCTGTGAGTCAGTTTCTACATTCCCAAAGAAACTGGTAAGAATTATACCCAAGTCATTCACTCAGTGATACACAGGAGGAGACATTAATCAGGGAATTTGTTAATGACTACATTGAAGCACTGATAGGAAGTCCAGCTTGAAGATCAGTCAGAAAACCTTGGACTGTGTGTGTGTGTGTGTGTGTGTGTGTGTGTGTGTGTGTGCAGTGCTTGCCAATCTTGCTAGCCTGTGAGGTCAACCTACTCCCAGGATCCTCCCATCTCCATTCCCCAGCACCAGAATCATAACTGTGCACCTCTGTGCCGTTGTAGCTTTACTGCGCACGCTGGGGACCTGAGCTCAGATGCGTATGCTTGTGTGACACGCGCCATTACAGGTTGAGCCATCTTCCCAGCTTTGCGTCTAAGCTATTGCAGTAAGGAAGTAGCCAGCTTCCAGCAAACCATCTGATAACTGGTGTCCGTGAAGTCTCTGAACCTATTGGGGAGCAGCCCTACTTTGCAGTTTCAACTGGCAGCTGCCTCAGCATGCTGGCGGCTCCTAGTTCTTTCCAGAGTTAAAGTCGATACTTTCCCAGACTCGGGAGTATTTGCTTCACACTGGCCTGTGCCATTAGTACTTGCTACTGTAATTAGGTAAATTATCAAATATTACATAAGCCAATAAATGCTTGTGTTAAAAGAAGCTTTCATGAAAACTGAGCAAAGTCATTTAAAAATTGAAAAAAAAAACTAAGCCGTTCAAATTAAAATTCTGCTTATTTGGTTGGTAGACAGCAAGAGAAAACTGGTGAAAATTATTTTTTTTTAACGAAAGATTAGAAAGCATTTGTACTCTAATTTGCTTTAAAAACTTGGGTATCGAAGACTTTATTAACTATGCGCTTTGTGCAAAAAATTAAACAAAACATAGATGTAGCTTCAATGACATGATTGTACCTTTATATGCACAAGCATCAAATAAAAAATTTTAAGGGATATATGCCAGTTCTAAGTGATTCATTCCAGCTTATTAATTTTTCAGTTTTTGTGGTTGACTTCCAGGCCCCATAGCACCAGACTTCTACTGTAGAAAATGAATGATTTGTGTTTTCTTGACAGGATTGTTGAATTCATGACCATAGTTTTATTCAAAGTGGTACCAAGTACCACAATGTTAGGTGTGGACTGGTAGGGTAGGTATGCCTTGATCTTAATTTATTCCTAGAATGTGGACAGTGCAGCAGGTCCTGTCCCTCCCAAGTCCTCCTGTTCTGACCGAGTTCTTTATTTATTCCAAAGGCTCACACTAGTGGGGATTTTCAGAGTTTCATCATTAGGAGAACCTGAAGCCCGAAACACTGGGTTTCCAGTCCAGAAGAGCTGCCAATGCTCAGGTCTTTGTCACCCGCTCTGTCTGTGCATGGCACCTGAAGGAGGCTTCCTGGGCCTGTCTGTGTGACACGCAGATGTGGCTGGATGTCTGCAGCAGTAGCGTCAGGGGATGTGATAAAACACAAACACTAAGGATTTCAGACATGTGCCCAGAATGTGGCACAATGACAAGCTCCCTGGTTATTTAGCCTTTTAATAAAGTATAGCTATTTCTGGCCTCCGTTTCTAATACTGAAAATGACCCTGAGATTCTGTGTGTCAGCTTGGAATTCAGGATTTGGAGATCTAAACTCACATATACTAAATATATCAGTGCTTTGTTGGTGTTTCCTGACTTATGCTGGGAAGATTACACTGTAGTGTTTCCTTTCCCCCAATCTCTAGAAGGGTTGCTTACTCCTGGGTTGCTTTGCAGATAAAATGGATGGTTTGGCACAGTTCAAAGAACAAGAAGTAGTGACTAAAAAAATTGTGTCTCATTGCCAGCTGACTTTGACCATGGAAATTACCCAGTAGGGCCCAGCAGGCGGTCCTGACTGTGGGGATGTGCTTTGTGGAGACTTTTCTCTTTCATTCCTTTCAGAGATGCCTTAGTCTGTTGCACGCTCCTTGGCTCTGAGTTCCCACCAGCCTGCTTTTCTCTACCATGTCATATTTTGCTAGTTTCCTACTCTTTGATGTTTCTCCTCTCTTCTTCAAATTATTAGTTTTTATAGTAATATATTCTTTGAGAATTTCATACATGTATACAATGGATTTTGATCACACACTCCCCTGCAGTTCCACCCACCCCTCCCAAACTACTACATGGGTATGGGGCCATCCTTTGGAACATGGAAAATCCTACCAATGACCAAAGCCCCAAAGAAAAGTGACCCTATCTCCCCCAGCAGCCATCACCCGTCCGTAGCGCTTGGACCTTGGGAGCAAGACCTTGCAAGACTCTCCCCTGTCCAGGATGAAATGGGTGAGATCTTGTGCAAGTAACCACAACCACTCTGAGTTCCTTAGAGCGGCAGCCCCGCCATGGCTGGAGGGCATTTTGCCACACTTCTAACTGCTTCAAACTGTGTTTATCTCCATTCCATTCTAACATAGTTATTGCTTTCAATTTTATGATACACTGTTGTTTTTCAAGGAAAAGAAAATTCCATTTAAAAGTTAGTCGTATTGGAGGTAGGAATATAGTTCAGCAGTTGAATGATTTCCAAGAATGTGTGAGGCCGTGGGCTTGATCCCAAGCACTGCAGGCAAACAAAAATGGACGGGGCCCATGTTGACAGCCCTTCGACTAGATCATGGCTACCTTTCATAATTTCCTTTCTTCCTGAGAATGACATGAATAGCCCACCTAATCTATTCCTCCATCCAGCAACTACCCATGGAGTTCTTCCTCCATGGACCAATCCCTCAGATAACGGAGTGGCCGACACAAAGCTACCATCATGAGCTGAGGCAGACACTAAACACAAATGATCTCTTTTTCACCCTAGTTTTCATAAAAACTCAAGCCCTTTAAAATTTCGCCATTTCCCATGTCCGTCTGCTGCACCATCTCCAGTCTCTGCTACTCTCCCTCTCCAACAACACGATGCTCTTTCAACATGTGTGCTCCAGTCTTCAATCCAGGGTGTTTCAAATATCTACCTAAGCACTCCTTCTTGGTTGGAAGACATGAGAGTATATTTATTCTTCTATTTAAGAACAAATGTGCCCCAATATTTAACCCTTCGCCACTATTTAGCAATGGCATTTTCCCTTAGAAGGTGATATCTCTCTTTGCTTTGGAGAGCTCTACAACTTGGAATTACTACTACAAAATAATTATACATCCTTAAAGATTGTTTGTCCAAATCTACACCCAACATATTCTCTCCTTTAATATGCTTCTCATGCTGATTTGTGTGTGTGTATGTGTGCGTGTGTGTGTGCAAGTGTCTGTTAAAGTGACAAGTCTCCATTTTCAGATTCCTAAGAACTACAGGGATTTCTGACATTTTCAGATTCCTGAGAACTACAGGGATTTCTGACTTTCAAGGATGTACTATCTCTCCCAACCCCTATTGGGGTTGGCAAGCCTGTGGGAACCTGTGGAAGAGACACAGAATTAAATGGAGGATACTTTGGCTAATGCGCCTGCCTGGCGTGGAGACTATAGGACTTCGTTGTCAGTACTTCAAGCTGACATTTGATGGATGGGGTAAAGTTGCCAGGCGACGAGTTCTGACACTTAAAGAAGTAGAATTGATCTTCATTTGGATGGAAGTTGCCAGAAAGACAATGACACTCTTGGGGATAATGTATCTATTAGGATTTTCTAATTAATTACTAAGGGAATTGGACACACAGTCTGGACACAGTCTGCAACAAGAGTTGCAGGGACCAATGACAGAACTGGAAAAGCAATGTAACATGGTAAGGTGTCTGTGGGAAGGAAGTGGACGGTTGCCCCAGCAGACCCACTGCCTCTACCAAGTCTATCACCAATTCCTGTTTTCTGTCCATCAATTACTTTTTAGTCTCATTGCTTAAATACGAGGGTCTCTGAACACTGTTCTCAATATGCACACTCACTCCATATCTCTTTCTCACACTCCATGTTTACAGAGAATGCTGAGGATCATTCAAACTTCTCTTCTGATTTTACCCAGCATCTTGACTGCAAATCGAAAACTGAATACAGGCTGACGAGAAAGCACACTATGTGAGGGCACTCGCTGCTAAGCCCGAGAATATAAATTTAGTTCCTGGGATTCACCTGGTAAAAGGAAAGAACTGTGCCCCCACCAATTTTTCTCTGATCTATACATGCAGTCTTATACACATAGATACCTACACACATGCCTTTACATTCATGTGCTCACTCACAGGTGTGTATGTATGTGTGCACACACACATACATGCACACACATAAAATAAATAATTGTTAAAAAACCACCTGAATTGAACACAGCATCCTCTCCTTAATTCCAGTATCTCTGACTGGATAAATGGATAAATGACATTATATCCTCTACCCAACTGCCTAAGCAAAGGTCTTAGTGTCGTCCCCCTCCCACCTGAGACCTAGGCTCATGTTTTTTCTTACTGCTTCCCCTGTTCACCTATTCCTACAACTCTCCTAGACCAGGGATTCTTAAATTGTATCCCTTCATAATCCCTTTTTGTCTGAGAAATTGTAATTCCTACCAAAGACAGTTTTGAACCCTTGCCAAGGTATGTCAGGCAGTGTTTGTTGGCATTTTGCAGGCTGATTGTATGGGCAGTGCAAAGTGCACACATGTTCAGAATCATGGCTTCTATTAAGTCAGCACCACCAGCAATACCTTACAGAGTCTGAAATTTGTTTGTTTGTTTGTTTCTCAAGACAGGATTTCTCTGTACATCAGTTCTGGCTGTACTGAAATTCATTCATAAGCTAGGCTGGCCTTGAACTCACAGAGATCTGCCTGCCTCTGCCTCCTGACTGCTGGGATTAAAGGCATGCACCACCACCTGGCAAAATTTCTTTTTTCTTTTTTAATTAACCTTTATATCGATTCTTTGTGGGTTGCACATCATGCATTTTTACCACATATCTCCCTGTTCCTTCCCATCAGTCCTTACCTTTGCAACTTCTCCCACCAGCATGAAACAAAATAAAATTTAAAAGGAAAGAAAAGAGAAGGGAAAAAAAGAAAATTGCATTGTGGAAGCTATATTGTGACACAGTGAGTCACACAGCACATCCTCCGGCCATCCATCTTTGCTTCTTCACTGCGACGAATTATTGGTCTGGATCGAGGCCTCTGGTTTCTGCCACACCATAGATCCTGGCCTCTCACTGGAGCTCCTCTTGGAAATGCTGTGTTGTCCTGTCATGGAGATCCAGCAACTTTAGGTCTGCTGGGCCAACTCCTTCACATTCTCCAGCAGATCCTAGATGAGGGATGGGCCAACTCATAGCCCTGGTTCTGGTCATCCCACCAACTCTCCCTCATTCTCGACATCAGGGTGAGCTCTCCAGCCCCAGCTGGCCCACCCTATGCATCAAGCAGCAAGGGGCGGGGCCGGTTCTCATGTCCTCCAACTGGCTTACCTACACCTACACTATAAGGGTCAGTTTACTGTGTTGCCCAGTTGAGGTGCAGGGACCACTCTTCCTAGTGCTCCATCTGGTGTGGGGCCGGATCAGCTCCCTCACCTCCTATGAGTGGCGAGGGGGAGACAGGGAGGGCATCTTTCCCTTGCTTTCACCATCACATGGTAGACAAGGTTGCGAGGGGCCAGCTCTTCCACTCTTAAGACCTCTGGGCAGGCTCACCCAAGGTCAGCACCATTGTGGTACCTAGATGAGGTTGCAGGGTCTGCTCTCCTGAGTGCTGCAGCTGGTGAGAGGCAGGCCAGCCCCGCCCCCCCCCCCCAAGAGTCAGCTCTCCTGCCTGCTTCAGGCAGGGAGGGGCAAGGAGCAAGGGCAGCCTCTTTCCACCCACACTGGCGCATGGCACATGCTCACACCTTCAGTGCTGGCTCACCGTTGTCCATGCCAGCGGGGTCAGCTCCCCTGTGCTGCCCAGGAGAGGTGCAGGGCCTGCTCTCCCCAGTACTGCAGCTGGTGAGATGCTGGACTAGCTCACTGGTTCTCATGCCCTCAGGGCCAGCTTTCCTGCCTGCCACAGGTGGTGAGGGGAGAGAGGGGTGGGCATCTCTCCCTTACCCACTCCATCACATGGCAGATGAAGGGGTGGAACCAGCTCTCCCACTCCCCTGCCCTCAGGGCCAGCCCATCCACAAGCCCATCAATAGTTAGCTCTGTCTGCTGCCCAGGCGAGGTGTAGTGACCCATTTTCTCTAGTGCTGCAGCCTATGGGGATCAGGGCCAGCTACCCCTGGTGTCGCAGCCATTTAGGGGTGGGTCCAACTCTGTACAGCCTTATACTCTCAGTCTTCAGTGGCAACAGGAGCCACAGATATCTACACAGACCACGCTGCATCAGGACCACAGATGCAGACATGGCCCCTGGCAGTGGCTCAAGCCCAGATATCGCCATGGCCCCGGGAGACAAGCAGGCCACAGACCTCAGCCCATTCCTCGCTGCCTTCACCTCTTTGAGAATTTGTCTCTCTCCACAGGACGTGAACCGTTCTGTGTCTCTCTCTTTCCTACCCCACTATATGTTTGCTCAGCATAATAGAGCCCCTCTGCACAGTGCCTTGGGGCATGGAGCAGGCCCTTGTTTTCCGGGTCTGTTTGGAGAGCCCCAGACCAGCGTGTGGATCTTTGTCTCCCTCTCAGGCACTGGATGTGTTCCTGTCTCTTCTTCCCTGGCCCCAGGCAGAGAGTCCCGGACCGGCATCAAGATTTATTTTGTTATTTATATTTCTGTGTGTATGTGCATACGGATACCTGTAGAAGTCAGAAAAAGACAGTAGATTTCGTGTAGCTAGAGTTATAGACAGTTGTCAGTCACTTGGTATGGGTGCTAAGAACTCAGGTCCTTTGGAAGAGCAACAAGTGCCTTTAGCTGGAGAGCCATCTCTCTGGTACCGTGAGTAAAGTTTTAACCAGTACATGTTAAGGAACCTTTTACTGGGGAGGAGGCGGAAATTTTTAATAAAAAAAGTGAGCAAAACAAACAAACAAGCAAACAAACAAACAAAAAGAAATCTTTTACTCTTGCCTAACATGACAGTATATGAAACTGGACCCCAGGCCTTGCCACTGTTGTCCTTACCCCATTCCCTTATCTAGACTAAGCGTAGCTCACAGTCACTCAGTGGCCGAGCACCATCACAGGCTAAGTGAAGCATCTTCTAATAGAGTGCAGGCCGATGGTGTGTATTCCATTTCCACTGCCGGCTTTACTTTCTCTACCGCAGTGGTTCTCAACCTTCCTGATGCTGCAACCCTTTCATACAGCCCCTCATGTTGTGGTGACTCCCAACTGTGAAATTATTTTTATTGTTACTTCGTAACTGTAATTTTGCTACTGCTATAAATTGTAATGTAAATATCTGTGTTTCCAATGGTCTTAGGTGAGGCCTGGGAAAGACTCATTCAACCCTTAAAGAGCCCTCGACCCACAGATTGGAAACCACTGCTCTACTGTATTGTGGAGAAGATAAAAGATTTGTATGACTTAAAGAGAAACTAGGGTATACATTTTATTCTCTGAATGTATGAAATGATTTGTCATCTTTAGGATGTCACCTGACTTTGTGCATTCCTTTAGAGGAAATGTCCTGCTTCTACCTGTAAATTATAACTTATCTTTCAAAATTCAGCTAAATGCCACCTCATCTATGAAGTATTCCTGGAGCACTAGTTTCTCTCTGAATTCATAGTTTCTGCATTATTTGTATGCTTCATACACGCGGCTATTATATAATTAATTATAGTACCATTGCCTACTTGTTAGTTTCTTTCCAATGAATGTTGAGCTTACAAGGAGGGACCTTGCCTGATTTTCTACCTAGTGTTCTAAGTTATGCAAGTTCAAAGACCTCTTGAGGGCCTCAGCTAAAGGAGCAGCACTAACGAAAGCAGTAGGAGTAGGTGACAAACTAAATAGAGACACTGTTTGCATAAAAGGAGGGATATGGCATTCAGAGTCTGTGTCTGGGCACATCAACTCCCTAGCAGAAAAAAATCAATAATTTCTAAATGTAGTCAATGACTCATATTCAGAAGAAATGTTAGAAAGTATCTTTAAAAAGATCAAATGTTTCATGAAGCAGGCAGAGACAAAAGTAGCTATTTTAAGTATGTATACACATTCCGTGGCACACACCTTTGATCATAGCATTTGGGAGGCAGAGGCAGATAGATCTCTGTGAATTCAAGGCCACCTAGGTCTACAGATAGAGTTCTAGGACAGCCAGGGTTACTCCAGTGGTCTACTTCCTCCAATAAGTCCCATTTCTTAATAGTCCATCTTGTGATAAACTAATAGATTAATCCATTGGACATTAGTGACTTCATGGTTCCATCATCTTTCAATAGTGCTACTGTCTGGGAACCAGGCTTTCAGCACATGAGCCTTTGCCATGACCTCCACAGTTTAGGGACTGACCTAGCTGGGATGACAGAGAACGAAGACACATATACAGAAAGGCTGGAATTGGATAAGGTGTGTGCTGTGATGGAGATACACTGAAATCACCCTGGAAACTCAGAGGATTTATTATATACAGCACAAAGGAGGAGGAGACAGGCTAGCTAATCTGGGTAGGAGGTCTAGGTAGAGGAACAGTATGCAGTCATCTGGGAGGGGGAAGCTGTGTTGATAACTTCTGTATACAATATCAGCACTATGGACCAGGTAGCTGCAGCTGATGCTTTATTCACACACTGGTTTTAGCTAAAGGTCAACCATTTGTCAGCATTTTTATTTGGACCAGGGGGATTTTCTTGAGCTTTGCTGGACAAGGTCTTGCCATTCCAATGGGTTTGAGGCATTGGGGTCCTTGACATAGATGTGCTCATGTCAATAATGCATGTTCACTCAGGATTTTATCTGTTCTTCATGGACTTTTTGAAAGACACATCATATTCAAATAAAATCTTTCATCTGAAAACAAAATTGGAAGTATACCAGATGGGTTCAACAGAAAAACTGAAAATGGAAAAGAAAAAAAAATTCAGGGAATTTGAAGACAAATAAATTGAAGTTATATCTTCTTAAGATGAGAGTTAAAAAATTTAAGGGAAAGTAAACAGAATTTTAGAGAGGAATGGGATAACAATAACCAATACATATCATTGCAGTCCCTCAGGGGAGGAGAAAAAAGAGAAAAATTATGTGAAACGCCTCCAAATTTAATAGAAAGTAGCATTTTATACACCAAAGCAGCTCACAATAACCAAGAAGTGTACAAAGAAAACCAAATCTCTCTCTCTCTCTCTCTCTCTCTCTCTCTCTCTCTCTCTCTCTCTCTCACACACACACACACACACACACAAAACCCCAGCACACCACTGGAAAAAGCTGTACTTTGGCACATCACAACTTAACTAGATAAAAGAAAAATCCATGACAGTAAAAATAAATGACACGTTCCCGAAGGAGAACAATGACTTAATAAAGAGCTGAATTCTCACCAGAAAAGAGACAGTCAGAAGACACTGGAATGACAGGTCAGAGTAAAAATCCTGTCAACCAACCAACGACAGCATCCAATGGCACTGTCCTTCAAAACTGTGAGTTTTCGTGTTTTCTTAAAAATACTGAAAAAATTTCTACCGGAAAGCCTGCCCTGTTAGAAACATGAAAGAATATTCTTCAGGCTGGAGGCAGATGATACCAAATATATAGAAAGTAATGGGAAAAAATGTACATGTAAGTAACATAACTGCATTTGCTTTGTATATATATTATATATTTACATATAATATAAGACTATATATAGTCTTATAATATAAAACATGTAATAACCTTATGTGTTTTACCAATACGAAGTATCTATATATCTATATATGTTATACAATATATATCCGTATTTAACTTTATATGTAATATATTGTTATGTAGAGTATATGAAAATATGCAATTACATAGAGCAAAAATTATGTTTATAGTGTTTATAGTTAAGTAAGTAAAAATGGCCATATAAGGGGAAAAATTAAAAAATATTGTTGTATAGTTCCATACTAGAAGAAGTGATTCAATGTTAGTTCTAAATATTTTGGGATAATGTATCTGTCAGAGCTCACAGAAGTGGATCTGCTCCACTTTGAACCTATTCTTGCTCCTTTAAGTTTATTGACAGTAGGTTTGTTGTAAGTGTGGCTACTACCAGGATGTCTTGACCTAGGGTGTGGTTACTCAGTGTTTTGGATATTAAGATGGTAATTGTTCCCTGTTTGTATCATGGTACAGAAGTCTTGCCTAATTTTCTCCTCCTCTTTTGGGTTCAGGGATCTAAAGACCATGAGAAATAAACACAGGTGGACTCAGTATTCACTGGGTTGCCCTCCCGACTCTGTTCTCTCTGCCTTTCTTTGTGTATCTCTGGTTTTTTTTCTTCTGCTTAACATTTATAATCCTCATATCCCTTATCCTGGAACGTATGAACCTGTCAAGGCTGGACCCAGACAGATGGCCCTCAAAGTGGGGACCCCACAGATGGCTCCTCAGTGTGGGCTCATGACGGATTTGTTGGTTTTGCCTCACTGTGACTCCAACATTTGAAAGAAACGACTTAAGGGGTGAAGATTCATTTCAGCTCAAGGTTTTAGAGGACTTCAGTCCACTGTCGTCTGGAAGGTATGGCAGCTTGGTTCATAGAGCTCCATAGAACTGTGAAATCGAGGCTGTCCATATCACAGCAGACCAAGAGACTCAGGGAATCACTCACACTGGCCACGGACAAAGCATCCCCAATGATACTCCCGCAGTGAGCCCTCTTCCTCAGCCCTAAAGAATCTGTCAAAATAGCACTATCAATAACCCAGGGACTAAGCTCTCAAAATATGAGCATAGAGGAGACATTTTCATTTCATACCTAACAGATTCAAACTGCATCATAGATCAAATAGACTTAGATATCTGCAAAGTATTACATCTAATAGCTACAGAAAACACCTTTCTCATCAGCCTAAACAGGTTCCTACAAAACAGATTACATTTTAGGCTAGAAATCATTTCTTAAATATTTTTAAAATTGAAATAATTGCTCTCACTTAACAGATCATAACTAAATAAAACTGTAATTTGATAGTAAAAGAGACTACAAGATGGCACAAATAAATGGACTAATACACTTTTGAATGGTCAGTGGATCATTGATCAGTTAGTTGTGTAACTTAAAAAGTCCCTAGAATCAAAGGAAAATAAAAATCATGATTTATCAGAACCTCTTAGATCAGTAATTCTCAACCTGTGGATTGACTGACCCTTTCACAGGTGTTGCTTAAGACCTTTGGGAAGCGCAGATATTTGCATTATGATTCATAAGAGTTGCAAAATTACAGCTATGAAATAGCAATGATAATTTTATGGTTCAGGGGTCACCACAACACGAGGAAGTGTATTAAAGGATCGAAGCATTAGAAAAATTGAGAACCACTGGCAACAACAAAAGCTGTTCTAGAAGAGCTCATAGTTAAGAAGAACTGTTCCAAAAATGAGATAGATCTCAAACAAAAAACATTGATGTACCCCAAAGTCATAGAAGAATAAAAACAAGTCAAACCCAAATCAGTAAATGCGAAGAAATAATTAAAATCAGGGTAGAAATGAACAAAATGGAAACTAAAAGAACAATACAAAGTGATGGAGCAGATGCAGAGACCCATACCTAAACATTAGGTAGAGCTTGGGGAACCCACAGAAGAGGGAGAGGAAGAATTGAAGGAGCCAGATTGGTTGAGGACACCACAGAACAAGACCCACAGATTCAATGAAGCCAGGCTCATAGGAGCTCACAAAGACTGAAGGGGCAACCACGGAGCTTGCTTGGGACTCACTAGGTCCTCTGCATACATGCTATGGTTGTTTACCTGGGGACTCCTAAAAGAGTCTTTGACTCTTAGGCCTGCTCTTTTCCTCACCTAGACTTGATATGAAGGTTTGTGTCTTGTCTTACTGCATCTTCTTTTCTCTTTTCAGTTGATATTCCTGGGAGGTCTGCTCTTTTCTGAAGGGGAACGGAGGAGTAGGATCTGGGAGAGCAGGGAAGTTGGGGGGACTTAGAGGAGTAGAGGGAGGGGAGACTGCAGTTGGGATGTATTATATGAGAGAAGAATAAATAAAAAGAAAAAAAGAGCAAATGAAGAGTTGGCTCTTTCAAAAGACTGACTAACCCTTAGCCAAACTAACAGGGAAAAAAAAGAAAAAGAAAAAGAAGACACAAATTAATAAAATTAGAAACAAAAGAGTGATTCCACTACAGGTAACAATGAGATGTGAAAGATAATTAGGGAATATTTAAAAAACACACATTCAAAGAGAAAACCTACCAAAATTGAGCTAATGGAGATATAATTAACTTATCTAGATTTATAATTAGCAAATGAGACAGAAGTAGCAACAAAGAATTTTCTAAGAGAATCCCTGGGCTATGTAAATTCCCTGCTGAATTCTACTAGACCTTAAAGAGTATTGATGCCAATGTTCCTCAAATTATTTTATAAAGTTATGAAAGGTAAGAAATATCCCCAAAATATCCAAGGCCAATACTTAATTATAACAAAACTTTGACTAAGATAAACGGAAATATTCCAAAAAATATTTGCAAAACAAATTCAACAACATATTTTAAAAATTATATATCATGATCAAGTTGGCTTTATTCCTAAGGTACAAGAATGGCTCAACATATGGAAATTAATAAACATAGTATGTAAGCTGAATCAAGGACAAAAATTATGTGACTAACTTAGTAGTTGCCCTATAGTTTGATACAAACCAATATTACTTCATAACAAAAGACCCAGAGAAACAAAAATAGAAGGTTAATCATCAACATGATGACTGTATATAATAAATCTATAACTACCATTACAATGATAGGATGTTGGGTAAGAATTAAATCAATCTCTCTAGAATTAGCAATGAGACAAATATATTTACTCTCTAAATATATTTAATATTAATTCATATTTAATTTAATGATTTCATGTGGTGCTTAAATTGTCAGAAATACAAAGGAAGAGAAAGGAAAAAGAAGAGACACAAATAGGAAGGGAAGAAGTCAAATGACTCCAATTTGCTGATAATATAAGAATATATCTAAAGACCTTCAAGACTTTACCAGAGATACTTAGAACAGATAAATACTTTCAACTAATTAGTAGAACAAAAAATCATACAAAGACCGGTTTCTTTTCCTTTGAAAGTTTCCTTTATATATACCAATAATGAACTTGCTAAGAAGAATACCAGAAAACTATCCTATTTACTTAATAGAAATAAACATAGCTAAGGGATGAAAGACCTAGTCACTGAAAACTATAAAATATCAAGAAAGGAAATCTAAGAAGATCCCCAAAAAGGAAAGACCTGTTCTCCTTGGTTGTCAGAATTAATATCTGAATATTACTGAAAATTTGGTCATATACAGTTGTGCCTATTTCCTGGTTCTATGTGCTTGGAGTACCTTTTTCTATATTTTAATCCTAAGGCAGCAACTTTTTATGTTGGTGTGTTTCTTATAGGAAGCATAACATTGTTTTCCTCTTTCAAAGTATAATTTCTTTGAGAATTCCACAAGATATTTTGATTATATCCACTCCCTCTCCTCACCATAACTCCTCATACTTAACCTATCCAGTGGTGCAGCTTTGTGCCCTAACTAATCAAGTCCAAACTGTGCTGCTTGTAGGGATAAGTCCCGCCCCTTGGGGGGCGTGTTCGCCTCGGGCTAATGTTTGCCTATAAATTTGGCGAGCATGCTCCCAGCCGTTCATTCTGCTTTCCTGGTCTCCGCGGGAATGGTGGTTCTGTAAGTCTATTTTGCCATTAAAGTTGTATATATATTTTTGCAATCTGTCTGCATTTGTTTACGCCGTTACATTTTGGCGCCCAATGTGGGGCTATTTTGCCCCCGATTCAAGCGGGTGCCCGCTAGCTAACACAGCACCTTCCCGGGTGCTGGTTTTTAGTTCGTGACTCGGGCCCCAGTGCCGAGTCCGAGACACATTCGGCCACACAGGCCCATTCTGCCTGCCTTGGCTAAGTTTGCAGCGGAACCCCACTGCCTGAATTAGCAGAAGCTCAAGTACCTGTGGTTTTGCAACAAAAGCCACCACAGTGGCAGATTTGGTCTGATACAAAGTGACTTGGCTGGGCGGTGGTGGCGCACACCTTTAATCCCAGCACTTGGGAAGCAGAGGCAGACGGATCTCTGTGAGTTTGAGGCCGGCCAGGCGGTGGTAGCGCACGCCTTTAATCCCAGCACTTGGGAGGCAGAGACAGGCGGATCTCTGTGAGTTCGAGGCCAGCCTGGTCTACAAGAGCTAGTTCTAGGACAGGCTCCAAAAACACAGAGACCAACACTGGCAGGAACCGATTATTGCAGGTAAAAAATTTTTCTTTTATAAATAAAATGTCTGAACACATTAGTATTCAAGAATTTAACAGTTTTTAATTGTACCATGTGGGAGAATTTACAAGAGGTGTCTATCACCCCACATCTATGGATCCTTCTGGGATTCGTAGTTTTCATTGTCACTAAATGGTTTGATAATAGAAATATGATAAAGTCTTTACGAGACGAATCCAGGATTCTTAAGGCAGAGATTGAATGCTTAAAAACAATTGAGAATGACAAGAATCTTCTCAAGAATCAGTTTGAATTTCTCCAGGCTGATGTTAAGGAGAAATTCATTACTATGGAAGAAGGAACAGCTGATTTGGATCGTAAGCTTCAGTCCCTTTCAGTAGGAACTGAAACATTAGTGGCTGATATTAAGGAGAAATTCATTACTATGGAAGAGGGAACAGCTGATTTGGATCATAAGCTTCAGTCCCTTTCAGTAGGAACTGAAACATTAGTGGCTGATATTAAGGAGAAATTCATTACTATGGAAGAAGGAACAGCTGATTTGGATCGTAAGCTTCAGTCCCTTTCAGTAGGAACTGAAACATTAGTGGCTGATATTAAGGAGAAATTCATTACTATGGAAGAGGGAACAGCTGATTTGGATCATAAGCTTCAGTCCCTTTCAGTAGGAACTGAAACATTAGTGGCTGAAATTAAGGAGAAATTCATTACTATGGAAGAAGGAACAGCTGATTTGGATAGTAAGCTTCAGTCCCTTTCAGTAGGAACTGAAACATTAGTGGCTGATATTAAGGAGAAATTCATTACTATGGAAGAGGGAACAGCTGATTTGGATCATAAGCTTCAGTCCCTTTCTGTAGGAAATGAAACATTAACTGAGAGAATCAAAACTGCTGAATGTGACAATCGGATTTTGTCTAAAGCTTATGACAGATTGACGGAAAGATTGTCAATACAAGAAGGCACGGTTTATGCCATAAAAATTATGTCCAAAGATGAGATGTTATCTCTAACGGACAAACTTCATACTTTAGAATCCTCAGTGAAGGCTTTGGAACATAATTCTGGACAGGAGATTCAGACATTGCAGAAGGCAATGGTGAATAGAATTGAAAAGATTGAAGAATTTCTAAATTCTGATGAAGAAGAGCAAAGGGTAGAAAGGCAAATTTTATCTACATCTGTGGGTAAATCTCTCCGGGACAATTTCCACAAAGCTCTACCTACAGCTCTACATGCCTTTCCAGTAATAACAACAGAGAAGGTGATTGGTTCCAAAAACCCTAGGGTCATCAAGGTGGATACATGGGAGCCTGTCCGTATGAATGATCTCAAGGAAATAAAACAGGCTGTCATGACTTTTGGGATGCAAGCCTCTTTTGTTAAAGAGATGCTAAGAACTTGGGCCACGACAAGCAGAGCAACCCCCTTGGACTGGCTCCAGCTGAGCTCTGCAGTACTTGAGAGTGGACCGCAATTGAAATGGAAATGCTTATTCAGGCAAGAGGCTAGACATTTAGAACAGCAGGAAAAAGCGAAGGGAATTGACATTTCCCTAGATAAAATTCTAGGTGAAGGGCTCTTTTCCGACCCTCAGGAACAAGCTAATTTGGATGAAAACACACTCTCCATGTGTACTACAGCAGCCTTAAGGGCTTGGGACAGGGTACAAGACCTAGGACAGAGAATGGAATCATTTGTCAGAGTTAAACAGGGTCAGAGAGAACCCTTTAGTGACTTTTTACAAAGATTAACTAAGGCTGTACAAATAGGGATATCTGACCCAGAAGCAAGACGTATAATGATTGAGTCTTTGGCTTATGAAAATGCAAATGTGGAATGCAAAAGGATTTTGGGTCCTTTAAAGCTCAGATCAGTGCCCTTGGAAGAATGGGTCTTGCATACACTCAATGTTGATACATTTGATTATGGCACTGAAGCATGGGTAGAAGAAGCAATTTCCAATGGTAAAAGGAGACACCAGAATACCAAATGTGTTAATTGTGGCAAAATGCGTCATATGAAAAGGAATTATAGACAACGGATTTTCAGAAATAATAATAATAATAATAATAATAATAATAATAATAATAATAATGCATCTTTCAGAAATAATAATAATAATAATGCATCTTCTAGAAATAACAGGAATAGGAGGACTCAGCCTTCAGGTTTATGTAGAAGATGTGGAAAAGGCAGACATTGGACGAATGAATGCAGGTCTACAAGAGATAGACAAGGCAACCTGATACAGTCGGGAAACGTGAGGGGGGGGCTCACAGGCCCCCATGGCAAACATGGTTCAGTCATTTCCAGTTTCTGCATTGAACGTGCCTCGTCAGGACAATTAGGAAGCCCCATGCCTACTGTTACAAGCAATAATGATCAGAAAGATAAGTTACGTGTGTTTTGGCAAACTTCTATAAATGATCAAAGACCTAAACTGAGAGTGTGTGTAAATGGCATTTTTATTACTGGCCTGCTGGACACAGGTGCTGATGTAAGTATCATTACCCCAGAATCTTGGCATCCGTGTTGGCCTCTTCAGAATGTAAATGTTCAGCTCCTGGGAATTGGAACCCTATCTTGAGTAAGGCAGAGCATGAGATGGGTTGAATGTATAGGGCCAGAGGGACAAATAGGAAAATTAAGGCCATATGTAGCCAATATCGCAATGAATTTATGAGGTCGTGACCTATTTCAACAATGGAATACCAAAATTAACATTCCTGCTACTTCTAGAGCCTATATTTCTGAGAATAATATTAAAAGATATTACAAATGGAGAAAACCGGCCATTTGGGTTGTACAAGAACAAGCAATTGATGTCCCTTCAGAGATACCAACAGCCTTGCCTCTAAAATGGTTGACTGAGAAACCAATATGGACAAAGCAATGGCCTTTAGCTGAGGAAAAGTTACAGGCTTTCGAACAGCTGTTACAAGAACAATTAGATGCTGGACATATAGAAGAATCTACCAGCCCTTGGAATTCTCCTGTATTTGTGGTTAAGAAAAAATCAGGTAAATGGAGAATGGTGACAGATCTCAGGGCCATCAACAAGGTTATTCAACCTATGGGCCCTCTGCAATCTGGAATTCCTTTGCCCTCTTTATTACCAAAAGGATGGCCTCTCATAGTTATTGATTTAAAGGATTGTTTTTTCCACTATACCTTTGCAAAAAGAAGATAGAGAAAAATTTGCCTTCACAGTGCCTACTTATAACAATTCTCAACCTTCGAGGAGGTACCACTGGACCGTCCTCCCCCAGGGTATGTTAAATAGCCCCTCCCTGTGAACCAACCATTGCAAATAATATGCAAGAAATTTCCCAAATCTATAGTATACCATTACATGGACGACATTTTGTTATCCGATTCAAACATGGATACCTTGAACAGACTGTTTGAAGAAATAAAGATACTTTTACCTAAATGGGGATTGCAAATTGCTCCTGAAAAGATTCAGAAGGGAGATTCTGTTAATTATTTAGGTTATAAAATAGGTTTGCGAAAAATTAAGACACAAAAAGCACAAATTCGGAGAGATCACCTATGGACTCTTAATGACTTTCAAAGACTGTTAGGAGACATTTCCAGTCTATGACCAGCTATTGGAATAACACCTGATCTAATAATTCAGTTGAACAAACCTTGGATGGTGATAAAGATTTAAACAGTCCCAGAGAATTAACAGCTAAAGCAGAAAAGGAACTGACAATGATTGAGGAAAAATTACAATAGGCACATGTAGACAGGGTAAATCCAGAGCTCGATTGTATTCTCGTCATACTACCATCAAAAATTTCTCCTACAGGAATTTTAATGCAGAGAGATGATATTATTCTGGAATGAATCTTTTTACCACATAAACCAAGTAAGACACTGAAAACTTATGTGGAAAAAGTCTCTGAGTTAATTATAAAAGGCAAGCTGAGACTTCTTCAACTAGCAGGCATAGACCCAGCAGAAATTATAGTGCCTTTCACTGCTGATGAACTAAAGAAATTATGGGAAGATAATGAACCATGGCAAAGAGCTTGTGCTAATTTTTTGGGAGACATTAATAACAACTATCCAAAAAGCAAGAGGCTTAACTTCATAAAGAGAACTTCTTGGATTCTTCCTCGAATTGTCCGTGATGCTCCAATAACTGGAGCCTGTACATTCTATACTGATGCCAATAAATCAGGGAAAGCAGGTTACAAATCAGAAGACTTGGCTAAGGTGGAACAAAGTCCTTATAATTCTGTCCAGAAGGCGGAATTATATGCCATTCTTATGGTGCTAAGGGATTTTAAAGAACCTATTAATATAGTCACTGATTCACAATACGCAGAAAGAGTTATTTTACATATTGAAACTGCTGAATTTATACCTGATGATACAGAACTAACCTCATTGTTTCTCCAGGTTCAAGATTTGATCAGGCACAGGCTTTGCCCTATGTACATAACACACATCCGATCCCATAAGGGTCTGCCAGGTCCTCTAGCACAAGGTAATGCAGAAATTGATCAATTATTGATTGGTAGTGTGCTACAAGCCTCTGAATTTCATAAAAAAACATCATGTTAATAGCAAAGGTTTGAAGAAAGAGTTTTCAGTTACATGGCAACAAGCTAAGGAGATTGTAAAGAAATGCCCTACTTGCTCTTTCTATAACCAAACACCACTGCTTGCAGGGGCTAATCCAAAGGGCACCCAAAGGAATGAAATCTGGCAGATGGATGTGTTCCACTTTGCAGAATTTGGCAAATTAAAATATGTTCATCACACCATTGACACTTATTTAGGCTTTCAGTGGGCAACTGCTTTAAGTTCAGAAAAAGCTGATTCAGTAATCACTCATTTATTAGAAGTCATGGCTATCATGGGTATACCTACACAAATAAAGACGGATAATGGTCCTGCTTATGTTTCTAGGAAAATGAAATGGTTTTTTGATTATTACAATATCAAGCATGTTACAGGTATACCATACAATCCTACAGGTCAAGCAGTCACAGAAAGATCAAATCGAACTATAAAGGATATGTTGAACAAACAGAAAGGGGTGGAAAACACCCCCAGAAATAGGTTACATAATGCTTTGTTAACCTTGAATTTTCTCAACGCTAATGAGAAGGGAACAACAGCTGCAGAACGACATTGGATAATGGAAAAGTCTACTGAACTACATCAACCAGTTTATTTCAAGGATGTGCTGACCTCACAATGGAAGCCAGGAGATGTGCTACGTTGGGGAAGGGGTTTTGCTCTTATCTCCACAGGTGAGGAAAAATTGTGGATACAGTTAAAATTAATAAAGGTTCGGTTTGAAGAAGAGAAGCCACTTGGAAAAGATAAATAACAATTTTTTCATAAGGATGGCAAGCATACTGATGGTAAGAAATACAGATAGGTTGGAGGCAGGGTTCTTTTCTTATCTCCACAGGAAAATACTCATCTTCAAAGAAATTAAGGGACCCTGAATATTTAATTACTGATGGATGGACACATTTTGTAAGTATTAATTTCTCTCTATATATATGTCTTATTAAACATTTCTTTATAAATATGTAGAGCTGATTTTGAAGTTGGACTCTGGCTCAGTCCCTCTCCAATTCCAAGCCTGTTAGTAAGAGAAAAACCCTGAGTTTCTGGAGTTTCTGTCTCATGTCAAGAGCTATGATATGGGACAGAAAGAAATATGAGTTTAGAAAACATCTTTGCTTTTCTTCATATCTATCATACTTTTCATTGAATATATCTATCATGCCTTTCTTTGAATATATATATATATATGTATGTCTATATATGTCTATAGGATTAATGTTTAAGTTTTTCACAACGAACAATGAGTTTTTCCTGAAGTGACATTTGAAGTTTCCGGGAAGAAGATGGAGCCCCACAACAACAACTCTACCTGGTTGATATGACGTCATGATACTGATAGCGCTACTACAAGACCTGTTTTGGATACCAGCTGCACAAGACGATCCCAACTTGGTTAGCTGAAATGGTGCACATCTTGTACAATATTCTGGCCAGACCTCCACAAAATACTCAGAGACTATTTGCAATTTTAAAAGACATTGATCTTGAAATTTAACCATCATTTTACTTTCACAGGATCCCCCAGAAAGAACGTCGCCCCCATGATAGCTGGAAGTAATTCTAGAGGACGACGTCCCCTCTTCCAGTAAAGTTTACCCCTGGGTTTAGGGACATCATTTAGGGGTTGGGAGGTTGGGGGAGGAATTTTATAAGCTCAGGGATCATTTTGAAAAAAAAAAGAGGGAATGATGGGATAATAGATTTATAATTGTGAGTTACTGCTTTTAGACAAATATATTGGTATCCATTCTTGTATATTGATACAAAGTTAAATTATATTGACTATTGTATGCATGCATGTTTCTATCTCTGTTTAAAACATTTTTATGTATTGACATATATTGTATTGATAAATATATATTGTATATATTTACCATATTGCAGTGTACATTTCTACCTCTGATTAAGTTACTTATATAATGTTTGTGTATTGATATATATTTACCATATTGCAATGTATATTTGTACAGTGTTTATATTTGGAGGTCATTATCCTCATTTGTTACACAGTTGTTTATTGTCTTATTCTTTAAGTTAGATAGATATTGAGAATTATATAGATAAATAGTCATCTAAGTTTGTCATTTATTATTAGACTAATCAGGTTCTCTAGATATATAGAGATTATACTCAGTATAGATAGATAATCTTGGACCTCTTCAAAGAGCTGTAGAAAATGGCCTTTAATCTAACTCAGAGTTTCGTGATAGTGAGACACAATTGCTCCTGGCAACACCGCTCTATTCCCGAGAGAATGTTGAGCACCAAAGACACTCCACCTGGAGCCTTTCTATTTGGCAGAACTGGCCTTTGGGCAAAGAAATGCCCATACCTCAACCACTGACAGAGATACAGAGCGTGCATCAATGGATAAAACAGGACTGTCATATCCTGCCAAGACAGGGTAAGATAGTTTTGAAAAGTTCCTTGCCTTTAATAATGGTATGTCAGTTATGTTAGGCCTTAGCCAAAATTGGTTGACTCAACATTGCAAACGAGACTTTGGGTGATTGCCCAGGCAGTCAGTTGTCTCTGTCAATTGTTGCATATTTTGTTTGTTGAGTAGTGTTTATTCCCTTCTCAGATCTTTGATGGAGTTGAAGATTATATAATTGTAGTTACTCTCTACATTATTTGGACTCCTTGAGATAGAATGTTTAGCAAAGCTTTTGTTCTCAATATTGTTTGTTATATTTATTATTTGTTGTTATTGTATATAGTTGTATTTGGTTTGATTCTGTCTTATTTAGACAAAAAGGGGAGATGTAGGGATAAGTCCCGCCCCTTGGGGGGCATGTTCGCCTTGGGCTAATGTTTGCCTATAAATTTAGCGAGCTTGCTCCCAGCTGTCCCTTCTGCTTTTCTGGTCTCTGCGGGAACGGTGGTTCTGTAAGTCTATTTTGCCATTAAAGCTGTATATATATTTTTATAATCTGTCTGCATTCGTTTACGCCGTTACAGCTGCTCACATACTTTTGGGAATAGGGCCATCCTATCAGGAACCACACTCTTAAAGAAGACTAACTCTCCCTTCCTCATAAGTCACCAGATGTCCATGGTTCTTCAGTTAGGGGTGGGAGCTCACGAAGCCCCCTTCTCCCATTGTGCTATGATGTTGACTGGCTTGATTTCACACAGATGTTCTACAGGGAGAAGATGATTCCTGTAGAGATGATTTGATGGGCATGTTTTTTTTTTAATACAGGTTTTACTATTGGAAGCTTTCTCTTTCTTTTAGTTATGGCAGTTTTTCCGTGTATTATAGTTTGATTTGGCATCTGTTGTCTTTTAGAACATTAGATATACCATTCCAAACCCTTCTGGCTTTTAAAGTTTCCATTGTTCTTTTGATGAGACTTTCTTGAAGCTTTTAATACACTCTTATTTTATATATTTACTGTTTTAGTTGTAATACAATGTGGGGTTTTTTTTTAGTCCTGTATATTGGGTGCTTCTTGGGGATACATATATAGGCCATATAGATCATATATACATATATTCGTACATACACATGCCATATCATTTCCTAAATTTGGGAAATTTTCTTCTATGATTCTGCTGAAAATATTTTCTATGCATCTGATATGTAACTCTTCTTTCCCAGTGATATGTGGATTTGGCCATGAAGTCTCAAAGATCTCCCATATTCCATTTTTGTGTTTTTTTTTCATTTTCTTTGATCGAATGAGTCAACTTCTCTGTCTTTCTTCAAGATCTAATATTCTATCCTGTACATGATCTCTTTCTTGTTTATACTTTCCGCCGAGCCTTTTAGTTGAGCTTGTTGAATTTTTCGTTTCAATTTGAGTTTTCTTTAGTATTTGTATCTCTGTACTAAATTCCATTTTCATGTCCTGAACTGACCTCTTTATTTTGTTCTTCCGTTTATATTCTCTTAGAAATTTAGTCTGACCCTCCTTTAAAAATATTTCATGATACTATTTATTTATTTATTTGTTTGTTTATTTATTTATTTATGTATGCATGGAAGTCAGAGGGCAACTTGTGGTAGCCATTCTTTCCTTCTACCGCGTGGGTCCTGGGAATTAAACTCAGGTCATCCAGATTAGTGGCAAGCCCCTTTAGGCTCCAAACTATCTCATCACCGCCATTCCTACTCTCTTTATAGTAATTCCTGTCCTCATTGAAACAGGCACACACACACATGCGCATACACACACAGACTGTTCTTTTAAATTCATTGTGTTGCATTTTATCTAAGTTGCTCTCATTGATAACCATTATAATGGGATTGTTAATGCTTGGATGAGTCTCTCTCTCTCTCTCTCTCTCTCTCTCTCTCTCTCTCTCGTGTGTGTGTATGTGTGTATTGCTTGTGTTTTCATGTTGAGAGTTTCATTCATACCTGGAGTTAGTTTGTTGGGTAAGACTATTTTTTAGTATGAGTTTCTGTCGACTTCTAATGAATCTATGCTTGCTGTTACTTCAGTCTAGCTGGTTTTAGACTGGTTAGGTGATATTTAGGTCAGTTGCCATGGCACTGAGTGCTGATGTCACCATCTGATCCAGCTCAGCCAGGTGGCGTGTGATCTCTGATCTCGTGAGCAGGTGTTCTCTGTGACTTGGCAGGGAGGAGGTTGGGGCATTAGGGTCAGTGGGGGTATGGTAGGGGAGTGAGGAGACACTTTTTTGCCTGGTGCCATGAGTAACAGGGATGTGGCCTCTGACCTGGAGAGTGGGTGGGCATTTTGTACCCTATTTTCAGTTCTCTGAGATATCTCCGCACTGGTTTCCATAGTGGCTTCACAAATTTACATCTCTCTTACTCCACATCCTGGTCTATATTTATTCTCATTGGCTTTCTTGGTGGAAGCCCTTCTGAGAGGAGTGAGCGTGAATCTCAGAATTCTTTTAATCACATTTCCCTGAGGGTTAAGAGTATTGAACACATTTTCAAATATTAATTGGTTATTCTTATTTCTTATTTTGAGAATTATGTATTCAGCCCATTTATTGATTTGCTTTTCTGGTGTTTAATTTTTGTAGTTCTTTGTATATCTTTGTTGCCAATCCCCTGTTAGTGTGTAGCTGGTGAAGACTTTACCCATGTTATAGGCTGGCTCTTTACTGTCATGATTATTTCCTTATCTGGAAACAAGCAAGCACCCTGATTCTGTCTAATTCTATTTATCAAATCTTATTTTTTGAGCTATTGCAGTCATGTTCAAAATATCCTTAACAGTGTCCATGCCTTCAAGTTCTTTATATATGTTTTCTTCTAGAACTTTCACTTTTTCCATATTCCCTCCCCCCCAAATTTAGCTTTTTATTGATTCTTTGTGGATTTCACATCATGCATCTCAATTCCACTCATCTCCCTGTCCCTTCCCTCTGCCCTCTACCCTTGCAAACTTTTCCCTCCCCCAAGATAAAATGAGATAAATTTTAAAAGAAAAGAAAAGAAAAAAGAGAAAAGAAGGAAAAGAAAAATCTTATCATGGAAGCTGTAGTGTGACACAGGGAGTCACATAATATATCCTCTAGTCCAAATATTTTTAACTTGCTTTTAATTTATTCTTTGTGTCTTTTATATCAGGCATCTTAATTCCATTCATTTCCCATTCCTTTGTATCTACCCTCAACCCTTGCAGGGCCCCCCAGTAAAATTTAATAGAAAAAAATAAAAGGGAAAAAAGGAAAAATATTCTTAAAACTGTACTGTGACACAGTGAGTCACTCAGTAAACCCTTTTGTTCATTTATCTTTACTTGCAAGTGTTCATTGCAGAGAGTCATTGGTCTGGTTCGAGGTCTCTGGTTTCTGCTATATTATCAATGCTAAGCCCTCTTTGGGATTCCTCTTGTATATCCTGCTGTTGCCCTGTGTTGTGAAGATCCTGCAGCTTTGGGTCTGCAGGATCTGTCCCTTCATGTGCTCCAGCAGATCACAGATGGTGGTGAAGCCAACCCATACCTAATTAGTTGGGTAGTTGCAGGGTTGGTTAGCCCACCAGCTCTCCCCTGTCCTCACCACCAGGGTGAGCTCTCCTGCTTTGACCTGGTAAGTTCATCCCTTGCAGAGATGCTCAAGGGGCAGGGCCAGTTCTCCTGCTTTCATGTCCTCAGAGTCGGGTCCCCCATACTTCCACTTTCAAGGCCAGCTCTACTGTGATGCTCAGGTATGGCACAGGGCCACTCTCCCAAGTGCTGCAGTGGATGAGGTACAGATAAGCTAGCTCTCCAGCTCTCATGACCTCAGGTCAGGGCTAGCTCTCCCAGCCATCTCAGGCATTGATGGGCACCTCTCCCTGTCCATGCCACCACATGACATATGAGTTAAAAGGACAGCCATCAAATACTCAAAACTTCATTGCTGGCTTACCCAGCACTGCCTACAGGATTGTCTCTATTGTATTGCCCAGGTGAGGACAGGGCCTTTCTCCTGAGTGTTGCAGCTGATGGCAGGCAGGAGCAGTTTTTCTGCCTTTCTGACCTCAGGGCCAACTCTCCCCTCTGCCTCAAGCATACATAGGGTGAGGGCATCTCTTCCCCACCCATGCCACCACATGACAGATGGGTAATAGGGACAGCTCTACTAAGCTTACAACCTAGGGGCTGGCTCACCCACACCTCCGCCAACGGGGTTGACTCTATTGTGCTGTTCACACTAGGTACAGGGCCTTCTCTCCCAAGTGTTGCAGCCGGGGGAGAGCAGGGGCACCTTTCCTCCTCTTCCGACCTCAGGGTTGATGTGGGGAGGGCATCTCTCCCCTACCCAAGCTGCCATATGGCAGATGGAGGGTAGGGCCAGGTCTCCCATGCTCATATTCCTGACTGGCTCACCTGTGCTCGTGTCAACAGGGTCAGCTCTGCTGTGCTCCCAATGAGGCACAGTGTTGAGGTCTGTGGATCCCCCAGACCCTGAATTTCCTGTAAACAACTTGTTTTCCTGTGTTTGCAGCTGCTCTGAGCACAGGACAGGGAGTGGTTTCTGGTGGCTGCAGCTGAAAGATCCCGAGAGCTAGGGCGTGGCCATTGGTCAGAGAAGACACTATATAAGCTGTCCTGGAACACAATAAAGGGGGCATCTTGGTCTTCCTGTTTCAAGGATGACCTGTGTCCCTTTCTCTGTCTGTGTGTCTCTGTATGTTTCGATCTCCAGCCCCTTGCCCGGCTAGTGCGAATGGTCCCCTAGAGCAGGCAGTATGCCGCAGGTGTAGTGCCGTAGTACACATAGCACAAGCACTACAGGACCGTAGTACATGTAGTAGTATGGATATTGTAGAACAGGGCCCACAGGTGTAGCACCGTAGTACACGTAGCAAGGCGCTACAGGGCCGTAGTGCAAGTAGTAGTATGGATATTATAGTACAGGGCCCACTACCTTTAATGTTGCAGCTGGTAAAGGAGTAACCTCCCTTGATAGCTGGAGGCAGTAGGGACAAGTGGGAGGATATCTTTCTCTTATCCCTACCACCATGTGGTAGAGGGATGATGGATCCTGATGGATGGGGAGTCCTTAGAAATGGAGTATCTTGAGGGGTGAGAGGCTCCTAAGGGATGATGGGTCCTGATGGTAGTGTGTCTTGAATGATGATGGATCCTGAGGGATTGGTGGGGGAATCCTGAGGGATGGTGAATTCCTAGGGATGGAGGGTCCTGAGGGATAAGACGTGCTAAAGAATGGTGAATCTTTAGGGATTAGGGGTCCTGAGAGATGGGGAGTCCTGATGAATGGTAAGGCTCTGAAATATGGGGAGTCCTAAGGGATGGTCGTGCTTCTTTCTGCTTTTTGGACTTGCTATAGGGTTTTGCTAATCTTGAGCTAGTTTGATTTCTAAACACTGTATTTAGGCTCAGGAGGATCACAAATCTGAGTTGCAGACTCGGGTGTCAGTCAGACTAAAGTAGAAAACTGTTGATGCTAGTGCACTGATGTTGTTTTCTGCCCAGAGCCACAGCACAGCAGACTTCCTTCCCTCATTTCTCTGGAAGGTAGGTAATTTAAACCCCTATTTTAGCAATTGTGCTATTTCCTTTCAGGATTTGTCAAGACTTGAGTTTGGGGCAATTTCCCTCATTTTCATGTGCTTAAGACTTGGTCCTCTTGTTTCTCTGCATTTCCTCTTCAAGGCTTTGGTTCCCTTGGTTGACTTTTGCCTTTATGTTTTCACCAAATACTTTCATGGCTATCACTTGCAGGGTTAATTTTTTTTTAATGTTTAGATTTTACCTTTAGCTGAAAAACAATACTTGTACCTATTAACGGGATGTAATATGATGTTATGATACATGCACACACCATTGAATGACTAAATAAAAGTAACTAAGACATCTGTCATGTGACCTATTTTTAGTTTGTGAAATTTAAAAGAAATCTGGGTTTCATTTTGTCTTAGAAATACCTCCCCTACTTATACATTTAAGCCTATCTTGCTGTAACACAGCAGGTCCCAATCAGTTAGAATATTTAGGGAAGGCATCTTAAGCTGTCTAGCCAACCAGGCTGCCAGGAGGGAGGACCCTAATTTTAGACCCCTTCATTTAACAAACCATGTTTTCATTATTGATTTCTTTGTTAAAGCTAAATCACAATCTTGAATTGTTGTATACATATGAGATGTGAAGAAGAAATCATTTTAAAGTCAGTGATTTCCAGTCTCCAGAATAAATTTTCAGTAGAAATCAAAACCATTTAAATTCACCTCCAAGTTCTTGTTAATTTTGCTGTTCTCCACGATTCCATAAACATTACATGCCATGGCTGTGTGAGAGCCTCTCTGGCGTCATTGCCCCCTTACTTATTTGTTTGGATCTGGAAATGTTCTCATGCTATCTGCTTCTTTCTCCATCCATTGCATTTGGGATCAGGTGTAGTGGCGTACATCTTTAATCCCAGCTCTTGGGAGGCAGAGGGAGGTGGATCTCTGTGAGTTTGAGGCCAGCCTAGTCTACATAGAGAGTTACAGGACAGCCAGGGCTATGTAGAGAGACCCTGTCTCGACAAACAGTTTAGAATTTATTTTTCTTGCTACCATTTTGAATATCATCCCTTTTTATAGAGAAGGTAAATATCTCATTAATACACAAATTGTGGGGAATTGTCAAGGGAAGCCTTAGCACATGAGAGCCTCATCCTGTCAAGAGGAGAAATCCTTGTGCTGAGGGTCTTATGTCTGTGATTCTAAGTTGCTTAACTTTGTCTACACTCTTTATACTTGACCTTCTATGTGTGATCTGACATCTGGCAGTTTGGGAGCTCCACCAAGCTCTCTTGCCTTGGCTCTACCTATGCTGTTCTCCCCACTGCTAAGTTTTCCCTCAAGGTCAGTGTACTTGACTGATGTCCTGATCACCTCTCCAGTTTCCCATGGAGTCATGGGGGCTGTACACTGGGACTCCTGTTCCGGGTTACAAGATCCTGGGAGTGAAGTACGGCAGTTGAAACCTCAAGAGTGAAAATACCATCAATAGAAAGCCTGGGGCAGACCCCTGGAGGCTGGGTTGTAGAGGCAAAAGACTTGAGCCCAGTCTAAGTCCTAGACTCTGAGTTTGAACCCCACACACCAGACTTGGGGTCTAGGCAGTCACAGAGGCAGCTGAACACGAGAGTGACGCTTGAGTCCTACCGTGGTGGAACAGCCATCACAGCAGGGGGTTCTTGGATGCTGTGGCCTGTGGCAGCATTAGGTTCAAGGTTTACAGCGCTGTCCTCTCTTTAGTCCAAAGCAGTGGCCACACTCGCCACATATGTTGGTTGACAGGAAGGTGAAGATCAAGCTTTCCAGGGACCCTGGCCTCCTTTTTTCATTGACATCACAGAGTTAGGCTGAGGCTCTGCTCACTGAGCTACTGAAAAGGGATCTTGATAATAGTGATAGAGGGAGCAGGGGCTTGGTTCTGTTGGGAAGGTGTGACCCCAGAAAAGGTAAGAGAACAGAATATGTTTCTGCGGTTAAATAATAATCATATTCCTTCATGTGTCTCATATATCCAGGGGTAAGTGACGCATCATCAGGCTCACGCCCTTTTTATTTTTATTACATTTTTATTTTGTTTGTCTGCGTGTGTATGTGTCATAGCACACACATGGAGGCCAGAAGACAACTTAGGAAAGTTGTTCTTTCTACTCACCCTGTGGGCCCAAGGGATAAACTCAGGTCATCCAGGCGGGTGACTGTTACCACTCTTGATGCAGGTGGGGCAGCCCCCATGGGTGGGAGACAGACAGATATGCCATGCAGGGAGAGCTTGGGTATAGAGTTTATTTAGTGGGTTATGGATGGGGAGGGGAGAGAGGGAGGAGAAAGGGGGAGGGGGGGAGGAAGAGAGGCAGAAGCTGCCTCTCAAGAAGAAGGTCAGAAAGGAGGGAGGCAGGCTAGAGAGAAGGTAGGATATCAGCTTGCCTTGGTGGGAAGGAGTGGGGGGGGAGGAGATTGGGAGTGGGTGGGGCTTGTCTCTTAAAGGGACAGGAACCCAGGTGACAGGCCAGGTCAGCAGATACTTTTTTAACAATGACAAGTATCATTACCTACAGAGTCACCTCACTGCTCCCCACCCCCTTATCATTCTCCTTCAAGAGAAGGAAAGCTATGGTCTTTGTCTTATAATACTGGGTGTCCCAGGTAACTGATGTAGAACCTTGGGCATTTCTTATGTGCCAAGTCTTTGTTTTGTCATCTGTACAATGGGCGGGTCCCCATGGTATTGTTTCGAAGCTTATGCAGTCATTGGATGAGGCAGTGAAGGAGATGACCTTCCATTCTCATTCTCTTTCAAGAAGTTCAAGCCTGGTACTCTCAGTGCTGTCAAACTCCCTGAGTTTGTGTCCGACTGTCTAAACTGCACCCTCAGGAGCAGTGGAGAGAGATGCCACTGCCTCCTCCTTCTTCGCCCTCCCCTGTCGCTCCTGAATCTTCAAGTTGTGCTGAGAGTTGGGTAGGTGTGGGGAAACCCCGAGCTGCTGAAAGGGCTGCCTTGAAAGTCGTTGGAAGCAAAGGCAAGAACCCAGAATCAAAGATTCCCTTGTTTTTTGGAGTGTATCACTGGCTATTGTCCCCATCAAACAAAGCCCTTTCATCAGCGGCTCTTTAAAACACTTTTTTTTACTCCTTTATTTTGCTTTGAAATAAGCTAGGCAACAATTAATTTCAGAGAGAGAGAGAGAGAGAGAAAGATAATTCAACAAGGATCTATTACTACTCTCAGCTTCTATTGCTGTAATGAAAATCTATTTCCTTTCCCTTTTGTGTCCCATATAATTTAATGCCCATTTTATTAATGGTCTGAAATAATTACGGAACCCTTTGTGATTCTCAAGTATGTTTCATTTAATTGTGCAATAAATGCCTAATCTCTTCCTCCATCTGAAGCTATTATGGCGTTAAAATTAACAATTATGCAGCAATGCGCCGGGGTCCATAGAAATCACTCCAGATAACTAGACATATATAAATCATTCATGAGAACAATTTCTGAAAAGAGACGGAGGGGAAAAAAATGTGTTGAAAATGACATTGGGAAGCCCAGGGCCCAGCCTGTAAGAAGATAGTAACACCTTTAAAAAAATCTTTTTTCTTTCCTTTTTTTTGTTATTATTATTTTATTAATTGTGCATGTGGCCTAGCCCTCCCCCCAATTCGTATTAGCCTGACAGATATTTTCAGAATTAATTAACTGTTAGCTCTGAGGATAAATTGTTCATTATCAATCGCCCCCCTCTCTCTTTTTCCTTTTATAGTTTTTCTTTCTCTTTCAGGCCAGCAATTACACTCGGCGCCGTTCTCCAGAAGCTCCCGTCCTGCACAGCTATCCAAATGGGGAAAGTGCTTTTTCCTTCAGCTCTATTCACTTCTCCTCTTCTCCCTTTGTGGGATTTAATAACCACGGCTGATAGGCTCACACTGGACAGAGAGGTTAAGTTTGTTGTCTCAGCACTTTGCTGGCAGGGGACAGTAGCGCAGGAATTCTGTGACTTTTAACCAGCCACAAGGAGCTGCTATGGCTGGGCCCACACAGGCAGCCTACAAATAGCAGCCAGAGAACCTTAATTCTAATATCCTGCTTATCCCAAAGCATTTCCAATGTGGCTACCAAAGCTGTTTCTGTTTTTTAAAAACATTCCCAAACCCTACGAGATTCCCAGCAAATATTCTTTAGTGATACCTGCTGCCTGATGGTTTGGATCAGGGTCAGAAAACCCATCTTCCAGGTTAGGCAAGTATAGATGAAACCTGTGAGGTGCAGATTGGTATGGCAAATTGGAGGTTCCATACCCTGCCTGTAGGGGGCAGATGCTATCCAGCTTCCAGTGAGCCCTGCCTTTGGGAATGTGGGCGTGGTAGCCAACAATGTACTTCTCAGACCTGAAATTTCATTGTGAAGCCTGCCAATCAATTGTTGACAAACTATTTGTAAGAAAAAGTCGGCATCATGTGGACTAATGGAAGCACAAATTCTGGCTAGGGCTGCTGTTCTGGGTTACTGCACTAGAAGACGGATGCTCAGGTACCGAATTTGGTCCATCAAACAGTTTCTAACTGACCTTTTCTTTCCTTTGATTTATAGAACATGGGGGTTGTCTATTTGGGGATAAAAAAATGCCCAAGTTTGCTTAGAATGTTGAGTCTGTAAAATGTGGAGGGTGTGCAAGGAAGGGGGCACAGAGCTGCCTGCTTGTCGGGGGTTACCCATTCCAAACTGGCAGTGTAAACCTAGAAGAAACAGGATTACAGACAACTCCATCCTCTCCATCACTCCTAGTGGGTGCTCTACCTAAGTGTTAGCTGAGGACATGTGGGATTTGAAATCCAGATGTGCTTGGTATGATGATGTTGGAAACAGGGCAAAGCAATGATAGTGAATATTCATGAGAACATACTGAATATTAGGCCCTAGTCCACATCACGGATGTAAGAGTAATTTGTTTAGAGTTCTCCGTCGTGATTACATTACTAGATAAATGTTATTATCAGTCCACTTTGTAGATGAGGAAACTGGGAATTACACATAGGTGCACATGATCACTTAGCACAATGGCGGCAGCAGGATTCACACCCATTTCCACCTGGGCCCAGGGAGTTCCCTCTTAACTGCTGTTCAACATACCACCTCACTGGTACAGGATACTGAGCAAGGACAAACACAATGGTAGACTATGACTACCATAGTTTAGCAAATGACACCAAGAAAACACATCCACACTGACCCAAAGAAGTCAAGACTGTTCCAGTGTTCCCCGTCTCACGGGGAGGCAGTATTTAATGATGATGGGCAACAATCATGATGAATGGTCTCCGTGTCAGCGCAGGTCTCCTGCTTCTTCCAGGGTCAGAATTTTGAACTGAAAATTTGAACAAAGATGGAATTACTTAGTAAGGAACTGCACATCCCTTAACAAAATGAGAATGTTAAAAGCACACTGCAGAACTGCACTCTATGTATGTTGAATGGTCATCCCCACCAACAACCCTGACGCCGTTTTACTGGCTGCGCAATGTTCTGTCACAAGCCGGAGTTCCACTCATGTCTACCTCGGAAGATTGTCGTCTTTGAAACGTTCTTCTAAAATAAACTCCAAATCGTTATCCCAGGATTAAAAAGAAAAACAAATTTGATCCACAAAGAGCCTTCCCTCACGGAATCAAAACACTCATAGAATTGGTGCTTTGGATACAAGTCCCTCATATGGATCTTTCTACTATTTTAACATTCTCTCATTGCCTGTTTATTAGGAATAAGAAGTGGAGCACAGTTGTCTGTAGGTTCCAGTAGTTACTTAACTATTACTGTTTTCTCTTTTTTTCAGCGTTGCCTCTGTCTTATTCTTCAGCAGAAGTAAATGCCCAACCTGTGCTTGGTGTATGTAGCATGCAAACACCTGTGGTGGTATTTCAATTCAAAATTTTATGGTTTTCCTGGTCAGGAAAATCAAAGGAGTTCAACAAGCCCTCCTCTCCCGACTTAGGCTTCTAACACCATCAGTTTCCTTTAAAGATATAAATGCCTTTTAAAGAAACACATTAAACTTTTAAGTACAATACACATTTAAACAATAAATCACATGGCACCCGCTTAAGGTTGCAGAATATCCACCTAGCCCCTGGAGACCTTTAAAAAAACAGGAAAATAATAAAAGCTGACATTTATTGAGCACTTATGATCTTCGAGGCAGTGGCTTTGCAAGCATTAATTTATTTGCTTTCACAGTAATCCTAAGAGGTAAGTATTTTTTTTTTAAATCTTATTTAACAGATAAGAACCAAAGCTTAGAGAGTTTAAGTAATTTGCCCAAGGTCACACAGGTAGAGAAGGAAGAGACTCCCCACGACCAGCCTGTCTGTTAATCACTATGTTATGGTCCCTGAAGTACTGATTGGTGTTGGGACAAAAGGCATCTCACCTCCAGGTCATAGAGAATTCAGCAGTAGGTGTGCTTGTCCACAGCCAAGGAATATTTAGGAGAAGCTGTGTGGTTCTGAGACCAGTTTGGCAGTCTGACGGGGCATCAGGGTTTGGACATCAGAGCTGCGGGCTTACATGTCCCAAGCACCAGCCAGCTTTGGGGCCAGCGGGGCTTCTCTCCGGCTGCCATGGCCTTGGGAACGGTAATGTATTCCTCTCAGAGGCAGAATCCAGGGACGACCCATTATTACCTTTGCTAGCAATTGTTTTGTTTAATTTCCATTTTAAAATTTATTTCCTGTGAGAATGAACTGACTGGAATTCATTTGTGCTGGGAAGGGAAGGTGAATTTCTTATTAACTCTCCCAGGTAATGGGGCAGTTGCAGCTTGGGCGCCAAGGACTGGAATTGCTCAGGGCGGAGAGGGTTGGGTAGACTGGGAGGGCTGGGGAAGGGGCTGGGGGTGGGGATGATTGATGCCTTGTGCTCAGGGCTGGGAGCAGGTGTGCTGGAAGAGAGAGATGGGGGTGATGAGATCTGGAGGAAAACATGACCATGGAAGTTTTATACAACAGCCAAGGCTGAGCCACTCCTGGCACTGGGGAATTATTTTACCTGACTACATATGAAGACAAAACAAAATCAAAACAAAATAAAACTCAATACCCCAAAACCATTAAAGAACTCTAAGAATTCTTTCTTATAAACAACAATTGCCTCCATTTGAGTGGGCAGTAGATATGGTAGTGAGACGTGACAGCAGTATGGAGGGCTTGCATGTCGTCTTACTGATCTGTCAATCCACAGACACATTTGAATGGGCCTTACTCGGCCAAGGCTCTGGCACTCTTACATGGTCTCCTAATTCTAGGGGAATCTGAAGGACACAAAACCTCAGAGTCCCTCCCCCCTTGCACCCCCTTCTGAGGAGTGGCTAAGTGTTCACTTTCCCCCAGAAACCTACCCGTGCCCATCCCTTTTTCTCAGTGTCACCACGTGTGCCTTGTGTGAAATTCTTCTTCCCACCCTTCCACAGATTTGCTGTATCTCCTGTGTCCTGCCAGTGGCCCCTGAGACTGCCTTCCATGTCGTCAAATTTATCTTTCTTTGTCAGAGTTACGTTTCTCTACAATCTGTGATGACTTCCCATTGGATAAACGAACAGGTCTGCTTTGCATATAATAATCTGGCCATATTTCACTGTGATCCCAACTCACCTCATTCAAAACAGTTGCTCCTCCTCTAGTGTCCTTTTAATGTCTCTGGACACCAACCCATACACCCAGAGAGGATACAGAAATACGGTTAACACTGTTCACAGATTTATTTGGTACTGTCTAGTTTCTAGTGCTTATCCTGGTCTTGTGTCTGCTATGTTCTACATTTACTTGTAAACATTATTTTAAACACTATTTTTTATTTGCCAGAAAATCACTTTGAAAAAACAAAAAACATGAGTCTCCCTGCCCAAATCAACTCCAACTGGTTCAAAAAAACTTGACACAAAACCTGCAACTCAACTAGAGGGGAAAAAAAAAACCTTCAATATATAGGCTTAGGAAAGGACTTTCTGAACAGATCTCACATTGCTTGGGAAGCATGGCCAATAATCAATAAACGGGGCTTTAGTAAGTAAAAAAGCTATGCACAGCAAAAGAAATGGTTAAAGTCGAGAGAGAGAGCCTACAGGAGGGGGGAAATATTTGCCAACTATACATCTGACAGAGGATTAATATCTAGAATATATAAAGATTTCAAAACACAAAATGAGAAAACAACAGACAAATTTTAAAAATGAACTAAAGAATCAAGCAGAGAGCTTTCAAAAGAAAAAAAGCAAATGTTCAGCAAATGTTTTAAGAATTTTTTTGCGGGGCTGGAGAGATGGCTCAGTGGTTAAGAGCACTGCCTGTTCTTCCAAAGGTCCTGAGTTCAATTCCCGGCAACCACATGGTGACTCACAACCATCTGTAGTGAGGTCTGGTGACCTCTTCTGGCCTGCAGACATACACACAGACAGAATATTGTATACATAATAAATAAATAAATAAATATTTAAAAAAAAGAATTTTTTTGCTATCTTTAGCTTTAAATATTTGCAAATTAAAGCTACTTTGAGATTCCATTTCACCCCCATCAGAAGGACCATCGGTCAGTAGGAAATGCAGTCAAGGGTGTGAAGACAGGAGAACTCTTCTGCACTGTTTATGGGAGTGTGAACACACACTCTCGGGCACCTCTACTTCACCAGGGATATTAGAGTGTAGATGCTTGTGTAAAACTCTCCCAGTTTTAGAAGTTTGTTGTGGGGTATTTTGAGTGTACCCTAACACTCCTGAGACAGCCAATAAAGTTAAACAGTGGATCCAAGGGCGGAGTCAACATTCAGCTGGCCAGAATTAATCATAGAGTTTTTGGCGAACCCAGATTAGGATAGGGACACAGGAAGGGATGGGGGAGCTTAGAAAGAATCACAGGCCTTTTCGATCTGGGACTGTGGAGAGACAAGGTCAAGTCCTCCATCGCTCTTTGAACCTATCAGGTTTTTACCCCAATATCTGACTCTCGAGTTTTATTTAATAACAGAACAATATAAACAAATCACTTCAAAAAGCTGGGATATTTTGGTGTTGAGTGAAATGCCCTAGGTAGATCTCACTTTTCTTCTGCTCATGCCTTTTCCTGCTGCTCCCAGTCCTCATGGCGTTTACTGATATTCAGGGACACATGTAATAGCAGCATTAAAAATTTACTTGAGTGGTTGGGTGTTACATCCATACTTTTCTCACCCATGAATCTAGCGGGACTTAGTAAAATAGTTAAGCAAATAAGTGAACATAAGTTTGAGGACTTCTGGATTGCAAACCCCAAAGTCACAGACTGTGACCTGCCAGCCAGAACTCATCATGGCATGACATGACATTTCTATCAGTGGCTACTTCCTGGGAATGAAGGTTGGCCAAAGGCCAAACAGGGAATTATAATTAGCAAATTCATGAATAGCCTGTTTACATTTCAAACAAGCTCATAGCTTAGTTTCTGTACCTAAAGGATTGGTTGTTATTGAGACCCCACTAATGACTATTAATAAGTAGAACTGTGGCTGAATTGCAAACATGTTACAACTGGGGGGGGGGGACCTCAACACATACTCTTGTATGGCAATGACTCTGATTAGAGCATCATGACTCGCTAATGACCTATTTGTCTATTCAGTTGTAGGGAAGTTAATGAGTTCACTTGCTCAGGCTCAGTTCTAGGAGATGGAAGGAGGATCTTATGGTTTTATCATAACAGTCAAGTTCTTGAAAAGTCTCAGAAGAGTACCTGAGAGCACACGACTCTGGGCACACTAGGGAGAACAAAGGGTTAGCCGTCTCATGTTTCCCTCCCTTCCATGGATAGTAGATGTTAGTGAGTGTCTCATGAATGTTGCAAAGCTTTCTTATAGTTTATATTCTCTCTCCCAATTATTTGTATTAAACATAATTTGTATATTGTATATTAATGTCAGCTTCACATGTTTGCTGCAAAAATTTCTTCTGGCTTATATTCTCTCATTTACTTGCATTGAACACAACATATATATTTTGATTTAAGTGCTGGAGGTCCCAATAAATGTGGAACATAGATTATTATATGACAAAGTTCTCATTCTCAAAAGGTAACAAGACAGGGGAATGCGTGATGATGCGTAACTCAGTGTGGCAATGTGTAGACCAGCACAGGACCCATTGTGCTGGGCATTCCCTACTGCAATAAGGGTTCATCATTGTTTTATTGGCTATTCTGCCCCCTGCACACACACTGTAAACAACTCGGAGGGCAGAGAATGTGCCTTTATCAAGTCTT
The DNA here is from genome assembly GCF_018167655.1 of Microtus oregoni. Classification (NCBI taxonomy): domain Eukaryota; kingdom Metazoa; phylum Chordata; class Mammalia; order Rodentia; family Cricetidae; genus Microtus; species Microtus oregoni. The sequence continues at coordinate 23,971,385 of NW_024543087.1, read as the reverse complement.
TATCAAAGCTCACCCCAGCTTTCCATAATGGTCAAATGAAGAAGAGAAGAAAGAAGAGCTTGGCTTTTCAGAGCTCTGACAGTGCAAGCTCACTCTGCCCTTCAAAAACGAGGGAACAGAGAAAACTGTCAGGCATTGAGTTTACCAAAAAGAAACATCTGGAAAGCTGCTCACCCTGTGGTGAGGAAGCCTGAAGGAAGTACTGTTAAGTCAAAGAAGAGGAGATGCTCTTCAGCTTGTTGTGAGGCCTGTGCCTGGAGACCACAGGTACTGAGCTGAGATGCTCAAGTGAAAATCAACATGGCACCATCCCCTTCCTTTGCTGCCTTCAGAGCCATTTGCATCAGAAGGCGTGAGGTAAACAAGTGAAGGAAAGCAGAGCCAGGTGGCCTAACTGTTTTGAAGAGAGTTGTCCTTTGGATTCTTAAGTTATGATAAACAATGATTTCTTTCCCTACACCTAAAACTAAAATTAAAGTTGGATTTCTAACACTCTCATCTAAAATATCCAGAAAACCTCCCAATTTATATAGCTTTAGGACAGACATTCTTAAGCTGCATAGCAAACAGCAGACTAGCAGAAGAATTTTGGTTTGGAATGAGACTTGTCTGGTGGCAGTCTTGCTGGTGTACCATTTAATCTTCTCCCTTACAGTTCAGCCTATTGTCTTCATTAACGCATCAAGAAAAAGTAGTTTAGGCTTAAGTAGTGGCAATGAGGACAGAAATGAGGATGCCCCAGCCCCTGGCATCCATATATCCAAAGAGTCTAGAATGTTTGGGTGGAAATTCCATCCCAAGCCCCACTCCACTGGAAGTTGCCTCAGTCCAGACTTTACCTCCAAGAAAGCCCTCTAAACAATGACCCCCTCCCCAGAGATGCTCAAGACCACTCCCACAGGGTATTTAAACTGCCCCCCAGAGAACAAATATGTGGGTTCCAGGTCTTTCTTCTTTGTCTCCTCTCTGAGGTGCTGGAAGGCCACCCAGGAGCTCTGGTATCCATTAAACCTGGGCTTTCTCTGATTTGGTTTGGTTTGGTCTGACTTGGATTATTGCATCTGCAGAGAGGTTTATCGCGGTGCAGAAACTTTTCACGTATTTGTGTGGTTTTTAGGGCATTAGAATGGACACCGTGGTAACATGTATGAGAGGTGGTGGTAGCTGAGAAGTCTATTTTCTGGCCACAGTGACAGGTGAGAAGTGGCACCCTGAATCAGTTTTGTGGGTGCACTTCAGGCACAGTTGGTAGGCTCCCCACCTCAGCAACCCTCCAGGATGACAGCCTCTGCTCTGTCCACTTCTCGGAAGGCAGAGTAACCTTGGAGTGTCAGGACTCTAGAAGAGGGCCGTTCTTCTTCTCTTAACATTCTTTTATTCACTGATGGCTTGAGTTAGCACCAGGATGCAACACTGATTACCATTTTCTGTTCTCAAGTTTGTCACAGCACACATTGGTGAGAAAATAATGAATTCCCATATGGAACCTAGTCTGCTTTTATTAAAACCTCACAGGATCCCACAATTGGTTTAGAGCTCTGCTACTGGTGTCTTGAATTCTGAGCCATTTAGGAAGACAGAGTCCTACATCCTCATTTTGAACCAGCCCTACAAATTAAGCAGCCACTTCTGGTGTACTCTTCACTAGAGTGAGGACAGAGGACCAGTTTGGGGTAGGAGACATTTGCGTTGATCGGAAAGTCCACCCTTGACGAACAGTTAGAGATTAAAGGATGAAGAGAGGGAAGCTGTGGAGTGGCCAGACTTCTGAGTTTGTGGAGCAAGATAACATTGCTTTTTGTGAAACATGAGGCTGATCCTCCTCTCCCTACTCTACAATAGATGTCTAAGGGTCGCCACTTCCTGGCTCCTGAGGAAGGTTTCTCTTTGAAGCCCAACACTAACCAGACAGGTGGAGGAAAGGCAGAGACAGAAAGCCAAGGTGAAAACAAGGCAGCTTTCAGAAGGAGGCTCGCAGGATGCAGGTTAATAGTCTCAATATCTTGCTCACACAGACTCGGTGACAAGAACAGAAACGACTGCCCTTCATCTGCTGCTGTATTCCTGGGCAGATAATATTTTGTTTGTTTGTTTTTATTCCAGCAATTTGACAGCTTGACTGTGGATATTATATCTCTCTGACAACAGGACTCAAAGCAGTTCTGTGCAGCAAATTGGGTGAATAGTCAATACTTTTATCTTGAGAATAAAAACAGACAAAAAAATCCAAAACAAAACAAAAACCCAACCAGCTCTTTGAGTGAGTTAATCTATGAGCCAGAACATTTTGGGTATTAAGGTTGGGAATTTCAGGTTCTAATTCAAGACCCACTAAAAACAGGTGGAATGATCTTGGGCAAATCTCTGAGCGCGTTTCCTCATCTTTGAGAAGCATGTACCTTATTTTGAGTGGTAAAGATCGGAAGTGATGTGAGAGCCCCAGGAGACAGAACCAGACTGCTGTGGGACAATGGTCTTTTATCCTGTCACCTGTATTGTTAATAAAATGCTGATTGGCCAGTAGCCAGGCAGGAAGTATAGAAAGGGCAACGAGAATTCTGGGAAGAGGGAAGTCAGTCTACAGTCATGACCCAGCCACTGAGGAAGCAAGATGTGGCTGCCTTGCTGAAAAAGGTACCAAGCCACGTGGCTAACATAGACAAGAATTTTGGCCTAATATAAGTTATAAGAATTAGTTAATAAGAAGAACCTGGGATACTGGGCCAATCAGTTTATAATTGTTATCGACCTTTGTGTGTTTCTTTGGGACTATAGGACTGCAGGACCTGGTGGGACAGAAACCTCAGTCAACACCAGACATTGCTCTTTGTCCCAGGTGACAAGTGCAGGGAAATGAGATGTTGAGAGAGAGAACTCTGTGGGGATTGTTAAGAGAGACTCACGCTGTTCTCATAGTGCCTTTGTGTTTCCGTTGCTGTGAAGCGACACCACCACCACAGCAACTCTTATAAAGGAAAACATTTCTCTGGGCCTGCTTTACAGTTCAAAGGTTTAGTTTATTATAATCATGGTGAGAACCATGGCAACACCCAGGCAGCTACAGTGCTGGCGAGGGAGCTGGAAGTTCTATATCTGGATAAGCAGGCAGTAGAAAGAGAGAGTGACATAGGCCTGGCTTGAGCTTTTGAACCTCAAAGCCCGCCCCTAGTGACTCGCTTCCTCCAGCAAGGCCCCACCTACTCCAAAAGGCCACACTCTCTAATAGTGCCAATCCCTCTGAGCCTAGGGGAACCATTTTCACTCAAACACCACACATAGCCTCCTATGACAACCTACAAGACTGAAGCACCGAGGGCACCCAGCACTGGCAAAAAAATTTAAATGCAGAGAACATGCAAAATCAATTCAATCAAGACAAATCAGAAGTAGCCAGAGGGTGGCTTGGAGATTAGGTTTGCAGATTGTAAGGAGAAACCCTCGCCTCAGTCTCTGTGCTCAGTCCTGATGGAGTGTGGTCTGAGAGACCCTGGAAGACTCTGACATGCCACTTGAAGTTAAAGGGGCCTGGAAACTGCTGCCAAGGGACAGAAATGCAGACTGAAGATAGGGAGAGACCTTCTGTGGTGGCCAAGGTCTGGGGAGCTTTCTTATAGGCAATGGTGTCCCATTAGGAAGTAATGAGCCGGTTTTTTTTGTTTGTTTTTGTTTTCTGTGGTCATCATGCTATGCATTGGATTTTCAAGACTTATTCATCCTGAACAATGGGATGTTTATCATCCTCTGACCAAACAAAGCTCTTTCCCTCTGCCCTCTAGCCTTCTTATTTTCTACTTCTATAAATAAGATTATTTTAGATTCTACTATACAAGTGGGATTTTGCAGTATTGTCTGTTAAGTCATATATATGTCATATATATGATTTAATAGATTCTCCAGCTCTGTTCATGTTGTAATGACAGGTTTGCTTCTGAGGCTGAATTATATTTTATACCTACACAATTGTAACTATGCGTTGTGTAACTTTTCCTAGGAAGATGTGGGAAAATCTCTATTTACCCCAGAAAGGACACAAATGGCATATTAAAGAAATGATTCCAAGTCTAGGTTAGTGAACCAGTGGGTCTTTGGGGTGATTTCCAGGTCTATGGGTGAGGATATACTTACAGGAATATGAATGGCTCAAAGACAGTTGAATTACCAAAACCTCTTTCCAGTGGGCTGCTGATTCAGTAAAGCTGTCTCCCTGGAGCTCTCTCAACAACCTATAGGCAGCTAAGTGGGTTGGAGAGTCTCTTCTTCTCAGCTTCTTATACAACCTTGGAGAGAGGATTATGAAACCTGTAATTTTCAGAAGTTTCTGAGCCTTGTAAGTTTCTTAAACTTCCTGAGCCTTGTCTATTTGCATTCCTACTTAAGTCTTCTCTGATACAATAATTACGACCCTTGCCCTCACTAATATATCAAGTTAAAAGTGCTTCAGAATTTAGTCAGGAGCTAGAGTTATTGGGATTAATAATAAATCAATATTTGTCATGAATGATACTTACTACTCACTCTATTCTATATCCAAAATTTCCTTCAATTAAAAGCTAAAAATAGTTCTGAGGAGACAGCTCATCGGTAAAGTGCTTGCCTTATTTGTATGTATGAGCATCTGGATTTGATCCCCACAACCCTCCTGGCCAAAAGTTTGGCAATGTGGTGGCACTTAGGACCCCAGAAGAGCGGAGATGGATACAGTCACATTCCTGGGACTCACTGGCCGGGCAACCTAGTTTACTCCATAAGCTCTAGGCCATTAAGAGACCCTAATTTGTGTATGTGTAGAGGGGTGATAGCTCCTGGAGATTGAAACCTGAAGGGGTCCTCTGTGCCCTATTTGAAAAGCACATGCACTTACAAACATGCACAAGCAAACACACAGATACACTGAGCTCTCCTCACACATGCCAAAACCATTCTAATTCAAATGAAGTCCTTAGTTTTGTTTAAATATATCATTTCAGGTGTAACCTGTCTTCCACCTACCTCTGTTTCACCTCCAAGTTAAACACAAGCTCTTGGAGACATAGGCTTGAGGGATGTAAATTTTCTTTCTTTGTTTTGCTTCGGTTCTCCCCTTCTGTCATCCAACTTCCCCTGGATCAGACCCGAGAAGAGGAGCTAGAGGAAATGTGGACAAGCACTTTTCTAATGTAAGTGGCACTTACAGGAAAATTTTCTTTGGTTTTCAAATGTCCTTGGTGCACAAGGCCAAATCCTGCCCCCTCTTTTGTGGAGTACCAACCCCACGGGACAGGACTTATGAACTGTCTTATGCTGACAAAGACTCTGTAGTTGACCTGTGCACCCCCTGAGCCTTTGCCTCCATGATGCAGCCCCAGGATATTTAATGAGCTCTTCTTTTAGAAACCAGCTATCCTCCCTGGACTGACCTTCTCAACATGACTCTTAGTTATTGCTGCTGTTGATTCATTCCCGAGGCTTTACTATGATGTCAGGAACAGAAATATTTGTTGTGTGACTATAGGAAACATTCTTGGTATTTTATCTAGAAGTCTTGGGTTTCTACAACCTATAAAACCATACTTTATTTCCAGCCACAGGTGATACTGAGAACATCCAATTATTTTTTTAAAGCATGCGAGTTCAAGTGAGACATGTTCTGCAAGGCTCAAGTGTTTCAATTTTTGGCTTTCTGGTGGGCACTGCTATTTGGGAAGGTAATAGAACTTTTAGGAGGTGAAGCCTTGCTGGAGGAAGTATGCACTAATGTAGGGGGCAGGTTTGGAAGGATTATAGCCTTGGCCCACTTTCTGTTCTCTTTCTGCTTCCTGTGTGTGGATGAAGATGTGACCATTCAACTTTCAGCTCCTGCCACCATGCCTTCCCTTCTTGTTGCCGTGACTTTCTGCCACAATGAACTGTGTCCTTCTGGAACTGTGAACCAAAATAAACCTTTTATTCTCCAACTTGCTTTTTGTCTGGCTATTTTATCATAGCAACAAAAAAGTAACAATAAACACTGGTAATTGTTTAGTTTTCTTAAAATAAGGCAAGGTGCATTTGTGATTACTTTATTAATTAACTAATAAGTTTGTGGTGTCTGCCTGAGACCAGAAGAAAGCTCTAAGATAGTATGCTTGAGAGAAGTGGTACTAAAAGGAAAAATATGTTTCTAGACCACTACTTAATTGTATATACAGAGGAATCTAAAAGTTAAACATTCCCTACTTTTTCAGAAGTCCTGATGTTCCCTTACAACAGGCCTTCAGGAGATAAGGACCTTCCCATTAAAGCTCTTTTTGCATTAAAGGCTGGGTCTTCCACACTCCTGACAACTCTCCTATTCTCTTTCTACAAGGGAACATATCAGCACTCTAGACTGGTGAGGGGGTAAGTATTACTTAATAAACAAGTCTGAATGTCAAAAGGTAATTTCTTAAGAATTTTATTTGAATGTGTTCAACAAACACCTATACTGCATTCATTTCTACTATATATGCTTCAAAGTGTTCATTAAATATAATTAAGTTTAATTCTTACAACTACCTTGTGAGGTCAGTACTAATATTACTATAATTTTATGACATAGAAACAGATTCAAAGCTTTTAATTTGCCCTAAGTCAAACAGCTAAGGTCTACGTAAGTATTTTAAGAAACAATTTAAAACATCTCATAGAAATTTGTGGTTAATGTACATCAACATCAGCTCACTGATGAAGAGGCAGATAGGATGGATCCTCTCTCCTTCTATCTTCTTTCCAGCTACCATAAAGTAAACAATGCCCCACCCCCACTTTGTCTATTGGTAATTAAGGGCTGTGGGAGGAGTCAATTTTCTTCAGGGATGTAGCCTCTAAGAGCCTATTCATGTACCCATTCTCCAAAGATAGCACTATACCTGCACACATAGAGGCAGCACTAAGTGGATTCAGTTTTTTTTTTTTGAAACATATGATGTTGAGAATGGAAAGTGGTAGAGGATAGTGGAGGAATCAGATGGGAGCAAATGTGGGGTGAACTTGATCAAAACATATTAGGTGCATGTATGCTTCTTGTCTTAATTGGGTTTTTATTGTTGTGAAGAGACACCATGACCATGACAACTCTTATAAAGAAAACATTTAGTTGGGGCTCACTTACAGTTTCAGAGGTTCAGTCCATTACATCATAGTGGAGAGCATGGTGGTGTGCAGGTAGACATGGTGCTGGAGCTGAGAGTTCTGCATCTTGACTCAGGCTACAGGAAGTTGACTGACTGTCACACTGAGTGATGCTTGAGAAAAAGACCTCAAAACCCACCACACAGTGACACACTTCCTCTAACAAGGCCACACCTTCTAATAGTGCTACTTCTCTTAACACATCATTCCTCTTTCTACCTCCTTGTCTGCCCCAAACAAGAGGGCTCATGACAAAGCACCACGAGTTGAAAACACACATCATTGCCAAGGTCTTTACTGCTCTGGGAGCAGGGTTTCAAGTATTTTAAAATAAAGTCCTCTCTCTTGGAATGACAGAGAATTTGTTCACTGCAGCAAAGAACTGAAATCAACCTACTTATCATCAACAGATTAATGGATAATGAAAAATATATGACTACTACTCAGGAGTAAAGAAAAACCATTATCACAGACTTTTCAGGGAAATGGGTAGGAAATAAAAGGCTATATGTTCTCCCTCATATATGGAACCTAGCCAATAATATGCTTATATATGTAAACATGTACATCAGGTACAGTATAACATACATGGAAGGTTAACAAGAAGGGTGAAATATTAGGAGATTAGAAAGGACCGAGTGTAGAACCATTGTGTTAAACCAACACCTGATGACTTACTATTATACACATAGACGAACACATCTTCCAACCATCATCATAAAAGCTTGTATTTATAGCAAATGATGATTAACACAGAGACTCACAATTGGCCAAGGGGCAGAGAATAAGAGAATGGAGAATGTTCAGCCATAAATGGAATGTCTGTATCCCACCTCTCCTCCAAGGGTTTAGGAATCATTTTCTTTCTTTTTTTTTTAAATTTATTTATTTATTAAAGATTTCTGTCTCTTCCCAGCCACTGCCTCCCATTTCCCTCCCCCTCCCCTAATTAAGTCCCCCCCCCCTCAGCCCGAAAAGCAATCAGGGTTCCCTGTCCTGTGGGAAGTCCAAGGAACCCCCCACCTCCATCCAGGTCTAGTAAGTTGAGCATCCAAACTGCCTAGGCTCCCACAAAGCCAGTACGTGCAGTAGGATCAGAAACCCAGTGCCATTGTTCTTGAGTTCTCAGTAGTCCTCATTGTCCGTTATGTTCAGAGAGTCCGGTTTTATCCCAGGCTTTTCCAGACCCAGGCCAGCTGGTCTTGGTGAGTTCCCAGTAGAACATCCCCATTGTCTCAGTGTGTGGGTGCACCCCTCATGGTCCTGAGTTCCTTGCTCGTGCTCTCTCTCCTTCTGCTCCTGATTTGGACCTTGAGAATTCAGTCCTGTGCTCCAATGTGGGTCTCTGTCTCTGTCTCCTTTCATCGCTTGCTGAAGGTTAATATTCAGGAGGATGCCTATATGTTTTTCTTTGGGTTCTCCTTATTTAGCTTCTCTAGGATCACTAATTATAGGCTCAATGTCCTTGGTTTATGGCTAGAAACCAAATATGAGTGAGTACATCCCATGTTCCTCTTTTTGTGTCTGGCTTACCTCACTCAGGATAGTGTTTTCTATTTCCATCCATTTGTATGCAAAATTCAAGAAGTCCTTGTTTCTTACTGCTGAATAATACTCTAATATGTATATATTCCATACTTTCTTCATCCATTTTAAAGAAGGAACAAGATTTAAAATCTGCACGTGATGGATGACAGCAAGGAAACAATGTTTTCTGGACTCCACAGGGCAGTTACACATGTGAAGCCCCAGCAAGGCAGACCACATCCAAGACAGAAGAGTTGGTCATGAAGTCTTCTCCCCGCGGAGGAGGAACTATTAGCAATTGTTAGCTGATGGAAGTGGAAGGGTCAGTTTTCTTTAAGAGTGTAGCCCTTGGAGGTTCTGCTGCAGGCAGGGTCTGTGCTGATGTCTGTGGCACATGTCATGTTATCATTGAAGGTCATGTGGATACCACCCGTGGTCTGAGCCGCCACCTGAACTCATGTAGAAGTCCATGGGCCATGCTGCCATGGGGGTGGCTGACAAGTTTGAGTCCATGGTCCTAAAGGAACCAGGGTCTGTGTTGATGACTGTGGCCCACGTTACCACTGATGGCCATGTGGATGTCCATGATCTGTGCTACCACTGGGGAGATCTTGATGTGAGTGGCCCACACTGTCACCTCATACCAAGTCTCTGAGGGCCTTGTCTGGGTCCATGATCCTACTGCAGCCAGAAGTTATGTCACCAGAAACCATGTAGAAACCCATGATCCGTGCTCCATCTGACTGTAAATAGCAAGGAAGCTACTTTTGCAGTGATATTGATGACTGCAGACACACAGTTGAGAAAGAAGGACATGGAGGGCTTCTGTGACAACCCCTACTCCTACCCCAACCCTTATCCCCAAAGAGTAACAGTCTAAACAGGAAGCCATTGAAGAGAGCTCTTAAAAAGTGTGATAAAGATGCTGAAGTTAGCTCTCCACAATTGATGGCTTGTGGCTGGGTGAAGAAGGGAAAGGACACAATTCTGTTTAAGGGGCAGGTCACCAAGAAGTTGACCATGCTCCCGTGAGTAAGTAGATAACACAACTTGGACTTTTTCCTTTTTGAATTTTAATTTTTACTTTTTTGGAGGACGGAGGTCACAAGTGAGGGGTCGGACATGGAAGGACTAGGAAGCGAGTGTGATAGGGTGAATTATGTGAAATTCCCAAAGAATCAATAGAAGGAGAGAGAGAGAGAGAGAGAGAGAGAGAGAGAGAGAGAGAGGAGAGAGAGAGAGAGAGAGAAGAGAGAATGTAGCCCTGATAAATCCATCACACACATCCAAGAATACCAGGGCAACGTAAGTTGGCACCGATGGAAACAAAATAAAGCAACAAAGTTGGATGGGAAGGGAAGCTGGGAGAGGGGAGTGAATCTGGGAAGAGCTGAGGGAAGGGGGGTGGATATGATTAATGCGTGCAGTATAAAATTCTCAAAGAACTAGCAAGAATTTTAAAAGAGATTGGTCCCTTGCCACGTCTCCCAGCAGGATTCCGGGACTGTGGCACACCTGCTTTCACTGTGCCTCCCAATTGTCCCCTGACTGAATGACAGTTTGTGTTTGGTTCTTCTATTTTCATTCCTCCATTGTTTATACAGAAAGAGCAATTTTGCCTTTTTAGCATTGGTCTCTGAATTGAAGAGGCAAGCTTTTAAACAATTGTTGGGGCATAATCACTTGTTTTCACCTCAATTATAAAAGCACCCTTTGTCTTTGAGCTTGGTGGTCATTGTATTGAATGCTCATCTGATTTTATTGCCTCCTTTATAAAAAAGCTTGCCCATTAGTTGGGCAATCAGAATCCATTATTTAGAATGACAGTGATATTAGTAATATTGATATCTTAATGTTCTAAAGATACATGCTTAGAGTCTATGGATAGGGCCCATATTTGCTTGTGAATACAGGACAAAATGTAGGTGCTAGCAACCATGGCAGTAAAAAAGAGTTGATGGAAGATGGCAGAATTGAGAAGCAAGTATAAAAAGAGGTGTAGAGTTGTTATTGTCCTTATTTTATCAAGTAGCTAATAAAATGATTGTGTCAAATGTCAGCAGGAATGATGTGACAGTTTATGTATGTCATTTAAGAATCATTATTAAAAATAAGAACTAAACTAAAAATTATTGGGAGATAAAAAGGAGAGAATTGTTATGTGTGATTCAAATCTTTTATTCATAGTGAAAAATCTATATACCTTATTTAAAGTCTATATATCATGAAATCAAAGCATAAACATTATTTAGAGTTATAGCAGAAGGATTAAAAGAATAAATTGTTGGACAGTTCAGATATCATGATTGGTATTCAAAATAAGAAAGGGTAGGACAAGAGACTGCCCAATTGATATACCAGGAGTTTTTATGACTCATTGTAATCATTGCCATATGAATATATTTAATGTGAGCCAAGCAAAGCACTTGTCATTTTTATAGAAAGTCTTTTAAAAAGGTTTTAGTGGAGTGAGTCAAACATACTAAGGGCACAGGCTCAAGTGTACAGCTTACAACCAAGACACAGAGTCTTCCCAACTCTGCCTCAAAGAGTTCCTGGTGTCTATCTTGGCAAACACCCCAAAAGTTCTATTTCTACATTCATTGCCTCAGATTAGCCTCATTTGATCTGAAAATCACATACCTGAAAACACACATTGGGCACTTTCTTGTTTCTGGGTATTTTAGTACTATTATAGCTATGAGATTAATTCACATTATGTGGGTAGCTGTTATCAGGGAGTATTCCACCCCAATGCGAGATTCCCTTCTGTGTGCTGTGAATATGTTTTATCATTGGTTAATAAAGAATATGCTTTGGGCCTATGGCAGAGCAGAATAGACCAAGGTAGGAATTCCAAGAAGAGATAGAGGAGAAAAAGCAGAGTCAGAGAGATGCCATGTAGCTGCTGAAGGAGACAGATGCAGGAGAACCTTACAGGTAAACCATTAGCCTTGTGGTGATACATAGATTAATAGATATGCATTTATTTAAGATGTAAAAACTGGACAACAATGAGGACCCTAAGAGAGACATACAAGGGTCTAATGTACATGGGAAGTAGAAAAAGACAAGATCTTCTGAGTAAATTGGCAGCATGGGGACCATTGGAGAAGGTTGAAGGGGAGGGGAAAGAAAGGGAGGGTTGTTGATGGAGAGACCCTGTATCACGAGGAGGGGGCTGCTTGTCCTCCCAAAATAATCACACAAAAACTGTATTAATTAAAACATGGCTTGGCCATTAGGTCTAGCCTCCTATTGGCTAACTCTCACATCTTGATTTAACCCATTTCTATTAAATCTGTGTTCACCACGAGGTCATGGCTTACCAGGCAAGATTTAGCATGTCTGACCTGGCATCTCCATGGCGGCTCTTTCTCTCTGCTTTCTTCCTCCCAGAATTCAGTTCTGTCTCCCCACCTACCTAAGTTCTACCCTAACACCAGGCCCAAAGCAGTTTCTTTATTAACCAATGAAAGCAACACAAATACAGAAGGACTTCCTACAGAGGTTAGCACAGAAAAATGTATAACTCAATAAAATCAATAAAAAAGAAAGATGTAAGAACTAGCCAATAAGGAGCCAGAGCTAATCAGCCAAGCAGTGATGTAATGAATATAGTTTCTGTGTGATTATTCGGTTCTGTGCATCTGGAAATGAATGAGCAGTCTCCTCCTACACCACCCTATAGAACAAAGCTCATTCTTCAGATTTGTCAATAGCAAGTTCACTATTTGGAAACTAACAGAAGAAGGCACCTATGGCTCTTGTTAATTGGAGGATGTCTACACACACACTGGTAGGATCTCTAAGAATAAAATGCTGAATCACAAGATGCAGCTCTGGGTTAGTGGATTTGGCCAATATATTTTGCAAAAAGAGAGATACCATATAAATACAGTAATGTATAAATGCTCAGTGCCACACCTACTTCTGCCACTCTGTGCCATCTTAGCCATTCTAGTTTGGGTAGCCATTCTACCTCACTGTGGCTAGAACAGGCATTCCTCTGATGACTAATAAGGTTGAACTCTTTTATGTTATTGTTATGGGCCATTCTGTCGTCCTTCTTTGTGAATTACCTGCTCACTCTTTGTTCACTCAGAAAATTAGTTGGGTCTCTTCTTTATATGTGTGTGTCATAGACATATACCATATATGCACCAGAATTTTTTTAAAAAGTTCTCTTTACATGTGATAGTACCTTACTTCTATGATGCAGCTAATCATTTTGGTTTTGTTATAATGCCTACCAGGAAACATGTTCCTTTCCTAAATCTGTCTTGGTTTTTATTAGCGCACATTTCTTACACAGAACAACGGGTTTCCTTTTGACATTTTTAAAATGGGCATCCACACAGCCTTGCTTGTAGAGAAAATCCTAAGGAGATAGGAGACAGACCCCAAGTGGGGGAAGTTCCTTTGCTGACTGGCCTGCAGCTGCATGAGCCTCTCCAGGCCCAGCTAATCAGATGGTCCCACCCGAACTGAATTGCTAGTGAGAGCCAAAGGCACAATAGGGCCGTGTAGGAGCCAAGTGTCTAGAACACAATGCTGAATTTCTGGTCAAGGCAAGGCATTGACAGGAAGGTAGCTGGCTATTGTCAGTGATGGTGTGGATAGCAGATCACACTGTGACCTTGATTTCCAATTCTTCAGATGCAGCTCTTCAGCTTCACTCCAAACTATGTGACCTGCCCAATACCTTTCCAATAGATTCCTTTTATTTTCTCAAGTTAGCCCAGCTCTTATATGAGGTCAAGAACTCTGTCTGACAAGAGCACCAAGTTCAAAACTTCTCTGAATGCCCTAGCCAGGAAAACTACTGTCCTTCAGAGCTGGGGAGTTCCATATCCCCTCCCTTGACCTGAGATAAAGCATCCCAAACTATTTCCCTAAGCTTCCCTATGGCCTGAGGAGAAGTCTATGGAGCAGTGTGGAAGCCATTGGAGCTAACCAATGACTGTGACACACCAATCCACGGGGTTCTGGCAGAATGTGAGACGCAGGCTCACCTGGGCACAGTCCCAATCTCTACCCAGTCTCCCTCCATCACTGGTAGCTCCCCACTGCACCTAGACCTATGGAAGAGAAAACCAGCAAAGTGAACTTCCTTCGGTGATAAACTACATTTTAAAGTTAACAGAAACTCCCAAATGGTGTGGAAATTATGCCCTAATTGGAAAAGCATTTTTAAACTTTCTCTCTATGATAGAGTGTTCTGAGTCCCTGGTTTCCAGCAGGAGGAAGGAAGGAAATGGATGGAATGAAGCAAACACCCCTGGGGTTGGGGCCTTTTTTTTCTTTTACTAAGAAATTTTCCACAGCTTGAGGTATCATATAAACAAAGGATATTCTTTTAACATATCCATATTATTTTCTATTTTCTCCTACGTGAAGCCTTACCCTAAGCTGCCATCATGGAAGTGTCGGAACCTCTTCTAAAAAACCTCCACTCTTTCTCTGATCTAGCCACACCCTTCCAGTTACCACATGTGACTCAGCTATATACCTCCCTTGTAATATCTATCTATCTATCTATCTATCTATCTATCTATCTATCTATCTATCTATCTATCTATCATCTATATCTATCTATCTATCTATCTATCATCTATCTATCTATCTATCTATCTATCTATCTATCTATCTATCTATCATCTATATCTATCTATCTATCTATCTATCTATCTATCTATCTATCTATCTATCTATGTCTCCCTCTCCTTCCTCCCTGTCTCTTCCTTGTCTAGATCTGTCTCTCCCTCTCCATCTCTCCTCTCTCTCCACTATCTCTTCTTTTTTTGTGTCTCACCTCCTTCTTTCTGTCCTCTCTCCCTTCTCTCTGTCCTCTCTCCCTTCTCTCTGTCTCTCCAACCCTCCCTTCCCTCTCCCTCTGCATACTTATGACACCCTAGATTCACCCCATCACAACACAGATGTCCCTGTTCTGCAGTTATTGACTATATGCCTCCTGCCCTGACTTTTCTTGAATGAGGATCCATACTGTCCAGTACCTGCTCTCAGGGTTTGGCCCAGCAGAGATATTTATTGAGTGAAAGACCTAGTGGATAAGGAAGCCAGTGGAGAGCTGTGCCAGCCCTCTGTGTTCCAACACTGGCTTTAACTTAGGGAGTCAGTGATTTATTATCTTAACTGTGAGCTCACCTAGAGTAAAAGGGTGCTCACTAGACAGGACCCTGGGACAATGTGAGTTATTCAGGACTGGTTGCAAATTGGAGGCAGTCACCATGAGTGCGGTTCACCCTACCTAGCTTCCTCCTTTAATAATTACAATGAGAGTGAGCTATTCAGACTTTATTATGACAAATACATGAACTGATAAATTCACAAAGGGAAAAGAATTGCTTGACTCAGTTTCTGGACACATAATCAATCATCCAAATTGTTCCACGAGGCCTACTTCTCTAAAGCTCTACCCTCTGCTAGTAATACCATGGTTCAGACCAAGTCTTTAATATGTTTATCATTGGGAGGAAGCTAGTATCCAACCAGAGCAAGGACAAACCTCTAAACTACCCATGTTAGTTGCTTTTCTGTTGCTGTGAAAAATCACCATGACCAAGGCAACTTACAGAAGGAAGGGTTCATTAGACTTATGGTCCCAGAATGATAAAAGCTCATCACCACCATGGCTGGGAAGCATGACAGCAGGTAGGCATGGTGGCCAGAGTGGAAAGGTAAGAGCTCACGCCTTAAATGATAAGCAGGAAACAGAGAAAACTGGGATGGCTTTTAAAACCCCAAGCTCCCCACCCCCAGTAATGTACTTTATCCATCGAGGCCACACCGTCTACACCTACCAAATAGCACCACCAACTACAAACCCAGTGGCCAAACATCTGAGCCTATAAAGAACATTCTCATTCAAGCCAGACCCAAAAAGAGGAACATGGGATGTACTCACTGATATTTGGTTTCTAGCCATAAATAAAGGACATTGAGCCTATAATTCGTGATCCTAGAGAAGCTAAATAAGAAGGTGAACCCAAAGAAAAACATATAGTCATCCTCCTGGATATTAACCTTCATCAGGCGATGAAAGGAGACAGAGACAGAGTCCCACATTGGAGCACCGGACAACAACCCCAAGGTCCAAATCAGGAGCAGAAGGAGAGAGAGCACGAGCAAGGAACTAAGGACCATGAGGGGTGCACCCACACACTGAGACAATGGGGATGTTCTTTCGGGAACTCACCAAGGCCAGCTGGACTGGGTCTGAAAAAGCATGGGATAAAACCGGACTCGCTGAACATAGCGGACAATGAAGACTGCTGAGAAGTCAAGAACAATGGCACTGGGTTTTGATCCTACTGCATGTACTGGCTTTGTGGGAGCCTAGGCTGTTTGGATGTTCACCTTACTAGACCTGGAAGGAGGTAGGAGGTCCTTGGACTCCCCATAGGGCAGGGAACCCGGTCTGCTCTTTGGGCTGATGAGAGAGGGAGAGTTGATTGGGGGAGGGGGAGGGATATGGGAGGCAGTGACAGGGAAGAGACAGAAATCTTTAATAAATAAATAAATAAATAAATAATAATACTAATAATAGTAATAAAACACCACACCAATAATGGGGCTGAGTCCTCATCTTGAGTGCCCTGGATCCTGAGAAGGGATCGATATAAGTCAGAGGTCAGAACTACAGATAGTGAATGGACGGTCTTTTATCTATGGTACAAAATGAAACCAAGAAGAAAGATAGAGATCCAAAGACCAAAGGGAGGGTGTTGGCTGAGATGACAGGGCTTAATTTAGGGAATGGTACGAAGGGCAGACTAGCAAAAGGTGTGTGTGTGTGTCGGGGAAGCCAGAGGACTCTCTGTGTTGTCTCATGCATCCTGCCTCTTCGAGTCCTTCCCCTATGAAACCATGTAAGACGGAGTGAATAATCTGAGGTACAAAACTGGCCTGGCTGCTTCATACTAAGTCACCAACTTAGAAGATGGGAGAGAGCAGGGATGCAAATGAGTCTGATAGGATTGTGAAGCCCACATGTCTAACTATGGTAGGGAAATTCCAGGAAGGGAAAAGAAGAAGAAAGTATTTAACATTGTCCAGTGCGCTGAGGAATGATGGACAGAGCCTGTGAGAGGGTGTTGTACCTGACGTCTGCTGCAGATGCTACAGGCATCACTTATTCATAGGAAGAAAAAGAACAGAAATTTAATAAAATAGCCACAGGGTTATGACTTCATAAAGGGCAATATATTTAGAAATACATATGTGATGGAGGAGGGTCATCTTTCTATCTGTTGTTTCATTGGTTAAATAAAGAAACTGCCTTGGCCCTTTAATAGGACATAAAATTAGGTAGGCGAAGTAAACAGAACAGAATGCTGGGAGAAAGAAGCTGAGTCAGGGAGTTGCCATGGTTCTCCCACTCCAGACAGACACAGGTTAAGATCTTTCCTGGTAAGCCAGCTCGTGGACTACATAGATTATTAGAAATGGGTTAAGAGGCTGAAACTAATGGGCCAAGCAGTGCTTAAAAGAATAGAGTTTCCGTGTAATTATTTCAGGTATAAAGCTAGCTGTGCGGGCGGCTGGGTGGCAGGACACAGCCCCGCCGCTCCTATTACAACACATATGTATATAACACTTTAGTTGAATTGTCTAATCCAATGGCAGGGTATTTGTAAACATTTTTAAAACATTTTTTTCTACCTTGCGGGTACAAACAAAAATAATGAGGAAGTGCAGGCTCTGAAATCCAGAGTGACAGGAATCATGTCTTCATCATTATTTTCTGAATGTAGCATCATCCAAATGCCTGACATGTGAGAAATTAATAAATGGAAATGATGTTGGCTGAAGAGAAGGCTCAGAGGTTAAGAGTTCGTATTACTCTTGCAGAGGACCCAGGTTCTGTTCCCAGCACCTACATAGCAGCTCACATCTGTCTACAACTTCAGTTTCAGGGGATCCGATTCTTCCCGTCTCCACGGCGACCACACATGCGTATCGTGTGCCCAGATACATGTAGGAAAGCACTCCTCCACATAAATGAAGAGTAAAGAAACGCAAGAGCAATGTCAGAGCAAGAGGCAAGGCTTGTGTTCACACCCTGCTCGCTGCTCACAGACAGGATAAACTATCTCCACTCTCATTTCACCCAAAGACAAGGAACCATTTAATTATTTTTTCTTAGGGTTCCCTCACTTGTTCCAGCAAGCACAGTTTTTGATCTTTTCCATTTTGGTCCCTAGAGCCATTTTCTTATTTCAAAAGACTACATTCCTCGGACATTGTTTTCCCCAAATCTGGATTCCCTCTTGTAAACTCTCAAACAAAACCTTACTTTGTCTTGCATCTTTTGATTCTTGGCCTCTACACATTGGCAGTCATCTTTCTGCCTATTAACACATGCGTTTTGAAACACTTCCAAAATAAATTAAAGGTAAATTAAGGGTCCTAGAAGCTGCAGCTGTGAGCTTTGCTGCTTCATCTTCCCCTACCTTTGAACACTCACTTTCCAGAGTTGAGCACTTAGCCAGGAGAAAGCACAGAAGGGATGATTTTCCTCTGAGTCCAGTGGCAGGTCCCAAAAGAGGCCCACAGGAATAAAGGATCCTAGGGACAGTCCCAGTAATGATGTGTGTGAGGAAATTGACAGACGCCTTCTCTTACTGAGATAGCACATGCCCCAGATCAATACAAGGGCAACAGGAATTAACAGCCAAGAGATAAAGAGCAGATCACCAAGGAATCAGGTTTTGAAAAAAAAAATCTCTAGGGAAGGTAGTCTATTAAAATATACTCAGTGGATCTACTTTTCTTATGAATAAACAATCCATTATATTTGTGCATTGTGGTTTTAAGACCTTGGTTAGAACACCAGCCCCTGCACAGGCTAGTTCTAGGTTCTGAGTTCCTAATGTAGTCAACCTTCGGCTTCCTTTGCTTCAGCAGTAAAGTACAGGTGGTGGGAAAGATAGCCATATCTTAAGGATGCTGTGTTTGTGAAATGAGACATGCAAAGGTCTGGGTGTGATGCCTAGCATTGAGTAAATGTGGGATGAAAGCCAGATGTTGGAAGCAATGTAAGGGACCCTCGGTGATTTAGGGGTGAGATGGAGAGAGGTCGAGGCAGTTTTCAGCAGCCAAAGATGTTGCAGATGTGTGATTGACCCCAACTGAATAGCTTCCTTTCATTCTTCTCTACCAACCTCCTTGGTAGGTCAAATGGGAAGGGATGTTTTCAGACACCTTCTGGGGCTGTGATGCAATTAGAGGTAGGAACTGGGAGAAGGGTTGAAGGAGAAGTATGAACTGAGGGCGTGTGGGAAAGAACAAATGCCCGTATGATGTGATCTGTGAGTGTTCTTCCATATATGAAAGAAGATGTCGGCAGAAAATATCTGGGCCTGTGACAGGCGTTCTACTGTAGCCTGCCTTGGCCGGAAATAGTATTCAGAGACAAACACTCAGTTACTGTCTGTCTCTCCGGTTACGTCCTCAGGATCTTGTCACCTGAGATTTTAGAACGCCGTAGGATGCACATGTAACTGAAGCAGACCAGTATTAGGTCACTTCTGTGTCTATCATGCAGATTCTTGGTAGGAGCTAGAGTTAGTAGCTGCTTTTTCTCCCCAGGTTCCTCTGACGTCTTGGAGTGAAGACAGTGTGAGTCACAGAGAACCCCATCCAGGAGAGTGAGAGAATATCAATCCTGCTGTTGGAGGTGTGGCCATTTTCTTCTACACCGTGAAGGACACGTATGACATCAACACAGACAAGGTGTCATTGAGCAGGCTTAATAGTGAACAGGGACAAGGGGTAGAAGCTAGAGACAAAGAAGGACACATTGTAGTCACTGCAGTTGATGGGGCAGCGGCAGGAAAAGGGAGAGAGCAATGGTGATGGAGCCGATGACCCTCACCATCCTCATGGGAGGGCAGGGGCTGATTCCCTCTCCGGGTTCCCTACCTAAGTTTTGTGGCTGAGCTGCTCATGGCCTCCACTGTTGCTGTTTATTCTCTCAGAGCACCGAGTTTAGGGAGCGATGAAAAACAACCCCATGGCCCAAGCACAGCTATCCTATATGAGAGACCATTAAGATAAAGTCCCACTTAAGTGGCCCTAATAAAAGAAATTTATCACCAGACATGGAGAGGAAGGTGTCTTTATTCACTAGGTGAATAGCACCAAGCATCGTCAATGTAGCTTTTCAAGGCTCAGAAATTATCATTCATTCTCCAAATTACCAACCACACAAAAATTACTAAATGGTGCGTTATCACTCCCTCTCAGCGAGAGAATGTCTTTGTTTAATGTTTGATTACAAATGGCTCTGCTACAATTATCATCAATAAATCACAGGTAAATGTATCCAGGGCTGGGACCAAGGCAGAAAGAGTATGAGCTGCTGGGAGAAGGGAGAACAAAAGGCGAGCGGTAGCTCCCACTGCGGAGTGCTGGACTTTTAGCACTCATTTTCCCGAGGCCTTTGGATAGCTCAGAGGCAGAGCATTTCCAGTGTCCTTTTATAGACAGTGGGAGATCTGCAGCGGCTTGATCACGTGTCTTCAGCCTTGCTTGTGTAGAAGAAAGAGTGAACAGACGGGGAGAAATGTATCCATGTGTGCAAGAAGAGAGGGGCTTGTCGGTGTGGGACAAGTGGACGAGGGAAGGTGTTGTGGGTGACTGTCCTCCAAGTGAAGCAAGTGCCATCATGGGGAGTTCAGCTGTGTCCTCCTGCAACAGGACTATTCCAGCTGGGCCTGTTGACTATTTACACCAGCTCAAGGAAGGCTATGGAGGGTCTAGGGACCCTCACCTGAGTAGCCAGTTCCTTCCTTCTATCTATGTAACTCTACCTTAACTGTATGTGGCCTTGGGAAGAACTAGAGTATACAGGCTGGGGAAAAGAGGGGAGGGGCTTCCACTTATGTGCCAATGGGGAAGTCCTTATTCCTTCTAGGTAAAGGTTTTCTAGATAAGGCTAGTTGAGGAGCACCCACACCCTTGTAAGTAACCCTTCACCTCTGCTCTGTAAGGAAGCCCTATAAACTCATTAGTTCCTCAGAGTGAACTTAGGTGGAATCATGCCTTGGTTGTTCACTGGGACCTTGGGAGAAGAGAAAGTAATTTAGCAGCAGAAGGGGAATAGAGGAAAGGGTGGGGAGGAGGAAGGGCAGAGTTAGACAGAGGGAAGAGACAGGAAGACAATGAGAAGGATAGGGAAGAGAAAAGGGAGGAGCACCACATCTAACCTGCCATGGTACTGTGGTCCAGTCAGCTCACCAACACTCCTCATTGGCTTCCTGACAAGCCTCATGCGCATCCCCTATTGGCAACCATGGCTGCTTCTGCTTGTCCTGAGCTTGACGGTCTCCCTCCACCCCTGGATCCACATCAGGGATGTGTTCATGCCCTTCCTTATTAGAGTCTCCTTTCTTTTTCCTTTTCTCTTTACAGCGATCCCCACCCTTCCATTCCTTAGCTTTCTGGATCATAACACATTTTTTTCCTGGTTTTTCAAGGCAGGGGTTCTCTGTAGCTTTGGAGCCTGTCCTAGGACTCGCTCTGTAGACCAGGCTGACCTCAAACTCACAGAAATCTGCCTGCCTCTGCCTCCCTAGTGCAGGGATTAAAGGTGTGTGCCACCACCGTCCAGCTAGCACATTTGTCTGAACTCTTCAGACTGCTCAAGAGATTCTAATGGCGAACTATCTTACAGTTTGGCTGGAAGAAATATCAGATATCCAGTGAACAGGAACTTTCCCAGTGGAACTGGACACAAAGGTTGTATCAGTTGTAAATTTAATGTCGACACATGCAGGTCAGATACTACAGTGCCATCAAGCCATTTGTGCTGACTCGGGCAAATAGTAGACGAGTAACCAGCCAGTCTCAGTCAGTCTTCTGTGGGTCTAGGAACACAGGGAGGGATAAAGCACACTGCTTTCAGTATTCTGGCATCCTAAAGGGAATAAGAAAAGCTCGAGCAAAGGCAAAGGAGACATTACGGATGGAGCATAGGGTTCTCCATGGGAAGTTAGGAGAATTATACCAACAAGGATTGTGGCAGAGCATGGGACAAAATTTAGGGAGCAATCAAGGAAGAAATTCAGAAGTTTAGAGTTGATTGTGTTTGCTCCTAAGAATCTTTGAGAAAAGCAAAAATTAAAGCAATGGAAATAGCACCTGTGAAATTAGGAAAGAGAGACCAAGGGTCCATAATGTCATTCACTCCTCATCCATCCATTCATCCACTTAGCAAACATTTGGTGAAGAGCTACTCTGCTATGCACAAGACACAGTGACAGGGTTTCATGGTGGAAAGATGGCTCCTGTTGTTATACGATTCAAACTCTGGGTAGAGGGCAAACAAGTGAAGTGATCACAACTTGTAGGAAGAGATGCAGAGGAGGTGAAGAGGTTAGGGATGTGGAGTAACAGATGAGCGAAGAGCCACTGGGATGGCCAGGACTTCACCGCTCTCATAGGTATATGCATGAAGAGAGACCCACAGGAGCAAAACCAACACCCAGAAAGGATGCTCCAAAGAGGGCATGCAAAGGACAGAACGAGGGGAAGGTTTTCAACAAAAAGCCAGGCAAATAATAATATTTTAGAACCAGATTGACAAGGTAACACAAGTTCCAACAGGACATTTCAGGGGCAAAATGGGAAAACAACTGAATGGAAATGAGTTAGAGCGATTCCTTTACTTCCTGCCTGGATTTGGCTATAGCGCTTCTTCTAAAGTGCCCTCAGACACTGTTTTCCACCCGGGTATCTTTGGATCTTTCTGGAACATTCTCTACATGGTCTCACTGCATAGATATTCAATGGCAGGACACCACAGAGATGCTGTGCTGCTGCTACTGTGTGTGTAATGGGCTCTGCATCTTGCACGTGCCGCTCTAGGGCATCTTCCAACTGTGCTGCCAACGCACTACCTAGGACACTGGCTGAGAGATACTTTACCAAATTAAGAAATTATAAGCAACAAAGAGAACAAAAAAAATCTCATTCCTCCTATGTGATGCAAGCAGGTACATGCCCATCTTCTGTTTCTAAATGTGGAAATAGGGCGAAGCAGGATTTCACCTTCTTTATCTGAGATTTTTGACTAAGGAGTTATTTAATACCTATGTATCAAAGTCAAACTTTTGAGGATACAAGTGAAGGAAGGGGGGAGAGAGAGAGAGAGAGAGAGAGAGAGAGAGAGAGAGAGAGAGAGAGATATTTAACACCCTGCAAAGAGTGAGCAAAGGGAAGATCCGGGCTTTTAAAGAGAAACAAAGGCAAGGTCTATTGAGAAGTGGACATACCCAAAGAGGGGGGCAGACGAGGAAAGAGATTCAGAGAGACTGAACGAAGAATGGTGGCAAAGCGGGTGGACAGCAGGTTTCCGACCCTGGGAAGGGGCATGGTGTACAGATTAAGATCTCTATCAAGCTTGTGGCTGGAGTGATTACAGTGTATCAGAGTCCCGTTAGTGTTGACAAACATTGCTTCAATTAGGAATTAGTTCCACAAGGCATCAGATAACAGGGCTGTTGTTGACCTGCAAATAAACGGTGCCCCCCCCCACTTCCTCCTTGTTCATTCAAATATATACCAGCTCTTTCCCAGACCATTCCAGAAAGCCCAGCACTTCAAGTCTCCTCCTACAGCAGCCTCCAGGGAACAGAAATGAATATCCAACGTCAGTATTCTGGTAAATGCAAGTATTTATCCTAAGAACGTGAGTCCAAGTTGTGGGAGTCTGAACCCTCCCTGCTTTGTCCATCGTCAATCCCATGACATCTTTTATAATCCCAAGGACACGTATGTACTGTCTAGGGAGGGGCCCAGCTTGTGTCTAACCATTGATAAGCAACTGAAAGCTAATTTCTAGTATCTGGATCAAGAAGTCTGGCTGAGCACATGCTGCAAAATCACTTCTTTGTGTAGAGAAGAGGGGTAGTTGGTGCCATCATTTAGGAAAGGCAGTGCGGGGCGAGCGAAAGACGCCATGCAATAGAGCTCAGGTGGAGGTGATTTTTCACTGGGGGGGAAGTGATGGGAAAAGATGGGAGGAGAGAGAGGAGACCGGCCCCCTGGGGCCAGGAGTAGCAGAAGAGAAGAGAGAAAGAGAGAAAACACAGACAGACAGATGAAGACAGAAAGAGAGAGAAATGCGAGGTAAGCAGGGACCGTTTAAAAGGGAACGTAGTGACTGCACAGGTGGTGCTCTTAGCGGCTACATCTGAAGACGTATCCTGTCAGGACCCCAACGGCAGGCCAGTATAGATGCCTGAATACTAACACTCCTGTCAGGACCCCAACGGCAGGCCAGTATAGATGCCTGAATACTAACACTCCTGTCAGGATCCCAAGGGCAGGCCAGTATAGATGCTTGAATACCAAGAGTTAGTGTGGGTGTGCTGGGTAGGAAGTAAGTGTCTTTGAGACATCAAAACTATGAAACCCAGACAGATGAAAGACAGACAGACGGAAGTGGACAGAAGCAGGACTTGGGCAGGAGAGCATTGTTAGAAAGAAAGGTTTGACTGCTGTAAAATAGTAATCTTGAGGTCGCCAGAGCAGGAAGAGGGACTGCTGACCACTGGACAGAGTGTTGACTGACGTCTTCAGTGGGTCCCTTGCCTGGCACAAGAACATGCCACCTCCCTAGGCTTCCAAGGCAGAAGACATGTTACAGAAGGGAAGGGTGGGTTTAGCCAGCGAGAATATGTTAAAATCTGAGTCCGCACTGCCTGCTGCTCTATTGAAAAACTGAATTAGAAGTTAATGTGAAAAAAGACTGTTCAAGAACAGGCCTGAAGCTGATGGAGGTGATCTCAAATCATCTTGAAAAGGCTCGGTGACTGGAAGAACTTTTACGGATTCAAAGAGACACAGGGAAACAGCAGGCATAGAGCACCCGGGTTGGGTGAGGTCTTTCTCCAAAGCACCACCTCTCTCACGTCCTCTCAAAAGTTCATCTGAATCTGGACCTGGGCCTGCTGAAGAGGACCTGAAGCTTCTTTCTAGATGATCCAGTTTGTCTAAACACAAGGGAAGGAGGAAACATTAGGCTCACAGCCACCTGTGACTCCCACTTCAGGGGATTTGGCACCATCTTCTGGACTCCATTGGTACCTGCACTCACATGAATACACACCTATCTGGTGTATAAACATAATCTAAAATAAAAATAAATCTCTTTTAGAAAAGATTGGGAGTTGAGGCAAAATCTAAAACCCCAAATTCATCAACTCATATCCTAATTCTGTTCCTAAACAGACCAATGGTGGCTCTTCTGGATATTTCTATACAACAATGACAAAATTAACAGAGATTATGTTGCTAAATAATTTTAACAGCCTTGAAAAGGAAGTTAAAAGTGACATCACCAATTTGAAAAATGCAAAAAGTTGTCACATTATACTTATTAATTATTTCTCACCAAATCTAATCTAGACAAAGAAGAATGCTTGGCATTTGTGTATTCTATGGAGTGCAAGACATCCTAAAATAAACCAACCAAGCTTTCCACTTATGAACCAAACAGTAACAAAACTATTATGAATAAGTGGAAAAAGAGAATTATGTAAAGATGGAATCAGAAATAGCTAAACTACATTATCAAAAACAGAGTGGATAAACACAAACAAAAGTAGTCTCTCCAAAAAGATTCTAGAATGTACCAATAATTAGGAAGCATAATGAAAGAGAAAAAGATAAGGAAAAAATAATGTTTATATAAGACATGAATATAGACAGTAGAGACCATATCTTGAAGTGAAAGTTTGAATAATAAAGACATAGGAAAATTTAAAAATACTAACAAAAATATAAATCACAGGCATTTACATCAGAAAGAGAAACCCTGACTAAAATAATAATGACAAGTCCAAGAACCCAATAATCAGAATGAATTTTGCAGAACGTTCAAGGAACAGATACTTTTCATGTCAAATAAACTGTTACAAAACAGAGGGGGAAAAAAAGAGATTGAGAGAAGCTACTCAGTCACTCTATAAAACTAGCAAATACAACAACAACATACAATTGTCTTTCAGCTAAAGCAAACAAATAGCAGATATGGGTTTGGTCAATGATTCATATGAGTTCAGATACAAAATATTATAAGTATCTTTTCAGTATCTTCTGTGCTATTTATAGCTCACATGTTCAAGACACTGTTCAGCAAAACAGTTTCAGAAACATGTGTTTGATGTCATCCAACTTTGCCTACTTATGGAAACTACATTAGAATTGCTGGCAACGAACTCAAGGAATTGTAATGCTTTTTGGAGAAATGGCCAGAGCTGGAGGTGTGGGTAGGAGAGGCAGATGACGCCTTCACTTGCTACTTTATGCCTCTGTTCGGTTTGAACCTTGGTTTTTAAACAACATTGAGTGTTCTCACTTTTAAACACCGGAAGAAATACTGGGGAAGAACTGGAGTGCTTCTGATTGCTCTCCATCTCCGATCTGATTTTCAGAACTCTCTCAGTCTTGAAATCGGGAGTCCTGTCGACTTGAAGACATTTGTTCTCTGGAATCTCAGTGTGCAGAGCCGATCCTGGCCTGTGAGTGGACATGCAGATCCTGACTCCCTGAGAGTAAACTAGCCTGTGACATAGAGGTGCTTAGAGAACCCAATCTCAGAAGCTGTTTTCTGTTCTGGCAGAAGTGGGATAGAAGCCAGGAGCAGGTATAGTTTAATCGAAGGTCCTATTTTCTTTCAACTCTAAAAACGAATTAATCTTTGTAAGTTTGAAATCCTTCCTTACAGACAGAAACTCATATATGCGGACACTCTGACAAATTTGAAATGCTATGAAAACCAGATACACCACGGTTACACATATTAAGCAATAAAAATCTGAATTCCCCATTTAAATGGGCACTTACCAGTTTTCAAAAACGTATTTACATATTTATCATTACTTAAAAGCCCTTATAACTATCTTGTTGGGTAAACAGGATAAATGCCTCGATCCTTAGAGGAGCAGAAACCCAAGTCCGCTCAGCTGCTTATTCCCGGTTTAGGGGATATCACTTCTGGGCGTCACTGTGAGTCTCAGTACAGAACCTCCATTCACCCATGTGTCCGAAGTTGATCTAGAGAAGTTTGGCAGTATTCAGAGCCAAGGAAAACCCCATTTCTTTTGTTTTTGTACCCCGCTCCCATCCTGAAGAGTTTCCAGGGTGCACAGAGAAGGTTGATGCCGACATCAGCTGTTGGTTTGTTTTCTTTGTTTTCTGACAGAACCAGCTCACTTTGCAGGGGTCGCCGCGATCTGCTCTTGCGGGTCTTGGCAGTGTCCGGCAATTCCCCAGCCAGGAATTACCAGCAGATGAATCATTCATTTGGCAAAGTTGCTTACAGCCTGGGAAACAGCAGTGGGACTGGGGTAAAGAGCGCAGTGGTGTTATTTGCCAGTTGTTTGCACTAGACGCTAGACTAACTCCAGGACCAACTAGCCTTAAGTGAATTATTGACACAGTGCGCGCCAGGCCTGAGGGAGCTGCAATTAATGGATTAATCACAGGCAGCCCCGCAGCCCCGCGTGTTAACACAGGGGATTTAGTGGCACTTCACTAAGTTGTTGATGAGGCCTGCAGCGGGATGAAAACCCTTAGAATACAAATGTGACATCCCATGCCCCTTTATTTGTTAGTCAATAATCTGAATAACCCCAGTTTCACAGCTTCTGTGTTGGATTTGCCGGTCCTTTCTCTCCTCCGCTAATCGTCAGCGAGGCGCGATAGGGTAGGGACTTTAACTTTGATTTGAGGCCCCTTTCCCCTCCCCCCAAATAAAAGCACAGGTTTTTATCCACATGCGTATATTGCACAGACATCAAAGAAAAAAAAAAGCCTCATGCATTTCCATTAAAGCCGCGCGGACCAGGGGGAGGCACCAAGCTGGGCGCGGGCTTTTGAGGCGGTGGAAATTGATAAGGTTCATCTGCATACAAAAGGCTGAATGGAGAGGCGGCAGGGTGAGCGAGGTCGGACACCCAGATGGATTTTTTAATTCTGGGGAAAATAACACCACGCTCACAAGTGATAACTGAGCCTTTCTTCCCAACTCAGACCAAAATATGATTTCCATTTGTGCATTGGAGGAGAAGAAAATTATACAGAATTTCATTCTGCAATATAATAAGGCTTCACACTGAATAATGCTACCATAAGGCAGTGTAATTACTGAAGGGCAGAAAATACACTTTCAGTTTATATCTAATCACAATACCACATTGTCTGCTTTGGGGGAAAATCTGGGGTGGGGGTGCAGCATGGTGTTGGACTGCGCAGGGCCTGAGCAGGGGCGTGGAGGGGAGTGCCTGGGTCTCCTGGTTCTGGTCAGACCTGGATCCGGAGGCAGATAGCGGGTTGTTGACCCTGGTCCTCTGTAGGGCAAGGCACATCTCAGAGGAAGCCGGTTTCTCAGCTCTTTGAGGATCTCTGGTTTCTGACAGAAGTCGTTGCTCCCACTTCTACTGACCTGTGCAACTGTGGCTACGGCTCACAATGGGCAAGTCAGGGAGTCAGAAGGGAAAAAGTCAAGCTTCTTCAGGGGCAGAAAAGACAGCCCATCTGAATGGTGATTTCTGATAACTTGGCTAACTGTAGATATGACCGTGGAGAGGTTTGGGTAGTCAGTGAATAATGGTACCTTGAGAATTATAACCTTTCCTTTTCCTTTGGCCATCTCTTTTTCATCCATTTCAATATTTAGAAACATAAAAATCCAGTGGAAAAACAATTATTCTAACAATTGCTAATATTTTGATGCTTTTTTTCTTTGTGATAACTCTGGGGTTTTTGTTAGTTTGTTTTTATTTATTTTTAAAATTCCTTTTGTAGTATTGGGTTTTGAACCCCGGGGCCTACTGCATGCTAAGCAAGGGCCCTTCCACCAATGTATAATTCC
Source organism: Microtus oregoni (assembly GCF_018167655.1). Lineage (NCBI taxonomy): Eukaryota > Metazoa > Chordata > Mammalia > Rodentia > Cricetidae > Microtus > Microtus oregoni. The sequence continues at coordinate 23,942,824 of NW_024543087.1, read as the reverse complement.
AGCTCCACTCTCTCTCTCTTTCTCTCCCCTTCCTCCTTCCATCCCTCTCTTCTTTTCTCTTGTCTTGCTTCATTTCTGGATAGTTTAACCCAATTCCCACTGCGCCAGGATTTATTCTGACAATCAACATGGCAGCTAGTTCCCTTTATTCCTAAGAATATATTCTAAGTTCAGCATGTGCCAGAAACCATGGATTATGCAGGATTTCACTGTAATTTTTCCCATATGTATAAACTTGTAATAAAGTTTAGTTTATAAACTTCATGCAACAAAGATGAAAAAGTGATAATAAAATAAAGCAATTGCATAGTGTACTGTAATAAAGTTCTGTGCCTGTGTATTCTCTTTTAAAATAGCTTACTGTACTGTAGGCCTTTGAGATCTCAGCAAGTGGCTCTTCTTTTCTATGCCCCATCATTTTACTTTTCCACATAAAGGAAGCTCTCTGGTTTCTCTTTGGTACACCCAGGCTGCCAGTTTCACCACTCTTGTGCTTGGGAATCATTATTAGTCATAAAGCGCTACCTGAAGCCAGGGAGATGGCTCAGTTGGTAAAGTGGATGCTGTACAAGCTGGAAGATTTGAATTCAGGTCCATAGCCTGGCAAGGTTGCTCAAATCTATAACTCTAGCACAACGCAGGTAGATCTGCAGAGCTCACTGGCTCGCCAGTTGCAAAAGGGAACTGAGACCTCCTTTTGGGTTCTCAGTCTCATTAACGGAAGAATTTAAAAATGAACTTCAAAGGAGGTCTGGGGACAATTTTATTACATTTTGAGAGAACAACAGCAGAGCAGGCAAACTGTAAATCTCAGCAGCTATCAGGAGAAGGAAGATGGAGAAAAGGAAAAGCCATGCCCTCTTAAGTTTGGGTCGGAGAAAATGGGTGTTTAGCAATGGAAGTCAGCAAGCAGGAAGGGAAGGGAGGCTTAGAAAGAATGCTGTCTTTTAGTCAGTGCCTAAAAAAGAGATGAAGATAAATATGCTTAGAGAGGACTGGGGATCTGAGCCCTATGGCAGACTCTCGGGGCACCAGGCACATAGGGTTAGACATAGAAATAGAGATGGCTTATGAAGAAAGAGAGGGAACTGCACATAAGAACGGGCCACGATGGGTACAGCCCTGTATAGTAGCTGTACACAGTAGCATCTCTCCCAAGTTTGAACTTTTCTCATCCATGCTGTTTATTGCATGATGCTCAGGTGAGAAAGGCTTCCAGCCTTTCGCTGCAAACTGCCTTCTTCTATATGTTAATCTTGATGCTACAGTCTCTAGTCTTTATTCTGCTGAGAACCAGGGAAAGAGTGGAGTGAGGTGAGGTCTCAAAAATAAGGTGGAGAGTAATTCTGAAAACACCTGATATAGACACGTGCACATACACACACACACACACACACAAATATACACACACACACACAAACAAACCAAAGACACCCAATGTAGGTCCTGTGCACACACACATATGCTATACACATACACAGAAAAGCAATCCAGGAAGACCTGATGTAGATATGTGTACACACATATGTTATATACATGCACACACAGTTCTTTTTTATTTATTTTTTTAAGAAAAGGGTTGGATGCAAGTACTGCAAATCTGTCACAGTCTTTTTTAAACCTTGAGAACCTTGTGACAATGTCAAAGGCAGGTGGCGTGCATGGTGTGCCTACACTGGACAAAGGGATGATGCAGACTTAGGTCAGAGTGGGAAGGCACAATGCCGCATACAATTTAAAGCTTATGAATTCTTTCTGGAATTTTCCACTCAATATTTTACAATCATAGATAACTAAAATTAAGAAAAACAGGGGAGGGGAATGCTACTGTATTTAAAACAATCATGGCTTAAAAGCAAATCTTTTCACATCATATTTCATATGCAGCACCGGGAAGCCTCAGACTTACTAGAGTTCTAACCCAATGGCTCCCAATCCCAAAAGTGCACAGAGTCACAGTATGGGTGTGGTAAGACACAAATTGGTAGGCCCTGCCCTCAGAGCTTCTGAATTGGCAGGGTCTAGTGAGACTCCAGATTCTGTATTATTTAGCCCCAGAGATACTAATGCTGCTTGAGGCTCTTGTCTTTGAGTATAATGGGTAAAATTGAGGCTAGAACTGTAAGTCAAAACTTGCAAGGTAGCTTGAGAGGGCATTTCAAAATGAGCACAACTCCTGCATCTCTGGCTCAGGTAACATCACAGAAGCAACTATGGCAAGTTTGTAAGAGTCAGGATACCAGGACGTCTGCTGTGAAACAGGCTTTCCTAGAACTGGCTGCATAAACAAGACCACAGCAATGCAATATCAATGGATGGGCAAACTAACATGGAAGGGAGAATATTTCATGGGATCCCACTCCTAAACAAAGAACTAGGCAGCAAGTGACTGCCTGGAGGAGAATTAGCATCTGCCTAAAATGGACCACCGTATTGATTTATTGTCCAACAGACAGTGGTCAGACCTGAAATCATATACACACAAACAGCACAAATGGACTCAGCAAGTTGTATTTACATATAAATTTATGAATACACATACATATATTTATGTAGCTATGTATAATAATAATAGAAAAAGGGGCTGTCAATTTAGGAGCTCAGCCAGGCATGTTGAAGAGATTAGAAGAATGGTAACTGGGAGGGGCTTGAGGAGGAGTAAAAGGAAAGTAAATAATTCTATCTCAATTAAAATATTAAAAAATAAAAAATAGATCCATAGTCAAAAATTAAAAGACATAGGCAGATTTTGGGGCCTATGGGTATAGTTCAGTGGAAGAGGCCTTGCTTGCCTAGCATCGTGAAGCCTTGGGTTTACACCAGCACAACAGAATAAACCCCAAACAAGCACACATACTAAAGGGGGGGATATAATTTGGGAAACTCTTGGACTTAACTGCCTAACTTTGTTTTGGTGGTTATTCATTTACTGAAAGACCTGGTATTAGGTTTCTTCACATCCCTGGTCCATCGCAGGATGTAACCTGGTTATTTCTTAATCTCGGTGTTCACAAAACACCTTGTAAAGGGGAAATGGGGAAACTTTTTGGGTGATGACTGTGGGGTGCATCTCTAGCCACCAGCTGGCACGGGAGGCACGGTAGGCAAGGCTAATGACTCTGCAGAATCCAGAGAAGTACCAGTGTGGGAGGTCCTTCTGTCTATGCGTTGCTTTTATTGGTTAGTGAATAAAGAACTGCTTTGAGTCTATGACAGGGAAGAACAGCACTAGGCGGGGAAAGCTAGGCTGTATGCTGGGAGAAAGAAGGGTGGTGTCAGGGAGACGCCATGGAGCCACGGCCAGAATCAGACATGCAAAAACTTTGCCGGTAAGACACTGTCACGTGGTGATACAAAGATTAATGGAGATGGGTTAAATTAATATGTAAGAGTTATCCAATAAGAAGCTAGAGCTAATGGGCCAAGCAGGGATTTGAATAATATGGTTTCTGTGTGATTATTTTGGGCTGAGCAGCCGGGAACTAACTAGTGGCCTCCTCCAACAGAGTACTGAGTGTTACAGTGATGCCACTTCCTTTAGAAAGGGAAAAACATCAACTTTGTGTCTTTGGGTGGCACTTCACACAAGTGGAAAAGAGACCTAAGAAGAATTAGCTCTCTCTATAATTTTTATGGCCAGCTATTCTCTCAGTTATCACAATGAGAGAAGAAAATAAACACATACACATTCCCACCTTCTAAGGGTGCAACATGAAGTAGGATTTCTTTGCACTGCTGAACAATCAAGAACATTCCTCAGAGTGAGTAGGCCAAAAAATACCATTAAAGTGATGAAAACACTTAGAATCTCAGAAAAAAAAAGAGGGAAGAGCATAAATATATTTTGGACTGATATAATAGTAAGTAGAAGACAAAATGATATTGAAGGAAGATTTGAAATAATTCAGGACCGCGAGGGGTGTACCCACACACTGAGACAATGGGGATATTCTATCTGGAACTCACCAAGGCCAGCTGGACTGGGTCTGAAAAAGTGTGGGATAAAACCGGACTTGCTGAACATAGCAGACAATGAAGACTGCTGAGAAGTCAAGAACAATGGCACTGGGTTTTGATCCTACTGCACATATTGGCTTTGGGGGAAGCCTAGGCTGTTTGGATGTTCACCTTACTAGACCTGGAAAGAGGTGGGAAGTCCTTGGACTCCCCACAGGGCAGGGAACCTGGTCTGCTGATGAGAGAGGGGAAGTTGATTGGGGGAGGGGGAGGGATATGGGAGGCGGTGGTGGGGAAGAGACAGAAATCTTTAATATATACATAAATAAATAATAAAAAAATAACAATTCAGATCTTCCTCATAATTAGAATTCCAAAGTTCACAGTGCAGTTTTTAAATTTCATGAGTAAAAAACTCTATTCCTTTAGTATAGAATCAGAAAAAGCAAATCTTGTTAGTATTGGGTGAAATACCAAACACCAAGAAACAAAGCAAAGCCTGAAATGCTTTGAGAAGAAGTTTGTACTAGAGGGCTGTCTAAATCCTTCAAACGAGAAGGCAACAGGAAAGGTTCTTAAACTCCCTCCTGGAGAGCCTTCAACTATGCCTAGGGAGATGGCTAAGTGGGTAAAGCCCTTGCTGAGCAACCGCTAAGACTACAGTTGGGTTGCCTAAATTTTCAGCACTTAGAACTCAGAGACAGGGTACCTGATGGCTGAAAAGATGGGTTTTGGGTTCAATTGAGAGATTTTGCCCTTGATGAATTAAGCAGAGAACAATTGAAGAGCCCCAGTTAAACCTCAGACTTTCACATAAATGTGTCCATGTATATACACTCACATACATGTGCTATCACACATCATGCTAACATGCACGCACACACACACACACACACACACACACACACACAGATTCTCCAAGTAGACACTCACATGCCCTGTAAAGAAGTGTCACGTAAGAAGTGAGTTGAAAGTCCAGAATCATAAATATGGCTAAAATATTTACAATATAAACTGATAGTGATTTGTCTAATTTTCTCCCTCTCTGCCTACTCCAACTCCCAAACCCATAAGATTTTCTAGAAGCCTGGTGTTGAACAGTTAGTAAAGACATGTAAGTCTGATTTAGATGCAAATCTCTAAGTCAGCTTTTGTTAATCTTCATGACCTTAGGAATTTATCATCATACAGAAATCCATCCTAATCCAAGAGATTTTGGAGACCTGCGGTTGTCTCTTAGTCTAAGAAGGAGATACAATGATAAGCAGAGGGCCCAGGAGGACTAAGACATTTTATAATTGTTGCTTTATATATCTTAACTAAGATGGTGGTGAAGTTACATGCCATGGACCTCTGAACCTTAGTAAATATGGCTGCCAATCATGTGGTTGCTTCCATCCTGATGAGGTCATTAGCCAAGATTTAGACAGTTGCTATTTTAAAACATTTGCTTTCTTAAACAAGAGTTAAATTCAATTTACATACACAATACATAGACCTATTTTTTTTCTAAATAAGAGTTCAATTGCACGTAGCAAATTAAGATTCAACCTTTTGTTACAAGGTTTAAGATAACTTTTGCTACAGACTACAGATATTTTAACATCCAATGAACTAATAGATTCTGTTCACATAGTAGTCTTAAAAGATTTCTTGAGAGCAGAGTGTAGAGAAATCGTAGAGATAAAAGATTTTCAAGAGTGGAAAGTTGAAAAACCTTAGAGATAAGAGATTCTAGAATTGTTTGCTTGTGTGGTGGTAGAAGTTGTTACAATCCGGGAGAATTTGGAACTCAAGGGTGCCATCTTTGGCCATTGAGCGGTACTGAGGCCAAGCTGTTTGCCGAAAGACAGTGAGGCATTAAAAAATATCTCTGAATTCAAGAAAGAAATTAAGTCTGAGGAGAAAAGGAGGAAGTGTCATGAAATGAACTCTGCTATAGGGAGTGTTCCAAGAGGGAGGAGAGAGAGAGAGTGAGAGAGAAACAGAGAGAGAGAGAGAGAGAGAGAGAGAGAGAGAGAGAGAGAGACTGATGTAGCCATGGGTGACAAGGAAGAACATACAGGAACTCCTCTGAGGGAATGTTCCAAAGTTGTAGAGGCCTTGAGGGCATAGAGAAGCTGCAGGACTTCCAGGAGGGAGCTGAGAGACAGGAGGGAACCAGATGAATGAAAGAAATAAAACAAAATAATAAAAAAGATTAACTACTCTTAATTACGGAGTTGTTTTTGTTTTTGATATAAGGGAGAAAGCAGGCAGAGGTAAGAGTCCAGGCTGAACATGGCCAGGAGACTTGACTGGACCATGAGAGGAGATGGGGGAAGTAGAGCAAGACAGGAGCCAAATACAAGAGAGTTAGCCTGGGCCAAGAGGCCAACAGACTGGAGTAGCCAAAATAGTTGAGTGATATAGGGATGTGACTGGAGGAAGGGAAGAAAAAGTGGAAGTCCAGCTCCTGGAATGAGAGGTTTAGGGCAGGATGAGAAGTGTTGAGAGGAGCCACAGGCACTGAGTGATGCTGGGAGATCTGGGAGGAGCCACAGGCACTGAGTGATGCTGGGAGATCTGGGAGGAGCCACAGGTACTGAGTGTTGCTGGGAGATCTGGGAGGAGCCACAGGTACTGAGTGCTGCTGGGAGATCTGGGAGGAGCCACAGGTACTGAATGATACTGGGAGATCTGGGAGGAGCCACAGGCACTGAGTGATGCTGGGAGATCTGGGAGGAGCCACAGGTACTGAGTGTTGCTGGGAGATCTGGGAGGAGCCACAGGTACTGAGTGCTGCTGGGAGATCTGGGAGGAGCCACAGGTACTGAATGATACTGGGAGAGCTGGGAGGAGCCACGGGCACTGAGTGATGCTGGGATATCTGGGAGAATCACAGGTACTGAGTGATGCTGGGAGATCTGGGAGGCATCATTTTCTGGTTAGTTTTCTTTACTTAGGAATTCACAATGCATTTAGAAACTTACTTTGAGAACATTACAACCTAAAATCCACAGGATATGGATAAACTAATTTTAGCATGTTAAAGGCCAAGATGATTTTAAAAGAAAATCTCAATGTGCTTGCAAGAAATCACACTCCCTTCTTTGTTATTTAAACTGCTCCCAGAAATGGAAAAAGGATAAAGCTTCCAGTTGTATTCACAAGGTTAAAGTTTCAAAGCTTAATGCTCAAAGTGGATTACCTGTGTTCAAAACTCACAAAGCAAAAGTAGTATGTAGATAAACAAATTACTGGCAAGTAAGTCTGGGAATTACTAAAGGGGAATGTATCTTGTAGGGGTTGGGCTTCTCAAAAAACACAAAACAAAATAAAACAAACAAACAAAAAACTGTAACCATAACTCCCTTGTTATAAGGAGTTGGCTCAAAAGGTCATGGAGTCCTAAGTCGAGCAGTTTGTAAGCTGGAGATCCAGTGAGTCTGTGCTATACTTTCAGACCAAGTCCAAAGGTTTAGCAATTAGAGAAACAGTTCCAGTAAGAGCCAAGGCAGGCTCCAGATCCAAAAGCCCTGATGCTTCAATTGGAATCCAAAGACCGGGAAGTAACAGTGTTGCACCTCCCTAGCACGAGGCTCGAGGAACACTATCTCAGGAAACTCATGCTGCTATAAGAAAATGTCATAAACTATGTGACTTAAAGAACAGAAAGGTATTTTCTCATAATTTTGAGGATTATCAGGCCAAGGTTTAGGTGACACTGTGGTTAATTTTCTGCTGAATATGTAGTATTACATTGTAGGGACAGAAAGAGCTTTGTTTCTAAAAACACTAATTCCATTGTAAAGGCCCACCTAATGACCTCATCTGTACCGACTTCCTCGAGTCACCACCTCCAAAACCCATCATATTGAAGTTGGGGCTTCGCCACAGGAATATTGAAGGCACATAATGTAGAGCGTAGCACACTTGAATTGGCAGAACTTAGACTGTAAACATAAAGACAATTCAGTGCTTTGGAACAGATCTTTTAAAAATACTTTGAATTGTTTTTGTGCTAAGAGGCCAGGCTCTCACAGGCCACAGTATTCTTGTGAAAGCCAGAGTATAAATTATAGGGGTTGATTTTTCTGCTTTCCCCATGTGGTTCCACAGGATCAAACTCAGGTTGCCCAATTTGGTGGCAAGAATCTATGCTCACTAAGCCATCTTGCTGGCTCTTGATAAATTTTTAAATTAAATTCATCAAATTAAGAGGCTAAATTACATCATCTCAACTAATGAAAGTGATATGTCCAATCTTCAACATCTATGCTTTTTATAAAATGATAGAGACTTTTGGACCAAAAGCATTTACATTGGGAGTACAATACTACAGACAGAAATGAAAGATACTCATTATCGTTGCTATTAATCAACATTTTTTAATGTTCCGACCGGGGCAGTGAGAACAACAAGAGATCTAAGAAAGACAAAATCGTCAGTGAGGATCAAGTAATTACATAAGAGGAAAACACTCCAGATTGAACGAAAAAGCATTAGACATAATGACTTTAGTAACTAGCCAGCGTCTGGATCAATTGGTGCAAAAGTCGGTGACTTTAGTACACCAGTGGTAACTGGAAAGCGTGAGGAAAGTCATTCATCTTACACTGGCAACAGTAATGTAAGCCACCCTGGAGTGAGCTGAGCAGAAAATACACAACAGCTTCGAGAGAACACTTCAGAACTTCTGAAGGTGTGAAGGGATGGCATCCTTTAGAAGGAAAACAGGACGCCGATTCAGAGTTGTTTGGGGAAACGGCTCTTCAGGGCGAGGCGCTCTAGAGAGAGCAGTCTTACCTGGGCGTTTGGAGACTTCACACAGGAGCATCTGCTTCTACTTCCCCTTCATCTCGCTCAGATTGAGTGGGCTCTTGTCATTTTAAGATTGTCTCTGCGGCGCTGAGAAACTCTCCTCCTCGATGAATTCCTTGCTGCGTTCTGGTCTGTTTTGAAGACTGTCATTTTACTGCCGAGTCATCCCGGGCTGATACTGTTGCTTCACCGTTTACCAGAACAACAAATATATAAACAGCTCAGGAATAAACTTACGGAAAAGAATTGATGCTAAGGTCAGGGAGGAACAGCACAGATCCTCTCTACACTTTCCACTTTCCTGTGAATCTAAATTCATTCCCTAAGAGAAGCTTACTTTAAAAAAAATGTAGAAAACGGTCATGATTGTATGTAATACTTTATTAAAAGACATTAAGAAAGGCTGGCATGGAGGCAGAGATACTCACATTTACAAACCAAGGAAATTAATAATCTGGTAGTGGCAGTTTATCCCCAAGTGTCTACAGATTCAGGGCAACTTCAATAAAAGTTCCAACAAGATTTTTAAAACAAATTTGAAAACTCATCCTTAAATCCATAAAAATTGGTAGCCATAAGAATAGCTGAAACACAAGAAGAAAAAGAAGGAGGAGAAGGAGGAGGAGGAGGAGGAGGAGGAGGAGGAGGAGGAGGAGAGGAAGAGGATGAGGAGGAGGAAGAGGAGAAGAGATACATGTGCTTCAAATATCAATTATTATATAAGTGACAAATCTCCGTGGTTAAAGCATGTGGCTTCATAATACAAAATCAGGCAAGTGAAACAGAACAGAGAATGAGAATCCTACTGCTTTGTGATATGTAGATTTGACATTGGTCCATAACAACCCCAGCAAGGGTTGCTTGGTTCCCCTACCCCAAAATTCATTCCTCATGGATCCCAAGATTCCTTGCTTGGAAATAGGGCCTCTGCAGGTATAACTAACTGGAGCTCTTGCTATTGAGCCATCTTAGATTTAGAGTAGGACCTAAGTCCTATGATGTGTGCCCTTATAAAAAGAGGCCAGGACAGAGACACAGAGAGGAAAGTGATATGGAGAAGTGTAATTAGAAGGGATGTGTCTATAAAATGAAATTGTGAGTGCTAAGGCCTGAGCACTTGTGCCCCTCCCCAGATTCATATGTGGAAAGCTTAATCCCCCCCCCCCCCCAAATAATGGCATCAGGAGATAGAACCCTTGGGAGATGCCTAGGTCATAAGAGCAGATCATACATAAATGTGATTAGTGTCCTCAATAAAATGGTCCCAGTATTCTGCCTGGCACGCTCCACCAAGTGAGGACAGAGCCATCTACGAGGCAGGAAACCAGCCAACACCAGACACTGAATCTGGCATTTCCTTAAATCTCAGACTTTCTTTCCAGACTCCACAGCTTGTTTTGGAGGTGAACCTCCTGTCTGAACCACAGCCAGCAATGATTTTCTGCCATGCTGCGGCCTGTCCGTTCACTCCACTGATTTGGCTTTGCAGCAGTTTTATGATTTTATGCAATCTCATGTGTCAATTATTGGGGCTAGTTTCTGTGTTGTGGAGTATGCTCATAGGCAGATGTTGAAGATGATGATGGGGAATGATCACAACCTTGACACCAGCCTGGGACACACACACCTGCCTTGTTTTCTGCTGAGGGAGACCTTCTGTCATTGTTACCGCCACTGCCACCATTTCCTGCTGATGTCAGCCAGATTCCAGTCTTCAGCTTTCTAGTGTAGACTGAGCGCCAGTGAGTCTTCAGAAAGCTTCGGAGTGGCAGTGGCAGGTTGAGACTACCAAAGCACCCGGATTCACGAGCTGGGCATTCAGATTTCTGTAGGTAGTTATTGCTAGATGACCTGGCCCAGCCCCTATTGGGTAAGCTAGTCTAATAGATTGCCCTTTATAATATGTGAGCATTCCATCGCTTCTGCTTTTCTAGAGAGCCCTGCCCAGAGAAGCTATGCATTTTAAGGTATTTGTTTTTGTTTTATTTTTGACAAAAAAATGTATTAAGTAGTTTTGTGTTTAGAATGACATGTAAGCTCAGTAGACTATTTTGGCTGAAATATAGTGTGATTTCTATCATTGCTTTAAGGAGATACTTCTACTTAGTTGACTTTAGTCTGCCTCCAAGTACAAGGACCTTAGTCCATTTTGTGTTGCTGTTACAGGATGCTGGAATCTGGGAAGAATAGTTTATAAAGGGCAAAGATTAATTTCTCACAGTTATGGAGAATATAAAGCTCAAGGTCAAAGAGACTGAGTCTAGTGTGTCATCACATGGAAGATGTGTATGTGTCTGTGTGTCTGTGTGTGTGTGCATTGCATGAAAACAGATACCTCATAATATAATGATTTAATCACCTATTAACAGATTTCTTGCATTGGAGATTGTTTTCAATACACCGATTTTGGGGGCCATATTCAAGCTATAGCCCATGGGAAGGGGACATATCAGACAGAACTTGAACTGCACCATATCCTTTTTGGTTGTGAGACCCAGAGTTATGTGTCCACCAGAACCCATCTTTCTTTCTTCTTCTAAAAGCAGCATTTTACCACACAGAAAGTGTCTTGTCTGCCTCCTGGGTTACATCCTAAACTGTGGTTCAAATACCTCTGTAACCGGCAATGTTCCACACTTAGTTCTGTGGGTACCCTGCGTGTATGCAGTGTGCCTCTGATATCCTCATATCTGGTGTGGGGACAACCTGTCCCCACTACTATAGTATAATGCCACTGTGTCAATCCATCCATAGGTCTCTGAGTTGGTATTTTAGCTTCTCCAACTTGGACTTTGTCTTGTTTGGTACTTTGAGTATGTTTTTCAGGGTCTACTTTGGGCTGGTGTTCCTCATGTCACAGCTCCTAAACAGATTGCTTTTGAAAACTCATCAGCTTTTATCTTTACTTATTCAAAGATGATTCACAAATCAATACCCCTGCTTAGCTATCAGATCTCCCCACTAGCCTGTAGAAAACACCATCATGATCAACATGTCAAAACAGAAGAATAATCTTCTCCCAAGCACTCCTTTCTTTTAGTATTCACTTTATAATCATCAAATTCGTACAGTTCAGAAATGCAGGAAGCATCATAATCATCCTTAATGCAGCTCTCACATGTAAGCAATCAGGACCCTCTCAGCATAAATCCTACATATTTCTCCATCTGTCCCTTTCTTTCCATATTTTCTATCATAACATTTGCTGAGGCCTGTCATTATGATAGAATTATAACCACAGCCCCTCTTTCATAAAGCCTGAGAACTTTTTCATGCCCTAAGGTCAATGCTCTGGTGGAATGAGTGGTGACTTCCCTCCAAAAACACTTTGTCTAAAACTTATGAATATAACACTATTTGGAATAAAAGAGTCTCTTTTTGGATGCAATTTAGTTAAAGATCTTCGAATGAGAGCATCCTGGATTATGTGAGTCTTGGATCCAATGAAAAATGTCAATAAAAGAAAAAGGAGAGGAAAGGGAATGGGAGGGGAGAGGAGAGGTTGGAGAGGAGAGGGGAGGGGATGGGGAGAAGAGAGATAAGCACAGAGAAGGTGATTTGAAGACAAAGGTGGAGATAAGATTGTGTGGCCTCGAAGGAAGGACTGCCCAGATTGGCCAGTAGTTACTAGAAGCTAGGAGACAGAGAAATGGATTCTTCCTCAGTATCCCAGAAGAATTAACCTTGCGAATGCCTCAATTTTATATCTCCAGCCTCCAAATTATAAGAGAATATGTTTGTTGCTTTAAGCTATTTTATTATGCTTGGTTATAATAACAGGCAACTTATCTTAGCCAATAAATACAGCTATCCTGTTAATTAACAATTTGACAGTCTAGAGCAGTGGTTCTCAACCTGTGGATTGTGGCCCCTTTGGTAAACCTCTATCTCCAAAAATATTTGTGTCATAAAATTATAGTTATGAAGTAACAAAGAAAATAATTTTATGGTTGGGGGCCCCACAACATGAGCAGTTGTATTAAAGGGTCACAACATTGGGAAGGTTGAGAACCACTGATCTAGAGTCACTAGGGAGGTGGACCTCTGAGCATACCTGTTAGGGATTATCTTAATTGTAGTAATGAGGCGGGAGCACCCAGCCTAAAAATGGACAAGGAATCCTGGGATGTATAAGAAAGGGAGCAAGCAGCATGCACACACAGCCATTGCTCTGCTTTCTCACTGGAACTACATGATGTCCATCTGCTTCAAGCCCTTGCAGCCCCATACTCTTTCAGGGTTTAGCTTAGACACTTTCTCCAGGAATCTTGCTGTGATCTCTTCAGGAGAGTCTGTTGCCCTTTGTTCTCCACTCAGGCTATCCACCTGCCTAGAGAAAATTCATGCTGAGCTCTTGGAAGCCCCTTGCTACTGTAGCTTCCTCCTTTTCCCATTCATATCTGTAGCTGGTTCTCAATTGCAAGCTAATTGTGAGAGAGAGGTCCCGAGGCAAAGGTGTGCTACTTTTTAACTCGTTTGAAATCTTTGCCTTGCCTGAACAGCAAATGTAGATTTCTAAGAAGAAAATTATTGTAGAATATTATCTAACTACACAAAGATGTGTTACATTTGTTTATGCTGCCTTTGTTATTACTTAAATTGTATGAAGGTGTGTTTATAATTATTACTTTAACTATGTAAAGATGTGTTACATTTGTTTTACCTTGCCCTGCCTAAGGCACCTGATTGGTCTAATAAAAATCTGAACAGCCAATAGCTAGGCAGAGAAAGAATAGGTGGGATTGGCAGGGGGTAAGGAGAGAGAATAAATAAGAGGAAATATCTAGGTTCTAGAAGGAGAGAAGAAGGAGAAGAAAAGGAGGGAGAAATGGAGATGCCTGGGGCCTGTCAGACAGCTGCCATCCAGCAGACACAGAGTAGAACATACAGAAAGAAAGGTAAAAAGCCCCAAGACAAAACATAAATGAAGAATAACAGGTTAATAGAGAGAGAGAGAGAGAGAGAGAGAGAGAGAGAGAGAGAGAGAGAGAACCTAGCCAGAAACTAGCATAACATAAGGTTGAGCATTCATAGCTGATAAGAAGTAAGAAGTCTCCATGTCATGGTTCGGGAGCTAGTTGGTGCCCCCCCCCCAAATAAAAGCCAGGAACAGAAAATCATCAATTCACTGTGGCGTGGATGTGCATGTATCTCTTCGAATATCAGACATTGGACTAAACCCTCAAGGTGAAGCTACTAGGAAGCAGGGCCCTTGGGAGATGTAGTCCGGAGGGCAGAACGCTTATGGAAGGTTCTGGTGCCACTATGAGAGGTTCAGAGGTCTTCTTCCCCTCCTTCCCACTCACCCTACCTCATGAGGACACCCAGAAGGGGTTATGTCTGAAGACCATCTTCACTAGACACAGAACCACCTGGAAACTTCATCTTGGACTTTCTAGTCTCCAGAATTGTGAGAAATAAATTTCTGCCATCCATCAGTTACTCATTATTTTGTCACAGAAGAATAAAAGGATGTCATTTGTATGAGTTTAAAAAGCATCCTTTTGCTTCTAGGTATGGTTTATACATCTTGCTTTGGGTTGGATTGCATCACTCAGAAAGGTTTGCCTAGATCTTAACTTCCAGTACTTAGAATATGACCACACTGGGAAATAATGAAGTCCTTAAGATGGGCCCAAATCCAGCAGGAATGATGCATTTAGAAGAGAAGACAGACATACAAAGAAAATCTCACGTGAAGACAGAGGCAAAGTTGCAGGATGCTGTCACAAACCAACTTACACAGGGGGTATCCTGTAACTAGGAGAGATGAAGAAGGGCCTGACATTGGAGCCTTTGGAGGGAGCCAGACCTTCAGTGCTAAGTTCTGGGCTCCAGAACTGTGAGTGTGAGAAAACAAATCTGTTGTTTTAAGCTACCAAATGTGTGGTAGTTTGCTATGACAGCTCATGGAAATATTTAGATAGGTCTATGTCGACACATCAGAGATGCTGGGGGCGGATGAGGAGCTAGGCCCAGATGGTGTTTAGTTCTGGGGAAGGAAGGAGAACAAGAAGTTTGCAGGAGGCTTTCACTGTGTTTACAAACACAGATGACAAAATAAGAATTGATGGCATTTGATAGTGGGCATAAGGACACTTGTAATGTTTTCCCAAGTGTATAAAGTAATTTATAATACAAAGAAGAAAATTATAAACTTCTGGGGTCCAAACACCAGGGGCAATGCCCACTTGGATGAAATAACTGCTGGAAAGACCTTGGGGAATCAGCTACTAGATGTGGATTGATGCCCATGGTTGAGGCTGGGCAGTGAATGACAAGGGTTAATGATGTGGGTTACTTTCCAATGCCACTCCTGCCTTCAAGTAGCACACAGCTGAAAATAAGAAGGTAGATCTCTCTCAAAAGAATTATCAGAAATTAATTTTTATTCATTTCTTCAGAAAAGAGGCTACACATTGTCAAGTTCTTGTTAGTAATAATAACTTCAAATTGTATAGTTCTTAAAAGTTTAAAATATAATTAGAATCCAGTTAAAACATATGAACTGAAATTTTCTTGCCTGCAACTTCTAGTGAATCCAACTTCTGTCTCTGTGAGTGGCATAGACCAAGTCCTTCTTTGCCATCCCCCAGTCTTCCCTGAGCCATCCTGGAAACCCTGTATGTACCTTCTCTTGACTGTGGTCTTTTTGTACCTTAGACAGATTCCTTAGCAAGTCTTCTGGTCTCCCCAGTGAGCAGTTATGGGCAAAAGATAGTGGAGAGTCTTGATTCATGTGCTCTGACCTAAATAGCAGGAGAGACTTCAAGTCTGAAAAGGCATGATGCAGTTCTATGGTGTTCTGTGGAGTTTTGTGTAGATTTACGTAGTTCTATGTAGCCCTTTTGCTGTTTTGTTCCTTTGAAAGACTGTCAGGTGTCAGTTCACCACACAGATAACTATGTGGGCCACTGTGGGTTCACTGGGAAAAGACCATCATTTTCTTAGTCAGAGCTTTTCTTAGGAGTGCATCTTCTTCCCGTCACCAATTTTGAAAACAAAACTTCAAGATCTTGCATAAAATCTCCCCATTTTACTTACATTTAGTTTTAAATGAGAAACAATTGCAGCGGGGTGGCACTGATGTGGGTCATCTCAAGCCTTGTCCCTGGGATGTGAGCAGGAAGAATCTGCCTATGATTTCATAACAAGTACCAAATGTTCGAAAAATGTCTTCACCATCTGGCCTAGCAACTTTACTTCCAGGAATTTTTCCTAGGTAACGATAGTAAAATACCAGGAATGATAATGGATACTTAAAACAGAATTACTTATAACTTGAAAATCTTCTAAAAACGAAATGTCTAAATTATGATCATAGTTATATCATGCCATCAAATACATTTATAAAAAGTGTTTAAAGATATAAAACCTTTGATTGTAAAATGATGAACTAAAAAGAATATAAAATATATTCACAATAAAGTTTCTGTGGTATAAATAACACACCTAGTAATAAAGGTAGGCTGGCAACACATGACACTAGAAGAGTGATTTTAAATTTTATTGTGTGAATAACTAGGTATTTTGAAAATTGTAAATGAGCCTGAATTTCAATATTAATAAGTTCAAAATATATTCATGACTTCAAAGTTAAGTTTTGTGTAATATGCCAGCATTGTTTATTATAATGTTATTTGACAGTAAATGTATTTATCAAATAGTACTAAAGAGACGTATGACAAAAGGCAGCAGTAATCTCCCTGTCTTCCATCCCCCTCCTTTATTCTAAGAAAAGGCAACAACAGCTCTGAAATTTTTAGCTTCTTTGGCTCCTGTTTGCCTCACATCTCTATGGAGACACCTGCCTCATCACATTTATGCAGAGTTTATATTGCAGCAAACGAAGACGTTAGCATTTGTGAGTGTCCCCATTAGTCACACTTTTTACTCTTTTCATATGTATTACAGCTTTCAGGGAAATATTTATTTAGTATTATTACCAATACTATGAAAATTCTCCTTGCTGAACTAGGTGTAGTTTCAGCATATGACGATGTATTTCAGTAGACATTTCCTTTCTTGAGTGACTTCGACATTACTGGAATTGTGTGTGTTGTTTATTTAAAATACTTTTATCTTTTGGCTTTTTTCTCATACATCCCAACTGCTTAATAAACAACCTTTCAATCCAACTTTCCATATAACAGAAACCTCTTGTTATCTATTTGCTCCGAGATAGCCACATAAGACCTCCTGCTATCCAGCTCCCCATGACTAGTTTTCCTCTAGTCCTGTGTCCATCCTAACAATTTCTACTGCAGTTATGGCTTTTCATGCTTCTATATTCAGATCCCATGTTTCCCAAACCCCTCATATTTTCTTCACGTTGCAAGATCTATCTGAGCAAGAGTTTATGAACTTTGGTATTTTGCAGGTATTTAAGTTAATATGCACGTACTTTTGGCTGATAGTTTGAACAGGTACAGAATTCATACCCATCCAATTGCTGTTGAAAAGGCCTGTGGTGTTATCATCTTGGCACCACATATATAAAAAGTTGGGATGATACAATGATTAGCGTGGGTCCTGTGCAAGGATGGCGTGCAAATTCATGAGGTGTTCCCTATATGATTACAAGAAAGTACAAAGTGGACCATGAGATGGGAGGAAGAGGTCTAAGAGAAGGGAGGCGGAATGAGAGGGAGTAATAGAATACATTTGAAAATGTCACAGTGAAGCCCACTATTTGTATGATAACTATATTAGTTACTTAGAGCATTCCTTTGATAAAAATATCTGAAGTAACTTAAGGGATAAGGGGCTTATTTGAATTCAGAACTTTCAGTACATGGAAAGGAAGGTATAGTCGTGAACAGGGGCCATGAGGCAAGTGGTCACATAGCAACCACCATCAGGAAGCAGGGAGGTGGTATCGGCTTCCTCCTCCCCTTCTTATTTTGTCTGGGACTAAAGCTGTTGAGATGCTGTTGCCAGCACTCAGGTGTGCCTTCCTTCATAGGACAAATATGACTGGAGGGGTGTGTCCTAGACGGTTCCTGCCTGGTCTGTTGAAAATGAAAATTAACAATCACAGGTCCACCCCTTGTCAATTTGACACCCAAATAACACTTTTAAGCCATACCATTCCTCCCGCATCCTCTAAACCTCAAAGCCGACTTAGAGTGCAAAATGTGCTCAGTCCACACATAAGAGTCCTGAAGGTCTTAGCAGTCCCCACACTATTTAAAAGTCCCCAGTTCAAAGTCCCTTCTGAGAGTCAAAGCACTCTCTTAACTATGAACCCAGTAAAAGCAATAAACAAGCTACATATTTATATTAATGGCACAGAATAAATATTCTCATTACAGAAGGGAAGCATGGGAACATAACAAGGAAAGTTCATACCAAAGCAAGACTAAGTCCCAGTAACAGGGTAATCCTGTACCCTATTCCCAGAGTCTGGACTGTAATGGAATCATTTGGGTACCAAATAACTCGGGCAGTTTGGTGCCTTCAGTTCTGCCCTCTCTCAGCCTGACTCTCTTCTATGTCTTCTTTGTTTCTTGGTGGAATCCCACAATCCTGGCATCTCCAAACTTCCTAGGGTTTCCATGGCAACCTAGGTTTCCTATTCACAGCTTCAGTCAATGACCTCTTGTAGGGCATGTGACCCTGCCAAACACTGGCCTCAGCGGCTTTCTTGAACATTGGTGTAAGTCTCCATAACCATTTTCTTTACAGTGCATTGAATAGTAAGATTTACTTGTGGTTCTGAAGCGAAGGGTGTTCGTAGTGTATCTGTGTCATGTGTCAGAAGGTCTTCCCAGTGACAGCTCCTTCCAGATGTTGCAGTTCAGAAATTCTACTTGAACTTAAGACACGGATATTCAAGTCAGCAGTTTTCCTTTATACCACCTGTACCACCACTTTCTACCTTTATATAACTGTATTCTGTCTCCGCTCTTGAAAGGGTCCCCTCCGTGGCTCCTCACTAAACCCCTGAGCTCTGTGGGCATCTCAAATGAAGCATACATATATGAAAATTCAAAGCTTACACCTACAAATGAGAGATTTTTTTTTGTGCTGAATCTGTGTGCCCTCATTCAGAACAATTATTTCTAGGTCTGTCTAACTGTGGATTTCATATTTTAATTTTTCTTAACAGCTAGGTAATATTCTATTGTGTAGGTGTACCACATTTTCACTGTCCACTCTTCAGAGATGAGTATCTAGGGTGTTTCCATTTCTTGACTATTTTGAATAGAGCAGCAATGAGCATGGATGAACAATCATATCTACAGTAGCATAGAGAGTGCTTTGGGTATATGTCAAAGAGTGTCTAGCTGCTCCGGGTAGCAGACCTGCTTCGAGTTTTTGGAGAAACCAACATTCTTGTTTTCACAGTGATTGTATCAGTTCACACTCTCATCAGCAGCTGGCTAAGTGTCCTCTCTCCACATCCACCACAGCATCTACCATCAATGGTTTCTTTTGTTTCTTTCATTTGGCCGTTACAACTGAGGTAAGATGAAATCGCAAAGTATTTTTGATTTTCATGTTCTCTGACGGTTGAGCATTTAAAACAATATTTCTCAACCATTTGTATGTCATCCTTTTGAGAACCTCTGTTTGGAGTCATGACCCATTTTCTAATTCGGTTGTTTGCTTTCTTGGTTTTTAAAAATATATATTTTTTGTACATTCTAGAGACTAACCCTCTGTCAGATGTGTAGCAGGTAAAGATTTACCTGTAAGCTGCTTCTTTACTCAAACAACGGTGTTATTAGCTGTGCACAGCATGTCAGATTCATGTGGTTCCATTTGTCAGCTGTTGGTCTTAATGTCTGTGACGACACCAGGTCCTGTTCAGAGAGTCCTTTGCTGTGCCTGTAAGTTCAAATATTTAATTGTTTTCTCTTCTATCAGATTCAGGGTATCAGGTCCTATGTTGCGGTCCTTGAAGTTGAGGTTTGTGCAGAGTGAAAATATAATGTACTTGATTGTTTCACCTGCAAAAGGGTATGCATACTATATTTCCCCACATGTTGAGGGCAGTGATTGAAGTCTGCTTACTGTTATACTAAGTCTATTAACTATGTTTTCTTGGAAACATGTCTTGTACTGTGTTTTAATAATTTAGCTAGACAACACAGATGGATTTTGGTACACTAGAAGTTATGAGAGAGCCTTAGAAGATGCAGAGAGTATAAAACCAAACAACTCAAAACACCCACAGAAAGATTAGCTGAAAATGCTGGGATTGGTTTTTGTGGTTGTTTGTTTTTATTTTTTATTTTGAGAGAGAGAGAGAGAGAGAGAGAGAGAGAGAGAGGTGGGCAGGTTACAGCAATTTGAGTAGGTAAGGGGGCAGGGAAGATCTAGACAGGGTTGTGGGAGGGGAAATAATATGACCAAAGGTACTATATGGAAATTTTTTAGTTAAAAAAGAACTAGTTTGATAGGCCACCTGGGTCCCCATGACCCAGGCTGGCTGAAGATACCCACAGGCCCACCTGAGTCCTCATGACCCAGGCTGGCTGAAGATACCACAGGCCCACCTGAGTCCTCATGACCCAGGCTGGCTGAAGATACCCACAGGCTGGCCAAGCACCTTGCCACAGTGGGCATGTGGGCACCATTATGAGGAGCAAATACATGGTGGAGAAATGGAAGAGAAAGAGAAGCAGACTGGCTCACGTGCTATGGACAGAATCAGAACTGAGGAAGTGAAGGCAGTAGTGAGGAACAGGCTGATGTAGGTGACCGATTTGCTACCTGGGACCATGGAAGTGTCAAAGCCAAAGCTGCCTCACCCCTCACCACAGGCTCTGCCTCTCACCTGGGGGCAGTTTTAGCAACCCTGACTAACCAAATCAGCTACCACCCAGACCCACATCCGGGGCTTTGAGCTGGCCCACCCCAACATCACCTGTGACCTCCTGGGGCACAAGGAGGGACTGGTTCTATGGAAGCATAGGCACAGGATCTGTATGACTCAGGGCCACAGCAGGGTATCTGAGAGGAGTTTGAACGAGGGTCCAGTACTGCTGGTGTACCAGAAGCCAGAGGCTTTGAACCAGACCAACAGCTCATTACATAATGAACATTTGCAGGTAGAGCTGAGTGGACCGAAGGATGTACCGCATGGCACACCGCAGCTCCCTGTACCACTAAGATGAATGAAGAGATATTGGAGAGGCAGGAAAGATGGAGCAGCAAAGTGGGTTTTTTTTAGTTTGTTTGTTGTGTTTTATTTTTAATTAATACTTTAAGTTTTTCTTTTGAGGGAATTCTATGGGGTTGAGGGGCAGATACGGAGGGACTGGGAAATGGACAGGATTGAGGTGCATGATGTGAAATTCCCAAAGAATCAATAAAAACCTTGTTAAAAAGAAATAGTTTTTGAAAATCTATTTTTACAAAGGAAAGAGGAGTTCTAATGGGACGATTTATCGATGGCATCAGCCGTCTCTTGTGTCTTACTGTCAGACTCTGACTTCAACATTGATGATGTCACTTGTTTCTTCTCTCCAAAGCTGTTGTTTCAAATGTCTCTTGCTTTTCTTGGTGCTTCCTCAAGAGCCCTGATGGCCTTCATCTTCAGTGAAGTTTATTTCACTGTTCAGTACTCTTTAAAGTGGCAACGACTTTATCAGAGTAAATAAGCAGAAGTTTGTGACCCAGAACAGTCTGAGAGTTGCAGACCTAGTTCTTGGTCTCAGAACTGAGCTGCATTTTCATTAAGCTTTGAGTTTAATTTTTTTTGCATTGAATATAGTAAGTATACTTGTAGGATGCTCAGACAATTTGAAAAATGGAATTGTATGCTGTCAAAGTCCTACTTCATTCCAGAAGTTGAGATCTAGAAATATATGTTTTTGCTCAAATAGAATACTAATAGCTTTAACCCAACATATATAATGCAATAAATACAAGTATTAAATTAGCAAAAAAAATGAGCTTTGCATTAAAATTAGTTACAGACTCTTTAGAAGTGTGTCTATAAACTGTCAAATTATCATTTGATATTAATCACTAAGAATGATCTAAAAATGCTAAAAATGATTTCACTGTTACAAATCAAGATTGAAGACAATCAAATAATTTTTTTTTTAAAGAGAAAAGTCATTTCAGCTCCAGAGTGTGAGGTACAGGCTGAGGAGGTTTAGGTCAAGTCCTCAGGAGGGCCGGATGATGGAAGGAGAGCACAGGAAACCACAGTCTCTTACTGTGGGACCTGCTCTGGACACGGGGAGTGTATTCCCTCTTCACTTGTCAGCCTTGAGCTTAGAAAGGGGAGAAACTTCCCTGGAAAGTTACAGCAAGAAACCATCTGTGTCCTGAAGCACTAGAACACAAACTTAGGAGTCAAGATCCTGGTCTATCTTTCTCCACATAGTTGCAGAACAAGCCTGAGGTGCATCTAATATCTTGAGGTACCCCTTTCCTTATTCATAGGAAGAAATGGGAACACAGGTATCTTAGGTTTCTATTGCTTTGAAAAGACACCATGACCATGGCAACTTTTATAAGAAAAGCATTGAGGGGGTCACTTACAGTTTCAGAGGTTCAGTCCATTATCATCATGGACGTGCAGGCAGACAGAGCACTGGAGCTTCAAGTCCTACATGTTGCAGGCTACAGGAAATAGACTGTGACACTGAGAGAAGCAAAGAACCTCAAGGGTCACCCCCACAGTGACACACTTCCTCCAACAAGGCTATACCCACCCCAACAAAGCCACACCTCTAATAGCCCCACTCTGGCTATTATAAGACTGGCGGGGGCAGGGGCACTACATTCAAACTACCGCAATAGGTGTGGTTTGAAAGAATGGGCCCGTAGGCCTTATATATTTGAATGTCTGGGCACTAGTTTGTGGACTGTTTAGGAAGGATTAGGATGTGTGGCCTTGTTGGAGCAATTGTGTCACTGGGGGCAGGCTTTGAGGCTTTAAAAGCCCAGACCAGCCCCATCTTGTGAATAAAATATAAGCTCTCATCCACTGCTCCAGCCCCATACTTGCCTGCCTGCCACCACACTTCTAGCCATGATGGTCCTGGACTAATCCTCTGAAACTGTAAGCAAGCCCCCAATTAAGTGAATTCCCTTTTTAAATTGCCTTGGTAACAGTATCTCTTCAGAGCAATAGAACAGTAACCAAAACAATGGGGATTTACTTTCTGGGCTTGCAATATTTGGATTGAAAAGTACGGGAAGTCCGAATGGAAGCAGAACCAAACATTTTAGGCTATGTATGTGATTGAATTTTTCCTTTTAATCTTAAGTGAAGTTACAAATAAAGGGAAAAGTTATTATCCCAGATTTTAAAAATAAAAAAAAATATTTCAACTTTGCTTCTACAGCTCTGTCAATATGCTGTGTCATATTTCAAATCCCAGATCATTTTTGGCAACCCCTAGGTGAGAGGATTAAAAACATCCCCCTAATCTAGCTGAGAGGGAGAGGGGGAATTTAAGCTTCCAATTAGAATAAGAAGAAGCCCCATGCAAAGCTGACTGTATCTGAGGTGGTGTGCTGTAAGAACCCTGAGTGATAATGGTGGCTATTTTCTCTAGTGTTTCCTGTCCACTTTTGTTGCCATGTAGATAATTTCCCTCTGTCTTCCCCCAAGCCTCCCTTTTTGACAGATCCCAAATTTCCAACAAATATGTTTTGCCAGCATCAAAGGCAAACACATTTCCATACCAGTCAAACCCCGCTCGGTGAACTTCACAGTGTATCCAAGTTGTTAAGATGGAGTGGAGTTCTGAAATGAGCATAGGGCTGGAGATCTCACTCTGGTGGTGGAAGCCAGAGGAGATGATGAGCTGACAGCTGTAAAACTCACATTGCAATGCATGCTTTAGACGGTGCTTTGAAGCTAAGAGAGAGTGAGGCTACACACGTGTGTGAATTCTCTGCATTCTACCTCAAAACATCAGACACTGTTACTCACCTGTGTTGTCAGGAGGCAGGAATAGGGGAGATCCTTAATGAAGAGGTCTCATCTTTGCCTGCACTAAGAGCTGAGGGGTGTCACAGTGTCTCGAGATGCTCTGTAAGACAAGGACTGCAGCCCAGTCTTTATTCGTTTGCTTCCTTTGTGTCCCTCTTTCCATCTCCTCCTGAGAAAGTCAATAAGCGTACAATTGTCTTTTGAGAAAAGTTACCCTAGTAGATTAGACTGAAAATGGCCAACAAATATATTTAAAAAAAAAGAGAAAGTTCAGCTTCAACTTGCAACTTCATATTCTAAGTTGCATAAACGTTTTAAATGGTAGCTACTGCTAAGGAAGTCCAGGAAGAAAAGAATTTTTCATACAGCACAGTGAAATTTCAAATAGACACAATCATTTTTGAAGGACAGTTTTTCAATTTACTATAAAAGTCATTTACCTTAGCAATTTTAGTTGAATAAAAGTGTAATTGGGTACAAGAATTTAGTTTCAGGAATACTTATCACAGTATTGTTTACAAAGTCCAAGCACTGAAAACAGAGTGTGCAGCACTGATTAAAAGGATTACCTCCTTCTACGCAGAGATGAAAGACAGTCAATGGCATAGACAACATATTTTATAATAGGAACAAGTGATTACAAATAGTGAATAAGTGTATGTGTGTGTGTGTTGCTTTGATAAACAACTTTCTGATCTAAATAATGTCTCAGAAAATAATCTAGAGACAGTGGAGGAAATTAGTGACACACCTCAGACGAACTTTCAAGGGAGGTTGTTTTGTTTTATCAGCACAGCTGGAACAGTAAGAGTTAGTCAAGGGAAAGACTGTGGTCACTAGAGATTTATGTATGAAAAAGTTCATGAAGAGACAAAGAAGCAAAGGAAATGAGAATCTAGAGAGACAGAAGGGAAACGACAAAATAATGTTGGGAAACGAGGGGAGAAGGTTGTAAGAAACTGTGGAAACCAGAGCGTACTCTTCTCAAGTGTCAAGGGAAAATGATGGGAAGACCACTGAACTGAGAAGCTACTCCCAAAGTCATCAGAAACATCAGAGATCAGCAAGAACAGAAGTCAAATGGAAGGAAACTTTTCATTCTAAATTTGGAAAGGAAAAAGAGTGGGTGGGAAGCCACTGGAGAGGCAAGCAGAGAACAAAGCAAGTGGTGTTCTCCAAACTGGAAGAGACCTTGCAAATATGCTGGTGAGAAGGAGCGAGAAACAAGGTTCTGAAGTAGGAGAGAGCATCTGGACCCAAAAGCACATATCTGAGTTGTCAGATGACAGTGAAGAGATTATCTCGTTCCTCAGAGATAAGGAAAGACAGACACTGAAGGAATACAGTGGGTTAGAATATAATTTGGACACATTCAAAGTAGGATTTAAGATTTTATATGCTTTTATGGTAGAATCCTGAGCAAGAGACCCGGAAAGGCAAAACTGTGTAGAATTTGCTGATCTGAACTGAAGTATTTGAGGTACCTTTGTAAAATTTCTAGTGACAACCCCCTCTGTGTGTGCGTTCTTGTTACTCTATTCTATTTCATTGGTCTGTTATAGAAGTCTTTTTTATGCCAGTACCATGCTGTTTTGCTACTATGGATATGTAGTATAATTTTAAATAAGGCATTTGGGCACTTGCAGCATTGAGTTCCGCTCAGGACTGACTTGACAAATGGCCAAGAAATACAAGAACAATCAATATCCTTAGCTATCGGTGAAATGCAAATCAAACGTACGTTGAGATTCCATCTCATTTCTGTCAGAATGACTTCCAAGAAAACAAGCAACAAATGCTGGAAAGGAACATTCCAAATGCTGACAGAAATAAACATTATTCCAGCTATCATAGAAATCACTATGGATATTCCCCCAAAATATTAAAATTAGAATTACAATATGATCCTAAGCATATGACTGAAGGAATCTAAGTCAAAACACCATAGCTACCAACACATCTATGCTTACTGCAGCACTGCTCACAATAGCCAAAATATGTAATCAGCTTAAGTGTCTAAATAAGAGAAATATTAATACAGCCATAAAGAACACAGTTATGTCGTTTACATGAAAATGTATCAATCTGGATATTTTCATTGTATTAGTTATTTTTTCAGTTGCTGTGACAAAATACCATGACCTAAAAAGCAGCTTCTTGGAGAACAAGTTATTTTTCAGTTTATGGTCCAGAGGACTAGAGTAATGTAATAGTGGAGGAGACATTGCAGCAGGAGGCCAGAGTAGGAAGCTGGCAGATCTCACCTTCATCCACACACAGGAAGCAGATGATGGACTGAAAGCAGGGTGAAGCAATAACTCTCAGGTCCTGCTCCCAGTGATGCACTTCCTCCAGGAGGCTACACCCTCCCCAAATGAGGCCACCAGCTGGGGTCCAGGTATTTAAATACTGGAGTATATGGAGGACATTTCTCATTCAAACCACCACAATTGTGGCAAGTTCAGATGAATATTGAATGTTTTTTCTTTTATGCAGAATCTAGATTTTATATACATTCATGTACAAATGTGTGTGGGGTGTGTGTAAATAGGGACATTTAAAAGGTGATTATGATAGTGAGAAAGACCAGTGAGGAGACAGCAGTAGAAGAGAAGATAATGGGAAAGTGTGAAAATGAACAAAGTATATGTGCATGATTGAAGGTATGATAATGAAATCCATTATCTTTTATGATAAGCAAACAATTAAACAGAACAAGCATTACCTGAAGGAGGCTTATGAGGCTAGTGAAGTCAGATGACCTGATGGTGAGTCCAACAAGTGGAGATCAGGGAGGAGCAAAGGATGGATAATGTAGAAAAGGTCTAGTGAAAATGAAAAGTAGGAACATTGAAAAGGCCATGGCCAATGATAGTGCTAACAGCTGGAATGTGGAATAGGAGAGAGAGATTACATCCCAGGATATACTCTCTTTGGTAGGGTAGTCAGATAGTCACAGGGACTGGTTTGAGCAGAAGATAGATGCAAAATTAAAGGATGAGGAATGATAAAGGTGGATCAATGGATTTCTTCACCATTTATTAGCAAACAAAATTTGTACACAAATATCACAAGACAAATGAGAATCTGAACCTAGCACCCAGCCACTGCATCTGCTGCTTGTTCCTGTCTTAAAGGGCCCACACATCTCTCTGATCCTCCTTTTTATTGGGTAACATCTAATCACAATGAAAACTCTGCCCCTTGGACCAAAAAAAAAAAAAAATGCTGCTCTCTATTGGATAGCGGTGCGGTGACAGAAATTCCAAAACATTTCCCCCTTTTTGTCTAATTAAGAAGGAAAGGGTTTAACCCTAACATAATAAAACTATATGCAATAAAATTATTATCAAGTATTATCCAGATAGAAAGGAAAAGTAATAACTTAACAAAAATAAAACTACATACAGCAAGAACAATTATTAAGTAAGAAATACATTCTAAATGTCCAGACTATGGTCTTACTTATGAGTAATTGGTAAATTTAAAGAGATTACTCTAATAGCTGTCCTCTCCTGAAGAGTCCAAAGTTTTGTATATTTTCCTAGTATGTCTTTTGTTAAGATCTGGAAGAACTGTCACTATAATTGTCTAGTCTTCAATTCCATCAAAGATGTGAGAAGAAAAATAATGTTACCTGAGTAAGTAAAGTACAAGCATGTAACTTCTAAAAAATGTGAGAAATGACAGAGACAGCTGGCTGCCAGCACAGTCACCCAAGTTTCCTCTGTAATACTGGGACATCCAACCCTAGCCTACGGGCCTAGAATATCTGACAAATCTTTTTCCAGAAGCAGGAAAATTTTAAGGACTGTTTTACCCTGTTTTAGCAAAGTTTGGTAGTCACCTTTGTGTCCTGCTTATTCAGTCTGGACAGCATACTGTCAGCAGTTGAGGCAAGGGAAATTTCTTGCTTTAAAGCTCAATTTGTGCCACAAAGAAAGCAAACTTTAAATGGAGTGTCTTTGCTGCCTGTCATTCTTTTTAGAAGTAGATTGGTGCCACCAGGAGCAGATGTGTCTTATGTCAAGAAAAGTTTAAGTTATTAAAATATTTTAAATGCCATATTCTGTAGGTCTTTGAAATGTTTAAAGATTACTTATCCATTTGAAACATGTCTCTGTATGCCTAGAAAACCTAACTACCTTGACTATAAGTCTTATTATTATGGGTAACTATTAACCTGTATCTCTTTATTATCCTATATAGTTTTTAAAGACTAAAAATTCCAATAAAAAATAAACAAGCTGTATAGTTATGAGATATAGTTATAGATAATACCTTAAACAAAATAGAAACAGATATGCAGTATAAGGACAATAGCCTCAAATTTGTAATAATATACAAAATATCTTAAACAGAAGTAGAAACATATATACAGTATAACAAAAAAATAACCTTAAGTTTGTACCAACTTACCAAAATATTTTAAACAAAAGTGGAGACATACAGTATGACATATATAACCTTAAATGTGTGTTAGTAGACAAAAATATCTTAAACAGAAGTAGAAATATATATATATATATACAATATATCAAAAAACCCTTAAATTTGTTATCAATATACAAGGATCCTTACCAATATAAATTATTTAAAACAAACAGTTACTTTTTAAGTTAGAAAGTAGATTTAATAATCTGCCTTTTATCCTATCTACCCCCCTTTCCTTTTCTGAACAAGATCCCTGAATCTAATCCCTTTTGTTCAGCCCCCATACCTTATAACAACTTGTAAACAACTTCCTAACATGATGACAATTATCTATAACTCTGAGAAAGACCCCAAACCACCCACCCCTTCTATTGGGAAAGTGGGTGTCATATTCTTAAATTACTTCTTGCTGTCTGGGGGTGACATAATCTCTAGGGAACCCTGTAAAAACTGAAACAATGGTTAAGTCTCAGGAGAACCTGCTGTTTCATTTGTTGCCAGTCTCTGAGTAATGGGAGAGTGCAGTTTATCTGAAGTACTGGCTGGAGTGTTGCATGAGGGTGAGCCATCTCAGCTAGCCACCTTGGAATTGTCCTGAGCAGTTTGTAGTACAAAACCAATCTTTAGGTGATGTTTATTGGCTAAGTGGCATTATTACACTCCAGGTAGAATAGTCATTGTGGGGCCACACCATCCTTTTAGAGACTTCGGAGATCTGTTGGAAATGTTTACTGTTCATTGTAGAAAAAATAAACATATTAAATGTCATATGCTATAAATCTTAGGGAGGAGGGTATCCAGGCTTAATTCCTATATATCTGTTTAAACTTAAGCTTAGTTTCAAAGTGATGGAAACAGCCGTGGTGGACGGAAATGCTAGTATCAAGGTACAACTCAGATCACCAGACTCATATCTCTTACACTTAATGAGTTTGACTCTCAGTCTCTATAATGTCTCAGCTGGATGGCCGTATAAAAATCACAAAACCCCTCTAAACCTCTCCCTCTTATTTGCAGGATAATACTACTGATTTTATAAAAGTTAAACGAGATAATTTAAGTATCTGGAATACATGTTAACTATGATAATGGCAATGATGACATTGATAATGGTGGTGGAAGTGTTTCATATATGGTCACCACTAAAGATCTCATAGAAGATTTGAGAGTAGGTCCTGGTTACCTATTTCTAAGGTAGTAATTACTGAAAACAGCCTAAGCAGTTCAAGCTGTTGCTGTGGCAGGGGAGCTGTCCGCTGTGCTGAAACTTGTTTGTTTGGTTTGCAAGCATGCTCCTAAATTCCATTGTTCTATTTCCCAGTTCTGTCTCTAGCTACTAGGCTTAGTTGAAGATTTCCAGTTTTTGTCCTTCAATATGTCACAAACACCACCTGGTATATAGGTGGGTTCTCTCAGCTACTGTCTTTGGTCCGTGTTTACTTCAGTGGAATTATTTTTAACTCACCTGATTTTTCTTTTCTTTTAGTTTATTTAAAAGATAAAATATTGTAATTATATCAATAGCAATTTTGTGTCCTTTACAAGTTTTAATGTTTATTTTTCTCTATTTTGGAAAAACAGAGATATGTAAGATATTCTAGGCCTTTTATATCTTTAAAATTATTGATGTAAAAGATTTGTCACTGAACCTATGGGGATTCAATATTTTTGAAAACAGTCCAGTAAATTTACATGGACAGATCATTAAGTCAGTATACTAATAAATCAGACTCTTGGTTTAAATATTATCTTTTAATTTCTTAGCTTAAAGGTAATTATATTTTTTCCAAATTGTGTAAAAATTACTTGCAGCTGCTATCCAGAAAAAAATACAAGTCCTTTTAATTCATGTATAAATTATCAGGAACAAGCTTCTTGTTCTTAATAATCGTCATTTCATGTCAGTAATAGATGATGACCACACATCAAAATATATAAGATCTTCAGGCATTAAGTGTAAAGATGATGAACAAAGCCACCTATAGTGCATCATTCACACAATTCTGGTATATATATATATATATATATATATATATATATATATGCATATAATGTATATATAACATTCATCATTAGACATCACATACATATACATGTTTCAGTGTAGCTCACTAATAGAGCTCCTCTGCATTAGGTTTGAGGTTATAAGAAAACTAAAGATCCATGGAAGCTACTGTATGTTAGGATGGGTAAGGAGAAGCAGAGGCAGGGAAACTGTTCAGGAAGATTGGACTGATTAATCAGCTGAGGAAAAACAGTCTAGACTCTCCCCCTTCTTCTCATTCCCTAACAGAGTATATCAATTATTTGCACAGTTAAATATTTAAACCAGCTAATGTCCACAGACATGAATAAAATTTTAAACATGAATGACTTATATGTTCATGTTCCCTTTGATTCATAAAGCCCCTTATCCGTTCCCTTAATTAATACCTTCTTTTGATTGGAGACATCATCTCTGCAATGTATCTGAGGAGTCTGATGTGAAATTAGACACTTTAAAATATGTGGGAGCATAAATATAATTTGTGAATTTATTACCATAGTCTGGTGGAGCCTGCTCTATGCTCTCAAGAGCATTATTGACAAATGAGGACTTAAATGTGTCCATGACTCTAAAAGTTCATGATTTAAGCACAAGGAGAAGTTAGAAATCCAATATTAGAAACAAGAATATTTGAAAAATGACAGCTTATTTATTCTATGAATTTAAAATGTTTAAATTCCAATAAAAGGACAGTTTGGATGCTACCATTAAAATGAGATAATCACTGTTAAATGGAAATATAACTACTTTATAGCCTTTTAGTTCAAGGACAATAGAAGTTGGCTACCCTACTCTGAATTTGTATGAAAACACTGGGACTGAAGGAAGGGTTATTAAAGAAATGGAATTAGATCTAACACATTCCTAGATGTTTCTATTCTGTCAGCCCTTTTGGAGTATGTGTTGATTCTCTCTGGAACCTATACAAATGGAAATGTATGTGTGCTTTTGGGTGATTTGAAGTCTTTCGGTATTTGAATTCCCATTACTGCAACACCCAAACACCCTACTTACCTTTATCACATCTGCCGCCGGAATTTGGCTAACCCTGAACCATTTTCAACTGAAGTGCATCTGCTTGGTTCTTAGCAGCTAGCTGAGAAGATTCTTCCTTCCCAATCAACACAACCACAGCATGAAATGAAGACAGAATGAGAAGTAAAGAGGGGAAAGAGAAGGAGGGGGTGGGGGGCACTGTTTCTTTAGAAAAAAAAATTCCCGTTGCTTCTTATGTGTTCTGGAAGGACTATTAATATTTCCTCCTGACTCTTTCTGCACTGCCAGGCTCCCCTTTCTCTGCCACCCTCACACCTCCCCATGCCGGCAAAGTCTTGAATCAGCAGATTCAGAGCTGGAGCAGTAAAGAGCTATTGAGGGACAGGCTCTGATAGCATTACAGCCAAACATGGAACCATTTTCTGTGGCGAATCGCTGAGTTCTACCTGGTTATCTCTTGCCTTGCACATCACTTCCAAATGACATGCTCTCAGTCTGGGCAAAAATGAGAGTTTTTTAAAGAACTGGGATTTCAATAATATGTGACGAAAGGATGAGATTACTTTCTGAGGTGGGGAAGGCAGGGAGGAAGAGGGGAGGGAGAGGGATGAGGGTGAGAGAAAGAGGTAGAGAGTTGGAGAGACAAGGAGGGTCCTGCATGCCTGAAAGAGTACTTGATTCTAAATATTACCGTCTCCTGACTAGACTGACTTGGGAATTCAGAGAGAAAATAAATCATTTAAAACCCTTTGTTTTTCTTCTATCTTTCATTTCTCTCATTGGTGGAAACTGAATATTGTAGATACTCTGAATATTCAAGTAATGTCCAGAGATCCCTGTCCCTTGGGTTATGATACCCAATTAAGTAAGGTGGACACTTACACTATTATGTGTTCTTCAACGCATAGCAGTTAAAATAGACAATAGAGTCCTTTGATGAGGAATAGGATCACCAAGTTCATGAATTAAAGGAGTTAAGAATCAAGTAGTTTTGGAACTAAAGTTAGTAGCCAGTTTTCCTGTCTTCTCCCAGGAAGAGAAAGACAGTTTTGTTGCTGATAATGCTTTCCAATGCCCAATACCTACCAACTCCTTCCAAGACATCTAAGGAAGAAATGGGGACACACTGAATACTTCATATGTAGTTAATTAGCATGGTTATGATGTACATTCTCTCTTTTTTAAATGAGGAAGCATGAAGGAATGATGAATAAAAAAATACTGTTGTGTTTGTCCTTGTTAAAAGTTTAAAAAGAGAAAAGCATAAAAGACAATCTTTGTCCACAAATGGTATACAATTGCTTTTGCCCCCTTCTTGTGAAAGAAAAATATAATATATATTTTCATTTGAATTTGACAGTGGCACTAATTTCTGTCAGTTAGGGGCACAATCTTTAGGTCTGGGATGGGCCCTCAGTGGTGTAAACTTTTTCTAGCATCCCAAGCAACAAATTTGGTAAGAGACATGATGAAAGGCACCCTAAGGCTGTCCCTGCAACCACTCATAAACTCAGATCCCAGAAAACATTCACGATAATAAAATTATAAAATGGCCCCAACTATTTTACCTACTGTTTTTTTCCTTTTGTACACAGACACTTGGTTTCATATGGCCAGATCTGTTCACTCTGTAGATCTATGGAATTTCTTCATATATGCATAAAGGTTGTCTCCATTTCAAAAATTAAGTATATCTTTCTATGTATACTTTCCTTTGCTACTTTCTAATTTTAAATCTTAGATCATTTATCTGCTATTGGTATGTCTTTATATGGAGATTCATGATAGTTTAATAAAGGCAACCTCCTTAACATTTCTAACTATGGATACATTTTCTTATGTTCTAGAACTTTAAACACACACACACATATACTATCTTATAACTATTCCTTGGGTATTAGGACACCATCAGAAATGGAAAATGGGAAATTTACGTTGAAAGTGGTGACACCAGAGTTATTTCCATGGAAGGAAGTGTAACTAGGAGAACAAAGACCATAACAAACAAGTGCCATTAGTAGTCGGGGTACAGCTTGGTGGGAGAGCCTGCTTACTCTTCATGAAGTTCCAGGTTCAGTCCAGCACCAAAGAAACCACCCCTAACTAGAACCTTCATTCCAAATAATAAGAATATAATTGAATTAACAGACGCTAAAGTCTTTAGACTTACATTCGGTCTTACCAAACAAGTATTTTTTTTTTAACCTAGAAGAGACTCAAAACCACATGCTGTTATCACACAGTGTCTCCTTCCATCTATCAGTGTTCAGGTGTTCCACACCCTCCTGCTCCTCCATCTGTAGTATTCTCACATCTGGGTCTCACATAGAGCGCTACCAGCCCAGCCTGTGGACATCACACCAACGTTAAAAGCAAAAAGAAGGAGGGAGGTGAGCAGGAAAGGGGGTCTCCTTTATGAAGATATCAAAAATCCCTAAGTAAATTTCCTTTAAGCTTCACTGACCAGGATGTGGCCACCTCCCTATTCCCAGATGCCAAGGATCCTGGGAAAATGGATATTTTTGTCTTCTGGTGCTGGAGTAGGGAGCAGCAAGCTAGAATAAGAAAGAGTGGAATTGGCTGCTAAGTTAGCATACTGAGTTTGCCGTATATGACAAATTTGAAGTCTGCTCCATGTGGGAACTATTTTAAGAAAGAAGATTCTATCGTGTGTCTCTAATATTTGAAGGGTCATCCTGCGGGAAGCAGAATAGTTCGTAATTGCCAAACTGAGCCAATACATGGGAGGACTAATCTCATTGGTGGTAAAGCAGAGGTGGAGACCTGGTTGTGAGGTAACAAGCTCAGACATTTATCTGTTTGCTCTCTGGGCCTTTCATTATTGCTCACCTGAGTCTAAGAAGATGAGCATGTTCTCCCTGTAATAAAGATTTTAAAGAGCCAAGGCCAGGTGTGTTAATGTCTGGTACAAGATTATACTGCTAGTAAGAATCAGACTGAGGTGTGAACCCAGGCTGCCTGGCTCCTGAACCCGCATTTCTCACAGACTTTACACCCTACTTTGGGGCTACAATTTGCTCTAATTACTTTACAGGTCACTTCACAACATTCTTAAAATAAGTCCCTCAGGTATTACTATAGGCGTGTCTGAGCTCGATGGCTGTTATTTATCACTGTTTAACAGATTGATTTCCTTTTGGAGGCTCTAGAGAAAAGCCTTTACCTTCAGCTCTCTTTGAAGATGTCGAAATCAGCGTATAATGCTGCTATTATTTCTGGGTCTAATAATATTTAATGTCAAGTTCCTCTTCATAATTTGGCAGTATAAGATGCTCGCTTACTTCCTTAGTATCTCTCAAAACACTTTAAACAGTCCTGTCTGTTGGTATAGAAAGCAGAACAAGACCATTTTAGAACCAAGGTATCTAGCAGGTGGGAACAAAGAAGATCCAGAAGAAAGGGGGGGGGGGTGCACAGCAAGAGCCATCCATGCTCAGCAGGATGCTGAGTGCTGAGTGCTTCTCAAATCAAGGCCCTACAGTTTGTTCCAGGAATCTGCATCACAGAGACAATCTGCAAATGACTCCACTATAAAACATTCCTAAAGTGATGCAATCAGAGAGATCACTGTGCATTTATTTTAGTTCTCGCTTCAGGTTAGCAGAAGGTTGCAAATCTGCCTTTGTCTGATAGAATGAGGTCTTCCAGTGGGTTGCACTACAAAGGCCAGGGACAGTGACAGGGAGAAGGATCTTGTTGTCTACATCATTGAGATGAAAGACAGCAGCGATCTAGGGTTCCAGATTGCAGTGTGTGTATGGTACCTGGAGTTTGGGACAGGATTCTCTAGTGTTGAGCAAGGGAACAAGGGGAAGGTCAGAGTCAGGGTAGGGACTATAAGGTTGGATAGTAGGATTTAGTCCAAGTAGAGCAGTCTGGACCTCAAGGTTGGGACGGACTTCTGATAGAAATAAGATTTTGAAGGCTCAGTTCTGGCTTGATTGGCAAGAACATCTCCCTTTGGGAAACAGAGTACCAGGATGTGAGTCCACAGAGGTCAATTCCATATATCCTTCTTTTCCCACCCACTGTGCCAACTGCCTACACATTTATTTCCATTCTGTTGGTGGCACTTGGATAAGGACCTTCTGCGTCTGTCTACTGTGTGAGCTGAACTCTTCCTTTTCCAAACCCAAGGAATACAACTTTATCCTATTCCCAAAGAATGTGCTGAGCAAGGACTAACATGGCACAGACATCACCAAGGCGAGCCAGGCAGCCCACACCAGGGTTTGCTGCCCTCCGCTTTTCAGTCCATAAATAAAGTGAGTGACAGATACACAACAGTGCCAGGATGCCGGGCCATGCTGGAGGAGAGCCTGACATGCAAAGAGGAACTCACCACATTCCTGCGAGCAACATTGCCTTTGTAACAAGTTGTGCCCCAGAGAAGGATGACTTGGTAGTAGTAGCGGCACTGAGACTGTGGGGCATGGCCACTCTGACAGGTGGCTCATAAAAGGCTCATGGCATTCTGGCTGAGCTGTCTTAGTGGGCAGGTGCATTACAAGGTAAAGAGTAGAGGAATGGAATTATATTAGAAATATTTCTTGGATTTTTAAATTACTTAATAATTTTTCTCAGTCTGATCACAGTTTCCCTTCCCTCCTTTCTCTCTACCTAGTCCCTCCAGCCAACCTTCCAGCTTCCCACCCATCCATTCCTCCTCCTCTGTTCTCGTCAGAAAAGGCCAGGGCTCCCATGTATATAAGCCTGCAATAGCATATCAAGTTGCAGTAAGACTAGGCACCTCCTTCCCTATTTAGGCTGAACAACGCAACCCAGCAAAAGAAAAGGGTCCCCAAATCAAGTAACAGAGTCAGAGACAGTCACTGCTCCCACTATTAGAAGTCCCCACAAGAAGACCAAGCTACATAACTATAACAAATGTGCAGAGGGCCTTGTCCAGTCCTATGCAAGCTCTTTGGTTTGTGGTTAAGTCTCTGTGAGTCCCTGTGAACCAAAGTTAGCTGGTTTTGTAGGTTTTCTTGGTTCTGTAGGTTTTTCTTGGCCCCTCTGGCTCCCATAATCCTTCCTCCCCCTCTTCTACAGGATTCCCCAAGGTTTGCCTACTATTTGGCTGTTCTGCATCTGTTTCTATCAGTTGCTGGGTGAAGCCTCTCTGATGACAATTGGGCTAGGTAGGCAATGAACTATGAGTATAGCTGAATAAAATTAGGAATCACTTCACTGCCCTTTTTTGCCAGTCATGTTTAGTTCTCTCCTAGGTCTCTTGGCTCTCCAGCTTCTGTGTCCTGGCCCTGCAAGCAATGTCAGGGGTGGGTTCCCTTTCATGGTATGGCTCTCAAGCTGGACCAGTCATTGTTTGGCCATTTCTTGGATTTTTAACTCTTGTCTTATTAGAATAATCTGGCTTCTGTATGCTTACAAATATTTCTTCTCTACCCTTTGTTTTCTTATATGTACTCGTTCAGAACCACAGGATTTTCTTGAGCATTATTTCTCTATAATAACCAGGATAATTAGACATTCCACCATTTTCTCCCTCTCTCAGATCGTTGGCCACGTGTTCAATTGAATGGGTAGGTGTGGCATCCACCCTTGATCACAGGTGAGTTTAAGTTAAGAGGGTTCCATTCCCATGAACAGAGTAACATTCCTATAAAGAGGGCTTGGGGCAGTGAGCACTCTCTCCTCTCCCAGGGGCTACAGCATACAAACCAAGCATCTTAGAACCACTCAGCTTTGATCTCAGCATCCTCAGCAGTCATGACTGTAAGAAAGACATTTCTGCTCCACAGAAACTACCAGTCAGTGAAACATTGTTCTTTTCAGCACAAAGTGACCTAACACAGAGCTTACTCTTCACTCCACATGGATTTACATGTTTCCTTCCCCTGATTCTTTGTCTGTTTTATGAAACATCTCCCTTCCATTGGTCAGAGTGGGTCAAGTAGCCACCAAGGATTATTGTATCCCTCTGGGATTTTTCTCTGGATTGCTAATATATTCTATAGATAGTATTATCACAGTTACTTTCTTGATTATTACTGCTTTTTAAAGATTTTGGTTTTATTTCAAATTATGTATCCATGTGTGTGGAGGGGACTGTGTATCTGAGTTAGATGTCCCTGGAGGGCAGAAGAGGCTATCAGATTCCCCTACAGCTGGAGCTACAGGTGGTTCCAACATGCCCCAACATGGGTGCCGGGACCCGAACTCCACTAATTTCAAGCATTAGCACGAACTCTTGAATGCTAAACCTTCTCTGTTGCGCCATCATTGACTTTTAAAATTATAAATTTCATTTTTCTTCTAGGACACATTCCATCACTAACTAGATATATAGATGTTCATTCTCCCACTAGTCTATCGGGTTAGATGGCATGGTGACTAATGTGTTCATATCACGTTGTGGACAGACCCTGCTCACTGTTGCAGCCACACTGGTTTTTCAGCCTTTCTATCCTTCTCTTGGAAACTGCCATTTTTCTTATCTGAAAATCTCACTTCCAAACCTATTCCCAGGCAGGCATTTTGCCCATGTATGATTGAGTAATTAAAGTCTTCTTTATTACTACCTGGTCTAATTTTGCAGCGTCTGCAGTCTCAATTAACATTTCTATCTCTGTTTCCTGGTCAGGTGAGCTGTAACATATCCCTATTAGGACTTTTTAATTATATCAGAATACAATTTCTACCCACGGAGGTTTTATCAAAGTACCCTTTTCTGATAAGATTTTTATCCTACTGCTTTGTTGAGCTATGCTTCACACGGCAGCATTATTAAATGTATTTATTTATATCATCGTCGTTGCAAGGCATGTTTGAAGCAACTCACGCGCACACAAACACACACACAAAGAGAGAGAGAACCTCCAGTCAGTGGGAGAACAGGGACAATGTGATAAAAGGGTAGAGACCTGAGATGAGGCAGAATGAGCTCCAGCTTGCTGGTTTTACACAGTACTATCAGTAATAAAATTGCCTCAGTTTCCTCAAGGCCAATATGAAGAAGTAGGACCAATTATATGAAATAGAGAATTTTTAATATAGAATAAAACCATTCCCTAGGAAAGACACAAACATTTCTTCTTCAGAAATTCAAAATTTCTCTCCTGAATTATAATGATATCTTCAATATTTTTAATAGGAAATGCGAGTTACTTCACCAGTTAGTTTCTGAACGTGCTTTTTAGTAAAGGCTGAAGTAGCAGCTGGGCCAGAGAGATGGTTCAGTGGGTAAAAGAGCTTTCAACAAAGCCTGAGGACCTGAGTTCAATCCTTGGAGCCCACATGGTGGAAGGAGAAAAGTGACTCCGTGTGTGTGTGTGTGTGTGTGTGTGTGTGTGAGAGAGAGAGAGAGAGAGAGAGAGAGAGAGAGAGAGAAAGAGAGTTTCAAAAATACAATTTAGTAACAGTGATTTGATTCAACTGATTTTTTTGAGATGATTCAAAAATATCCTTCCTGTCATATGATTGACATGCAAATATTCTGTGTGCAGGCAAATGCCGGGTCTGAGACCTTGATAAACAAGTGAACACGTGTTAACTCTTACAACTACATAGTAACATTTCTAGAAAGTTCACTAAAAAGAAAACTACTTCTCCTCTGTGTCTCCAGGTAGAAATGAGACATTACATAAGGATTTTTGGGGTTAGGTCCAGTTTTTGCATGAACGGGTAGGTGATCACGAACACGTCTGCCTAGCTTTTGACACCTCTAAAGGAGTGTTGATTCATACAGACCTCATAAAATGGAGCACTGTGGTGGTCAGATGTGCAAAGTCCTCACAGGCTTGTGTGTTTAGACACCTGGTCTCCAGGTGGTGGTGCTGCTGTGGAAGGAGAGAAATCTTTTAAGAGATCAACTCTTACAGGAGGAAGTGAGCTACTGCGAGAAGGCCTTGAGGTTTTACAGCCCCACCCCATTGCTTCTCTGTTTCACGACAGTGGCTGCAAAGCGGCTATCTGCCTAGTGCTACCACGCCTTCTATGTTAGGCTGGACAGAATCCCTTCTTAACCTCTAAGCTATTCTAGCTTTCCTTCTACCATTTCTTTTTTAAGCATTTTGTCACAGTAACAAGAAAAGTAATTAATACAAGTACCTTTCATTAAACCATAGTTCTCCAAGATAAGACAGTGGAAAATATTCCTCTAGTAGTTTATAAAATCATTTACAGGGGTATTAAATTAGACCACTAGTCCTGGACCTAGTCCTTCATATGGGCCTTTGGCATATGTGTTTTAGCTCTGGACTACTTAAGTGGTGAAAAATATTTACTGAAATCATTAACTTCCATCTTGGAATGATCAATATTATTATCAATTCAAATTTTTGGAAGTAGAAAGCTAGGGTTTTATCCTTCTAGGGCTTTCACATTCTGGCTAAATAAAATAATATATTCATAAAGGATTTGGAAAGTTTTTCTGCTACCTTTAGTATGTACAGTTGGCTAGAAGACAGAAGAGGGCTTTGCCTGCTGCGGAGGCAACTATGGTCTCAAGCCATCAGGGTAAAAGCCGAAAACAAGGAGGACCAGGTGCAGAACACAAACCTTTTTTATTTCTCTGAAATGTTCCTGCAGTATCAAGCAACCATCTGTCTCAGAATCAAATGGGAATATTGTTTAGGTTCCAGGTAAATGTCAACAATCCTGGGTCTATACAGGCATTTTAGTCCTTAATTCTTTTCAAAAATCACAAAAAAGATCAGCAGAGCTGAGCCTCTAAAAGATGAAAATGTCACAAAGATGTTTCTAAGTCTACAAATTGCCAATGAAAAGGCAGGTACCCAAGATGCCTTCCTGATTCGATCGAGGATGTTGCACGGCAATGAGCCCAGAAGGAGAGTGCACACACTGTCCAGGAGAGAACCTGAAAGCTAGGAAGAACAGAGCCATTACAATATTTGAGACATCCTAAACTTTTGATTAAACTCCATGAAATTATAGCCCAGGGCAGTAATAAGTGAATATACTAGCAGAATTCCTTTCTCATGACTCTTGAACAGCTTTGGAGCCAGCCTTTTTCCAGTAGTTGCTAAATTAGTCAAAGACTTCAAATCCATTTAACTACATAGGCAAGAACTCTTGGGCCGGCACGAGGCTCAATTTATTTTATTGGGTCAAAAAAAAAAACCCAAAAGCCATTTTTCCTATCTGTAGGTAAAATAGTCCATATTAACTTGGTAGAAGATAGATTTTGAGAATGTTTCTACAAGTGCAGTTGGAGAATAACTTCAGGTGAGAGATGATGAAGAGTAGATGTCAGGACTTGGGCGATCATTTTGAAGGCATCAGTATCGATAAAGCCTTTCAATGGCACTTCTAAAATGTTCAGTTCAGTAGTCTGTAGGAAATTCACCAAGTCGCGCAGATCACCACTATTCCTAGCACATTTTCGTCACACACAATAAGAAACTGGGTACATATCCGTGGTCAGTCTTTGTGGTTAGTTCCAGTTCACCCCCCTCTATTCCTTGGCCCAGTCAGTTTATAGTCCCTCTCCTTCATTAGCCAGTGTTGGACCTTTCATAGAAACGGAACATACTGCGATCTTCTTTGTCTGGTTTTGTTCACTTATCTCATCAAGCTCAAGGATCATCCATGTTATAGCATGTATCAAAAGTCTACCCCTTTTTATGGATGTATGGCATCCCATTTAATGGATAGGCTGTGCTGTGTCGATCAGTTGTAATTGTTGATACTGATAGCATGATTCTATGAACATTCATGTACAAGGTTTTCAGTATATATGTATATATATATGTATATATATATATATATATATATATATATATATATATATATATAATTTTCCTGAAGTTATACCCACAAGTAGAACTGATGGATGGTAGGGTGACTCTATGCTTAACTTTTAAGATTTATTTTTGAGGAACTGCCAAAGAACTTTTCAAAGAAGATGTACCATTTGGTATTCTCACTAGCAAAGAGTTCAGGCTCCTGTGCATCAATACTAGCTTCATATCTCCATTGCTATGGCAATCTCAGCAGGTATAAAGTAGTGTCTTATAGCAATTTTTATTTCTGTTCAATGATAGCTGATGATGATGAGATTTTTGATGGTTTATTGACTGTTAATATAATTTCTCCCAGGAAATTCTATTTGAATCCTTTGCCCATTGTGTAAAACTAGATGGCAAATCCATTGTTGAATTGTGGGAGTTCTTTGCATATTCTGTAGAAAGTACCTAATCAACAGGTAAAGATTTTTTTTTCATTCTATAGGTACACTTTTATTTTAAGTATTTACTTATTTATTTACTTTTGAGGCAGGATCTCACGATGTAGTTCAGCCCAATGTCTAAGTCACAGACTTCAGCATCAGCCTCTAGATCACAGCAGTACATGGCTGTGCCCTGCTTGTTTTCTCTTCCCCAGTGACATTCTTTGAGACATGAATGGTTTTAGTTTTGAAGAGGTCTAGTTTATTTTTCCCTCTAATGGCTTCAATTTTTGGTGTCATACCTCAGGGAACTCTGCCAAATCCAAGATCATAGCAGTTTATTCTTACGCTTTCTTGAAGAGTTTTGTGGCATTAGCTCTTACCCAAAAATTGGATGCACTTTTAGGCCATAAGACAAGTAAGAAGCGCCCTCATTTTATCACTCCGCATGTTGACGTCCACTTGTTCCAAGGCCATGTACCGAAAGACTCTTCTTGTCCTAGTGAATTGTTTTAACAAACTGTTCAAAATCAATTGGCAGTAAGTGGAAAAATATTTCAGGACTTTTGAATCAAACTCCAATATCTTCTATTTCTATCTTATGCCAGTAAATTCACATTGACTTGTTTACAACATATTTGTAGTAAGTTTTGAAATAACAAAAGACAGCAGAAGGGGCAGAGTGTTGTGGAATACTTTCTTCTGGATATCACATGGCCTTTGCTCCCCTTGAATTCCTAGCAACAGTAATCACCAACCCAAGGCCTACACAAGATTGAGCTTGCCAACATGCAACATTCTGCCATGGAGGTGGGAGGGAGTCATAAAGCCCCACCTCTCCTCAAGGATCCAAACACAGTTAATGGTTACGGGAGGAGTGTCTTAGTTACGGTTTCTATTGCTGTGAAGAAAACCATGACCATGGCATCTCTTACAAGGAAAACATTTAATTGGAGTGGCCTGCTCACAGTTTCAGAAGTTCAGTTCATTCTCATTATGGCAGGGAACATGGCGCTGCACAGCTAGACATGGTGCTGGCTACATCTTGATCAGGAAACAACAGGAAGTGTACTGCGACCCCAGGAGTAGTTTGAGTATAGGAGACCTCAGAGTCCACCCTCACAGTGATACACTTCCTCCAACAAGGTCACACCTACTCCAACAAAGCCACACCTTCTAATAGTACCACTCCCTTTGGGAGGCATTTTCTTTGAAACCATCACAAAGAGGAGGATACATTTTCTTCAATGATAAGTTGTTTCTTCAGTGGAAAGTTGACTATGCTCTAGTAAATAGCCACTCCCTTTGGGGCAAGCACTCAAACATGTGAGTCTATGGAGGTCGTACCCATTTGAACCACCACACTCTCTAATCAAGGAACACTGCTAAGGGGAGCGGGACAGCTTTGGAGGAGGTGCATGATCTTAATCTGCGGTTTTAAAAAGGAGTCTGCGTACACAATTATGAAAGCAGTACATGCAGTACAGGGGTTCAAGGAAGGGGTTTTCTGCATTGCAGGTACATACGCATTGAGTCTCGGTGCCTTTAGTACTGGGTTGATAAGATCAGATCAAGCAGGCAGTGGCTGAGGAAGGTAAGGTACTGGGGTTGGATTTTACCAGTGAGCTCCTGGCTGATTCCATGAGTTGAGACACAGTATTAGTCAAGTTCTACAGAGAAATAGAACAGACATAATGAAAAACAAAACGTGTTATTAATTCAACTTACATCAAAATAATACCAAGTGGTCTCACACCCTCGAGGTTGAGAATCTGGTAGTTGCTCTGTCTTTGAGGCTGGGTGTCCCAGCAGTCCCAATCTGAAATTAAAAACCTGGAAGTTTCCTTGAGAACCACTGGTCCTCAACCAATGATGAAAGCTTGGTGCTCTGATTCTGCTACCAGCAAAGTAATGATCACCATTAACATCATCATCACTATTACCATCATCATCATCATCAACACTAGCAGCAGCAGTAGCAGAAAGGTAAATCAATTCATAATGCAAAAACCAGGAGAGAGAGGGTGAATCATCTTCCTTCTGCCATACCCCCTTTCATGAAGGTGCTGCCCACAATCATGGTTAAGCTTCCTACATCAATTAAGACAATTCTTCAGCTGGATCCCCACTTAGGTGATTCTAATT
Organism: Microtus oregoni; assembly: GCF_018167655.1. Taxonomy (NCBI): domain Eukaryota; kingdom Metazoa; phylum Chordata; class Mammalia; order Rodentia; family Cricetidae; genus Microtus; species Microtus oregoni. Next base: position 23,899,366 of record NW_024543087.1, on the reverse strand, counting down.
TTCAGCAAGTTGTCTTTAAAAGCACCCATCAGAGATAGCAACCGCCTGACTCCAGACAAGACAGACAAGCACTAAAAATAAGTGCTTTGTGTGGTCACTTTGCTGTGATAACTGGGAAAAAGATATTTGAAAGGGTAAGAGAGTATCAATGTGAGACCCCGGAGGCCGGAGGCCGTGAGGAGTCCTAGGATCCTTTTGGCACAATGTAATTATATGAGTTTATTGGTCACATGCATTCTGCTCTCCGCCCCCTCATTTGCATGCTTCACATAGTGAGAGCGATCTGGGAGCTCTGTCCGGGGCAATGAGAAAACCACTGCCGTGACACCCAGATAGCATCTCAGCCTTGTCACCAGGAGGCTCCTGCCATCTGTCCACGGGAACAATCTGACAGGGCACACAGGATGAAATTTTGCTAGCTTCTGTCTTTAGATAAGGACGCTATCACTGGCTGAACATATTTTATGTATTACCTACCAGCTGCAAAGACTACTCAAGCATCATGTTTAAATATATTTGATAACATCTAGAATTCCTGTTAACTCTTGCTGGGATGTGTGGGCTTGAAAAGTCCCGCTGTAATATTCAATTCAATAGCTGCTTAGATTAAAAACAAAACCATGTATGAAACATAGTTGCGATCCACCCCCGAATGGGAAGTCTCATGGCAGAGACGGGGAGTGAAATGGAGGGGGAACAGGCTGCTATTTGTCTCTTTCCTCTGCTTTGTGATTTGGCCTGGGAGCAGCTGTGGACACTGCCTCACCTTGCCTTTCCTCTTGTGTAGCCCCGGTAGTCACTCATTGTTGGAGGATTTCAAGGCAAAATTTCATAGGCAATTTTGAATCGGGATGGAATCAACATTGAGGAAAAGGAGAGCATAAATGCGGATCTGTAGCTGTTGTTTTCTTCTCAGTAACATCTACAAATCGGTGTGAATTTCTTATGCTAGCTGAACCCGAAACCTCTGAAATGGAGGGCCTTCTAGAGGCCGTTGCATAGTTTAACTGTGTCCTGGAATCACTGTAGATATTTTATAAACAGCAGTCTTAATATTTAATAACAGTTCTGCTCTTTCTATATGATATTCTTTCCTTTTAAATGTAAAAGGGACAAACCTTTGACACAAAGTTCAGAGTGTAGTTACAAAACGCAGAACATTTTGTATAATGTATAATATGGTTACTGAAATCTAGGAATCTAACCGAGCACGAAAGAAAATCATTATGCAATCCGTAGTTTGTAGTATTCAAGTCTGTTTTCTCCATATCATTTCATACAGAGGTAGCCTATGCATTTCCTCGATGGTTGTTGTGTCTTCTTTCTGTGTTTGTTTGTTCTATGTTGTGAGAGGCTTGCGCTGTAGACCAGGCTAGGCTGCAGCTTGCTATCCTCCCAGCTCAGTTCCCTTAGTACTTGGGGTCAGAAGATGAGCCACCATGTCCACTGGTCATATATCACTAGAGTCTTTAACACGGGGTTACAAGATGAGTCATTGGATCTCTCTCTCACACGGCTTTAATATGCAACAGTTCTGTGGATTGTTTTAAATTTGACAGGGAGTGTGTGACTCTCCTGAAGTGCCAGTTATTTTTGTAAACAACTTCTAACTTTGAATTCTTCTGTATTTCTTCACAGTTAACTTCAGATTGTTCAGCAAGAAACCCTTCAGAAGCAATACCCTGTCTTTCTCAGTACATCCAATTGAGAGACATGCATTAAGTGTTCCAGCATTGGCGTGGTTGCCTTGATCACACTGTTTAAGTTGTTTCTCCACCAAAATTTCTTTTAAAATATGCATTTAGCAGTGACTTACTAAGTCTGAGGGAGTTCATGGGAAACTCCTGGATTTGTAGTCGCTTCGTAAGAAATATGAGTGGTCCAATGTTGCTCAGGTGTGCCTGGCGTGCAGTGAAGGCAGTCCTTTGGATGATGGTCCAAAGCCTTTGAAGCTGGACACTAACTCTGGGAGGATGACATCATATTATACTGTGGTACATGAGTAGCTACTAGAATACCTACTATTTTCTATTTTACTGATTTCCACTCTACACTCCATTATTTCCTATCTACTATGCTACTCAGATCTTCTTTGTTCGTTTATTAGTATATAAATTGATATGGATTTGAAATATTTTTATTTACCCAAGTGTAAGCTTTTAAAATCATGGTTTTCTCATGAGCATCATTGTTTTGATACACTGTATTTTCATTAGCATCACATTCTAAGTCCTTTCAGATTTCCACTGTGAAACGTGGGTTGTTTACAAGTAAGTTTCTTTTTTAAATAATTTAGTTCTTATTTATTTCTTATTTTAAATTTTTTATTCATTTTACACACCAACCATTTTAGTTTTGAATTTAATATATATATATATGGGGGTGCGTATGTGTACAGAATATGGTTTTAAGTCCTCTGGAACTGTAGTTATAGGTACTTATGAGCCACCAGACATGGGTGCTGGGAATTGAACTTGGGTCCTCTGCATGAGCAGTGTGTGTTCTTAACAATTGAGACATCTCTTCAACTCTCTTTTAAATTTTTAAAGACTCTTTCAGATATTTATTTCATTAACAATCTCTGTTTGATTGCATTTTTAGGAAGCCCATGACTTAATTCTCTGCATCTCACTGGCATTTTAAGGGGGCTAATGTGTCCCCTCTACAAAGCATCTTGTTGCTGAAGCAGTGTGTTGCTTCAGGCAAGTTCAATCCTCTTGTTTTTCAGAAAGGCCTAGATCCTTGTGCAAGAAACAGGCATAAGAGATATCCTGTATCTTTTATTTTTCGGTTAGAAAAAGGAGCACAGACCCTTGAAAGCACTAAAATGTCTGTAAGAATGTAGGGGCATTGGGAAGGTTAAGTGCAAGAAATATGTGAAGACAAGAGATACCATTGTCTCCTCATTGTTTTCACGAAGGTCAGCTGCTCTGGGCTGTGCCTTTCTAGTAGGTCATTGTCTACCAGCATTCTACCATGTGCTTCATGGGACACTAACAGGAGAGTGAACCTTCTGATGATGCTTGAAGTCTGCTTCAGGATAAAAACATACAAGTATAAACTTACAAGTGCCACTTACTCTGTCCAACCCCCTTCCTCTCTCTCTTCCTCTTTTCATAGGCTTTTAATTTGGGAAGAACATTGAGGTAAATATCATCCACTTGACAACCTGATACCATTTATCTTATACAGTGAAAGAAAAATAAAAAAGTTATTTAAGTTTTTGCAAGCAGATTTTGCATAGTGAAAGAGCTGACTTACCTAATATGAAACCTTTTCCCCACTAAGCTTAATAAATGGTTCATAGTCTCAGTAATTTAGGAAAATTCAGCAACATCACCCAAATCATTTTTTTTAAATGGGAGGGCATCTTAGTGTTTCGTTGACTGAATGCCATGAGCTGTATGATTTAAAACTCATACATCACGTTCAATAAGATGTTAGTAGACTATGAATCAATGTTGTGTAAATCTGCTAGAACGCAGAGCAAATACCGTGCCTTGACAACTCAGCAGTGAATTGTGGCCCTGAACACAGGATGAAAGAAACACCAAGAAGTCTTGCTGTTGGCCCAAGTCAATCTGCTTGAAGAGCTATTTAAATTAAGCCATCTGCACAAATGAGCAGCTTTCTTCTAGTCAACCTCTGTTGTCCTAAAGCGGATTAGGAGGGAAGCAGGGCAGTGCTGCCTTGCGCTTAATCCTGTTCAAATCAGAGACTTCATTCAGTCAGCAGCTAAGGGCCCAAGTTGAGGCTGAGATGCAGGAAGGATAATGCATTTTGCTTGCTACCTAATCGTATGCACTGGCTTGCTTATGTATACCCTTTCTTTCCCCTAGACGGGTGTCAGTGCCGAGAGCTCAAGGATCAAATTTGGGACCAGTACAGAGATGATTCTAATAAAAGCTTTTTGTTTGAGTAGGTTATCGCTGAAGGGCTGTTCTCCCTGCTTACCTACAGTGAAGAAGGTCCCTAAATCTCAAGATAATTGGCTTTTTATATGAATGCTCACATATAAACACCTGGGCACAAATATTTTGACAGTAGTGATGAATTCAGACAAGCAATTAGCTCTTGGTGATTAGCTTTTTGTAGGCTACTTATCCACTCTCATTCTCCCCCTCTTCCTCTCTTTCTTTCCCCTTCTCTCTAATTTTCTGTTCTCTCCTCATCTCTCTGAAGCCCATGGAGGTTTATTGCATGGGATTTGTTAAAATGGGCTTCATTATAATGTGACAACTAAGTACAGACTCAAGGAAAGTGAAGAAGCCTTGTGAGAGAATGCCTGGGGTATTCTCAGCACACTGTCTGGAGAAAAGACAATTATCAATATAAAAACCTAAGTTTGCATACACTTTGTAAGAAAGTTGATGTAGCTATAATAGGGTGAAGAGAGTGGGGTGGAGAAGTGGGTGTGAGTCTCAGAGGCATGAGGAGGCAGAGATTGTAAGCAATTTTTGTTCACTCCAAGTCTTATGGAGGGTTATTGCAGAGTTGCTGGCAAAGACATAATATGATAGGACTTACATGTCAAACAGAAGATAGAGAATAAGTAGAAGTTTTCCTGTGGCAGGAATGTTGTGTTACTTGTCATTAAATGGCCTGAATTTTGGACTTAGAGTGAGAATATCTAGATTGTAACCTCAGCTTCCAGGGACCTCACAAAACTGTTTATGTTTCCTTACAGCAGCACTTTTGTTGTCTGTGAAATAGGGATGATGGTGTCAGACAGTCTGTGTCTCTTCTAAAATCACCCAAGAGCATGTGACATGTTGGGCAATTTGCTAAGTGAAAGGTAGGCTACAAAACAGACTATAAGATACAATCTTGTGATGTGGGATTCCCCTCTGAATGCTGTGACTACCATTAAATAATAAAGAAACTGGTTTGGCCTGGTAGGGTAGAACAGAGCTAGATGAGGAAAACTAAACTGAATGCTGAGAGAAAGGAGGTGGCGATAAGGAGAAACCATGGAGTTGCTGCTGGAGACAGACATGCCGAAACTTTGCTGTGAGGCCATGACCTCATGGTAATGCACAGATTAATAGAAATGGATTAAATTAATATGTAAGAGCTAGCCAATAAGAATTTAGAACTAATAGGCCAAGCAGTGATTTAATCAATACAGTTTCTGTGTGGTTATTTTGGATCTGAGCTGCTGGGCAGCTGGGAAACAAACAAGTGACCTCCTTACAATAAATTGGCATGCCAACATGGTCAACTAAAATTCACTTAAAACCTGAGAGTTCGGGAAGGAATTCTAGATAAAAAACAGAACAAAACAAAAAACAGAATTAACACTGTGGCTCCTTTAAGAGAGGTTTTCCTGACTCAGCAGTAGCAACAAAAACAGCAAGGTTCCAAATCAACGGCTTCCTGGTTTGCCAGCACAAATGACTCTAACTCTTTCCTGGGAGGTCTGGCTTCAGAGCATTTAAGTGGGGTTTGTGAACAGAGCATTACAACTTGCTTAATGGCAACATAGACTGGCTGTGTGCCTAAAAATGGGGCTTTGAGCATGGCTCAAAGAAGAAAGTGACTGACAAACTGCCAATATAAACAGAACTGTCTTTGAAATTCCCTGCTTCATGAAAAAGTCTACTGGATACTATGGGCCTGTAGGCTAAAGATGGGTACCCCAATAGTACAGAAGAACTTTGGGTGACTGTCCAGGCAGTGAGATGTCTCTGTCAATTCTAGAGTTTTGGATGTTGCTTACAACTTATTGTTTACTTAGGTTATATTATATCCTTCTGGAGTGTTTGATGGAGTTGAAGAATTTATAATTATAGTTTTCCTTCATTATGATAAAAGATAAAATAGATAAAAATAGTGTAACTGCAATTCTTGCTTGATAACTGTTTTGTTATATGTAATTTTATTATGTTAAAGTTAAAACCTTCCTTTTTATTTAAACAATAAAAGGGAGGTGATATTGTATTTCCCTCTGTATGCTGTCATTACCATTAATGAATAAAGAAAACTGACTTGGCCTGATAGGGTAGAACAGAGATAGGTGGGGAAAACTAAATTAATTTCTGGGAGAAAGGAGGTGGACATAAGAAGACGCCATGGAGCCGCCTCCAGGGATAGACATGCTGAAACTTTGCTGGTCTGCCACAGCCTCATGGTGATGCACAGATTAATAGGAATGGGATAAATTAATATGTAAGAACTAGCCAATAAGAAATTAGAGCTAATAGGTCAAGCAGTGACTTGATCAATACAGTTTCTATGTGATTATTTTAGGTCTGGGTGGCTGGGAAATGAACAAGCAGCCCAACAGCCTTCCTACAACAATCTTGGCTTAAAAAAATTTAGTATGTTAAATGGAAGTAACTCATCTAACTTGAATAATGGGAAATGGGTTATCCAAAACGATCAGGAACAGACATTCACTGATTAGTGATATAAATACATTTTGAGAACTTGGACATTAGTGATTTCAATATGTAAGTATGGTAGTGTGTTTATACAAGTTAAGATGGCCACCCACTATTAGTGGACATGATCAAACAACACCACCATTATGTATTTACAGTGTTCATTTACAATTGTACATAACAATGTACAAAAACTTTCTTAGATGGTGCATGACTGTATTTTCAAATTATTTCATATTCTTTATATTTTGTTTTATCTAGATTTTCTCAGTGAATATGTATGCTTGCTAAAACTCCAAGATACAACTTTAAAAATGAAAATAAAGATATTTGATGAAGTTTCAAGATATTTCTCTGAGTTTATACACACACACACACACACATAATGCATTTTGGTAATATACCCCCTGCTGCCTCCCAACTCCTCCACTCTCCCTACATATGCCCCTCCCAAGTTCATGTTCTCTTCTCCATTTTATTTTATAATCCACAAAGTTTAATAAGGGCTGACTATATGTCCATAGAGACACCCAGTGGATCATGGACAACCTAACAGTGGTCAAATCCCTAAAAACAAATGACTCTCCTTCTTCCAACACTAATCAACTCCTGAGTTAGGACTGGAGCATCTACAGCTCCTCAGTCAGGAGTGGAGCACCTACAACTCCTCAGTCAGGAGTGGAGCATCTACAGCTCCTCAGTCAGGAGTGGAGCACCTACAACTCCTCAGTCAGGAGTGGAGCATCTACAGCTCCTCAGCCAGGAGTGGAGCACCTACAACTCCTCAGTCAGGAGTGGAGCATCTACAGCTCCTCAGTCAGGAGTGGAGCACCTACAACTCCTCAGTCAGGAGTGGAGCATCTACAGCTCCTCAGTCAGGAGTGGAGCACCTACAACTCCTCAGTCAGGAGTGGAGCATCTACAGCTCCTCAGTCAGGAGTGGAGCACCTACAACTCCTCAGTCAGGAGCGGAGCATCTACAGCTCCTCAGTCAGGAGCGGAGCATCTACAGCTCCTCAGTCAGGAGTGGAGCATCTACAACTCCTCAGTCAGGAGTGGAGCATCTACAGCTCCTCGGTTAGGAATGGAGCATCTACAACTCCTCTACAACCCCTCATGAACCCTTACCTCTCCATGCTACGGTATTGATTGGCTTTATCTTTGCAGGTCTTGTGCCAATAACCATAGTTGCTATGAGTAAATTGATGACAACTGCCGTGTTATGTCCAGTGGACATTATTTCACAGTACAATTTCCCATTCTCTGGTTCTTCATTCTTTCTATCCCCACTTCCTGGATGGTTTCTGATCCTTGGGTTGTAGTGGGGGTATTAAATCCATCCTATGGGGTAGGCTGCAAATCAAATGAGAAATCAGTCTCCCTTATAATAGTCAAGACACTATTTTGCCAGTAGACACACCTTTATTTGTTTTTGATTTCAGGTATAAGAGTGTTTTTTTTTTCTGTGTATATGTCTGTGTACCGTGTGTGTGCCTGGTACCTGCAGATATTAGAAGAATAGGAGTTACAGATGATTGTGAGCTGTCCTGTGGGTGCTGGGAAATGAACACAGATCCTCTGGAAGATCAGCTAGTGCTCTTAAACTCTGAACCATCTTTCCAGCCGCCAGTGGGCACCATTGATGTCTTCCCTCCCCATCAGCCTGCCTAGAACCTTTTGGCACTATAAAAGCTAACCATCAGGTAGGAAGTTTCCAGGCCCATTTTAGATTGTTTTATCTGTGTCCCATGATGTATATGAATACTGTCTTCAGCATCCATTTGTCACCTAGAGCAATGGCATGAGCTTGTACTATTTCGAAGGTCTTTAGAGAATCTTGAGCAATAACAGTGTCCCCATGCCTGACACTGAGATTTTCATTTAATAACATATATTTGCCATTCTCACACACTTAACTTTTTACACTGTATGTAATAAAGAAAATCCACCTACTCACAGTCTTTTCTAGCCAGCTAAAAGTGTACAATTGTTTCCATGAAAGCATGTATGACTTACCTTTTTGTTTGTTCTTGATTCATATAATAAAGATGAAGGTACATGTTTACAGCTACTTGGATAAGTTTCACAACTATCACATAGACATCTCATTTATATTAAACTCTTTGAACCAGAATGCAAATCTCCTTGCAATGAAAGTTTTTTTCTTGCAACCTATCACATCATTTTACCTTTTGAGGAATATGAAAGAACATTGTAAGTGAATATCTCCTTGTTTGACATGAAATTCAAACACATTATCTTTCAATGGAGGAATATTATTGCTCAACATATTTTTAAAGAAATGAATATTATATGTTAATAATAATTTTTAAGGAAATTACTATATTTCAGATTTTTTTTTAAAAAATACCAAAATAAGGACTTTTCCTTCCTGGCCACTTGTGGCTCCCTCCATCCTGTTTGCTTTAGGATTTCCAAGTGGCCACTTGTCGTGAGTTGGTACAATGGGGTTTCCCTGCCTTCTGTTCTCTGAATGGAGCTTTCACAGCCATGACCTTGTCAGCTTTTCTCTTCTTGAATTCTAACAATCACATTCAATTTCATCCCTGAGCCACTGGGGCTTCATTTTATCCTTTGGCTTTCTAGAGAGTCCTGTCCTTTATGATTTTCCATTCTTGCCAGTGTGTTAGTTACCACTTCCATTCGCTTGTGGCCAAACCTGATTGTATTGTTTTTCCTTGCCACTGATGTATTCTTTGTTTTACCCCTACTCCTTTCTCTGCACCCTTTCTTCTTAGATTTGTTTGGAGCATTTCTTGCCTTAGATATGAAGACTCTTCCATAGTGGCGATTTGCAGTGAGCTGCAAGGCAGCTTCTTTGGTTGTGTTTCCAGTGTGTAATAATTCACTTCTGTGAGGAGGATCCCTTTGGTTCTGGTTCCCAGCCACCAGAAGCTGCACAGAAGGCTGTGCCTTTCTTTTATCACACTGACAAATCACCCTACAGATGCATTTGGCCTGGGCCATTCTTCTCTGCTTTTTTGGGGAAACTTGGCACTGAAAATGACTCCAGAAAGCCCTGCCACCATTCTGCTGGGAATTCTAAGTGTGCTGTGACAGAGCTCACTGTGTGTGCAAAGTTGGACCATGGTGGTTTTCCCAGAATCTTCTCTTGGTCTGTTCCTACAGTTGTGTCTCACTGCACAGTTTAGAGATTGTATTCCCATGTATCATAACTAGAGTTTTCTCAGATTTCATGAAAAATGAACTTTTTATTTCAAGTTCCTATTTTTCTTCTTTCTAGTGGTGTTCCCATATTTTAACACTTAATTTATTTTCTACTCTTATTGTTATTATTACCCTTTATTCCAACACTGTCTTTTATATGTAATTTGTTTTAAGCCAGGTTGGTTGTGTATACCTATCATACCAGTATTGAGAGTCTGAAGTAGGAGGATTGCCAAAGGTTTGAGAACAGCTTGGATTATACAGTGAGTTTAGGGCCAGCCTAGATGACTGTAGGCAGAAGGCTGCTCGTTTGTTCCTGGACCCCCAAACCTGAAATAATCACACAGAAACTGTATCATTACAGCACTGCTTGGCTTATTAGCTCAAGCTTCTTATTGGCTAGCTTTTATATCTTAAATTAACCCATTTATATTAATCTGTATATCGCCACGTGGTTGTGGCCTACCAGTAAGGTTCTGTCCAGCATCTGTTTCCTGCAGTGGCTACATGGCTTCTCCCTGACTCTGACTAATCTCTCTATATATCTCTTCCAGCTTGGCTATATTCTGTTAAGCATTGACCGAAAGCAACTTTTTTACTAACCAATGGCAATGAAACATAGTCATAGCATACAGAGGGGAATCCTACATCAGATAACAGAATGAGACCATGTCTCAAAGACAATAACAATGAACATATGAATACAGGTGCTGAAGAGGTGGCTCGGCAGTTAAGAGCACATTCTGGTCTTTAGGTGTACCCGAAACTGCTTCACAGCTCTTGTGCCAGATAGTTCACAACTATCTGTGATTCCAGATCCAGGGAGATCCAACGCCTCTCATTTCTTTGGGCACCTGCATTTTAAAAAATACTATTTGATGAATTAAGAACTTGAACCGTTGTGACCAACTGATTAAGTCATCACAGGAAACTCAGGTTGCCTTCCTGGAATGATTACATACATAAAGATTTCATTCTCCTTAAGCCTCTGCCTCCCAGTCTATTGCTGGAAAGCTGGTCCATGGGTCAATGCATTTGACTTGTCAGCAGTTAATAGCATCTGAGCTCTGATAAAATAATGGAAGAGCCTGACAGCAAATAAGAGAGGAGGCCACCACTGATGACTAAGCTGAAGAGTGCAGAACTTTCCTCCATTGGGTTGTGACCATGGTGACCCTCGGATTCTCATAGCTATGTTCTGTAGTCCTTGCCTTGGCCAATCTAATGCCTGCCACACTCCAGGGTTTCTGTGCTTCAGCAATCTTGTTCACTCTCAATTCTTTAAACTAGCCTAGCTCTTTCTGTCTTAGGAGATTTACATAAGCTATTCCTTCTCCTGTGGTCCTGTCAACTTCCCTTGCTGAATCAGATACTCCCTCTTCCACCAAAGCTTACAATTACCTGTTGCCAGCTCTTGAGTAAGTTCCAATCCCTCAATTGAGTACAAGTTTCTTAGTGAGGACCACACATCTTGATTCCCTTTTATATATGCTACTTATGTGTCTAAATAATTTAAATTGATTGGCCTATTTTATAAAGGGTTGAAAAAGCTCTAGATTCCAAAGACACTGTTAGAAATAACTGCTAAGGCCAAAATAAATATAAAAGAGAGGTCAGAAACATACAGAAAAAACAAAAATAATTGCTCTCCCATAAAAATTTCTGAATCACCTATTTTATGTCTCCAGTACTACATTAACATAATATTAGTTGAAACAGCCCCAAGCAAGCAATTTCCATGAAAACAGGCCTGAACAACCACTGGTATTACAGGGTGACTCCCGGGAATGTTGAGCAACCTTAAGGGACATAGAGTGACTAATAGGGTGACTGGAACTGTGGCCCTGACTATTCCACAAGGAGCAACCATCTGAGCCATGGATCCATTGGCACCTGGCAGATTGATCACTGGAGACACAGACAGCCCCAACTACACCAATCAGATGGGTGGACAAGATAACAGCATACACAATACCACAAAGAGCAACACGACACCAGTAAAAACTAGTGGCCCTATAATGTCAAGACTTGAACAACCAAATATAGATGAAGTAGAAGAAAATGACCTAAAAATAACTTTAGGAGAATGTTTGAGGCCCTTGAGGGGGAAATGAAAAATTCCCTTAAAGGAATGGAGGAAAAGACAAAAAAAAAAGAAAGACATCAACAAATTCCTTAAATAAAACCAAGAAAAGCAATCAAACATATGAAAGAAACTATTCAAGACTTGAAAACTGAAATAGAGACAATAAAGCAAACACAAGCCGAGACACTTATAGAATGAGAAATCATGAGAAAATGATCAGGAACCACAAATGCAAGCATAAACAGCAAAATACAAGAGATAGAAGAGAGAATCTCAAGTGCTGAAGTTACAATAGACTCATCAGTCAAAGAAAACATTAAATTTAACAAAAGCTTAAGATAAAATATTCAGGAAATACGGGATACCACAAAAAGGCCAAACCAAAGAATAAAAGGAGAAATCCAACTCAAAAGCACAGGAGATATATTTAGCACAATCATATAAGAAAATTTTCCCAACCTAAAGAAAGATATGCGTATGAAGATACATGATGCTGTCCCTTTGTTTGCGAGCTAACCAAGCAGTACGGAGTTTCGATCTGGGCACCGAGTGAAACATCATTGTGGTGAGTGAGTGCTGCGACAGCCGGGAACAGGGAACTCAGACGTACCTCAGCCCGCCTATACTTCCTGGTCATCCTACAGAGGCTATACTGCCCGATACCTCCTCTCTCTTCCTATCCCATCCAGCTTACATCCAGATCCCCCCACCCCCTGTCTCCCTCCCTCCCTCCCTCCCTCCCTCCCTCCCTCCCTCCCTCCCTTCTTTGGTGGCATAGCACCTCCCAGCACAGCCTGCTTGGGCGCTGGGACCGAACCTGAATCGGGAGGGCAAAGGGGAGGGCGGTAGCTCCTTTGTCTCCATAGCCTGCCTGCAGCAAGCAGGGTGGGCCCTTTGTTTGCAAGCTAACCAAGCAGCACGGAGATCCGATCTGGACACCAGGAGAAACATCACTGGGGAGTGACATCACTGGGAAGGTACATCAGTGGGCAAGAAGACCTGATCCTGTAAAAGAAGATCCATGGGGAGTACTGGGAGGACGAGATGGGCAGACGCCAATGCAAGAATTCACCCAACAATCTGAAAAACAACATGAAACCACCAGAAGCCAGCGACCTCACAACAGGAGGACATGAACACCTTAATCAAGAAGAAGTAGAAAAAACTGACTTCATGAAAGTGATTGACACCCTTAAACAGCATATAAAAAATGCCCTTATAGAAACGGATGAGAAGTATAACAGAAAGTTCGAGGAATTGAGTAAATCAGTAAATGATACCCTAGGAAACCAAGGAAAAACAATCAAGCAGATAATGGAAACAGTTCATGACTTGAAAACTGAAATGGAGGCAAAGAAGAAAACACAAACAGAGGGCCGGCTGGACATGGAAAATCTAGGTAAATGAATAGAGACTACAGAAACAAGCATAACCAGCAGAATACAAGAGATAGAAGAAAGAATCTCAGAATCTGAGGAAAACATAGAGAAAATAAATGCACTGATCAAAGAAAACAGCAGTCCAACAAACTCTCATCACAAAACATTCAGAAAATATGGGACACAATAAAAAGACCAAACCTAAGAATAATTGGAGTAGAAAAAGGAGAAGAAGTGCAGCTCAACGGTCCAGAAAATATACTTAATAAAATTATAGAAGAAAACTTTCCCAACCTGAAGAAAGATGTACCTATGAAGGTTCAAGAAGCATACAGAACACCAAATAGGCTGGATCAAAAAAAAAAAAAACATCCCCTCGCCATATAATAATCAAAACACAAAATATACAGAATAAAGAAAGAATATTAAGAGCCGCAAAGGAAAAAGGCCAAGTTACGTATAAAGGTAAACCTATCAGACTTACACCTGATTTCTCTATGGAAACCATGAAAGCCAGAAGGTCCTGGATAGATGTACTGCAAAAACTAAGAGACCATGGATGCAAGCCCAGACTACTATATCCAGCCAAGCTTTCGTTCACTATAAATGGAGAAAACAAAATTTTCCAGGATAAAAAAAATTAAACAATACGTAGCCACAAACCAGCCTTACAGAAAATAACAGAGGGAAAATAACTAACCAAGGAGTCCAACAATGACCACAATAACTCAGACATCTAGACACCCTTCACCAGCGCAACTCAAAGAAGGGAAACACACAAACCCTACTACTAAAAAAGTGACCGGAGTTAACAACCACTGGTCATTAATATCACTTAATGTCAATGGGCTCAACTCACCTATAAAAAGGCACAGGCTAAGAGATTGGATACGAAAACAGGATCCAACATTCTGCTGTCTACAAGAAACACACCTCAACCACAAAGACAGGCACCTACTCAGAGTAAATGGCTGGGAAAAGGCTTATCAAGCAAATGGACCTAAGAAACAAGCAGGTGTGGCCATACGAATTTCTAACAAAGTTGACTTCAAACTTAAATCAATCAGAAGAGATGGAGAGGGACATTTTATACTCATAACTGGAACAATTCATCAGGAAGAAGTCTCAGTCCTGAATATCTATGCCCCTAATATAAAAGCACCCACGTACGTAAAAGAAACATTACTAAAACTCAAGGCAGCCATCAAACCGCACACACTAATAGTAGGAGACTTCAACAGTCCTCTCTCACCAATGGACAGGTCAATCAGACAGAAACCTAACAGAGAAATTAGAGAATTAATGGAGGTAATGAAGCAAATGGACTTAACAGACATCTATAGATTATTCCACCCAAAGAGGAAAGAATATACCTTCTTCTCTACAGCTCATGGAACCTTCTCGAAAATTGACCACATACTCGGTAACAAAGCTAACTTACACAGTTACAAAAAAATATTAGTAACCACCTGTGTCTTATCAGATCACCATGGATTAAAGTTAGAATTCAACAACAATGCTTCCCCCAGAAAGCCTACAAACTCATGGAAACTGAACAGTCAACTACTGAACCATACCTGGATTAAGGAAGAAATAAAGAAAGAAATTAAAGTCTTCCTTGAATTCAATGAAAATAAAGAAACAACATACTCGAACTTATGGGACACTATGAAAGCAGTCCTGAGAGGAAAGTTCATAGCACTAAGTGCCCACTTAAAGAAAACAGAGAAAGCACATATTGAAGACTTAACAGCCCACCTGAAAGCTCTAGAAAAAAAAAGAAGCAGACTCACCTAGGAGGAGTAGAAGACTGGAAATAATCAAACTGAGGGCTGAAATCAACAAAATAGAAACACAGAAAACAATACAAAGAATCAATGAAACAAAAAGCTGGTTCCTGGAGAAAAACAACAAGATTGATAAACCCCTATCCAAACTAATCAAACGACAGAGAGAGAATACGTAAATTAATAAGATCAGAAATGAAAAGGGGGACATAACCACAGACACAGAGGAAATTCAGAGAGTCATTAGATCTTACTACAAAAGCCTGTATGCCACAAAACTGGAAAATGTAAAAGAAATGGACACTTTTTTAGATAAATACCATTTACCAAAACTAAACCAGGACCAGGTGAACAATCTAAACAGACCTGTCAGTCACGAAGAATTAGAAGCTGTTATCAAAATCCTCCCTACCAAAAAAAGCCCAGGACCAGATGGCTTCAATGCGGAATTCTACCAGAACTTCCAAGAAGACCTAATACCTATACTCCTTAATGTATTCCACAATATAGAAACAGAAGGGTCATTACCAAATTCCTTTTATGAAGCTACAGTTACTCTGATACCAAAACCACACAAAGACTCAACCAGGTAAGAGAATTACAGGCCAATCTCACTCATGAATATCGACGCAAAAATCCTCAACAAAATACTGGCAAACCGAATCCAAGAACACATCTGAAAAATTATCCATTATGATCAAGTAGGCTTCATTCCTGAGATGCAGGGCTGGTTCAACATATGAAAATCTATCAATGTAATCCACCATATAAATAAACTGAAAGAAAAAAACCATATGATTATTTCATTAGATGCTGAAAAAACATTTGACAAAATTCAACATCAATTTATGTTAAAAGTCTTGGAGAGATTAGGGATACAAGGGTCATACCTAAATATAATAAAAGCTATATACAGCAAGCCGACAGCTAACATCAAATTAAACGGAGAGAAACTCAAAGCCATCCCGCTTAACTCAGGAACACGACAAGACTGTCCACTCTCGCCATACCTCTTCAATATAGTGCTTGAAGTTCTAGCAATAGCAATAAGACAACATAATGGGATCAAGGGGATTCGAATTGGAAAGGAAGAAGTTAAACTTTCGTTATTTGCAGATGATATGATAGTGTACATAAGCGACCCCCAAAACTCCACCAAAGAACTTTTACAGCTGATAAACAGCTTTAGTAATGTGGCAGGATACAAGATCAACTCCAAAAAATCAGTCGCCCTCTTATACACAAAGGATATGGAAGCAGAGAGGGAAATCAGAGAAGCTTCACCTTTCACGATAGCCACAAACAGCATAAAATATCTTGGGGTAACTCTAACCAAGGAAGTGAAGGATCTATTTGACAAGAACTTTAAGGCATTGAAGAAAGAAATTGAAGAGGATACCAAAAATGGATGGACCTCCCTTGCTCTTGGATTGGGAGGATCAACATAGTCAAAATGGCAATTCTACCAAAGGCAATTTATAGATTCAATGCAATCCCCATCAAGATCCCATCAAAATTCTTCACAGATCTGGAGAGGACAATAATCAACTTTATATGGAAAAACAAAAAACCCAGGATAGCT
Source organism: Microtus oregoni (assembly GCF_018167655.1). NCBI lineage: Eukaryota > Metazoa > Chordata > Mammalia > Rodentia > Cricetidae > Microtus > Microtus oregoni. The sequence goes on along the minus strand of NW_024543087.1, from coordinate 23,882,960 downwards.
AAAACAATCCTATACAATAAAGGATCTTCTGGAGGCATTACCATCCCTGACTTCAAACTCTATTACAGAGCTACAGTAATGAAAACAGTGTGGTACTGGCATAAAAACAGAGAAGTCGACCAATGGAATCATATAGAAGACCCGGATTTTATCCCACAAACCTATGAACACCTCATTTTCGATAAAGGAGCTAAAAGTATACAATGGAAGAAAGAAAGCATCTTCAACAAATGGTGCTGGCACAACTGGATGTCAACCTGTAGAAGAATGAAAATAGACCCATATCTCTCACCGTGCACAAAACTCAAGTCCAAATGGATTAAAGACCTCAATATCAGCCCGAACACACTGAACCTGATAGAAGAGAAAGTGGGAAATACCCTACAACAGATGGGCACAGGAGAATGCTTCCTATGTATAACCCCAGAAGCACAGACATTAAGGGCAACATTGAATAAATGGGACATACTTAAACTGAGAAGCTTCTGTAAAGCAAAGGACACTGTGGCTAAGACACAAAGGCAACCTACTGACTGGGAGAAGATCTTCACCAACCCCGCAACAGACAAAGGTCTGATCTCCAAAATATATAGAGAACTCAAGAAACTAGACATTAAAATGCTAATTAAGCCAATTAAAAACTGGGGCACTGAACTGAACAGAGAATTCTCAACAGAAGAAGTTCAAATGGCCAAAAGACACTTAAGGTCGTGCTCAACTTCCTTAGCAATCAGGGAAATGCAAATCAAAACAACTTTGAGATATCATCTTACACCTGTCAGAATGGCTAAAGTCAAAAACACCAAGGATAGCCTTTGCTGGAGAGGCTGTGGAGGAAGGGGTACCCTCATCCATTGCTGGTGGGAATGCAATCTTGTGCAACCACTGTGGAAGTCAGTGTGGCGGTTTCTCAGGAAATTCGGGATCAACCTACCCCTGGACCCAGCAATACCACTCTTGGGAATATACCCAAGAGATGCCCTATCATATGACAAAAGCATTTGTTCAACTATGTTCATAGCAGTATTATTTGTAATAGCCAGAACCTGGAAACAACCTAGATGCCCTTCAATGGAAGAATGGATGAAGAAAGTATGGAATATCTACACATTAGAGTACTACGCTGTGGTAAAAAACAATGACTTCTCGAATTTTGCGTGCAAATGGATGGAAATAGAAAACATTATCCTGAGTGATGTATCCCAGACCCAAAAAGATGAACATGGGATGTACTCACTCATAATTGGTTTCTAGCCATAAATAAGGGTCACGGAGTCTACAATAGGTGAACCTAAAGAAGCTAAGTAAGAAGGTGAACCCAAGGAAAAACATATAGTTATCCTCTTGGCTAAGGGAAGTAGACCAAATTGCCGGGGAGCAAATTGGGATCTTGGGGGTGGGGTGGGATGGGCGTAAGGGGAGATGGGGAGAGAAAAGGTAGAAGGGAAGGAGGGGGGGACTTGGGGAAACAGGAGGATTGGGATAAAGGAAGGGTGGATAGGGGAGCATGGAACCACAATTCTTAGTTAAGGGAGCCACTTTAGGGTGGGCAAGAGACTTGACCCTAGAGGGGCTCCCAGGTGCCCAAGCTGAGGTCCCCAGTTAGTTCCTTGGGCAGCTGAGGATAGGGAACCTGAAATGACCCTATCCTATAGCAATAATGACGAATATCTTGCATATCATCATAGAACCTTCATCTGGTGATGGATGGAGATAGAGACAGAGACCCACACTGGAGCACTGGACTGAGCTCCCAAGGTCCCAATGAGGAGCAGAAGGAAGGAGAACATGAGCAAAGAAGTCGGGACCACGAGGGGTGTACCCAACAACTGAGACCGTGGAGCTTATATACTGGGAGCTCACCAAGGCCAGCTGGACTGTGACTGAAAAAGCATGGGATAAAACTGGACTCTCTGAACATGGTGAACAACGAGGGCTGATGAGACGCCAAGGACAATGGCACAGGGTTTTGATCCTACTTAATGTGCTGGCTTTGTGGGAGCCTAGCCAGTTTGGATGTTCACCTTCCTAGATATGGACGGAGGGGGGAGGACCTAGGACTTACCACAGGGCAGGGAACCCTGACTGCTCTTTGGACTGGAAAGGGAGGGGGAGAGGAGTGGGGGGAGGGGGAGAAGGGTGGGAGGAGGGGGAGAAGGGTGGGAGGAGGGGGAGGGAAATGGGAGGCTGGGAGGAGGTGGAAACTTTTCTTTTCACCTTTTCTCAATAAAAAAACAAGATACATGATGCTTACAAAACACCAAATAGACTGAATCAAAAAAAAATTACCTTTGTCAGATAATAATCAAAACTTTCAATCACCACAGCAGGACAAAACAAGATATTCCATGACAAAACCAGATTTAAATACCTTGCCACAAATCCATCCTTGTTCTCAGGGTTTCTGTCCTGCCTGGTCCCCAAAGCCATTAAGTCCCAAAGAAATCACACGGAGGTCTATATTAGTTATAAACTGAATGGCCCGTTAGCTCAGGCTTTTTATCAACTCTTATAACTTATATTAGACCATTATTCTTGTCTATGTTAGCCACATGGCTCAGTACCTTTTTCAGCGAGGCTGTCACATCTTGCTTGCTTTGCAGCTGGACCAGGACTGCAGAGGAATGAGCTTCCTTCTTCCCAGAATTCTCCTGTTCTCATTGACTCACCTATATTTCCCAATGATTGTCCTGCCTATACTTCCTACCTGGTTACTGGCCAATCAGCATTTATTTAAAATATAATTGACAGGATACAGACCATGTCCCATACCACATCATTACATAAGTACTAGAAAGAAAACTCCAGCCCAAGGAAGTTGACTACATCAATAAAAACACAGACAATAGATGATCTTCCAGCAACAAATCCCAAAGAAGGGAGAAACACACAGATTAACATCACCAACAATGAAAATTAAAATAACAGGAAATATCAATCACTGGTCATTAACTTCCCTTAATGTTGAAATAAGGAGCGGCGGGATGCGTTCCTGGCACCTGGCCACCTGCACGGCTAGCTTTATACCTGGAATAATTACATGGAAACTGTATTCTTTTAAACACTGCTTGGCCAATTAGTTCCAGCCTCTTATTGGCTAGCTCTTACATATTGATCTAACCCATTTCTAATAATCTGTGTAGCCCACGAGGTGGCTTACCAGGGAAGACCTTAACCTGCGTCTGTCTGGAGTGGGAGAATCATGGCAACTCTGACTGACTCAGTTTCTTTTTCCCAGAATTCTGTTCTGTCTACTCTGCCTATCTAATTTTCTGTCCTATTAGGGCCAAGCAGTTTTCTTTATTACTTAACCAATGAAACAACAGATAGAAAGATGATCCTTCTCCATCATTTCCCCTTTTTCTGTTTAAACAAAAAAGAAGGCTTTCATTTTAACATAGTACAATTACATATAGCAAAACAGTTATAAAGCAAGAATTACAGTTACAATATTTATATCTATTTTATCTTTTTTCATAACAATGGAAAACTATAACTATCCATTCTTCAACTCAAAATAGAAACAAAGAAAACAGTACAAAAAAAAATCAATGAGACAAAGAATTAGTTCTACAAGGAAATCAACAAAATAGACAAATCTTTATCCAAACTAACCAAAAGGCAGAGAAAGAATATCCAAATTAACAAAATCAGAAATAAGAAGGGGGACATAACTACAGACACAGAGGAAATCCAAAGAATCATAGGTCATATTTTGAAAACCTGAACTCCACAGAATTGGAAAACTTAAAGGAAATGGACAACTTTCTAGATAAATTTCAAAGTTAAATCAAGACCAGGCAAGCAACTTGAACAGACATGTAACTGCTAAATAAATGGAAACAGTCATCAAAAGTCTCGCAACCCATAAAACCCCAGGACCAGATGGTTTCAGCTCAGAATTCTACAAGGTTTTCAAAGAAAAACTAATACCAACACTTCTCAAATTGTTCCACAGAATAGAAACAGAAGGAACATTGCCAAACTCTTTTTATGTGGTTACAATTACCCTGATACCCAAACCACATAAAAACATTACTAAGAAAGAGAATTACAGAACAATCTCACTCATGAACACTGATGCAAAAATACTCAATAAAATACTGGCAAATCGAATTCAAGAATACATCAGAAAAATTATCCATCATGATCAAGTTGGCTTCATCCCAGAGATGCTTGGATGCTTCAACATACGAAAATCTGTCAATGTAATTCATCATATAAAAAAAACTGAAAAATAAAAAACATGATCATCTCATTAGATACTGAAAAAGCCTTTGACAAAATATAACATCCTTTATGATAAAGGTCTTGGAGAGAGCAGGAATACAAGGAACACACCTAAACATAATAAAGGCAATATACAGCAAGCCAACAGCCAACATAAAACTAAATGGAGAGAAACTCATAGCGATCCTACTGAAATCAGGAACAAGACAAGGCTGTCCACTCTCTCCATACCTATTCAATATAGTTCTTGAGGTTCTAGCTAGAACAATAAAACAACAAAAAGACATCAAGCAGATACAAATCTGAAAAGAAGTCAAATTCTCACTATTTGCAGATGATATGATAATTTACATAAGCTACCTCAAAAATTTTACCAAGGAACTTCTACAACTCAGAAACCCTTATAGTAATGTAGCAGGATACAAGAATAACTAAAAAAAAAAAAAATCAGTAGCTCGCCACTAAACAGATGATAAATGGGCTGAGAAAGCAATCAGAGAAACATCACCATTCACATTAGCCACAAATAGCATAGAATATCTTGGAGTAACTTTAACCAAATAAGTGGAAGACCTGTATGACAAGAACTTTAAATCTTTGAAGAAAGAAATTAAAGAAAACACCAGAAAATGGAGAGATCTCCATGCTCTTGGGTAGGTAGAATTAACATAGTAAAAATCGCAATCTTACCAAAAGCAATCAGCAGGTTCAGTGCAGTTCCCATAAAAATTCTTCACAGACCTCGAAAGAACAGTACTCAATTTCATATGGAAAAGTAACAAACCCAGGATAGGTGCAATAAAGGAGCATCACAATCCCTGACTTCTAACTCTACTACAGAGCTACAGTACTAGCCGGGCACTGGTGGCGTATGCCTTTAATCCCAGCACTCAGAAGGCAGAGGCAGGTGGATCTCTGTGAGTTTGAGGATATCCTGGTCTACAAGAGCTAGTTCCAGGGGGCTGGAGAGATGGCTCAGAGTTTAAGCGAACTGGCTGCTCTTCCAGAGGTCTTGAGTTCAATTCCTAGCAACCACATGGTGGCTCACAAGCATCTTTGATGAAATCTGGTATGCAGACATATATGCAGGCAGAATGCTGTATACATAATTAATAGATAAATAAATAAATCTTTTTTTTAAAGTGCTAGTTCCACGACAGGCTCCAGAAGCTACAGAGAAACCCTGTCTTGAAAAACAAAGAAACAAACAAACAAACAAAAACAAAAAGCAACCCCCCCCCAAAAAAAAAACAGCCTGGTATTGGCGTAAAAACAGATAGGAGGACCAATGGAACTGAATGAAAGACCCAGATATTAATCCACACACCTTCAAACACCTGATTTTTGACTAAGGCAAAAAATATCAAATGGAAAAAAAGAAAGCATACTTAACAAATTGTGCTCTCATAACTGGATATCTACATGTAGAAGAATGAAAATAGATCCGTATCTATCACCATGCACAAAACTCAAGTCCAAATGGATCAAAGACCTCAACATAAAGCCAACCATACTGAACCTCATAGAAGAGAAAGTGGTAAGTATACTCGAACACATTGGCACAGGAGACCACTTCCTAAATATAATCCCAGCAGCACAGACTCTGAGAGAAACAATTAATAAATGGGACTTCCTGAAACTGAAAGGTTTCTGTAAAGCAAAAGAAATGGCCAACAAGACAAAACGACAGCCCACAGAATAGGAAAAGATCTTCACCAACCCCACATCAGACAGAGGACTGATCTCCAAAATATACAAAGAACTCAAGAAATTGGTCATCAAAAGAACAAATAATACAATTTTAAAAATGGGCTACAGACCCTCACAGAGAACTCTCAACAGAGGAATCTAAAATGGCTGAAAGACATTTAAGGAAATGTTCAACATCCTTAGTCATAAGAGAAATACAAATCAAAACAACTCTGAGATTCCTTCTTTCACCTGTTTAATGGCCAAGATCAAAAACACTGATGACAACTTACGCTGGAGAGGATGTGGGGTAGAGGGACCACTATTCCACTGCTGGTGGGAGTGCAAACTGGTACAGCTTTTCTGGTTATAGTATGAAGATTTCACAGAAAATTAGGAAACAACCTTTCTCAAGACCTAGCAATACCACTCGGGTATATACCCAAAGTATGCTCAATTGTACCACAAGAACATGTGCTCAACTCTGTTCATAGCAACATTGTTTGTCATAGCCAGAACCTGGAAACAACCTAAATGGATGAGGAAAATGTGGTACATTTACACAAAGGAGGGAAAAAATAATGACATCTTTAAATTTGCATGCAAATGGATGGATCTCGAAAATAACATATTGAGTGAGATAACCCAGACACAGAAAGACAAATATCATATGTACTCACTTATAAGTGGCTTTTAGACATAAAGCAAATAAAACCAGCCTACAATTCACAATTCCAGAGAACCTAGACAACAATGAGGACTCAAAGATAGAGATACATGGATCTAATCTACATGGGAAGTAGAAAAAGACAAGATCTCCTAAGTAAATTGGGAGCATGGGAGAGGATTGAAGGGGAGGTTAGAGAATGGAGGGGAGCACAGAAAAATGTATAGCTCAATAAAATCAATAAAAAATTTAAAAAGACATAATACTAGTTGAACATTTATTAGTATTAGTTTAACTGAGTTCTCCTTCTTCAGAAACCAACTAAAAGCCAATTATTTCACCATCATAGTTTCATTCCTAATGTGATAAGACACAATGACCAAGGCAACCTATAGAAGAAAGCACTTAATTTGGGGCTCACCATCCCAGAGTACGTGTCTAAGACCACCATGGCAGGGAGCATGGTGGCAGTCAGAAAGATGATGTGCAGGAACATTAGCTGAGTGCATAAATCTGATCTACAACTATGAAGCAACGGGGGCGGGGGGGGGGGGTGGGAGAGTGAAGAGAACTATTTGTAAATGACCTGGGTTTTTGAAACCTTAAATACCATCCCCAACGACATACCTCCTCCAACAAGGCCACACCTCCTAATTCTTCCCAAATAATTCCACCAACTGGAGGCCAAGGATTCAAATATATGTCTGTGGGAGGTATTTTCATCCAAACCATCACATCCAAATAACTAGATGACTATTCAAAGTCCTTCCCTGTTTTAGATACCTAGGCTTCCCCCATCCTTCTCTTTTGACCTCTCATATACAGGCTGGTGAGAAACTGTGATTAAAGAGTTGCTAAGGATAGTCTGCTCAGGTCTTCAGCTTCTGGCACCAGTGCTGACTGGAGTGTAGTGTGCACTAGGAAGCTGAGGGGTTTTCTCCACTGTGTGAGCAAGGCTCCTGCTCATCCCCGTGCTTCTCCAAATGGCATGATTTTGCCCCTTATTCTCCAAGAGAATGGTTAGTTCCCCAGTTTTTGTTCTAAATCATAACCACCCGGGGAGCGATGTAAGTTTCCTTTGAAAGCGTTTTGCTGTTGTTGTTCTGTTGTGTGTGCTTGCTTTCTGCCTGCACAAGGGTTTGCTTCATCCATTCTTTGCTGCCTGCTTCCCAATAGGTGATTGTGCTAGGGAAGCAGCTGGGTGTCACCAGTAGAGGCAGAGTATCTGTTGGAAACTGAAACCTTCTAAGCCTTGTCTATTTGTAGCATACAGTGGTTATAACAAAAGAAGGCTAACAGTGGTTAAAAGATACTATTTTAAATAATTTCTAATCACCCTGCTTTATGACTTCAGTTCTCAAGCGTATAGGAGAACCCAAGCACAGAGGTAGAGACGCAAAGTTGCACCTCATGATAAGAGGGCTGGAAGGGTGGGATGTGGGCTCCGTGCACAGACTTGCATGAAGTTGCGAAGAAAGCAGAGATTATGCCAGACTGAGAGAGTGGAAATTATGCAGTTGTTCCTGGAGTTAAGCCCAGAAGGATGAACTGAAAGAGGCAGAGAAGTGGGAATGCATGGAGCCTGTAGACTCCCTAGAGAAGTAAGGTTTGGTGAGGGTTCACATAATGGGAACGAAGAGTAAGGGACATGCAAGGGCATTCGGGAAAGGAATTGTGCTTTCGTGACAAACGGGTCATAAGGGAGGAATGGAAAGACTGAGGGAAAAAATGCCTTCAGATTTCCACAACTGGGAGGTCAGAGAGGCTACAGTGCTCTCGCATGAGAACAGTGGAGGAGGGCGGATTGCATCAGAAAGAAAATGGCAAGGAGTCGGGCCATGTATGGGTCCTATTGAATTTGGTGTGATTCTTGGGTATCTGAGTGGAATGCACTACAGAGCCTTAAATTGGGGATGCTCCATGAAAGTGAGGGGTCGGGAGAGAAGCTGCAGTTCCGAAGTCATCAACATCAAATCCATACAGAAGGAACTGGATGGCATCTTGGGGTGAAAATAGAGACATAAGTCCTGCCTCTGAGATTGGGAATTGGTGCTGCATGGTTTCTTTTTTATGGAGTTATTCCTAGCAGGCAGCCTACATTTCATTCAACTGATGGTAACATTAGGATTGGGGAAACATATTTCCTGTTTTTCTATAGGTTTCCCATTACTTCTCTAGTCAAATTTACCCATTACGGCCCACAGTCTATATTTGTTTTAGTGATGAACTTTCCTCCAGCAAGCATTAAAAAAGAGTCATGTCAGGCTGCCGATTTTTTTAAATGACACAAACACAGCCCATTACCCCCACTTTAATTTTCAGTTCTGAGCTTTCTGACAATGGACTGCACTGTGGCAGAAGAGAGAGGAAGGCAGTGGGTAGAGACAGATCTTTTTATAAAGATCAGCAATTCTCTGTGCTTTTATCCCAGGGAAAGATTACATTTAACACCCAGGGGTCTCTGCTGCCTCAGATCCCTTTCAGAATGAGTGCCTGTGGCATTGCTGATAGTTTGGGGTGTCCTTTCATAGTTTAATGGTATTAAATATACCCCAGTGAGCCACAAATCAGTGACTTATCTAGGAATAAATCAAATCTCTAATAAGGGGACACTTCTTTTAAATTGGACAGTGTATTATATTAAACAGAATTTTTCAAAAGTACCAACTGAATCAGCCAGTTATTTTTAATGAATGCAACTTGAATTTCCTCTTTCTGTGGGAGACAGTTGTTTCTTGTAATCAGGTCAAAACTAAGAGATGTGTTAAATTATGTCGTCTGCTGTGTGTGTTGTGTTTGTTTGCTCAATGACAGAGATGCAATTCCTCTCAGATTTCCTAGTATTAAGACTGCACTTGAGAGAAAGAAAGAAAGAAGAAAAGAAAGAAAGAAAGAAAGAAAGAGGGAGTGAGAGAGGAAGGGAGGGAGGGATGGACGGAAGGGTGAAAATGCAGAAGAAAGGATGGAGGGAAGGTAGGGGGTGGAGGAAGCACATTCAGGAACCAGCTAGACCGGAAGGAAGCACAGGCAGAGGCCAACTATGGACAGATTGCACACATGCACACAGTAACATGTTCATTGCTGCCTCAGGGACAGGACCTGCTTCATTTACTGTAGGGGTCCTGGTACTTAACAGAGCAGCATCTGAAACACCTAGTGTGTGCTCAGCAACTGTCTACTGTGTTGATCATATTATATGCTAAAATAGTAGAATTATTTTGTAAATATTTGGATTATGGTGTGTCAAAGATGTGATCTGGCCATTCACTATTATTAGTCTAGAAAGAGATATGAAGGAAAAGAGATTTTAAGCATAAAAGGAACCCCTCCCTCCCCATCATAGTATGAGGTGCTTTCCAACCATTTATGTCTCTAAACAAATGATTCTCAATCTGTGAATCCTGGCCCCTTTGTCAAACCTCTATCTCCAAAAGTATTAACATTATGATTCATAACAGTAACAAAAGTACAGTTATGAAATAGCAATGAAAATAATTTTATGGTTGGGGAATCACCAAAATATGAGGAAGTTTATTAAAGGGTCACAGCATTAGGAAGGCTGAGAACCACTGCTCTCAGCGAAGACTTTGTTATGTTCTGCCTGCTCATAAGTTAACAGATTTTGATGGTAGGTAATAGCAAGAAGGGTATGATCAAAGAGAGAAAAAAAATATATCTTTAAAGCACTGTAACCTGCTTTCAAAATCTGGCTAGCCATAAAGGAATGAATTCATGTAGGCATGTAGGACATGAACAACTGAAGATAGGTACAACCATGAAGGAAACATCCATTCCTGGCAATAGTGAAAAACAATACCTGAAAGTGTTGGATAAAATCTATGTCTAACTCATAGGCAAGCTGGGGACCATAGCAGGAAAATACCGGGGACCATAGCAGGAAAATACTTATGGTGGAAGTAATAGGCTGATATTAGATATGAACCACCATATCTACCTCTGGGCTGTTGGGGGTATACTGCTTGTTTGTTCCCAGCTGATCAGCCCTGAAATAATCACACAGAAACTGTATTAATTAAAACACTGCTTGGTTCATTACCTCTGGCTTCTTATTGGCTAACTCTTACATCTTAATTTAACCCATTTCCATTAATCTGTGCATCTCCATGAGGTTGTGGCCTACCAGCAAAGTTTTAGCGCATCTGTCTCTGGTAGCAGCTCCATGGCTTCTCTCTGACTCTGCCCTTCTTTCTCCCAGGATACAGTTTCATTTTCCCTGCCTATCTCTGTTCACCTATAGTTCTGCTATAGGCCCAAAGCAGTTCCTTTATTAACTAATGATAGTCACAGCATACAGAGGGGAATCCCACATCACTGGGCATAGTCTTTTTACCCAGGATTGCTTTGGATAGCTGAAGGTTTTCTTTTTTTTTTTTTTTTTTTTTTTTTAAATTTATTTATTTATTAAGGATTTCTGCCTCGTCCCCACAACCGCTTCCCATTTCCCTCCCCCTCCCCCGATCAATTCCCCCTCCCTCATCTGCTCGAAGAGCAATCAGGGTTCCCTGACCTGTGGGAAGCCCAAAGGTTTTCTTGTGTGTGCTTTCATCTGAGTTTTAAGATAGTTTTCTATCTCTGTGGAGAACTGAGACACTGTTTTGAAAGGCTTTGCACTGAATAGATAGGCTGTTTTCTATAGTATGATCATTTCACAATATTAATCTTTACATCTTTTCATGTCTTCTCCAATTTATTTTTCCAGAGTTTTAAAGCCTTCACTGTAGAAGTGTTTTACTTCTTTGGTCAGGTTTGCTCCAAGGTATTTTAGTATGACAACATAAGTGAAACTGTTTCCATAATTTCTCAGTGTGTTTGTTATGTGTCTGTAGAAAGACTATTGTTTGTATATATTAATTTTGTAACATGCTACTTTGATGAAGTCTTCATCAGTGATAAGAGTTTACTCACAGGATACTTTGGTTCTCATATGCATATAATCAGGTCACCTACAAGAAAGTATACTTAGACTTTTTTCCTATTTGTGTTCCATATATTTCCTTTTCTTGTCTCATTGCTTTTGCTAAGACTTCAAGCACATTGAATAGGAGTGGAGAGAGTAGACAGACACCTTTGTCCTGTTCCTGATTTAAAAAATGCTTAATTTTCCCCATTTACCATGATGTTGGCTATTGTTCAGTCAAATATGGATTTTATAATGCTGAGATATGCTCCTTCTAGCCCTACCTTCTCGATAATTTTTTTTTATCATAAAGGCATGTTGGCTTTCATCAGAAGTCTTTTTGGCATCTATTGAGAGGATCATGAAATTTCTTTCTTTGAATCCATTTATGAGGTTGTTTATATTTATGGACATATATGTTGAACATATGATGTAAAGTTTACTTATCCTGAATCTCTGGAATGAAACTGACCTGATTGTGGTAGAATCTTTTTGCTGTGTTGTTGAATTTGGTTTGCAGCGTTTTTTTTTTTTTTAGAAAATTTGCAACTATTTTATTCAAGATATTTGTCTATATTTTCTTGGTGTTACATCTTTTAATCAAAAACACTAATGATAGCTTATGCTGGAGAAGATGTGGAGTAAGAAAAACACTCATCCATTGCTTGTGGGAATGCAAACTTGTACAACCACTTTGGAAATCAGTATGGCAGTTTCTCAGAAAATTGGGAATCAACCTACCTCAGGATTCAGTAATACCACTCTTGGGCATATACCCAAAAGGTTCTCAATCATACTACAGAAATATTTGTTCAACTATGTTCATAGCAGAATTATTTGTTTAGCTGTCACAAACTACATTGAAAATATAGTCCAAATTATGAGAGTTTGTAAAAATCATGTGTGTACTTTATACATGTGCACATGTTTATGTTTCTGTGCACAGATGTATGTACTTGGAGGCCAAAGATTGAAATCATGTCTTGCTCTATCACTCCCTTCCTACTTTCTTTTTGAGGCAGAGTCTATCACTAAACCTGGAGGTCACAAGTTCATTTAGACTGGCTGTCTAGCAAGCCCCTAAGATCTGACCTCCACCTTCCTAGAGCTGGTATTCAACACAGGTCACCATGCTTGACTTTGTGTGTCAGGAATCTGAACTCAAGTTCTTACACTTGCATGGCGAACGCTATACAGACCAAACCATTTCCCCAGACCCCCAAATTGGGAGAAATTGACATTTAAACAGAACTAAATCCAGTTAAGGCCCAATCTCCCTGTCTTCAACAGATAAGCAAAACAAGAAAAAATACAACTGTATAATAAAATTCTAAATCTGAGGCTACAGGCAGGAAATATTTTAAACAGTAAATTCTTTTGATGTATTTTAAATTTTAGACAAACTGTCACTCAGAAGAAAGCAGAAGACAGAGTACATTGACTCTGTTTTTCTTTTCTTTTAAAAAGTTCAAACCAGTTACCACCTTGTTTCGGAATGAAATAACAGGGCTCAGCCTCTGTTTTCTCAATCGGCCCAGAGCTATCTGAGAGAGAGAAAAAATGCCATCAATTCCCTAGAGATTGTGTCAAAGAAAATTGTACTCTTACATTTTGCAAGAATTGCTACATTGAGATGATTTTCAAAGAATTTCCCAAGAAAAGAAAACTATAGCATTCTGTCTACAAGGTGATAAAGACCCACATCTCTAGCCTGAACCCTGGCTTTGCAAGCAGGTACTCTGAAAACTGCTTTCATCACAAACCTATTTCACTTATCAGGTTGGGTTATCCAAGCATTGTATTCTTTCTGGCTCTTAGTTTCTTCATCTTTAAAATGGGGGTGCTGATAATAATAACATGATGCAGAAAAGAACACCAACCTGGTCTATTCTAGTCAGGGACACAATTCAAATGAAAAGCCCAATCTTGAAGATGTTGATTTGAATAGGCAAAGCACACACATACCATAACCAGACTGGCTTCAGTAGATGTGAGTTTCCCTCTTAAACCATGGTTCTAAGCTGCTATCAAATGGGAGGAAGCCTATTAGAATCAATACCGACAGAAAAATTTATTGAAGTCTTCTCTGTCATTTTATTTTCTTTCTTCACTCTTGTTACATGTATGCATTCATAAGACATGTAAATACAACCTGCTTAGTTCACTTAGCGTTGCTGGGGGTGGCTCATTCTCTCTTTCTCTCGGTAGTCTTTAGTTGCCTGTAGCTCCTCATTTGGGGATAGGGTCTTATGAAACTTAACCCAACCCACTTTGGCACATCAAGTGGTGTTGTCATTGTTCAGATATTCTTTAGGATGCCACATGGTGACCATTGAAGATTTTTTGGTGTTTGTTTTTTTAGTTTCTCCATCTAAAATTTAATGATACCTTTTCCCGATATTCACTCTTGTGTATGCCTCTTATTTATACATAACATATTGACTTAAAACTTCAAAGCAGTAACAGAGATTTGATTTCAGAGTGTGAATATATGTGAAGGGGGTTATCAAGTTACCTGTTCCAGCCTGTCATTAGTTAGAAGTTGTCCGCAAGCCTGCTCTTCTCTTGTTCTTATGTGTTCTTACCTCCTAGACAGAATGACAAACACAATAAGGTACAGAAGAGTTCAATAGAATGTTCGACTCTTAGAATACATTCTCTGCACATTCTTCCTAGATATTGTGGAATGCTAATTTTTAATTATTTCTTTTATTTTTTGAGACTATAATATAATCACATCATTTGACCCCTTGACTGTCCTTCCTTAAAACCCTCCCATACACCCCTCCTCTTTCAAATTCATTGTTGTTAAATATATATGTGTTTATGTCTACACATATACATATGTATTTTCTCATTAATTGTTAAATATATGTGTGTATATGTACATATATATTACTAAATACATAAATAGAATCTGATCATTCAGTATAATGTTGCTTATATGTATGTTTTCAGAGCTGACCATTAGGTATTGAATAACTAACTAGTGTGTTCTTCCCTAGGGAAAATGATTTCTCCTACTCTCAACACTCCTTAGTGGTCTATAGCTCTCTGTGTAGGGTTAAGGCTTCTGGGGCTTTTCCTGTCTCATCCACTTTGCATGTCTATTGTTATTGTCCTTGTTCAGCTCTATTTATGAAGTTACGTTGGTGAGACTTTATGGCTGCAACTTCTGACATTACCAGGAGACACAATCTCAGCAAACTCCAGGATCCTCTGGCTCTTACAATCTTTGAACCCCAACTCCCACAATATTCCCTGAGCCTCAGGTGCAGGAATAGTTTTGTAAAAGCATCCTTGTTGACTGAGCTCCACAGCTCTGCATTTTTATTGCTTGTAGTTGTCTGTAATGGCCTCCATCTATACAAAGAGAAGTTTCCTTGATGAAGAGTGAGAACTACACTTACCTGTGAGTATAGGACAGATATTTAGAATGCAGTTAGGGATTGTGCTGGTTTAGTAAAGTGGCGATTGTAGGTTCTCCTCCAAGATCCATGGGTTTACTAGCCCTAGGTAGGTAGCTAGGTTTCCAGTACTGAGTGTGATCTTTCTCTTGTTGAACAGGCCTGAAGTTCAATTAGAGAGCTGTTGTTTACCCCTATGATATACTTTCTACTGCTTCACCCTTTATGGTTATCATACCATGCTGGTCCATTTTGTGGATCACAGGCATTGGGATGGCTTGCATGGGAATGTCCCCCATAGATTCATATATTTGAATGGTTGGTCCCCAGTTGGTTTGGGAAGGGTTAGGAGATGTGACAGAGTGTCCCATTTTTCCAGTTTCTCTATCTGTCTGGTGGTTGTGGAGCAGATAAAAGCTCTTAGCTACTGCTCTAGTGCCGTGCCTGCCTGCCTGCCTGCCTGTGATGCCCCCACCATGATGATCATGCACTAACCCTCTGGAATTGTGAGCCTCAAATCAAATGTTGTATTTTATAAGTTTTTTGATATGGCTACCGTGTTTTGTCACCACAGCAGAAAAGTAACCAAGACAAGTGACAGAGTTGGGTGGGAGTGCTGATCGCTTGCCTACTTTGGAAGCTTTCATGGTTCCTTCACAGAGGAGTTTTTAAAAGCCTCTGTCTTGAGACAGGGGAATGTCAGAGGCATCCTATGAACTTTTTCTCTGAGATAAGAAAGGCACCAGGGAGAATGAGCTAACTCAAGTTGTAAGCTGTGTGGATTACCACTATAGAGACTGAAACTCCCTGCTTTCTCTATAGTGGTTTGCTACTCATGAGCAAAAGAAAACACATTCCAGAGTAGGTGCCAAGAGCAGGATAGTGGCTTACACTTTTCTGAAACTACTCCCCACCACCTCCGTGTACATAGAAAAGGTCTCCGATCTGCTCTTCCCTGTACATGACCCCGCAAAGATGGTTGCACCTATTTGTTCTCTATTATTCTAGAAGATGTTTTTAGGAGAAGAAGCCTTGGCTTTTTCCTTTGTTCTTTTCCTACTTTTCTTTCCTCCTTCTTTATTCTCAGATTTGCACTTGTGACTAGAATGCATAGAGAACATTAAAGAGTTGGAGCAGGAGAAAGAAGAGTAAAAATTATGTAAACACAGTATACTTATTAAGAAATACTTAAAAATATTTCATGAATAATAAGAAAAGGGAAACAGGAAAATTCTAGAGTGCTCTGAGCAGGGGCGAGGATATGATACCATTTTAGGTCTCTCTCCTGGTACTATAGGTCAAGGCATGGCACAGGTCCCCAGCAGCCACAGATGTGGGGGATATGGACAATGTACACTTTCTTTTCCATTAAACATGTCTCAGAAACCTCATTTGCACCTTGGCCAGAATGTCATTCAGTTTGATGGAGTCATACGTTTCAGATTATCTCTGAATTTGCTTAGCTTACTCACAATCTGCCCCAAGAGTCTATCAATGTCAGGATCTGTCAGGACTGGAGCTGGGCATTCAAATGTTTTAAAAATCTGGGTACTATCAAGCTGCCAGGACTGCGAGCTACAGCGTGAGCCTCCTGGTGGGCCAGAGGAGAGATGCACAGGACAGCACAGAGAACAACCCATCTTTACATTGCCAGTGTTCCACACTAGCTGGCACACAGCTGCTCAGTGCCCATTGCTCGAACGGATGGGTGGTTGACATGGATAAACTGTGCAGCTATGGCTAAGGATTTGTGTCAAGAATCGCCCCATTCACTTTAAGTCTGGTGTGATTGTCCCTGTTGGAAAAAGAAAAAAAAATCCAGATGAGAAAGCTTGCTCTTTTGGTATGTAGTATCTCAATTCCAGTGGTTTAAGGTATCTTTTAGGTGAATAAAATCAGTTAAATAGGAGCATGCAAAAGTTACCTGCTCAAGCATGGCCTGGCTGACCACTGCTGCAGAAGTACCCGCCATCTCAGCAGTCCTGGTTGGATGCAGAGACCCAGAAATCTTAGCAGCTAAACTTAGTACTTGCCTACGGTGTCTGCATATTCATCAAAAAAGTGTTTTTATTATTTACAGAATAATAGGAACACAAATATTTCTGTTGTAATCTGTTTTCATTTATTAATGCTTATACTAATTGATAGGTAATTTGTAGCCAATCCTCGAAAGGTTCATTTACCCATCACTAATAGGGGGCAATGAAGGAGGTATCTCCAGCACACAAAGCTGACCCAAGCCAGTCCTGCATTTCAGGAATTAGCTTAGACACTTGAGTCATAACTGAAAGGGGGAAAGGAAGCAGCCTTTGGACAGCTTATTTGGATTCCAGAAACATCTGGTCAGTAAACTGTTTGCCTTGCAAGCACAGGGACCTTAGTTTGATCTTCTGAACCCACATTAAAAAAAATCTGGACATGGTGGTATGTGCTTGTAGCCACATTCTTGGGAGAGAGAAATAGTTCAGAGTTGTCTTTTCCCATCCCCACCACATTTCTAGTAGTGGCTTTTGGTCATTAGGGAAATCCAACGCTTTGCTTTTCGTTCTTTTGTTTTATTTTGCTTGCATATAGAATTTCACTATAAAGCTAGGCTGTCCTTGAATTCTCAGTTTTCCTGCCTCAGCCTCCCGAGTGCTGAGATTACAGGTATGTACTACCATAACTTGCACAGATGCCTTCTTTTTTTAAGAAAAAATACAATGTTTTCATTTTATGTGTGTGGATAATTTTGCCTGCATGCATGCTTGTGCACCATGTGCATGCGATGCCCTCAGAGACCAGAAGAGGGCACTGGATCCCCTGGATCTAGAGTTACAGATGGTTAGGAGCTTTTGTGAGGGTTCCGGGAATTGAAAGCACTTCCTCTACAAAAGCAGTCAGGACCCTTAACCACTGAGCATCTCTCCAACCCAGCAGGTACCTTCTCGGTATACTGGTTTTTTTAGTTTGCTTCAAGCGCACTCAGAAGTATCTAATTCTTCTAGTTCCTCAAAGAAATTGCAAAGGTAAGACCTTTTTTCAAGTGTGCAAAATTCTAACGTCCAGTCCAGTCAGGGTTTCTAGAAGACAGACCCTGGGCCAAGAAGCTGTAGAATGACTACGTGAATATTTCCACAAATTGTTCTTGACTTCAGGGGAACACGAAGGCAGGGTGTGCTGTATAACATGTTCTTCGCTGCAGTCAAGCTACCTCGGATGATAGTTACTGCTCCTGAAGGGTTTGCCAAAACCCTAACCCTGGCTGGCCTGTGCCAGGAGGCGAAGCCTTCGTGGAATCATTGGGCTGAGATGATGGCATGTGCCAGAGTAGATACTCACAACAGGACAGTGTTTTTATATTAGAAACAATCCATGCTTCATGCTTTTGTGTGACTATCACAAAGCACCAGACAGAAACAACTTAAAAGAGGAAGAATATTTTTGGCTCCTGGCAGAACAGCTCCTGTTATGGTGGAGAGAAAGCAGGGAGAGGGAGAACGGTCACACTCAGTTGGCTTTCCCCAGTCTCCTCTTTTATTCCATCCATGTCATTGGCCCCTGACTGATGCCCACATTCAGGACAGATCATCTCCCTTAAATAATCCTCTCCGGAAATGTCCTGACGGACACACCAAAAGGTGTGCCTAAGCCATTCTAAATCTAGTCAAGTTGGTGATTAACCACCACACTGAATTTTTATGAGCTATTCTATTTTTTTGTTTTGTTTTTTTTTCTTTCAGAGAGAGAGCCAAGTGGAGTAAAGTCCAAAGATGGAAACTAGAACGCAGTCATCAGAATCAGAAAGAAGCCTGGGCAGGAAGAACTGGACGGAATGCCGGGGATTCACTCATTTTCAGTGGGCTCTTACTAAGGAAGTGTTTCATGGTTTACATCCAAAGTGTCTTGCGTACATTTCTGCCTTGGTGATGTACTACTCAAGGGTTTATGTTTTTATTCCTTTTAGACTTGTTCCACTTTATAAATAATATTACATTTTGGTAAATTAAATTTTTTGAGTTCCTCCTATGACTAGTTCTCTCCAATAACTAAATGATTTGAAAATTGAAAAATGTATGTAGCAGAATAGGTCGTTAGTATTTTAGATACCTATAACATCCACACAGTGAATTCCAGCTAAGATTAAATCCATCAACTTCTCTCATTTGCCCATTTTAAGAAAGAGAAGATTCAGCCATATTAAGTCAATTACATTGGTTTTATGTTTATTTTATCACTCAAGCTCAGTTTGCACCCTTTCCCAGTCATTTTAATTTTCCTGGACACTTGTATAGTAACTGGCCTGGCTAAAGTAACAGCAGAGGTGGTGTGTATACTCAGAAAGTACTAGGGCTGCATCCCTCATATGACATTTCCTGCTCACGGTGCAGCTGTCCTTTCCCAATTCCTCCCTCTTTCCCACATACACATTGCTAATCTTGATTTATTCTGAACTTAAAGGAAACAAAGTTTATGCCCCATTTGTTGTTAGAGTTGTGTGACTATTTGCCCTTACTGAGGATTGCTGTTAACTGGTTAGACTGTGCACACCCGTGTGCCTCCAGAGTGTGCACACCTGTATGCCTCCAGACTGTGCACACTGGTGTGCCTCCAGACTGTGCACACCTGTGTGACACCAGACTGTACACATCTCTGTGCCTCCAGCCCTTAGCATAAGCTTTGCTTCAATTGCTGCTGTCTACTGACCAGCCTTTCTTCGGCTCCATCATCCGCATTGCCTGGAGTTCATCAGTGGCTGGCTTATGAGTTCTGGTCCGACTCCTTTGGCAGTTGCTATACACCCAGGCTAACCAGAAACACGTTCAATGTCTATTTCCTTTTGTTACAGAATTCAGTGAAACGCTGCAGCACAGACCTGGGAGCTGAGCAGAAAGCCAGAACTGACAACTAGGAAATTAGGGATATAGGGATGGATAAAGGAGGTAGGGGTTATCTGACAAAAGATGGTGGCAGAGAGCCTAATAGATACATTTTTCTTTCTTCCCAGGTTTCCCTTTCTCTTGGGCATAGGCCAAGATCAGCATCTGCCAATGCAGACACACATACAGGTCACTCACTATGTCTTACTGATCTCAATGAGGCAGTGGTCAGAGAAGTCAGGCAGCATCTTGTATGTTTTCCCTCCTTCCCTGCCTTCCTGTCCTTTAAGCTCTTAGCCTCCCTTAAAGGCGGCTCTTAATCCTTGCCTCGGCCTTTGTTCTCCAGAAAACCTAGGCTAAAATACTGATTGTGCCTGTATATCTTAAGTATAGTGATACCATTTACTTTAACCCTGTCTTTCTGCTCAAAATCTATGCATGGGCCTTGGAGATTTGCCTGCTCACACAAATCTATATTCATTTTGTACTGATGATTGCGAATATATATGTGCAGAAGATAGACTTTCCCTTCTTCAAGTACAGATGAGAAAAAGATGTAATTTCTTTCTAACCATTAGAGACACTGCTGGATCTTGAACATTTCTGGTGTGCTCCTGGCCTTTGTATTTGCTGTGCCTTCTACATGGACAACTCTTCAACTGGAGATCCACATCCTTTACCTCCTTCAGTTCCATATTCAGAGGCTATTGCCCAGTCCATCCTATGGAAATGCTAGAAGAGGGAGGGCATTAGAAAACACACACACAGGCACACGCACACACACACGCATACACACACAACATCCTCTTTACAAAAAAAAAGAAAGAAAAGAAATAAAAGAAGGAAGGAAGGAGAGAAATAAAAAGTACCCCAGAGTCTAGTTTAAGTGTCTGTTAAATGAACAAATGAGGGGACTGGAGCAATGGCTCAGCATTTAAGAGCACTGGCTGCTCTTCCAGAGGACCCAGGTTCAATTCCAAGAACACACATGGTGACTGACAACCATGTGTAACTACAGTTCTAGGGGACTTGATGCCCTCTTCTATTATTTCTAAGCTCCACGCATGTACATGGTACACAGACATGCATATAGGCAGAACATTCATTCACATGAAAAATAAAATGATGGGGGACAAGAGGAATAATGAGCCAATCTGTTCCCTAATCAGCATACCAATGGCATGCAGAAGATAGAGACCTTGCAATGTGTCAGCACAGACTCATTTTCAGTTTCGAGGAAAGAAGGGTGTGTGGGTTGAGAAGGCCTGAATCAGGCTGACACATAAGTTGATTGCATAATGCAGTGAAAACCGTCCCTTAATAGGGGAAAAGGATCTTTATCATTAAATAGGACCTCAAAATATGCTGCTGTCCAACCCATCCTAGGCACAAGCACAAAGGTGTATCATCTTCCTTGGGCAAAGCATTGCATGAAGTGATCGGAGACTTCTAAATGCCCAGTCCTATGGACGGTTGCTGAACTGCAGCAGTGGTCCAGGGCAAGGGAGGCATCAGATTCCGGACCCCTAAGTCCAGTTCTCCAGCTCAGCTGACCTGACAATGCCCTCGTCTGTTCCTTGGCCCAGTTCTCTCTTACAGAATGACGACTCCTAAAAGGACTGAATGGTGCAGTGCATGTCAAATGTCTCCCAGGAAGATGAGCGATTCTAAGATTTGATTGCTCTACCTATTAAGAAGCCACACAAGTGTGCTTTCACAGCCGTGGTGGGGCTTGAAGAATAAATAGAGGAGAGAGAGATGGAGATGAAAGAGAAAAAGGTCCAAAGCAGAGATGGGGTGCACCTGGGTCCCAGGGAGTGTGCCCCCAGGAAGTAAGACAGGGGAGAAAGCAGAGGGGAGGGACACAGCCAGGTCATGGGGGGGGTCTTGGAACTGAAATCCAAGAATTGCTGGGTTTCGAAGATCCTGGGGATGGAGCAAAGAATGAAAAGAAAACAGGTAGAATAAGGGGCAGGGGGAAGGGACGATAGGGCACAGCTGAGAAGCAAAAGTGAAGCCCGGCCATTGGCCATAAATAGCTTTCTCATGTGTGATATTCTCTTAGAATTTATTTAAAGCATTGAGATGAGAGGGCAGTTCAGAGCACTGGATTAATTCCCTTTTCTCTCTCCCCCTCTCTTTCTCTCACCCTTTTATTAAGAAAATAAAAGACACTTTGAAATATTAAGAGATAGTGGGATTAGAACCTTCTTCTCCAAGCCCCAGTCTTTCCTCCCTTTTAATTTCCCCTTGATTAGAATTCTTTTTGAAGTATTTAAATATGGACAATGGGATAGAGAAGGGTGAGTTATTGAATATCAGTTTAGGCAGTATTAATATAAGCATGGCTTCATTTTTATATAGACTCTTCATCTATATGTATAGTTTCCATTAGGAATAAAGTAGACACTCCTTTCCCCCTTTCCTCAAGTAATTATGATTTTAAAAAACTATAATGAAACTCTTAAAAGTTAATAGCTAACTTGTAAATCCTAGGCTTAAAAATTTTAATTTAAAAAATAAGTTTTAGAACTCTAGAAAATTAAAAGATTTTTTCCCCTTGCTTGTGTCTAAAAGAAAAGGTACAAAAGAGTCCCCAACACTAACCTCTAGAGCTGGGGAGAGCTTTTACCATCTGTTTGCTCTTTGGATGGGGGCTAGGAGTCTGGGAGTCTTCACTTCCGGGTAATGTGGGAGGGTATCAGTGTTCAAAAGTCCTTCAGGAGCACACAGGGGATGTCTCCGTGGGGAAAATAGCTACTCATTCTCTTTAATAACCCAGGGCTCACGGCTGTCTCCCCTGACTTCCGCTTTCACACTGACTGATTGATCTAAAGGCACTTGTAAAACATGGCGAAGCTTTCAAAGTTCACAGGGAGTGGGAATTTTCTGAAATGATTATTATGGAATCCTTTGGGATTTTCTAACATTAAGGACCTACATCTTTTTAAAAGAGAAATTCTCTGAGGTATAGAAACTCGTTAAGATTTTAAAAGAGTCTTTAAATGTATGTGTGTTGTGCGTGGGTATGTATAGGTGAATACAGGTGTTTGTGGGGGCACGAAGGGGCCATCAGATCCCCTAGGGCAGAGTTACAGGAAGTTATGAAAAGTCTTCTGTCGGTGCTGGGAAAGCAAACTCCTGGCCTCTGAAAGCACAGCAAGAGGTTTTGACCTCAGCTGAGCCATCGCTTCAGCTCTTACAAATGCTTTTGAAAACTTGCTAATGTTATTAAATTTACAAATCTAATATTGAGATTTTAAATGTTTACTTAATTTACAAACAAGAAATTCTTTATATGTTCTTAATCCCAATACAAACTCTTCTAAATTTTGTTATTTTAAAGATGGTTATCTTCTTGACATACATGAAAACCAAATCCTTTCCAGCAGTGTAATACAGAACATACAGTCAGGGCTGATGTTGGAAGAGTTCAGATCCCTTTGAAAAGTTGAAATGATTAAGTATAATAAATGAGTACAGGACCTTGGGCAATAAAAGTGAGTTAAGAAAGATAAATTCTACGAACGTGCTTGTGTCAAACTCAGCAAGAGAACACTAGTTTGAATCACTGAAAAACATGACGGACATTTAATCTTAGAATTTGAGAGGAGTAGATACAAAGTGCCTCATAAGCTGTCTTCCTTCTAAGCTGAACTACACCCTAAAACCATCCCATAATTAGATGACTGATGAGAACACCCATTTCCAAAGCCACAGTAAAGAATAGTTGTGATGTGTGGACCAGAATGTGTGCCTTCTCCACCTCCCTTATAGCCTGATCTACTTACTCTTCTCTTGTTGAAACACCATGTACAAAAAGACTTACTGGTGAGTTTAGTTTGGCTTATGGTTCCAGGAGAGTCCATAATTGTGACAGAGGCATGTCAGCAGTCAGAAGAGCAGGAATTTTGGAGAATACATCTTCAATGACAAACACATACTGAGAGAGAAAACTGGAACTGGGGTGAGATTATGAACTCTCAAAGCCCACCCTCAGAGATAGATTTCTGCCAGCAAGGACACATTCTCCTAAAGGTTCCCTAATATCCCCCTAAAGAGCACCACCAACTGGGGACCAAGTGTTTAAACATTCAAGGCTATGGGGGACATTTCTCATTTAAACTCCAAGAGAGTTCCTGATACAGAGCAGTGCTCCAGGAGAATGTTTTAACCACAACATTTCGGCTCGTACATAAGACAGTACCTTCCAAAAATGACAACTTCAGAATGACACTTCTGGACCTGCTTTGATACATGGATGATTATTGACATCCTACGAAGACAATGTCCTCAGCACTGAACACACCTTCAGACTACCACTACACTACATACTTTTTATATGAAAATATCTGGACCAAAAAGTTATGAACATATTTGATGCATTTACTTCCCATGCTTCTGAAGAATATAAACATTAAAACACAAAAAAGCCACCAGTCAATGGGCGTTAGTATAAGAGAAGGCCTTAAATTAAAGTTAGCTGGGAATATTTTGTCTTATATTCTCACCCTATCTGGACTCCAGTGAGTTGGTTGAGCTCAATGCACAAAACACCCAAACACCCTCTGGGACGTTCTCATTCTACTGAGCCAGTGCTCGGCAGCATTGCTTCTCTGAGAAGGCATTAGGAAGGATTGACTTAATGGGTGTTCATCCTATGTGCAAGTATGAGGATCATAATTTATTCTTAAAAAGCATTCTCAGTTTAAACTTTATGGATTCTATTCTCAGGCTCTATTCCCGTATTTTCTCTTCTAGTGATGCTATATAGCAGATCAGCCCTCACAATAATGCAACCTAAGACTCTCCCCTGGAATGAAGCTGCTCACTCTCATGACTAGAAATTCCTAATCCTAGATTCTTGCTTGGCTCTTATCTACTGTCTACACTGGAAAGGAGATTTTGAAAGTCCTGCAACCCAGGAAAGAGTGTTTGTGATTGCCGTCATCACAACTCCTTAAGAGGTCTCTGGGCAAGCATGCATGACTTGCTTCATGGCAGTAGCCATAAGGCACTGATTCTGCAGGCCCAAAGAACCTTTGGACCCAGCTAATACAATCTTCAGACAAGGCATGGGAGGTTTGGGATGAGAAAGAAGGTATTCAAAACTGAACCTAGTGGTGTACAGACAAAAAGGGCTGGGCTTGGTGTCCAGCTCTGATTTTCTCTGTGCGTCCTCATCAGTATATTGGAATTCTAGCCGGATGGAGAAGGTTTGTCGTTACTCTATTTCCAATAAGAAACAAATCATGAACAAATGGTACAGGAGCTAATGTCAACCCAGTGCCCTCCAATATAGGCCAGCGTTCATGTGAATTCAAAATAGGACCTAGAAGCTGGATCAATCTTTGCTTTCAGGACACTTCACAGAGAGCTTCAACATTATGACTCAGTAGGCTCCAGAGACATGAGTTCACAGAGCAGCCCTGGAGGAGATGACTGGATGTGTGTGCCTTCTCTTTGGAAGCCCATAATTCTCTTATTCATCAGAATCCAACCAAAATCTCTCTCTCTCTCTCTCTCTCTCTCTCTCTCTCTCTCTCTTTCTCTCCCTCTCTCCCTCCCTCCCCCCTCTCTCTCTGACACACACCTATACACACACACACATTTGTGACAGAATTGGGAACTGAACTCAGGGACTTGCGATTGATAAGCAAGTATTCTACTGCTGACCTGTATCCGTAACCCCTACCTTGTCCTCAAAGGAAGCCCTGCCTAGATATACCATCACCACTCTCCTGGTACTATGGGTTCTACCAGCACCTGGCACTCATACCACATGACCTTGAACTTGATCATTACCCTGTGTTATCCATCTAATATATACCTCCCTGTGTTAACTGCAGACTAGTTATATTCTCAGGTGCCAGCATCCAGCTCTTATACACCTTCTTTTTATTAAATTTATTTATTTATTAAAGATTTCTGTCTCTTCCCCGCTGCCGCTCAGGACCGCGAGGGGTGCACTCACACACTGAGACAATGGGGATGTTCTATCAGGAACTCACCAAGGCCAGCTGGCCTGGGTCTGAAAAAGCCTGGGATAAAACTGGACTCGCTGAACATAGCGGACAATGAGGACTACTGAGAACTCTTATACACCTTCTGATCTGAGCCGGTGTTGGCTCAGTTTGAGTCACCATAGAACGGCCATCAAACAATGGACCAGCACAGGACTAAAGTCTGCCAGAGCCTGTTGACACTGCCCCACACCCCTCCACACCTGCACTCCTGCTTCTGTTTTCGCCAAGCAGGAAAGCTCAGCTTCATGAAACACTGAGGGCACAAGCCAGGAACTCACTCGTTTCTGGAATTCCTTAGGATAAGCATCCTAAAACAGCTAAATTCAAATATTTTATCTTAAATTGTATTTGCACACAACCACCCCTGCTAACTTTGAGCAGACATATTCCATCAAATCCTAACAGAAAGAAAAGAGAGGAGGGAGAGAAAATGGGAGGGGGAAGTAGAGAGGGAGGGAGGAAAGAGAGAGAGAGAGAGAGAGAGAGAGAGAGAGCTCATACCTAACAGATGACAGAGAGTGTGATACAAAGAGAAAAGGAAAATTCCACAAAAGAAAGACCTTGGATTTGTTTCTTATTATTTGGTTTTGTAAAACGGTTTTTAAAGTCAAAGAATTAGGTAGGTAGCAAATTCTACAACTGGAGGGAGACAGGGACCAAAATATAACAATTGTTCCTGGGCAGGTTTTCTCAGCACATAGTAGAAAGGAGAAAATCTGAATGAGAAAGGCAGAATTATTCTTAAAACCTCTCATAGTACAAAATCAGTTAGTGAACGGGGTTACTAGCTTGGAGCTAAAAAAAAAATCATTTCTGAAGTGCGTGTTTAGAGAGTATTTTTTTTAATGCAATAAAAATGGAAAAGAATTTGAGGTAAGGTGGGGGAGGCCCTTCTGCAACAGCAGCTGCTTCTGTCTTCAGGCTCTGGGCAAAGATGTTTCGTCCCATCCTTTCAACAACCCATTATCAGGCCTCTCCTCTCAGCATTATTCTCAAGCAACCTTATCAGACACGAGCATCGGCCTCAGATGCTGCAACTGGAGTCTTGTAATTGTCCCCGGGAGAGCTCAATAGCACCTTGAACCATCAGAGCCATCTCAGCTCTTAAGGAAAGGTCTCCACAAGGAGAAGCGAGGAAGAGAATTTGCCTGTGGCTATGTGTGCTCTTTAATAGCGAACTCTCTTCTGTCGCCCGTGGAGAGGCGAGGAGTCGTTCTATTTATCACCCGGGTCTTCCTAGCAGTGCCTGGTAGGCAATGATCATATTATTTATTACCAGGTGTGTGGCGCTATCGGGGGGT
Organism: Microtus oregoni; assembly: GCF_018167655.1. Lineage (NCBI taxonomy): Eukaryota > Metazoa > Chordata > Mammalia > Rodentia > Cricetidae > Microtus > Microtus oregoni. The sequence continues at coordinate 23,855,863 of NW_024543087.1, read as the reverse complement.
TGGGGTGGGAAATGATTTCTTTAATGGGCCTTTCACAGATGTGGGAACTTGGGAGATCAAGGTAGGAAAAAACAGAATGTGTAGACCCCGGCATCCTGGAAAGCGTTTGTCGGTATGTGAGAGTTTGTATGGGCAATTATAATTTGTAGTACATAAATGTGTACGTGATTAATTATGTAAGCTGAGGAGTAAGGGGAGAGAAGTGTTCTTCAGGCATTTGTCTATCTGCAAGAAGGTAACAGGGTGCTTACAGAAAGTTTGGCAGAGGCCTTCAACTTTTAGCACCTTCGCCCCTTAGTGTCTCAAAAACAGACTTTTTTCCTGGTATAGAATTAACAGAAATTAGATTCAAAAGCAGACAGGGACTAAATTTTTGAAAGTGAGAAAGTTCTGGAATGTTCAGGAAATATCAGGCCCTCGGAGTACTCATTCTTAAGACCCAGTATTCTTCATCGCCTTTCCTCATGCCTTAAATACTATCCTATCAACAGGCTGGTTCTGCCCAGTTCTGACTCTGGAGTGCCAAATGACGCTTGCCAGAATTCCTCCTTCTGTGTCGTGTTCTAAATCGAGACGCACACTACAATAGTAGGAAAGTTAGTAAGCTTCCATAGGGGCTCAGGCGGGAAGGTCCCTGACTCAGCAGCCTTCTGGGCAAACGAGAAGGGTCAGGCGCACACAGGTAGAACATTCTAGATGGAGCTTCTACTCTATTTATTCTGACTGACTGTTAGAACTTCTAGACACTGTTTCTCCAACCAACTGGAGACGGTAGTGACCAAGCCAGGGATCTCCTCAGGGCTGTTAAGTGAAGCAGATCTGCCAAAAGGACAGAGCCTCTTCCTCTCCATGGAACCTTCCATTCTTTCCAGAAGCTGCCCAGTTGGTAAATGTGTATATTAACCAGAATTAAGTCGAGCTGCAAAGTACAGACGCCAAGCCACAGTGACTTCAAGGGGATACACTGTATCTTGTGATAGCTGAGATTGGGATTTCACTGCTACCATACTGTCATCCTTAGAGCACAGTGGATAGCCTCAGAGTTGTCCCGTGTTAATAAAAATCATGATTGTAGTCCTGCTAACCACATCAGAGTCCCAGGATGGAATCAAGGCATGGGAAAAAGAAAGGGAAGAAAGGGAAGAGAGAAGGCAGCAGTAAGGTCCAAAGAAAGGTGTAAAAAAGGCGCATGCCCAGCAACCCTCCCCAGCACATGTGCCCTGGAAACACGTATTGTTCAGCAACTTCCATTGTTCAGGGCATCTTTACCCACCAATTTTAGTTTGTATGCCTTCCACCACAGTGGATATTAGGAACAATTGGTTATTATTCTTGAAAAAAAGCAAGCATGGGATCATGGGACCTGGAAATGGAAGATTTTATCTTAATTGGGAGGATGCCTCTATCCCAGGAAACTCAGGGTCTCGGGTCCCTGAAGGGAGGTTTTGCAATGGGCAAGACCGGCAACAAGGATAGAATCACCACAGGCAATCCTTGTTGGCATGGATTTCAGATCAGTGGATTATGCCCCCTACCCTCTCTGAGGTCAATGTCTGTAACAATTCTAGACTCATGTTACCTGGTCAGCCCTGTACTGATCATCTAGCACTGGGGGCAAGCCCAGGCTCACACTAGATGGTCATTTCTTCAGGCCCGCGTTTGGCCAAATTGCCCTCTTAGATTTCTTTCAATGACTAGCGACCAAGGCGTGGGCCTATCTTTGGCCTACATCCATCAGGCCCTCTTCAGTCCTTCTGCGTTTGTAGTCTGGTAGGAGTTGCTTCTGCTTACATTCCAGCCCGGACTCAAGTTCCAGGACCATAGCTCTATACTTAGTTTCTATGCCTAAACCTTGAGCCTTACATTCTTTCCACAGTGTCCGGGTATGGCTCCACCTTTTAGAACCTATCACGGGCAACAATTCAGTCATGCTCAGAGCCTGAGACAAGACCTTCCTAGCTCTGGAACACGAATCACCATATCCAATCTTCTGTGCTCAAGATTTGGTAATGAATAATGACGCTCTGTCTCAGTTCCTGAAATGAATAAATGACTGTTTGAGCTCACTGCTGGACATCTGTAATCAATGTGGAATATTTCTAGACAACGCTCCTCAGGAAAGCTGTTGGTTTTGGACTCCTAGCAAGGAGGTCTGTTCTGCCGTGATAGGCATCTTGTCTAGTGCTACTCAGAGAAAAACTTGTTGAGCCCCACTTAATAGAGTCAAACATCTGATAAGTGGGCTGATGTAAATACTCGTCGGAAAAGTGCCTGGAGGATGAGCAGTATGTATCATAACATAACTTTACATTTCTATCAATGATAACAGAAGTTATTTCCTTCCAAGCCCATCATCTCTACACTATAGAGTGAAAAGTGCCCCCGGCACAGCTGAGATTTCCTGTATATACCTGATTTAAGCTCTCTATAAGAGCCTACTACTTTAGATAAGCCTTTGAACTTGAAATATCCAAATTACGCTTTTATATCTTGTTTCATTGTTCATTAAATATCTCGAGGAGACCAAGATTTTCTTTCTGGCTGACAGAGTTGATAACATAGAACTGAGGATTAACTTGTCTAACAGAAATCTGGAAAATTCCAAGAAACCCTGGGCAGGCAATAGCATCGTTGTCTTCATATAAAATTTGTTATTAAGCACTTACTTATGTATGATATTTCTGTGTTCGAGGAGCTTTGTGCAATGCTTTTCATACTTTCTCTACTCCATCCTCTCAAACACAGCCTGACTTCTTATCTCCATCTCATCCACAGAAGGGAAAACTGAGACCCAGAAGATATGAGCCTTCATCCAAAACTGGAGTGGGCAGAAAGCAGGGACTACACCATGAGGAGAGAAAATAGGGTTGCTGTGTTCAGCAATTCCTACCTTCCCTTTTATACTGATCTTGCCTTCTTTGGCAATCTCCAGTGAAATATGGAGATTAACAAAAAAGCAATGTAGCCAAGACTTCTAAGTGTTCTCATGTATGCTCTGCTCAGCTAATGTTGATTGTGTGGTGACCAGATGGTGCTGGCCTGTGTCTACCAGTGACCACAAATACCAGGTTTTCCTGGCTACGGCTGAGATATACCTCAGACATGTCCTCAGTGTCTTCTTTCTTTGTTGGAGACAGACAAAAAGGATCCAGAAATGTAGGGCCTTATAATTATTCCTGCCTCCCTGACTCAAAATACTCTAATCTAGTTCATATTTGAATACATAGAGTGTCAGGAGTTGGGAAGACCTCCACCACCTCCCTCGATCAGCTTCCTGATTTACGTGGCCACCCAAAAAGCTGGAGAGGTCTGGCGTGAAGATGGAAACACACAAACCGACTAAAAGTTGCTTGTACCACCTGTTGACAAGTGTTCCATAAACATGGATGTTTAATCGTCCCAGGGTTCTACCTGTGGGCCCTGAGTACAGAGCCTCGTCACCACAGGGAGCAAGGATCTGGAAGAAAGGAGGGTGGGAATCCCTAGGGAGGGTTCTAGCACCACCTCAGTCTATAGCTGTAAGGGACACATCCCAGCTCTATAGCCAATCCCAAGAATACAGCATCCGACAGCTTAATAAAAGAGCCCAAGGCAGGATGGTAATTCTGCTCAAATCCATCACGCCATGGTTATTAGTCAGGGAACAAGAGGCCACATGAACACCTACACCAACTTAGTGCCCTTAACAGCTCTTCCTCCCTCCCTCTATAAAAATACCCTCTGCCACATCTCTCCCTTCTATGATGACATAGCTCTTTCCCACTGATGCCAGGGATCATGTGCTTGGCTCCCATTTTTAGTTTCATCCACAAAGTCATTATCTCAGATTACCATTGTATCTATGCCCACAGCCAAGACCACATGATCGCAGCTCAGTCTAGGCTCCAAGACTCAAGATTCCAGCTTCATGTTTAAACCAAGCAGAATTTCAAAGCCAGCAACCAAAACCAAAAGCTAGAACATGAGGATTAAAAACACGGTGGGCCACCTCATTCTGTCTTAATCTGGAAAACTGAACAGTAGCATCAGGGCACTGCTAGATCTCCACCTTTTGTGAGTTTAGGGAAAGGGTAGGAAGTGGTGCCTTATGTGCATCTATGAAGTAAAATAAGAGCCAAAGGCAGAGAGGTTCACTAGAAACTGAAGGTGGGAATCCCAGACCCACATAGGTGAGCAATGGATATCATAGTGATAGTGGATATGAAAAACTGTACAATTCAGCAGCAAGAATCACGGGCTCTCAGAGAGAAGCACTGGCTAACTAGAGCAGCTGCAGGTCACAATTCCTATTCTTGATGCTTTGGATATCCCTCTTGGTGCTCTGAGCTGCTTGTAACCTTTAACCTAATGGTATCACGGCTGCCTTGCAACTGCTCTCCCTTGAACTCAGAGTCCCTCACACCTATTAAATGTCCCACTCAGAGCACAGAGCTAATAGGCTTCCTGGCCTCTTTGGTTTATACCCTTTTAGTTTGTACCCAGTGCAGCTTAGAGGGACACACCTTCCATCTTTGCTGGGTCCTTGTAGAGCCACACACTTATCTGCATCTTCCAGAAAAGCTAAGCAAAAGAATGTGACTGTAACTGGAAGTTTCTCTCTCGATACCAGTTCCCAAATAAACCCTCAGAGGCTGATATTAATTATAAAAGTTTGGCTGATAGCTCAGGCTTATTACTAACTAGCTCGTACTTTTATATTAACCCATTTCTACTATTTTATATTTTACCACAAGGCTCGTGACTTGTTACCTAATATCTTGCTTCTCTGGCAGCTGCTGGCATCTCCCTCTTCTCCACCTTCTTTCTGCCTGTATTTGGTTTGGCTTTCCTGCTTAGCTATATTCTGCCCTGCCATAGGCCAAAGCAGCTTATTTATTAACCAATAGTAATAAAACATATTCACAGAATAGAGAGGGCATCCCAGGTCATGTCAGTTCCCACACCATAGCCCACAATAAATTTGCATTTCAGAACACCTAAAAGAAGTCAAGTGGAGGTCAGGTAAAATAAGAAATTCACACAATTAATATCTATACTTTAAAAGAGGCAGAATGATCAAGTTTCTTGACAGTTCTAGACAGTATGTTAGACACACCCATTGTTAGATTTTATAATTTAGTACTTACCCTTTGACTTTTAAAATTGTTTTGTTTTATTTTCCTGATAGATGATGGGACTAAGAGTCAGAAATTTTAAATGATTTGCACCAGCTCACCACACTAGGAAGTAGCTTGGCCAGCATTGAAATTACCTGACTTATGTATGTCCTTTCCTTGACTCTGTGTTCCATAGTAGGTATGATCAAGTCCAAGCAGATGCTATGGCAGTATGCCAGCCCATATTTGCCTATCTATCTGTGTCCAACACTGAAGACAAATAGTCTTTACCTTGTGAGAGGTGAGAATCCTAGTGAACCGAGGGTGGTTAAGGCAATACTTTTTACCCTTCCCCTAAACTCATGAAAGATGGAGATCCAGTATCACTCTGGTGCTGCCATTTGGTTTTCCAGATTATACAGAATAATCTGTTTTTGGAGTCCTCACTTGCCTGACATACAGGGACATTTTGTATCTTTTCACTTTTCCATGAAAAACAACGCTGTGTCCCTCCCTAGAAATGAAGATTTGGGTTTCATCTTGGCTTCCTAAACAAAGATGCTGCTTTCCTATGATGACATCTACTCAAAGTTTTGGCTGTCACTGCTTGTAGTTCTTAAAGGGAAGGTTTTTGTACTAATAAAATGCAATTGCTGTCCTTCTGGCTCAGGATCCAATCTCCTGATTGACTTCCCCACTTTCTGCTGCTCTTAGTAGTAGGCTGAGCTCATGGTATAGATTCCTAAATATAGTTAGGTCACCAACTCAAAAAAAAAAAAAAACTCTGTGACTTCAGGAAAATGAGTCACAGTCTTTGAATTGATGCAAAGTCGAGCATCACCCATAGAGTTGGTGCGGGGGAGGGTAAAGGGTGCCAAGGCAGGTCCTGGTTTCCTCCAACTCCAGTACCATAGCTTAGAACAATGCTTGGCACGCACAACACTTGGTGTTTGGAAACGAGGAGTCGGGTTTGTAAACACAGGAGTTTTCTTCACGTTATTTCCGTACTTGCTACTGCTAGGCTCTCAGCTGTCTTCTGTGCCACCACTGATGGTGAGCTGACGCTTTCCTAACCATACTCTTCTAGACCGTGGGTGGGCAAGCAGGAGCCACATCTGCCTCAAAGCCTGACTTCCACAGTCTGCAAGTTATGGATGGATTTAAGTTTTTAAAGGTTTGGACAAAGCGTAAGTTAGAAGCATTCACAGTGTGCAGAAACGATGCGAGGTTCTCATCCCAGAACCCTACCTGGAAGGCTGTGCGCCAGTGGCACAGGTGAGCAAGTGAGACAGGCCGCACAGTACAGAAAGCCTGAAATTTTTTTCCTCACGCTTTTGCTTTTTAGAAAAGTTTCCTGAGCCCTGTTCCAGACCATAGGTTCTCTAGGCAACCATTATACTCACCCTATTGGATGAAAAATTGAAGTTGGGGCTTAGCGTTTTAGGATTACAATTGCTGTGATGAAAGATCACCATCAAGACAACCTGGAGAGGGAAGGGTTTATCTGGCTTCACTTTTGCATCATTGTTCTTTGAAGGAGGTCAGGGCAGGAACTCAAAGAGGGCAGGAACCTGGAGGCAGAAGCTTATACAGAGGCCATGGAAGGATGTTGCTTACCAGCTTGCTCCCAGTGACTTGCTCAGCCTGCTCACTTATGGATGGCACCGCCCACAATTGGGTGGGCTCTCCCCCATCTAACACTAATTAAGAAAAATGTCCCTTGGCTTGCCTACAGTTCAATCTAATAGAGGCATTTTCTTAACTGAGTTTCCCTCCTCTTAAGTGACTTTAGTTTGTGCCAAGTTGACACAAACTATTCTGGGACCAGTTTTTACGGTCTTCCAAGTGATGCACCTGGAATTTGAGGACCACTAGTCTAGAATTTTCTGAGATAAAAATGGGAACCTATCTTTGTTAAACCTTTGTTGAGCACTGACTCTCAGCTTTTCAAAGGCTAAGAAAATTTAGTAAACGCCTCCTCTGTTCAGAGGTTGCGGTCCTGTGACTATCAAGAGAACAGAAAGTACCATGTTGAGTAAAGACTTCTTGATGGCTGTTGTTCCCACTGCCAAGTACCTACCTCAAAAAAAAAAGAGGGGGGACATAACTCACCACCCCAAGCAAGATAGATAGCCCAGCATCATTCCTGGGGCGCAGGGGTATGGTGTGTTGGGGAATTGTGGGCTTTAAGGTAAATGGGTCCTTAAATATTTGGTTTTCTTTCCACTCACTGGCCGCCCTTCTATTTGGTTTGGGTCTGAAATAAGCCAGCTTGTAAGCAACTGGAGAGGGTGTTTACCCAGTGAATTAGTCCAGCTTTCATTGTGCAGGGGATTAGCACCAGCAGCGGAAGAGGCTCCGTTTCAGGTTAGAGGGGTTCCGGGTTTGCTAGCTCTAGGCCAGGACTAATTATCATAGGATGGGGGCCATTAAAGGGCTTAACTACCAGCGCCCCCCTTCCAGCACTGGATTAGCTTTTCGCTTACAGCTCTGGCCGATAACCATTCCCAGGTCTGTCTGCCCTGGGCGGTGATGTGAGCCTGAAAATGCAGCTACTTAGAGTTCCCACTGCACAGCCCGTGGACAGTCTGGGGAGGGCTGCGCTCCCACCTGTGCAGAAGCAGCTGCAGCTACAGTACAGGTGTAGCCGCAGCATGCCACGAGCCCAGGCAGGGTTGCAGGGGTGTGACTGACCCCACCAGAAGATGAGGTTGTACGAAATAAAGTCACCGCCACTCCCACCTTACCCTTAGCTCCTAGCCCCAACCCCTGCCTAGGATGAGGCAGGTAAATTGCTTCACTCTCCTGAATCTCCAATACAAACTCAAAACAAAGTATTGCTTAGTTAAACGGCCTGGAGCCTGGTGGCTCTGACTCCATTAAGGACACACAAGGTGAGCTGAGGAGAGAGTCAAGAGGACAAATCCGCGGGAATGACAGGGCTCAAGGCATTTCCTTTCCTTCTTCCTGAACTTTCCAACAGGAAGACCACATTTATCCTTGGTAACATCACTGGACAAAAATAGGTTTGAAGAATGCTTATAGTCACTGTGTGGTCCCAGGACACCAGAGCCCAGATGGCTACCTCTCCACTGTCCACTGCCTTCCCTATGGCCAGGTTGGCTTCTAACTCAGCATGTAGCCGACCATAATCTTGAACTCCCCATCCTCCTGCCTCCACCTTCCGAGTTCTGGGGATGTAAGCATGCACCATTATGCCCTCCTCTCAGGGTTGTTCTGAAGAGACAAACTCTGTTTTCAAAAAGTACACAAATGATGGTTACCAAACTAATACAGACAATTTTGGGTTGGTAGAATTATGGGTGATTTTTAAAATTTCCCATATATTTATAAAAGTTTGTAGTCAAGACACAAAATATTAAACCTAACACTGCACCACTTTGACTCTTGTTTTATCCATTTGTCTAGGTAGAGAGGTCTCACATTGTCCAGGACCACCCTTCGGGTATGTGAAGCCATCAGCTGGCCCAAAGCATCACAAAGAAGGTCTTACAGAAAAAAAAAAATGGCTCAGCAATGATTGTGATCTTCAGGGCTACATTGTTGCTTTGTTTTTACATGGGGACAACTAGATTATGAGGGATGTTTAATAAATTTCAGTCAACTACGGCCACTGGGTCATAATCACTCCAATTATACTGGTTAGTTTTATAAAATCAATTTCAGCAATTATTTGAGAACATACCAAGAATCTTTGCAGTTGCAGATTTACTTTATAAATGCTTAAAAATAAGTTAGACCATGGGAAGGATTCCACAATATGTGGAAACTCTGGATTTCCATTGTAGCAAAGAGAAGAACAGCAGTGGAGTGAATTTGTAGATGGAAAGACCTTGCCCACTCTACAATTGGCACTTGGCTGGTCACAAAGTACAGGAGCTCCCTGGCATTTGGCAAAGTGATTAGCCCTTTGTGATATGTTTTCTAGGACATGCCAAGTTTTGATTCTGGTTTATGAGTCCAGGAGCTAAGAGTAATTCAACTCAATTCAGTAAACATCAATTGAGTGCCTTCCATGTGGTACCCACCATGCCAAAGGATGATAAGGCAAGGTCTTGCCAAAATCTCACAAGAGCAAGAGGCAGCTCATCCTAGAAGACTTGGAACAATTATGTGACAGTGTCCCCATGACCTTACCAGTCTGTTCATGTCCCACTGCCAAGGCTCAGTGGAGGATTCAGCTGACTGAGCTCAATGCAACCCGAAAGGTCAAAACAGTGAGTAGTAGTTTTGGAAAGTTGCCAAGCTCTGAAGTTTGTTTTAATCCTGTGTGTATTGTTAAACAAATAAATAAACAATAGAAACTGAAAAAATAAAATGTCCTTGGGCTATTATTTCAAAAACTAAACTATAAAAATCAGGCAATGGTAAGAAAATCAAAGTCAGAATGAACTACTGTTGAGTATTGGGCATAATCATATTTGTATCCCTTTAGTGAATATTTGTTGAGAAAATTCCCTATAAAAAGAATAGTACTTGCTGTTATAGAGGACCAAAAATAAAAAGAATAAAAGATGGACTCTAGACCTATGTGTGGTGGTTTGAATGAGAATGCCTGTCTCCCGTGGGTTCAGATATTTGAATGTTTGGTTCCCATTTGTTGGAACCCTTTGGGAAGGATTAGGAGGTGTGGCCTTATTGGAAGAGGTGTGTCACTGAGGGCAGGTTTTGAGGTTTCAAAAGCCCAGACCATTCTAAATTATCTCTCTCTGCCTCATATCTGTGGATCGGGATGTAAGTTCTCATCTACGGCTCCACTGCCATGCCTACCTGCATGCTGCCACCCATGCTCCCCGCCATGATGGTCATGGACTGCAACACTCTGGAGCTGTGTACCCCATAAACTCTTTTACAAGTTGTCTTATAAAAGGTGACTCTTCACAACAATATAAAAGTGACTAAGACAATATTTTAGTTTGAAAGTATAAATAAATAATTATAACGAAAACTAGGCTATGATAACTACCACACTACAAAGTGCTGTAGATATTTGAAGGAAGGTGATGTAACAGAATCTGAGAGGGCTTCTGGGAGATGGAATGACTTCCATTAGACCTGTTCAAAATTGGCAGAATAAATAATTCTTCTAAGTTGTTCATATCAGGGGTTTTATCACAGTGACAAGAGCTAAACACCTAGTGATGAGGGCAGAGCATACAGTGCCACACATGGAGGTGTGGGAAACAAAGTGGAGGAACTACAGAGAAAAGGCATCTTGCCATAAGAGTGTAGCTCTCAGATTATGAGGATCCCAGGACAATTTATAAAGCAATAATACTATGACCTATGAGTTATTATTTAACTGTGATGGCAAACTGAAGAAAACTTTTTAGAAAAACAAAGAAAAAAAAGAATCTTTTACTCTAAGATTTTTCTCAGAAAGAAATACAATACTTGTTTCAGAAGAATTTTTTAAAGGTATGTATGTATGGTATGTCTTTGTGTGGATGCGTTCACATATGTGGGGACACACATGTATAGAATATGTGTGTGAATGTATGTAGAAGCCAAAGTTAGTATCAAGTGTCTTCCTGGGATACTCTTTATTTATTTGTTGAAGCAGGATCTCTCACTGAACTCAGAGCCCTTGGACTTGAGTTAGTCTAACTATCCAGCTTGTCCCAGGATCCACTGTCTCCACCTCCTGAGTGCAGGGATTACAGGCAGCCACAATCTTGGGGATCTGAACTTTAGTCTTTATGCTTGGACAACAAGTGCTCTTTCCACTAAACAATCCCCTGAATCCAAATAAAGGAAATTTAATCCACAAGGAGTGCATAATGGAAGGGATATTGATGTTTGAAGAAAATGATAAATAATTGGTCAAATTTTCAAGTATTGACTAAATGAAACAATAATAATAATACAGATAAACAGTAACTGCCTGACAGAGAGACACACACACACAAGAGCAAGAGAATATTATACAGCAATAATTAAAGTAGGGAAATTGAAACTGGTGTGTTTTTAGCAGGTTTGCATTGCTTGCAACCAGAAGTATTGCTCAGTTATTTTTTTGCAGACTCACACAAGTGCTGAAAACACAGAAATAGAAGGCAAATTTTCTAACCCTCTATAAGGAAAAATAATCACATCCCTGAAAAGGGGTAGACTGACCCAGGATGTGGTGTGTGTGTGTGTGTGTGTGTGTGTGTGTGTGTGTGTGTGTGTACAAACACTCTCATCTCTCATGACAGCACACTAGTGCTGGCTCATCATCACATCCCTGAAAAGGAGTAGATTGATCCAGAACATGGGTGTGTGTATGTCCACACATGTGCACACATGCATGCATGCATGCACATGCTTGCACAACAGCACACCAGTGTCCAGGGTAGAGCAGGTTATCCTAAAGAGTGTCTAAAGAGTTCACTTTAGAATGTAGAAAAATGAAATAAATATAATTAAATAAATATAACAATTAGAATAATATTATAAAAATTAAAATATTTAAAATAATAGCTATAAATGTGTACTAATATGATTCTGTATTTAAAGGAGAAAAGCTGAGACTCAAGTGCACACTTTGAAGACCAAATATTACAGATCAAAAGACACCTTAAAACAGTTACAGAAATGTCCAGACTATTAGTATGGTAATAGATGCTTCAAATCAAATGCTAAGAAAATGAAAAGCAACATGATTTTGCTAACATAAGAAATAGACCTAATGACAAAAACAAAAAACAAAAAATTCAAAAACAAAAACAAAGAGATAAGGGGAATCGATAGAAAATAGTTAAAAGAACAATTCAGTAGGAAGATAAAATAACCCTGAACCCAATTTCAACTAACAATCTTAAATCACAGAACAAATTAAGCAAATCCAAAGTGGAGATTAAAATCCTCTACATTGTATCTCAATTCTCAGTAATTAATGCATCAATTAGACAAAAGCACTGAAGATACTGAAGTGTTACTAATATAAATAAAAACCTTGATTTTAATTGACATGTAGTTTTATAACCAGCACCTCCATAATGTGTAACTGTTTCATGCATACATGGAACACTCATTAAGACTGACTGCACTTGGGCCATGAAATAAATCTCACTGCATTGAAAATGATATTATCTGGAAAACATGTTCGGTTGAAAATATGACAAAAGGAATAAAACCTAATAGAAAGAAGTCGTGGTGATTAATGCTTGCCAGGACTTGGGAGGTGAAAAGAGAAGAATGAAAAGCTAGCTCAAGCCTAGCTTCAGCTACCTACCACAGCCAAGGCCAGCCTGAGCGTCATGAGATGCTGTCTAAAACACCGCATACATATGAAAGTAATAAAACAATAAATCAATAAGGAAAATGTAAAATGTTAAGTATCCTGAAATTTATATAAAATCTTAAAAGTTATTACTGAACAAATAAATTTATCATAATAAAATATTTAGAGCTAACCAAGAGAATAATAAAACATTAAATAATCAATAAAATAACACAAATTTAATAAGAAAAGAAAAGAATATATCCTTTGGATATTCACAGCTTTAGGTGCATGCAAGTTTAAAGTAGTTAAAAGGTTCTGGGCAATGATAGTGGATTCACCCAATTTACTTTAAAAATCACTTGAAAATTGACGAACAAGGCTAAAGTGAACAGGAAAACACAAGACAGAAATGTAAGATTACAAGTTGGCTACCACACTAGCAATGAAATAAGGAGATGCAACTCCCTTAATACCAGGGGTGCCCTGAAGGCTAGAGATAGGGAAGAGCACCCGACTGCTCTAGAACAGGGCTAATGGCAGAGTAAACAGTATTGTGGGCTGGGGAGAGGGCTCAGTGCGTAAAACACTTGCCATGCAAGCATGGCGACCCAAGTTTAGATCCACAGAGCCCACATAGACCCAGAGAGAGTTCACACCTCTGATGCTCTCATACCCCTAGAGCAAGAGGGAGGTGAGACAGGCAGATCCTTGGAAGCTTCCAGGCTAGTTAGCCTGGAGTAGACAGAGGAAAGCTAGACACTTGCTTTAAATAAGGTGGAAGGGAAGGACCCTCACTTGATGCTGTCCTCTGGCCTTTACACACTAGTGACACACACACATGCACATATAGAAGGGAAAGAAAACACATAATTGCTAGAATGGTTTGAAAAAACACTTAAGCAGTTTGAGAATGAGTTTTTTATTGATGGAAATTAGGCCAACAATAAATTCATTAATGTTGAACTACCATTAAGAAATACTGGAGCATCTATTATCTACCATCTCTCTGCCTATCTATCTCTATCTACCTCTCTATCTGTCTATCTCTCTCTTTCTACCTGTCTGTCTATCTATCTATCTATCTATCTATCTATCTATCTATCTATCTAATCAGCTATCATCTATTTATCTACCTGTCTGTCATCTCTCTGGTTGGTAGAAACATTTCAGAACTGCAGAGGCTATCAAACAATGGAGATCTATAAAGCCAAAATCCTCAAATGAAGGAAAGTTTGGGGCACAAACATTTTTGGCACTATTATTTCTCTTGTTTTTTTTTTTTTTTTTTGGTTTTTGGAGACAGGGTTTCTCTGTGGCTTTGGAGCCTGTCCTGGAACTAACTCTGTAGACCACTTGTTTTATTTACTAATTTGAACATTGTGGATGAAAAGATGAAAGCTAAGCAGACACAAGTGGTTGAGAAGGTCAGAGTGAACAGAGCTTTTAGCAGGTTTATGGGATTGGGAAAAAGAAACTTTTACAAAGGACAAGACCCCCCCCCCCCCATGAACAGTCCCAATTCTCTCCTGAAACCCACAGGATTAATCCTCAGGACTAATAATGAGTCAGGCACATAAGAGCCTGTAAAAGAACCAACACAAAGGAAAAATGCCACAAAATACTAGAAGAAAATTATGACCTATAAATTATTCTTTAAAACCATAGTCTAGTAAGAGGTTGGGCTAGGAATATTTTCAGTTATTCCAAACACCAAAATCTTACACCTGTCTGGAGCTTTTCTCAAAAAGATAACAGAGCATATGCCCCACCAAAATGAGGAATAGGAAATGAGGGATTCAAACAGCTTTGTGGCAGAAGAAAGCCCCTGGATGACAGTCACAAAAGTTCCTGGCAGGGAGGTGAAGGAGTGGGGAGAGCAGTCTAGACTGGAAGAGGTTGGAGGTCTTAGTGGTATTTATATAAGAGGATGGAATTAGTGTCTGGTATGCCTGACGATACCAAGAGAAGTTTTAGACCACTGGTTGGGAGCCCAAATTAGTTCAATTAGACCTAACAGACAACCAAGGAAATAAGAAAACAAGAAATCATAAAGCCAAAAATGCAGGGAAAATGACTCTTTATATACTACAAAATAAATTCATGGTTTATCAGTCAAGGAAATTAGGTAATCCTATATAATGCTCCCGCTAGAGATTTAACCGAGTAAAGATTAGCAGTGTGTAGAGGTTTGAGGACAGAGGACAGGGAAGGCTATAAACAAGTAGTGAATCTTCCATTTTCAGAGAAGAAAATGGCAAGCCCTGTCTGGAGTTGAATAAGTTGAGAGTCGCAATAAAGCACATCCTCCAGAGAAATGAAGATGTCAAAGGTACCTGAGAAGGCTCAAGCAGATGCGTGGTCTTGAAGGGGGCGCATGTGGTTATTTATGCTTGCTTTTTACAATGACTCAGTGGAAAAAATGTTTCTCTAATTACATAAAATTTTCTTTAATAAACATTTAAAACATTTAAAAGGAAAGCACAGAGGTGAAAAGATGGCTCAGAGTTAAGAGTGTAGAGGGCCTGAGTTTATAGTCAGCACCCACATCTGGTGGCTCACAGTTACCACACTCCAGCTCCTGTGATCTGACACCTTCTGGCCTCTGTGGACACATGCACACAAGAAGACACACATAAATAAATAAAATAGACCTTTAAAAAAAAAAACTCCAGGCATATAACTAAGCTACTAAAGGCCAGGCAGTGGTGTCACACAGCTTTAAACCCAGGATTTAGGAAGACAGAGACAGATGGATTTCTGTGAGTTCAAGGCCACCCTAGGTTACACAAGATCAATTTAGAAACAGATCCATGCCTTTAATCCCAGCTCATGCCTTTAATGCTTTAACCTTTAATTCCAGCACTAGAGAGAAATATAAGGTGGATATAAGGTGGGATGAGGGATGAGACAGGAACTCTTTTTTTTTTTTTTTGGTTTATTTGAGACAGGGTTTCTCTCTGTAGCTTTGTAGACTAGGCTGGCCTCAAACTCACAGAGATCCGCCTGCCTCTGCCTCCCGAGTGCTGGGATTAAAGGTGTGTGCCACCACTGTCCTGTGAGACAGAAACTCTTTCAGTATGAGGATTTCTTAGAGGTAAGAACTCTCTAGTGGCTTATCTGCTTTGCTTTTCTGGTCTTCAGGTTGAACCCCAATATCTTTCTCTGGGTTTTTATTATTTGTACTACAGGAAAGTTAACAGCTTTTAATACCACTGGATATATGTGTATATTATATACTAAACATAGTCTATTACTATGTAAAGTTAAAGGCAAATGTGATATATTATTGTTGAACTGTCCACACTCCACACTTGGGTCACAAACACAGCATATTCTACTCATCTTTTTTCGTTTCTTTCCTAACAACAAAACTCGAGCGGACATCTACTACCAAGGACCGATTACTGCATTCTTGTTTAGTGGCTGCATGGTGTCCCCTATAGAGACTGGCTGTCCTTTACAGATCAGAGATATACTAATAGACTTGTGCCCCCTCCAATTTTTTGGCTTTTACATAATTATTTCATTTATTTACATAATAAGCATGTACCTCTGGAAGTTAAACTTTCATACATAAAATTGCTTCCCTCTGATGAATTTGTATTGATTTTCTACCTCACTTGACAGTTGTGAAAATGTTTACTTTTCAACTACTCGGTACATTTAAAAAGATTGATATAACAGATAAAGCAAAGCATCTTGCTTTTATTTCAATGCATGGTTTTATAATTATATGTAAGCTTGTACTATCACAGATTTCTTCTGGTTGTTTATTATTACTTTTATGATTTCACAGTTTGTGTCTAAAAATTTGTTTGATCCAAGTAATCTATCTAATGTAATAAATAAGGTATAATTGAGGTTTACTTTGTTCCAAATGGCAAACCAGTTTCTATAACATCATTTGTTGACAGTACTATCACTTTTAAACTAACGCATGAGGCCACATTTTGTAAATTAATTTCATATGTGTGCCAGGATCTGTCTCTGGAGTGTCTTTTGCAGTGATGTTTTCTTCACGTGATAATATACATAGCTTTAATTACAGTGAATTGTAGGCTCGTTATTTGGCACCAAAAAAAAAACCCCTGTCATAACTAATTTTTTTATTTCAAAAATTTCTAGTTGTCTCTCTTTTACACTGTATTTTTCTGCTGTGAGTCTCTGTCTTTTTTTGTATTTGATTCCAGAATGTTCATAATTGTTGGTTTGAGCAACTTTCAAAACCATCGTCAGACAATTTTAAGATCTGTGCCAGCTCATAACTGATGTTCATCGATTGCCTTCCCCATGCATGCTGTGTTTGTGTTCTTCGGAGGCTGTGGGATTCTCACTGCACCCTGCACCTTCTGGGTATTATGCTCAGAGGTTCTTTGTGTTGTTAGGACCTGCAACAATGTGGAGACTTTTATTTCATAGTCTGTATTGGTTGCTTTTCTGTTGCTCTGATAAAAGAACAACTTAAAGAAGTCCTTCAACTTAAAGAACTCTTCTCTTAAAGAATTTAAAGGCTCCAGAGGATAAGAGGCCATGATGGCAGGGGAACCAGACAGCAAGCTGTATTCGGAGGCAGAGTTTTACTTCCCGACTGCATGGTTCCAAATAATATCACAGAAGCTTACTATTAATTACAAACTGTTTGGTAAATTGTTCAGGCTTATTATTAACTATCTCTTACTTTTAAATTAACTCATTTCTATTAATCCATAGTTTACCATGAGGCTTGTGGCTTCTACCTCATTTTCTCTATGTCCAGGCTGGGCAGCTGGCTGGCATCTCCCCAACTCCGCCCTTCTTCTTTCTTGTATTTTCAGTTTGACTTTCCTGCCTAGCATTATTCTGTATTGCTATACGCCAAAGCAGCTTCTTTATTAACCTACAGGAACAAAACATATTGACAACATACAGAAGGGTGATCCCACAAACTGCAGATGTGGTAGCAGCATTAGGTAGTTTGTTTCTTCAATAGCAAGGACAACAAAACAGAAAGAGAGCTAAGAGGAAGTGGAGAGAGACAATAAACACTTAAAGCCCACCCCCACCTCAGTGAAGTAATTCCTCCAGCAATGTTTTTCCTCCCAAAGATTCCACAAGTTCCCCAGACAGAGCCACCACAAGAGGAGCAAGTGCTCAAATCCCTGAGCCTAGAGGAGAAATTCTTATTCAAATAGCCATGTAGTCTATTAATTTAGACAGCTTTAGGTTAGAGCTATCGCACTGCTGTTGCTAGGCTCTGGTTCCAGCATCAGTTCGGATGTCAATGGTTGACACTTGGTATCTACAATACTCTCTCACCTTAACTCAATAGCTTTTGGTCTTTCATCTGACCAGACTCCTGTTGCTTGGCTGTTCCTTGAGCCTATGGGATACAAGCTAGGACCAGATCCTTCCATGTTCAGTTTAGAGGTGAACAAAGTTCATCAGAGATCTGTGGCTTCACCTTCCCAAGTTCCTCTCTCTCCAGGCTCTCCCCAGTACTTTCTGTTTCCCTAGGGTTCCTTTCTTAAGTCCTCTGATCAGAAAATGACCCATTGAAACATGTTGGCTAGCCACTGAAGGACAGAAGAAGGAAAAAAAGACATGTAATCATGCTTGAATCTCTTCTTGGAATAGTAGCTTTCTTGGGTGGAAAGAAATCTCCCAGTTTTGACCCTTGCAAGCTCCCATAGCTATCATGGTTGCTGCTGCTCCAGGATTACCTCGGGGCTGGCATGCAGTAAAATGGAAGCTGGGAAATAAGGGATTTGTGCAGTGTCTCTGAACACTAGGGAAGGGCTTTTCTTTTCTCAAGTGAGATTTAGAAGGATTTTTCTGAAGCTTTTTGTCTGTATCCCCCAGTGCTCACTTTTGGGTTTCTGCCTGTATTAAAATAACAGGGAGCTAAAGCAGATGAGAACACACACACACATGCACACACACACAGACACATATGTGCACGCACGTACACACATACAGACACATATGTGCACGCATGCACACATACACGCACACACAGTAAACCCAGCGCTCCTTTGAAGGTGCTTAAAATCCCATCATTCTTCTCCAATCTACCTTGCACTATTTCCTTTTTAAAATCCTAGGGCTTTTTAAACATTTGTGAAGCTTGTCTGAGTTTTTAGATAGTTTGGACACTGGGAAGGAGGGCGGGCTGCCTTATGCCGTCTTACCCAGAACCCCAAACCCTATCAATTTTACTTTGCATATTTATCTTGTATCTTGTTCATCTTTTTTTCTCCTAAGAATTATCAGCATTTTTGAAATGATATAAAATCTAGATGGGATCAAATATACAGAGCTTAAGAAAATAATGCGATGTTTTATTTGTTTTGTTGGCTTTGTTTGGCTAAGTAGAGCAGGCAGGCCTCAGACTCACACCCTTACCTCAGTCACTTAGTGCTACAATTATGCTTACGTGGAGCAGCCTGGCCTGTTTTGACTGCGTTCACATAATGACCAAGCTTCTTTAGAAACAGAGTTACCGTCATTCCAAAACATGAATGGATGTACTCCCGTCTCTGCGAACTCCAGTCCCGCTAGGAGTAGCTACTGTCCTTCCTCCCTGTCTCTGTGAACTACAGTCCTGCTTGGAGTAGCTACTGTCCTTCCTCCTCACAGAGGAGGAATTGCCTCATCTGCTCCAACATGTCCTGCACATAGTATCACATACTATACCGCTCTCCCCTTTGATATGATTTCTTTCATGTCTGACCTGTTGTCAGTATCATTGAAAACAGACTTTGTTTTGGGCATTGTTTTTTTTGACTGTCAGTGTTCCATTTAGATCTTTTTAGAATTCCCATAGCTTTTCTGAAGGCTTCCATTTCTTCTTCCATTATATAATATCTTATAAAATCGTTACCATTTTTATTACTACTTCAATATACAGTTTACTCAAAAATCTGTTTCCATTACCTACTTTTTCTTACAAAGATTTTCCTTTGTCTCTGTCTTTCTCTTTTCTCTTTTAGGATTTACTCTTTGTTTTTTTGCTGGGGGAAGCCTACCACACACACGAATTTCTGATAAATTCCCTAGGGATGCTGGACTGGGAATGACAGAGACTTGCTGATTTAAAACTTGTCTTCAAGAGACCGAGTACAGGCCCATCTACCAGTCTTTCAGCAGACTTCCTGCAAATGTGGTCTGTGTTTTCTTGTCTTTCCTGGGCCAAGAGTGCATTGCCTCACACCTCAGACTTCCTGCACACCTCAGCTTCTCAAACAAGTGAGTCAATTCTCAAGTGCAGGATGAGTCGCCTCTCAGAAGGGAAACTGCCTGACATCTTCATTGGCCTGCATGTATTTTCTCTCATTGATGTCCACTAAGAGCTTCGGCAACAATTTTCCATGGCTTTGCCTTAGTCTGTTTCTCTTAACAACTTTCATACTATTTGAAAGGTTTGTAGGCTTTCCAGAAATTCTGAATTTCATGTTCAGCTGGTTACATAAATGACATGGAGATAGAAAGACAGTCTTAGTACCAGGAAACAAAGTCACCAGTATTCCTCCTACACCCACTTTAAGTCCAATGTATTTTATATTTAGATATATATATACATTTCTACAAACCTTAGTAGAATCAAATAGCAGATTTTTTTTCACTTACTTTGTATGTGTGTTGCAGCTTTGTGGGACCAGTTTAATGTAGCAGGTACATTGTAAATACTGCTGCCCACCAAGCCAGGTACAAAATTAGAGATAGCAAGGTACAGCAGGATTCTTACAATGTTCACATCTCACTCAAAGCAAATCTTGTAACTTCAAGTGGACAAGGAAATACAATCCTATCATAGTCCCATCAAGAACATCCCTGGCAGGCCATCCCACAGGGGCTATACTGCCCAAACCGCCTCTCTATTTCTATCCCATTCAGCTTACATCCAGATCCCCACACCCCCTGTCTCCCTCCCTCTCTCCCTCCTTTGGGGCATAGCGCCTCCCTGCCCAGCCTGCTAGGACGCTGGGACCGAACCAGGAGGACAAAGGGGTGGCCGGTAGCTCCTTTGTTCCCATAGCCTGCCCGCAGCGAGTGGGGTGGGCCCTTTGTTCGCGAGCTAACCAGGCAGTGCGGAGTTTCGATCTGGGCACCGAGTGAAACATCATTGTGGAGAAACATCTCTGGGGAGTGACATCACTGGGAAGGTACATCAGTGGGCAAGAAGACCTGATCCTGTAAAAGAAGATCCAAAAGGGAGTATTGGGAGGAAGAGATGGGCAGACGCCAATGCAGTAATTCTCCCAACAATCTGAAAAACAACACGAAACCACCAGAAGCCAGTGACCCCACAACAGGAGGACATGAACACCTTAATCAAGAAGAAGTAGAAAAAACTGACTTCATGAAAGTGATTGACACCCTTAAACAGCATATAAAAAACGCCCTTATGGAAATGGATGAGAAGTATAATAGAAAGTTCGAGGAATTGAGTAAATCAGTGAATGATACCCTAGGAAACCAAGGAAAAACAATCAAGCAGATAAAGGAAACAGTTCATGACTTGAAAACTGAAATGGAGGCAAAGAAGAAAACACAAACAGAGGGCCGGCTGGACATGGAAAATCTAGGTAAACGAATAGAGACTACAGAATCAAGTATAACCAGCAGAATACAAGAGATAGAAGAAAGAATCTCAGATTCTGAGGATAACATAGAGAAAATAAACACTCTGATCAAAGAAAACAGCAAGTCCAACAAACTCTCATCACAAAACATTCAGGAAATATGGGACACAATAAAAAGACCAAACCTAAGAATAATTGGAGTAGAAGAAGGAGAAGAAGTGCAGCTCAACGGTACAGAAAATATACTTAATAAAATTATAGAAGAAAACTTTCCCAAACTGAAGACAGATGTACCTATGAAGGTTCAAGAAGCATACAGAACACCAAATAGGCTGGATCAAAAGAAAACATCCCCTCGCCATATAATAATCAAAACACAAAATATACAGAATAAAGAAAGAATATTAAGAGCCGCAAAGGAAAAAGGTCAAGTTACTTATAAAGGTAAACCTATCAGACTTACACCTGACTTCTCTATGGAAACCATGAAAGCCAGAAGGTCCTGGATAGATGTTCTCCAAAAACTAAGAGACCACGGATGCAAGCCCAGACTACTATATCCAGCCAAACTTTCATTCACTATAAATGGAGAAAACAGAATTTTCCAGGATAAAAAGAAATTTAAACAATACGTAGCCACAAATCCAGCCTTACAGAAAATAATAGAAGGAAAATCACTAACCAAGGAGTCCAACAATGACCACAATAACTCAGACATCTAGAGACTCTTCACCAGCGCAAATCAAAGAAGGAAAACACACAAACCCTACTACTAAAAAAGTGACCGGAGTTAACAACCACTGGTCATTAATATCACTTAATATCAATGGGCTCAACTCACCTATAAAAAGGCACAGGCTAAGAGATTGGATAAGAAAACAGGATCCAACATTCTGCTGTCTACAAGAAACACACCTCAACCACAAAGACAGGCACCTACTCAGAGTAAAGGGCTGGGAAAAGGCTTATCAAGCAAATGGACCTAAGAAACAAGCAGGTGTGGCCATACTAATTTCTAACAAAGTTGACTTCAAACTTAAATCAATCAGAAGAGATGGAGAGGGACATTTTATACTCATAACAGGAACAATTCATCAGGAAGAAGTCTCAATCCTGAATATCTATGCCCCTAATATAAAAGCACCCACGTACGTAAAAGAAACATTACTAAAACTCAAGGCAGCCATCAAACCGCACACACTAATAGTAGGAGACTTCAACAGTCCTCTCTCACCAATGGACAGGTCAATCAGACAGAAACCTAACAGAGAAATTAGAGAATTAATGGAGGTAATGAAGCAAATGGACTTAACAGACATCTATAGATTATTCCACCCAAAGAGGAAAGAATATACCTTCTTCTCTGCAGCTCATGGAACCTTCTCGAAAATTGACCATATACTTGGTAACAAAGCTAACTTACACAGTTACAAAAAAATATTAGTAACCACCTGTGTCTTATAAGATCACCATGGATTAAAGTTAGAATTCAACAACAATGCTACCCCCAGAAAGCCTACAAACTCATGGAAACTGAACAGTCAACTACTGAACCATACCTGGATTAAGGAAGAAATAAAGAAAGAAATTAAAGTCTCCTTGAATTCAATGAAAATAAAGAAACAACATACTCGAACTTATGGGACACTATGAAAGCAGTCCTGAGAGGAAAGTTCATAGCACTAAGTGCCCACCTAAAGAAAACAGAGAAAGCACATACTGGAGACTTAACAGCCCACTTGAAAGCTCTAGAAAAAAAAGAAGCAGACTCACCTAGGAGGAGTAGAAGACTGGAAATAATCAAATTGAGGGCTGAAATCAACAAAATAGAAACACAGAAAACAATCCAAAGAATCAATGAAACAAAAAGCTGGTTCCTGGAGAAAATCAACAAGATTGATAAACCCCTATCCAAACTAATCAAACGACAGAGAGAGAATTTGCAAATTAATAAGATCAGAAATGAAAAGGGGGACATAACCACAGACACAGAGGAAATTCAGAGAGTCATTAGATCTTACTACAAAAGCCTGTATGCCACAAAACTGGAAAATGTAAAAGAAATGGACGCTTTTTTAGATAAATACCATCTACCAAAACTAAACCAGGACCAGGTGAACAATCTAAACAATCTGTAAGTCGCGAAGAATTAGAAGCTGTTATCAAAAACCTCCCTACCAAAAAAAGCCCAGGACCAGATGGTTTCAATGCAGAATTCTACCAGAACTTCAAAGAAGACCTAATACCTATACTCCTTAATGTATTCCACAATATAGAAACAGAAGGGTCATTACCAAATTCCTTTTATGAAGCCACAATTACTCTGATACCAAGACCACTCAAAGACTCAACCAGGAAAGAGAACTACAGGCCAATCTCACTCATGAATATCGACGCAAAAATCCTCAACAAAATACTGGCAAATCGAATCCAAGAACACATCAGAAAAATTATCCATTATGATCAAGTAGGCTTCATTCCTCAGATGCAGGGCTGGTTCAACATACGAAAATCTATCAATGTAATCCAGCATATAAATAAACTGAAAGAAAAAAACCATATGATCATTTCATTAGATGCTGAAAAAGCATTTGACAAAATTCAACATCCATTTATGTTAAAAGTCTTGGAGAGATTAGGGATACAAGGGTCATACCTAAATATAATAAAAGCTATATACAGCAAGCCGACAGCTAACATCAAATTAAACGGAGAGAAACTCAAAGCCATCCCACATAACTCAGGAACACGGCAAGGCTGTCCACTCTCGCCATACCTCTTCAATATAGTGCTTGAAGTTCTAGCAATAGCAATAAGACAACATAATGGGATCAAGGGGATTCGAATTGGAAAGGAAGAAGTTAAACTTTCGTTATTTGCAGATGATATGATAGTGTACATAAGCGACCCCCAAAACTCCACCAAAGAACTTATACAGCTGATAAACAGCTTTAGTAATGTGGCAGGATACAAGATCAACTCCAAAAAATCAGTCGCCCTCTTATACACAAAGGATATGGAAGCAGAGAGGGAAATCAGAGAAGCTTCACCATTCACGATAGCCACAAACAGCATAAAATATCTTGGGGTAAATCTAACCAAGGAAGTGAAAGATTTATTTGACAAGAACTTTAAGGCATTGAAGAAAGAAATTGAAGAGGATACCAAAAAATGGATGGACCTCCCTTGCTCTTGGATTGGGAGGATCAACATATTAAAAATGGCAATTCTACCAAAGGCAATTTATAGATTCAATGCAATCCCCATCAAGATCCCATCAAAATTCTTCACAGATCTGGAGAGAACAATAATCAACTTTATATGGAAAAACAAAAAACCCAGGATAGCCAAAACAATCCTATACAATAAAGGATCTTCTGGAGGCATTACCATCCCTGACTTCAAACTCTAATACAGAGCTACAGTGATGAAAACAGTGTGGTACTGGCATAAAAACAGAGAAGTCGACCAATGGAATCGTATAGAAGACCTGGATTTTATCCCACAAACCTATGAACACCTCATTTTTGATAAAGGAGCTAAAAGTATACAATGGAAGAAAGAAAGCATCTTCAACAAATGGTGCTGGCACAACTGGATGTCAACCTGTAGAAGAATGAAAATAGACCCATATCTCTCACCGTGCACAAAACTCAAGTCCAAATGGATTAAAGACCTCAATATCAGCCCGAACACACTGAACCTGATAGAAGAGAAAGTGGGAAATACCCTACAACAGATGGGCACAGGAGATCGCTTCCTATGTATAACCCCAGAAGCACAGACATTAAGGGCAATATTGAATAAATGGGACCTACTTAAACTGAGAAGCTTCTGTAAAGCAAAGGACATGGTCACTAAGACACAAAGGCAACCTACTGACTGGGAGAAGATTTTCACCAACCCCACAACAGACAAAGGTCTGATCTCCAAAATATATAGAGAACTCAAGAAACTAGACTTTAAAATGCTAATTAACCCAATTAAAAAATGGGGCACTGAACTGAACAGAGAATTCTCAACAGAAGAAGTTCAAATGGCCAAAAGACACTTAAGGTCGTGCTCAACTTCCTTAGCAATCAGGGAAATGCAAATCAAAACAACGTTGAGATATCATCTTACACCTGTCAGAATGGCTAAAGTCAAAAACACCAAGGATAACCTTTGCTGGAGAGGCTGTGGAGGAACGGGTACCCTCATCCATTGCTGGTGGGAATGCAATCTTGTGCAACCACTGTGGAAGTCAGTGTTTCGGTTTCTCAGGAAATTCGGGATCAACTTACCCCTGGACCCAGCAATACCACTCTTGGGAATATACCCAAGAGATGCTTTATCAAATGACAAAAGCATTTGTTCCACTATGTTCATAGCAGTATTATTTGTAATAGCCAGAACCTGGAAACAACCTAGATGCCCTTCAATGGAAGAATGGATGAAGAAAGTATGAAATATCTACACATTAGAGTACTATGCTGCGGTAAAAAACAATGACTTCTCGAATTTTGCATGCAAATGGATGGAAATAGAAAACACTATCCTGAGTGAGGTGTCCCAGACCCAAAAAGATGAATATGGGATGTACTCACTCATAATTGGTTTCTAGCCATAAATAAGGACCACGGAGTCTACAAGAGGTGAACCTAAAGAAGCTAAGTAAGAAGGTGAACCCAAGGAAAAACATATAGTTGTCCTCTTGGCTAAGGGAAGTAGACCAAATTTCCGGGGAGAAAATGGGATCTTGGGGATGGGGTGGGATGGGGGTAAAGGGAGATGGGGAGAGAAAAGGTAGAAGGGAAGGAGGGGGGACCTGGGAAACAGGAGAATTGGGATAAAGGAAAGGTGGATAGGGGAGCACGGAACCACAATTCTTAGTTAAGGGAGCCAGTTTAGGGTGGGCAAGAGACTTGACCCTAGAGGGGCTCCCTAGTGCCCAAGATGAGGTTCCCAGTTAGTTCCTTGGGCAGCTGAGGATTGGGAAACTGAAATGACCCTATCCTAGAGCAATACTGACGAATATCTTGCATATCATCATAGAATCTTCATCTGGTGATGGATAGAGATAGAGACAGAGACCCACACAGGAGCACTGGACTGAGCTCCCAAGGTCCCAAGGAGGAGCAGAAGGAGGGAGAACATGAGCAAAGAATTCGGGACCACGAGGCGTGCATCCACCCACTGAGACAGTGGAGCTGATCTACGGGGAGCTCACCAAGGCCAGCTGGACTGTGACCGAAAAAGCATGGGATAAAACCGGACTCTCTGAACATGGCGAACAATGAGGGCTGATGAGACACCAAGGACAATGGCAGGGGGTTTTGATCCTACTTAATATGCTGGCTTTGTGGGAGCCTAGCCAGTTTGGATGTTCACCTTCCTAGATATGGACGGAGGGGGGAGGACCTAGGACTTACCACAGGGCAGGGAACCCGGACTGCTCTGTGTACTGGAGAGGGAGGGGGGGGAGAGGAGTGGGGGGAGGGGGAGAAGGGTGGGAGGAGGGGGAGAAGGGTGGGAGGAGGGGGAGAAGAGTGGGAGGAGGGGAAGGGAAATGGGAGGCTGGGACATAAGCTGACATAACCTGACATAAGCTAAGGTCGTCTGGGAAGAGGGAACCTCAGCTAAGAAAATGCCTCCAGCAGCTTGGCCTGTAGGCAAGTCTGTGAAGGCATTTCTTGATTAATTATTGATGTAGGAAGGTCCAGCCCACTGGGGGTGGTGCCACCCCCGTGATGGTGGTCCTGACTGACATAAGAAAGCAGGCTGATCAAACCACGAGAAGCAATCCGACGAGCATTGTTCTTCCGCGGCCTGTGCTTCAGTGCCCGTCTCCAGGTTCCTGTCTCCATCTCATGTCCCGCCTTCCCTCATGATGGACTATAAACTGTAAATTGGAATAAACCGTTTCCTCCCCAAGTTGCTTTCGGTCGTGGCGTTTTATCACAACAATAGAAAACAAAGCAGGACCTAGGCGGTGTGGACTCTGAAGTTGCACTATCCTATCACTGCGGGAATTAAAGACCTCGGGAGGCCGCACGTGTTTCCACGGTTCTGCTCTCCCTCTGCTCCCAGACTCACGGTTATGGCGCATTATGTCCGTGCCTGCAGGTCCACGGTGGAGAACATGCATTCACGTCTTCGTGTCTTGTATGTTCTCAGGTAAGCCCTGCTTTTACAACTGAATCAGAGCAGTCACTTGGCAAGCAGAGCTCCCGGGAAACTGCAAGGCTCTTCTTGGCATCTTACCACTCCCTGGCAAGCTTAAGAACACAGATTCCAGGCAGCCATCTCGCTCCTGTTGCGTCAGTTCCAGAAAAACACAAATTTACATCAAGTTTAAAAAGCAGCTAAATTCCAGGGCAGCCAGAGCTACACAGAGAAACACTGTCTCAAAAAAGAAAAAAGAAAAACAAAGAAAGGAAGGAAGGAAGGAAGGAAGGAAGGAGGGAAGGAAGGGAAAGAAAAAAAAGAAAGAAAAAAAGTAGCTAAATTACAATTTTATAATTCTTAAAAATGAGTCCCCAAGGGAATGTGAGTGGAGTCTTGAGCATCCAGAAGGTCAACTCATCAAGAAATAATTTGTTTATCATATACATGGCCACGCTCTGGGGTAGACTTTCCAGTCCAGAGCAAAGCCAGGAACCCCTGCAGTCAAATAAAGTCAATTCCAGATTCAGAATCTGTTTTCCTCCCAGTTTTACTTCTGATTCACATGTAACTTTGCTGCATGTGGCTTCTTACGTTTCAAATACTCACTAAACTTAAATATGAGGCCAATAAATCCCATTTCATATTCTGCCCAAAGCCCCTAATTCAAACGCCAGCTTCCCCCTAAAATCTAGGCTAAGTCCATGGTGGACTACATGAAGGGGCGAAAAACAGAACAATAAAGCTGTCTACATGTCTTTTCACTTGAGGCCATTTCAGGAGCAAAAATTAATCCCAGTCTTGGGTGAACGCCACTGCAGCTGGCACTGAAGGAAAGCTTTGTCGCACAGACACTTTGGGGGCAGGAAGACTAGTAAAAGAGTAGGTGAGGGCTGCACGTCAGTAACTAAGCATGCTTTGTTTAAAGAGCAAAACAGAAAGCCAGCTCCCGGGACCAATGGAATTAAAAGCTGCTTGGAGACCTGGAAAGTCTCCTGAAGAACATGGGTCCCCGGGACTCTCGGCAGTTCTGGGAATCTTTCCGGCAGTTTGCTGAGGTGTCTCGGTCATACACTGTGACATCTTGGCTGTTGGGCTTGTTTAGAGGCAAAAGAACAAGGCCGAGAAGCACTGGACCTTTGCCATCACTCTGGACAGGCTCACAATGGTCACTGTGGCGTGCGCACTCGGAACAATTCTTCCAGCCAGGCTCTCAGTGACTGAGAAACAATTACAGTTTCATGTTATTTTAAAACTCATTGTTGAGACCACTGGCTTCCATAGTTTGTAGCTTTTTTTTTTCTGGTAGAATAGCCAGAGAAGACTTTAGGTAGAAGGAAACTTTTCTTCAGCTTTATAATTTTTTGGTTTCTTTTGTTTTGTTTTATAGACAGGGTCTTACTATGTAGCTCTGACTGTCCTGAAACTCACTATGTAGACCAAGATAGTATCAAACCCACAGAGATCTGCCTGCCTCTACCTCTCAAGTGCTAGGATAAAAGGCAGGCACCATAGCTTTAGGATTTTGATGGAGAAAGGTCATTGGTGAAATAAAATGAAACTGCTTGGCTCTCATTGGTTAAAGATAGGTGGGAGGAGTAAACAGAACAGAATGCTGGGAGGATGAGCCCCGCTGCTCATATTACAACAGGATTTCAATAGCCACTATGACAAAACAGCCTTAGGCACAGGCTTTGAAACCAGAATGCCTGGGCTCAAATTGTTCTGCTCTGTATTTTGGAGAAATATATTAAATTCTCTGTGTTACTGATTTCTGTAAAATGTGTTTGATAATCCTGTCCATCTCACAAGATTATTATACACACACACACACACACACACACACACACACATATATATATATATATATATATATATATATATCTTAAAATAGTGTCCAATGGTGTTTAATGCAGCTTAACCATGATTAGTGCTATTATTGATACTGTGTAGAACAAGACACAGACTAATTGCATTTACTGAGTTTGCTTCCCATCACAGCTTTTTTATTTAATCCTCAAAATAACACTAAGACATAAATATTGTTCATGTGTTTGTTTCCTGATTTTCTATTTCATTGGCATTCAGTGCATTCTGACTGAAGACCTACTATGTGTCAGCCACTGTTCTGTGCTAAGATCAGAGCAGTAAAGACAGCAGCAGAGGAAAAGCTCTTCCGTCGTGAATCTTTTTTTTATCTCTTTTTTTTATTGAGAAAAGGAAAAAAAAACAAGTTTCCGCCTCCTCCCAGCCTCCCATTTCCCTCCCCCTCCTCCCACCCTTCTCCCCCTCCCCTCCACTCTTCTCCCCCTCCCTCTCCAGTCCAAAGAGCAGTCAGGCTTCCCTGCCCTGTGGTAAGTCCAATGTCCTCCCCCCTCCGTCCATATCTAGGAAGGTGAACATCCAAACTGGCAAGGCTCCCACAAAGCCAGCACATTAAGTAGGATCAAAACCCCGTGCCATTGTCCTTGGCTTCTCATCAGCCCTCATTGTTTGCCATGTTCAGAGAGTCCGGTTTTATCCCATGCTTTTTCAGTCACAGTCCAGCTGGCCTTGGTGAGCTCCCAATAGATCAGCCCCACTGTCTCAGTGGATGGGTGCACCCCTCGTGGTCCTGACTTCTTTGCTCATGTTCTCCCTCCTTCTGCTCCTCATTGGGACCTTGGGAGCTCAGTCCAGTGCTCCAGTGTGGGTCTCTGTCTGATGGAGGAAGGTCATTGGCTAATAAAGGAACTGCCTTGGCCCATTTTATTGGTTGGAAGATGGGTGGGAGGAGTAGGCAGAACAGGACGCTGGGAGGAAGAGGAAGTGAGCTCAGTCTCGACAGCTCTCCTCTCGGGAGCAGACGCCTGAGAGAGACGCCATGCCCCGCTCCCGGGATGAAGCTCCGACCCAGGATGGACATAGGCTAGAATCTTCCTGGTAAGCGCACCTTGGGGTGCCATACATAGATGATTAGAAATGGGCTAAATTAATATGTGAGAATTAGCCTAGAAGAGAATGGGCCAAGCAGTGTTTAAATGAATACAGTTTGTGTGTTGTTATTTCGGGCATAAGCTAGCCGTGCGGGCGGCTGGGGTGCTGGGGACGCAGCCGCACCGCCCTTATTACTACATCTGTCTCTATCTCCATCCATCACCAGATGAAGGTTCTATGGTGATATGCAAGATATTCGTCAGTATGGCTATAGGATAGGGTCATTTCAGGTTCCCTATCCTCAGCTGCCCAAGGAACTAACTGGGGACATCACTTACAGAACAGGAACATAGAGACTAAATGCAAGCATAGTATGCAACTCATTAGCTCATGGTCGGCGAGTACCACCGATGGGGAGGGGGGAGTGAAATGGTGGAGGAGGGGTGAAGCCTGAGGTGCTATAGCCTCAAGAGGAGTGGTGAGTGACAACCCTGCCACCAGGAAGCCAAGATATGAGCCAAAGGATGTGAGGAATGGGGCTCCAGACCAACAGCATTGCTGGTGTCCCACTGGACAAGATACCTAAATCAAGGCAGTGAGCATGGGGATCTTTGAGAAAAGCCTGAGTGAAATGTGTGTGAACATGTATGTGACAGGGACATGTGAACATGTATGTGACAACAGGGGCACAGAAGAAAGCAGGGCTTGTGTGGTCTTGTTATTGCCCTCTGTTCTGAGTGGCAGGGCAGTTCTGCCCTGCTATAGGTCCAAAGCAGTTTCTTTATTCATTAATGGTAATCACAGCATACAGAGGGAAAGCCCACATCAAAAGGAGTAACTGGTACCTTCCCTGCCCTTTCCCCCACAACTTGGTTAGAAACAGACATTTGCTAACATGCCGTTGTCTTTTCTAATATTTCGCGTGTGTGGAGTTCAATGTTGTCCAGTCTTCTGTGGCTGGCTTCTCTCATTCCCAGCATTGCTTTTGTGAGTCCTCCATGCTGCTGTTTGCATTGGCAACTGTTTAGGTGCACCAGTTTGTTGGTTATTTTGAGTGACTAGCATTTGTAAAAGTTTCACTAAGTTGTCATTCCTTAAATTTATGCATGATTAAAGTTACAAATATCTGTGTTTTGATACAGTATTGCCTGAAATGCGATGACTACAACCCATACCTTGTTATAATCAATTCATTCCAACCTTCTGCCCTCTATTCAGAGTAGCTACTGATTGGCTCTCTGAGTCCTCTAGAACTGTAGAATGCACACACAGTGTATGCTCTGTTCTGCCTGGCTTTCATACAGAATGAAAACATATGCCCATTCAAGTGAATTTTCTTGGCAGCTTTATCTGCGACAGCTAAAACAACCTAGTTGTTCATCAATGAATAGTCAAATTACGGTATAAACATACAATGAATACTATTTAACAATGAAAAATGAATACCTAAAACATAGAAAAAAAATCTCAGAATAATTATGATGAGTGAACGATAATAGATAAAAAAAAATACCAAGACTAAAAGAAGGGAAAGCTTTACTGCTGACTTATGAGTCCACTTGTATGAAATTCCATGTATGCGATATGAAAACTACATTTACAGAAATCAGGTCATCAGTTGACCAAGTGATAGGGAGAAATGGAAGGGGAGATTACAAAAGGGAATAAGGAAGATTTCAGGGTGGTGGTATGGTGTTGAAGGAGCTGAGGGCTGCATTCCTGCCACCCAGTTCCCCGCCGCCTGGCTAACTTATGCACCAAAATAACAACACACAAACACTGTATTCATAAAAACACTGCTTGGCCCATTTCTATTAATGTGTGTAGCACCCCAATATGTGCTTAGCAGGAAGATTCTAGCCTACGTCCATCCTGGGTCGGAGCTTCATCGCATCTGCCCCGGAGAAGAGCGGCATCGTGTCTGTCTGAGGCATCTTACCTCACTTCCTCTTCCTCCCAGTATTCTGTTCTGTTTACTCCACCCACCTATGTTCTAACCTATCAGGGCCAAGCAGTTTCTTTATTAATTAACCAATGACCTTCCTCCATCAGTATGGCCACTGCCTTCCTTGTGATAATGGCTTTGTAAGTACACAAATATGTTGAAACCAAATGGTGCAAATAAGTACATGTGTTTTATTGTATATGCTAAGTCAAATGGCATTTCAAAATAAAAAATTATTCATGCACACCAATACATAGAAATCAGAGCTGTAACTTACAAGGCCAGAATGAGGAGGAGGTCTGTTAATGGAACGGTACAGGGGAAGTGTAAGATGACGGAAACATTGTCTATTATGTCTGAGTAAACAGCTGCACAGGCATGTACATCTGCTTTGTGGCCATGGCAATGGCGGAGTGGCCATATATGTCTGTGTGATGACTGTAGCAATGGCTGCCTGCCTGACTGTCCATATCTGGATCACGTGACAATGAGTGCATAATTGTCCACAGTTGTCAGAATTCTCGCTGCATTGCCCACTTATAGTGGGTGATTTTTTTAAGCTTATAAATTATATTCCCAAAAGACTTTTCGAAAAAATTCTCAAAAATTACTTGGGGTACTAATAGAGGTACTGTATGTGCAGAAATGAATGAGAGAGTCAACGGGTATAAATTCAGTGGAGGAGATAGAAATAAAGCAATTGGGGCTACACTAAAAAATTGTTTTGTGTGTGCGCACACAGGATCTATTTCAACTTACGAGTTCAAGGAATGTTTATCTAAGAAAGAGATACTGGGACTGACACCTGAGTGACATGAAGGGACAGAAGCTACGAACAAGGCAGAACTTTAGCACCTAGGAAACAGCTGGAATAAACAGGTGGGGAGAAGGCCATGAGTCTAGAGCAGGTGGCAAGGGAAGAAAACTCTGCTGTGCTCTCTCTACCAACTTCATATCGTCTTACGCAGAGTCTTGCCCATGCTAGGACAGTGCCTGACTGCTGAGCCACACACCCAGCCTGTTATGTTAATTCTGTCACTGTCTTTATAAGGTAAAATGGGAGTGGTTTCACTCAATGGTCATACCTTTGGACTTTTCTAGGACTCGAATGAGTCTATTGGGTATTGGGGATGCTTTAATATTTGTTAATTAATACATTTGCTTGTCTCATTGTCACTCATAATATGAATGCACTGTTTGTGCTCCTGGAAACTCATCCTATACTTTTATATGCTCAAGTGAACATTACTTGTGGTGTGTGTGTGTGTGTGTGTGTGTGTGTGTGTGTGTGGCAGAAGCAGTGGTGATGGTCGAGCTCAGGGCACACTCCTGGCTCTTTGCTCTTTCTTAAATCATACTCATCCCCCGCTTCCTATCCTAGTAGGAGGTCCTTTGACTTTATGGGTTTGATGTTCCCTACACTCTGAATTCTGGAGCTCTTACTCTTGACTATCTGACAGGCAGAATGCCATTTAAAAAGAAAAAGTGGAGGCTACTTGTTAAAGATTTCCTCGGATAAACGAGTTCCTAGAAAAAGCATCACCCACCTTTAGATGCACAGCAGGTACCCCTGGATGCCAGACCCCAGTGACATGATATGGAGGAGCTAAGAGGACAGATGCTGAGGTCAGACTCTCAGGGTTCAGCTTTCAGTTAAATCAGGACTTGCAGCATTTTATTTAACCCATCTTATTCTGTATTTCCTTTCCTGTAAAATCTGGATATTAACCAAACCTGATTTACAGGTCATGTCAAGAACCAAAAGAAATAATATCTGTGAAACACTTGGAATGGTGCCTGCTGCATTTTCACAGAACACTTGGCGTTTAGGCCACAGTTGTTTTAAGAATTTGCAATATCCCAGATGCTGACCCTAGAGATGTAAGGGTCTATCCATAGTGATGTGCTCTGGGGCCCAGAGACAAGGGCTGGGCTGGCTTGGTTAGATGTCAGCATGAGCTACAACTGCCCAGAGTCAGTTCTGCACAGGAGGGATGTCTCTGAGCAGTATTGACCGGGCCCTCATGAGTTGCCCATCTTTTTGTTTGACATTCAATTAAAATCATGGCAGAAATGAACTGGAGTTGAGGGCTGTGTCAGTCCTTACTTCTCTTTTACTGCATTATACTAGCATCTCGGGACTAGGGCCATAGAAAGACAGTTTTTATAAGATCAGTAAATAACCTTCACAGAGATGAAGAATTAGCACACAAGAGATGATGCATCGTTAATTATTCCCCATCCCAGTAGGAAACAGGGAAGTGGGGATCACTGTTCCACAAGCAAGAGAGAAGTTGGCTAACGGGATCACTTCCTGACAAAGCATTATGAAATTCTGGAATGTATCACTCAATGAGGTGGAGAATTTTCTTACTAGAAATACAAAAGTAGCAAAGGCGGTTGTCTGTCTGGGATGGCAAATTCAGTCCTGCTTGGTGGCAGTGGACAAAGAAAGGTTCCCAGCAACCATGGAGGATGTGTTGTGGAGAGCGGTACCCAAAAGGCGATTCCTGTTCTGTGCTGGAAGTCCTGGTGCTGAAGCTGCAGAGATTCAGTTGTCAGGGAGCTCAGTGGATGGAGTCAAATACCCAGGGCACTGAGGGATGATCAAGACTGGGGAAGACAAGTAACTATACAGGGTTTCCCTTGCCAGATATGGGAAAGCTGAGGTGGGCATAAGGCTAAGAGTTGGGGCAGGAGCTGCCTTCTTCAGCATCTTCAAGCGAATGAGTCCATTGGATATGGTAGAAGAGATGATTCTGAGCTGACCCTTCCACTCACCTGTTCTAACGAGTGGCCTAAGGACGTCATCACACGCACTGGCCTCCAGCACTTGTAAGAATTTAGTAAATCAAGAAAGGATAATGAAAGAATGTCGGCTAGGAACAATTTCCTTGACTCCAAGAACGAACAGCTCACTGTTGGGGCACACAAACAGAAAGATGAAGGGGTCCCTGTCTAAGTGATGGCATCTGATTATTTTCCTCCTCGTTCCTGCCTCGTTAGCAGGTTCTTATTGCATTCACCTATTCCTGTGTGTTTTGGGGGCACTCCTGCACATGTGCACTCATGTGAAGGTCAGAAGACAGCTTGTGGGAGTTGGTTTCCTCATACGGTCTCCAGAATTGAAGTCAGATGATTAGACTTGTCAGCAAGCTGCCTTTACCCATGAAACCATCTTATGTGGGCAGCTCTGGCTTCTGTAAGGAAATGAGATGGCGTCTGGCGTACTGATTACAGAGCATAAGAGTACAACAAATAATTACAGACTACATTGCAGTTGGGTTTTATTACTGTTGTTCTGTGGCCTCACACGTGAGGCCCGTAGAATCCTTCCTCTCACCCTATTCAGCCATCACATCCGCCAGTTCCATCTTTTAATGAAGGAAGTATGACAAGCTGCCTTAATTTGCCATGGGACACAGGATCTATTTTACCAAAACCTCTGAAAAGCGGGGGAAGGGTTTGGGGCACAACCCCCAGCAGCCCTGAAATACCTGGCTTCCGTAAAACTGAACTCCAAGGAAGGAAGAGTGAGGAAATGGAAGGGAAGGGAAGAATGTGGGGCTCCAGGGCCTGGGGCAGTTTTGTGCCAGTTTGGTGACACAGACTGCCGCCTTGGGTTGCCGTGTTTTGCTAACAGTATTTAGTGCCAGTTCACTTTTACAATTCTGTTTATAATGATTAGAAATACTTCATGCCAATGTCCCTTATGTGCATTGACTGTTACAAATGCCTTACCAAGGATGCTTCTAGAAAACAG
The DNA here is from genome assembly GCF_018167655.1 of Microtus oregoni. Taxonomy (NCBI): domain Eukaryota; kingdom Metazoa; phylum Chordata; class Mammalia; order Rodentia; family Cricetidae; genus Microtus; species Microtus oregoni. Next base: position 23,820,210 of record NW_024543087.1, on the reverse strand, counting down.
AGCAGCTAAACTGCCAACGTCATTTCCTGGATTTGTGGAGCGAAAGCAGCTTCCGATTTGGGTACTCTATAAGACACACAATACCTAGCGGCAACTTTTCCATGGCTCTAGAGTTGAGACAGACAGAATTTATCACACAGACAGGCAGACAGTACTCAGAGGATGGTGCACAAGAGGCCGTCACTTTCTTTAAAGTGAATTTCAGTGGCCAACATTGTTTCCCACTCCTCTGAGAAGATGGCCACAGCCTGTCCCTCACCCTATCAGTTCCACTTGGCCCCTTCTCACCTTTTTTCCTCTCCTGTAGCCTTTTCAATCCTGCAGTCAATGCAGGAAAAGCCTTTCTTTGTGGTCATTGCAGGTTCCTCCAGCTCCTCACCAACTATTGTCCTTACTACCTTGAAAAAGAGTGTTTTGGGAAAAGCATGAATATCAGAAACATTTCGTCCTATGGAGTGTATGTGTTCACCTGTATGTGTGTGTCTGCGTGTGTGACTGTGTATGTACATCTGTGTGTCTGTGTCTCTGTGTATGTGCCTGTGGGTATCTCTCTATGTGTGAATGTCTGTGTGTGTCTCTGTGTGTGTCTCTGTGTGTGTGTCTGTGAGAGCCTGTGTGTGTATGTGTGTATGTCTGTGTGTGCGCCTGTGTGTGTGTCTGTGAGAGCCTGTGTGTGTATGTGTGTATGTCTGTGTGTGTGCCTGTGTGTGTCTGAATGTGTGTGTCTGTGTGTATGTGTGTGCGTCTGTATGTGTGTCTGTGTCTCTGTGTATGTGCCTGTGGGTATCTCTCTATGTGTGTATGTCTGTGTGTGTCTGTGAGGGCCTGTGTGTATGTGTGTCTGTGTATGTGCCTGTGTGTGTCTGTATGTGTGTGTCTGTGTATGTGCCTCTATGTGTGTCTGTAAGTGTGCCTGTGTGTAGGTGTGTGTGTGTGCATGTATGTATTTTGCATGTCTGTGTGTGGGCCTGTGTGTGTCTCTGTGTGTGTGTATGTGTCTGTGTGTGTGCCTCTGTGTGTGTCTGTATGCCTGTGTGTATGTGTGTAAGTCTGTGTATGTGCAGGGATGGGTGTGAGAAATGGAAGTTCAGCGCCAGCCCAGGCAACAGTCTGTCGCTTCATATCTCAGTCACAGATGGGTGACGCAGGCTGTTTTGTTCTCTGTCCAGCTGCTGCTTCCAGTAACATGTGGAACAAATGTCTCCTTTGGATGGTGATGAGGCAGCATGGCTGTGTCTGGAGCATCATTGCATTTGGACTCTCAGCTGGTTTTATTTCCTATTGAACCTTTAATGGAAACGCATACACAGCAAGTCAAGGCCTGTCCCTTTTCCCTTTTTTCTTTTTTTATTTTTTTTATTTCTTCCAGGAGTGCTGATGATAAGGAAAGCGATGTCTAAATCTTCTTAATGGTGTTTATGCAAGCAGTTTCGCTTAGCTGCAGACTGCATAGCCCCTGCCCAGCTCCCCTCCCCTCCCACCGCCCTGCTAATATTGCTGCTTCATTCCTTTCCCTGTTGGCTATTACTATGGACTACAGCAAATCTAAAACTAAATAATCCCCTTAGTGTCAAGTTTTCGGGGCTGAGCAAATAAATCTAAGGAAATGCATTATCTAGGCGGAGGAGGCTGTTGTGAGGGGGAAAAGATGAAAGCTATTTTATTTTAAGGCAGAGAATAAACTGTCGAATACTTGGGGCTCAATTGTAATTTTAAGTATTGTCGTTTTAATCTTACTTAACTATAGTACATGGCCCTTCTTTGATTGCAATTAAAATTCCCTCAAAGCTTCTAAAGTCCAAAATTAATAGAGGTATACTGGGCTATGCAAATTCCTTTTGTTCCATAGAGTTCAGATAGTCTTTTTTATTTAATACTTTCTTTTTATAAAATCTATACAATAAGTACTGTATTTATGTTACTTTCACCCCTCCCTCTTCCTCCTCCAACTCCTCCCATATTCTTCTCACCCATTCTCAAATTCATAATTCATGACATCTTCTTTTAAACTTATTATTTTAGGGGTCCATTTAGTGTTGTATGTATGTTTAGGGCTGACTACTTGGGGTTGTATAAACCATAAGGGATCTAATCGCTGGAGAAAACGGGTTCTTTCTTCCTCAGTAGACATTGATTTCCTGTAGCTCTTCATCTAGGGGTGGGACCCTGTGAAATTTCCCTGGTCCACGTTGGAATGTCAACTGGTATTGTCATTATGTAGGTCTTATTTAGGCAACCATATTGTTGAGCTTTCATGGGTGCAGCATGCCTGTCATGTTTTAAAGACACTATCTAGCAGCAAGCATCAAGGTCCTCTAACTCTTACAATCCTGCCTCCCTGTTCTGCAATTTCCCCCGAGCCCCGGGTGTAAGGATTATATTGCAGATGTATCAGTTAGGACTGGACAACACAGCTGCACTCATCCCCTGCATTTTTGGAGTCTCTATAATAGTTTTCATCTGCTTCAAAAAAAAGTTCTGTGTGTATAAGGGTAGGTATTTAGAATACAGTTTAGGGATGGCATTGGCTTAGGAAAACAGCAGTAATGGGTTCTCCTCTCAGGTCTTATGCCCCTCCAGCCACTGATAATTGGCTAGGCTTACAGTTCTAGACATGAATTCCCTTCTATTAAGTGGCCCTTAAGCCCAATTAGAAGCTGTTGGTTACCCCACAAGATAAAAGTGCTACACCACTGGGGATACAGTGCCAGGTCAATCATTGTTGTGGTTCATAAGCTTTTCAGCCAGGTAAGAAAATCAGTTGCATTTTCTCCCTTAGCAGCTTTTAACACGTCCTGATACTATGAAAGCTAGTCCTCAGAGACACAAATTCCAGGGCAGTTCTAGTTTGAGTCCCCAAACTCTTGTGTCTGAAGCGTGTGCTGTCTTCAAGTTCTAGGAGGCAATCAAGGGCAAAGGCAATGGCCTATATTCTTGGACTTCCCTGACCAATAGCTCAAAGGGTACTTCTCGTGACTGTCACTGGGATTTGCATTAAATAGTCTGTGTCATGACTCCTTACAAACTTTATTATACATAGACATAAATATGGTGAGTGTGTAATACATGTCATATGCATGCATTTTAAGTAAGCTTATGAAACAATATTTCCCTATGGCTTTTTCAAGCATCCTCAGTGTTACTTAGCTCTCCTGCCTTGCTATCTCCCAGTGTCACCTTCTCTCTCCCGCCCATTGTAATTCCACGTCCATTTCATTCCCAACTCTACTTTCATACAGTTCAGACTTTCTGTTGAGAGAAGGGGTGGTGTGGGGGCAAAAACAGTAGCTGCTTAGCTGCTGCTTCTTCTTCTTCTTCTTCTTCTTCTTCTTCTTCTTCTTCTTCTTCTTCTTCTCCTCCTCCTCCTCCTCCTCCTCCTCCTCCTCCTCCTCCTCCTCCTTCTCCTTCTTCTTCTTCTACCTTCTTACACATAGGGTGGAGATGGAGCAAGAGCAAGGCCAGCAGCAGACAGAGAAACAGGAAATCCACTCACCTGGGAGAAGTGCTCCTCCCTGTGCTGGTTGCTGGGTGAAGGAGCTTGTCACTCAGAGGAAGCTGTAGCCACCCTGGTCACCCATCTCGAGGTCAGCTGGGCAAGAGTGAGGGTCTGAGGGAGCTGCAGTGACCTTGGATCCCACGTGTTTGGGGGTACCTCCTCCTCATACTGGACAGTGGAAGAAAACTGTAGCTCCCAGTCAACTGTTAGGAGAAGAATGGAGCTATGGGATACCGCCCTTTCAGGTTACTTCTGTTGTCAGTCAGTACACGCTGGACTCAAATATCTCCAGTGTATAGTGGGTTTGTTGACCTGCAGTCTCATCATAAGCTGAGAGGCATCCATATCCACTACATAGAGGGACCCCATCCTGGGATGTGTAGGCAAGAGCATAGGGACATCAAGGCACAAGACCCCACCACAGAGCCCTTTTACCTAGTGTTATCATGTGGGAGCCTTGAAGAGATCATTGGGCCTTCCTTGACCAAACTCTAGAAGCAGGACTCACTTGTCAAAGTTGCAGGACAATTCTAAGGAGGGAATAAAGGTTTGGGGAGTGGACATTGCACTTCTTGTTCCCATGTGCATAATGGTGCACATGTACCTAACTGGAAAATTTGAAAAGATGAGGTCTTTACTCTACCCTAAGGAAATAAAGTGAGTCAATAAGATCCCCAGCATGTTAAGCTTGCGACTCCATGTCGTTTCTATTACAATTCAACTCTGCTCTTGCAGCACAAAAGCATCCATCTGAAATTCGCAAAAATGTGTTACATTGAACCTTATTTGTGGAAGCTAAAATGTGAATTTCATATAAAAATTCACATGTCATCAATTACTATTTTTCCCAACTACATTAGTCATTTGTATTTATATTTTACTTCCTAGGGTATTAATGTACATATTATCTCATTCAAGAAGCCAATAGGTAGACAGGTCCTGGATTGGTTAATTCTGAAGTACAGCATTCCATGTGTAAATCAGTCAGTCATGGTTGGGGCCATGGTCACTGGGTCACAGGTCAGGGATGTGACAGTGGCTCCAAGTATTCCTTGCCAGTATCTACTGAGCTTATGCGTGTGTCAGAGTCACCAGGAAGGTTTGGTCAAAGAGTAGCTATTCCCATTTCCCAAACTCCAGAATTAGGCAAAGGGGCAATGAGAATTTGTGGGTTCTGTTTGCTTTTCTGTTTCTCATAGACAAGACTCTTTAGAACAAAAGCATATAAGACAAAATTAGCAAAAGAAGAACACGTGGCGGGAAGCCTGCGGAGAATGAAGCAAAGTGCCCAGGAGTCCCCTACCTGCAGCATCTCTGTCGGACCTTTAATTTCTCCACTAATGCATGGCAATAATTGCAAGTGAGCTGTTTGATACCTGAGATGCCTTCTCTCTTCAGCCGCATAAACTCTGAGGTAAATAAAAGCCTGAATCCTCAGTGTCAGCTAACACCCACCTCCTTACCTCATTGCCCCACCAAGTCAGTCTTGTTCTAGTACTACAGTTAAGGGGGAGATAAAATCTGCACTCCTGAGCAATTTTATCAGCCTTTCTTTGATGCTTTGGTTGGTATCTGATTTAAACACAAGATTTTCTTATTCTCTAGAAAAGTTTTTGTGATCACATAGACACGGCTAATTATTTGATTTCTTTGAATATTAAAGTTGTAATAATCTGGTCCATGAACATCAGGTTCCAGAATAAGAGAGGATTTAAAAATAATAGAAATATTATCTCATCCTGCTATTTCTTCAAAAGACTCTGAGTCCTCCACTAACATTTTTATTAATACTTTCATATCCTGCCTCAGTTGAATTATCCTGGGTCAGATAATTTCCTCAAGGCCATACAATGCAGTGAGAGTCAGGAGGTTTTAGAAGGTCTACCCAAGAAATATTTTGTAGTGAATAAACTGTGTGTGCACCATTACTCAGAGAATCTGCGGATCCCTTCTCGAAGAAACAACATCCCAAAAATTAAGACTCAATATGGACTCAACTCCCCAGGAACAGTATAAAACCCTGGAGAGAGTGACCCTACTAAATTATCCTGACTGCCCTTCCAACCTTGCTCTCTTGACTTTCTGGAACTTGAAGGCAAGGATTAGCCATTGTTTCTAGCAAACTAGATTTGGAAATAGAAGTTTTAAAAATGTCAAAGGTTACATACATTATGATTCCCCTCTTAAACACAGAGAGACAGGCAGCAAGAAAGAAAACAATGATTTCGTATGTTTTGAGAAACAGTCCTGGCCTTCTTAGACTACAACAAAAGAGGTACAAATTAACCCCCCACCCCGGCACCCCTGGAAAAGGTAGATTCAGTGGTCACAGGGTCGCATTAAGGTTTTGGTAACTGGAATCATGCTTGAATTATTCAAGATTTGTATCTTTTTTTCAAAAAAGAATCTTAAAAGAGGCCATAAATTTGAAAGAGAGTAAGGAATGGTACATGGGATGGGTCTGGAGGGGAAAATGGGGGGGGGCAAAATAATGTAATCAAATATAATGTAATCAAAATAATGTAATCTTTTTAAACCTTTTTTTCTTCTTTTTTATTTAAAATATTTATTTTTAATTTTATATACCAACCCCAGCTCCCCCCCTTCTCCTGCCCCCCCACCTCTCCCCTTCTCACCCCCCATCCACTCTTCAGAGGGGATAAAGCCTTCCTTGGGTAGTCAACAAAGTCTGGCATACCAAGTTGAGACAGTATTAAGTCCCTCCATTTATCAAGGCTGAGCAAAGTATCCCACCATAGGGAATGGGCTCCAAAAACTCAGTTCATTCGCCATAGGTCCTGGTGCCACTGGCAGCCCCCTGCCCCCAACAGATCAAATCACATAACTGTCACCCACATTCAGAGGCTCTAGTTTGGTCCCATGCAGGATCCCCCAGCTGTCAGTCCGGAGTCTGTGAGCCCTACTAGCTCAGATCAGTTGTCTTTGTGGTTTTCCCCATCATGCTGATGAACCCCCTTGTTTATATGATCCCTCCTCCCTTTCTTCACCTGAACTCCAGGAGCTCAGTCCTGTGCTTGGCTGCAGGTCACTACATCTGCTTCCATCAGTTACTGGATGCAGGTTCTAGGATGACAATTAGGGTAGTCACTAATCTGATTATAGGGAAGGCCCATTAAGACATCCTCTTCACTATTGCTAGGAGCCTTAGCTGGGATTATCCTTGTGGATTCCTAGAAATTCTCTAGCACCAGGTTTCTCCCTAACCCCATAATGGATTCCACTATCAACATATCTCTTATCTCTTTCACTGCTCTCCCTCTCCATTCCTCCCCCAGCTAGGTCTTCTTGATCCCTCATGTTCTCATCCCCCAACCCCTCTCTTCTACCTCCCTTCCCAGTTTATCAAGGCAATCTTAACTATTTTCTCTTCCTGGGGATCTCTATGTGTGTCCATCTTAGGGTCCCCCCTTTTTACCTAGCTTCTCTGGAGTTGTGGATTGTAGCCTTGTTATCCACTTATGAATGAATACATACTATGCTTGTCTTTCTGGGTCTAGGTTACCTCACTCACAATGGTTTTTTGTTTGTTTTTTGTTTTTTTTTATGTCTAGTTCCATCTATTTGCTATACTATAAGCTTAAGAAATAATTTTTAAAAGAATCAGATTAACTCCCTCAAAATTCACTCTAGCCTAGAACACAATGCCAGAACCGTCTTCTGAAAGCTGTGAATTCTCAGTGTGTGGGTGTGCATCTGCAATCTCAGCACTTGGAAGCTGAGACGGGAGGATCACTGCTGGTCAAGGTCAGCTTGGCTACAAGGGTATTCAAGGCCAGCCTGGGATGCATAGTGACACTCAATACAATTTTAAAAAGGGGTGGGAGGGGAGAGTGGGAAGCTGGAACAATAGCTGGTCAGACTAGTACAAGAACCTGAGGCAATCCCCAGGACCCACACAAGCTGACTGGGAAACCCAGAGCTGGGAAGGTGACCTCACTGTCATTGCCAGCCAGCCTTGCTCACCTGGTGAACTCCAAGCCAGTGAGAGATGGACAGCACCTGAAGACCGGCACCCAGACTTGCCATTGGAAGGAATAAGATTGCATTCTAAGACTGTCGGCGTTTTCATCTGAGCTTCCAAGTGCAGCTGATGGTTGAGTTGATGTTCACTGTTTCCCTTTACAATAGAGTAGCCGGGATAAGACAGACCCCAGAGGAGAAGCGTGGAGCCTTCAGGACCTAGGAAGCATTCCTTTGATGCACAGAAACTTTCCGGTCGCGTCTGTTGGGAAAAACCTGTAGTAACACCACACATTCTCAAGTCTCTTTTTTCCCCAGCAAATATTGAGATCTTTTGATGCAACCACAGCAAAAGCACTTAGATTTGAAGTCAAGGAAAAGGGGCGAGAAAGTTCTGCCTCAGGCCTAAACCAGGCTGACAAGTAGATGCACTGTGTTTCCAGGAGTGCTTCCAAAACTTGCCCATTGCAGACATGACTAGTCAATCAAAGAACTCATTCCTGCTACACACAGAACACCATCTCATTCCTCTAGACAGTCTCTGCCCTATTTATTTATTTAGAATTGAATGTGTGTGTCATATGTGTGTGTTCACATGTGTGGAAGTGTGTGTGTGTGCATGTGCGTGTGTGTGTGTTAGGCATTTTCCTCAGTCACTCTCCGCATATCTACTGAGGCAAGGTTCTTCGCCTGAATCCAGGGGTCACCAATTTGGTTCATCTCAGCTTGTTCTGGATATGTCCTGCCCCCATCTTCCACTTTCCAAGTACTGAGATTTCAGTCTATCTGCCAATCAAACATTTACTTAGGTGCTAGGGATCTGAACCTCAGCCCTTATGCCCTCAGGGCAAGCACTTTTACCATTTTCTCGTGACTCCCCATTCTAATTTAATAGGCACATATAGGCATTGGACATTCAAAATACGAGTAGTTTTAGTTGAACACTGGATTTTAAAGATGAATATAAACAATAATGTAAAATGATTCATTAATAATTTAAAATATTGACGGCCTATCAGAATAATAGTGTTTCATATATTTTGAGTCATATAAAATATTTTAAAATTATTTTTTGCCACAATTTCTTTATACCTCTTTTCAATGTGACATGCGGAAAATCCTTTAAAGGTGCCTTGTAATTGTGAGGGAGGGAAGGCACTGGTTAGGACAGCCACTGCCAGGAAGGCAATGTCAAGACAAACATGGAACTACTATTTGCCATGATGAATGGAACAGTTTCTCAGCTATGGAGATAAATCGTGATCTTCTACCTTCATTTTAAAAATGATTTTATTAGAACATTTTGTTGCAAAACATTTAATTTTTCAAAAAAACTATAGCTAAGAGGTAATGTGTGGGGAAGGAGACTGACTTCATGGAGTTGGAGATGAAGTCATAGTTCTGATGGGCAATGAAAAGGACCACAAGAGGGTAGGGAGGCACTTGGTGGAGACTTTATTCTTGGCCAGTTATAGAGGAAAGGCCAAGATGGCCAGGGAGCATCAATAAAGTCACACAGCGTTCTGTGAATCCAGACCCTGCTTCCACCATGCCCATTGCCACCCCAGGAGTGGCCCCATCTTTTCCTAATGGTGGTTCTGTAAGGACTAGGCTTTCCCTGTGGCTCTCGTTCCTTCATCCTGCTACTCCTCCGTTCCTCCACTTCTTCCAAGCGACCAGAGAGTTTATCTCTCCATTTCTTCTCATCTCTCCCTCCTCCCTCATCATAATAAGAAAACGAAGTTCACCAACCCCACATCAGACAGTGGGCTGATTTCCAAAATATACAAAGAACTCAAGAAATTGGTCATCAAAAGAACAAATAATCCAATAAAAATGGGGTACAGATCTAAACAGAGAAGTCTCATAGCAGGATCTAAAATGGCTGAAAGACACTTTTTTTCTTTTTTGGTTTTTCGAGACAGGGTTTCTCTGTGGTTTTGGAGCCTATCCTGGAACTAGCTCTTGTAGACCAGGCTGGTCTCGAACTCACAGAGATCCGCCTGCCTCTGCCTCCCGAGTGCTGGGATTAAAGGCGTGCGCCACCACCGCCCGGCATGGCTGAAAGACACTTAAGGAAATGTTCAACATCCTTAGTCATTAGAGAAATGCAAATCAAAACAACTCTGAGATTCCATCTTACACCTGTAAGAATGGCCAAGACCAAAAACACTGATGACAATTTATGCTGGAGAGGTTGTGGAATAAAGAGAACATTCCTGCATTGCTGGTATGAATGCAAACTGGTACAGCCCCTTTGGAAATCAGTATGGCAATTTCTCAGAAAATTAGGAAATAACTTTCCTCAAGAACCAGCAATACTATTTTTGGATATATGCCCAAAGAATACTCAATAGTACCTCAAGGACATGTGCTCAAGTATGTTCATAGCAGGATTGTTTGTCATAGCCAGAACCTGGAAACAACTTAAATGCCCTTCGACTGAAGAATGGATAAGGAAAATGTGGTACATTTACACAATGGAGTACTACACAGCAAAAAAAAGACATCTTGAAATTTGCAGGATAATGGATAGATCTAGAAAACATCATATTGGATGAGGTTACCCAGACCAAGAAAGACAAATATCATTTGTACTCACTCCTAAGTGGCTTTTAGACATAAAGCAAAGAAAAACCAGTCTACAATTCACAGTCCCAGAGAACCTAGACAACAAAGAGGACCTTAAAAGAGACATACACGGATCTAATCTTCATGAGAAGTAGAAAAAGACAAGATCTCCTGAGTAAATTTGAAGCATGGGGACAATTGGAGAGGGTAGAAGGGGAGAGGAGAGGGAGAGCAGAGAAAAATATATAGTTCAATAAAAACAATTTTGAAAAAAGAAAATGAAGTTTACATAAATGTCTCTCTTTAGGGCTCGGGGCAGAACCATTAGGCATGTTTCTTGGCTCATGTCTTTGCACACTGACAACTGTGTATGAAATTGGTCAGGACACACTCAATTCCTTAGTTTTCCCCCTATGCATCTGGATAACCACTAGGGACCAGCTGTGGTGTTTCCAACAGTTCCCTTGGCAACGACTGCATCACAGAATTTCTTCAGGCACAAACTTCCTATTACAGAGTTGTAAGTCCATTTCTATCACATGAAACTTTTTATTATCCACATTTTAGAACAGTTTGGGATGAGTTGGGGTCAGTTCGGGCTTTTCTGATGTTTTCTTTTTTCAAGTATCATTTCATGAAGGCCTGGAGACCCAAAGATTCACATCACTCTGAGGAACAAGCTTATTTTTCCTCACCCTGTTTCCTTTTCGACTAATTATCTAGGAGGGCTCCCTTCTGTGCCAAAGAAGACTCGATAGGTTTGGCACGAGACATTTGGGACAATGTCAACTGGGGCTCAGAAATGAAGTTAGGAGTAAGGGGCAAAAAAAAAAATTTAAGGAACAAAGCTGAGGTATTTTTTAAGATGCTGATTTAGTGAGTTATTGAAAATGCTGCCCACATAGCCTTTTAACCCTCAAAGATATCAGATAACTTTTTTCTTGCAGTGAGATGAAGTGGCTGTCATTATCTCCGAAGGTCTGTATCATATTGGAATCTGTCAGCGCAGGTCAGGGAGTCCGCGGTGCTCTGGGCCCAGCTCGGGGACTGAATTACATTTCCCGGGCACAATGGCTGCAGAATGGGTGGGTGCTTTGTCATTTAAACTGCATAAAGAGGCAGAAATTGATTTTTATTGTGGATCTTCATATCTAATAAAGCTCCAAGGGGCTCTTTTCTTCTCCGATTGAATAGCCATTGAATGCTTTCAATCTAGTTCTGTGTTTCATGCCTAAACTGAATAGCAGAAAGGCAGAAAATAGATGGGGGAAAAGAGGCCAAGTCACTTTCCAGATTGAAAAGGATATGGCAGAGAAATAAATAAAAAAAATAAAGTAAAATAAGACTATTTGGAAACGCATTTAAGTGGAGAAGGGAACTTTCTTAATGCTCCGGGGGAAATTGCTTTTCGAAGGATGTGTGCTCGTGTGTATCCACACGCACGTGCAAATCCACTTGTGGGTCCGTGGGGGCCATTGGAGTACTTTGTGTGCACGTGGAAAAAAATCTATTTATGTTCAGTTGGGCCAGAGAGAAAGCGCTAACCACAAATGGACTTGCTGAAGTCACCCTGCCTGCCCTTACCGCCTTGACCCATAGAAGCAGCAAGGTGGAGCTTGTGGGGAAAGGGACCAGGGTGAGGTGTGGAAATGGAGGTGTGCCCTTGTTCCTTGTATGGAGGCTTCAGAAGATGTCAACTCTCAGATTCTCATCTGTGCATGAAGCTAGAACATCCTTCAATTTAATAATCTGCCAGAAAATTAAAATTCTTCTAGACACTGGTATTGTCTGAGTGCTGGTTTCCATGCCCAAACAAGGCCTCTGATGGCCCCAGTTACAAACTGTCTCAGTTTTCGCCACAGTCAGTCTCCTAAAAGTAGCTTGATTCTTCACAACTGTGTAAATGCCTGTGCTGTCAGCCAGCAACCTCGATAAACATCCTTCCAACAGATGGTGCCCAGCACCTTCTCTAGATACAGCCCTACACTCAGATCTAGTTCTCTCTTGCTACAATGTCCACACTTCTGACATCTGCCTCTTTGAGATCTAATCTACCTAATCTAGGCACTAGCCGGGGACCTTCCTCCCCATTTCACAGGCCAGTGACCTGAACGGAATCCACCCTTGTCATTGGCCTTAAGCAAAGGGATGGTTATTTCTCACAGCTACCGTGACTGATGTGAGGTCAGGGACATGGCATAAACTCACCTAATCAGATCCACACACTTTTTTCACATAGGAGAAAAAGTTATGCTTTTATCTTGGACTAGAGTCTAGGAAGCTTGGACTACTGCCACCAAGTTGACCCTGTGAGAGAAAATCTCCCCAAAATGGAGGCAGAGAGAGGAACTCAGCTAAGCTGGAACAATATCAAAAACCCTTCCTGATCTCTGTTTGTTCTCATTCCATTCAGTTTAGTTTGTTTTGGCTTTTGCTCTTTTTTACTATGCATACAAGTAAGTATTTATAAACCTTTTTCTTAATTTTGCTTCGAAAGTTTTTTTCTCATATAATCGCGTTTAATGTAACTGTTTGAGTATCTTAATGAGGCAGCAGAATCTTTGTTCCTAATATCGCTCAACAAATCTCTTTTCAAATAACAATCCCAAGCTTCAGAAAAGCTGGAATCTTGAAAAGTTATGGCATCCCAACTTGGAACCCCCAAATCAGTATTTCTAAAATCACACTCTGCCTCTTGCCCCCATGGGCTCTGTGGCAGATGGTTTTGCCTGCCTACTGAGAGGCCCAGAGAAGCTCGGCAGCAGAAACTTCCTGCTTACATCATCTTCCACATTCAAGGGGCTCCAGGCCCCTGGGTTCTGCCTCTGTAACCCCCGTTTTATCCAGCATAGACATCATCCCATTTCCTTCCATTCCAAGACGAGCTCAGAGTTGATGCCCGTTCGTGTCCTTCACTGTGTTCCATGCTCCTCACAGCTGCTGGGGGAAGCTCTCCAGAACACCCGAGGCCCATAGAACAAAGGCTTTAAGTCCCCTCTCATGACTCGTGTGCCCCTTAGCAGCATCCCATCCTTTCTTGCCACCTAAGGTGACTCTCCTGGTCTTATTTTTGAACTGCTTACAATTTAAAGTGTTCTGGACTTCTTACAGCTAGATCTGAATTTTAGAAAACTATTCTCTGCAATTACATCAAAGGAGATTTGTGGGGTTTACACTCAGGATTTCAATAAATTAGCATCCCCAAGGTTTCACGGCATCGAGTTAAACCTGATACACAAATTAGTTAATAAGCTATACTGCTCTGTATAAAGTTGATAACCAGTCTCCGAGCCCATGGGTGAGCCCCATTGTTGTCCACACCCAGTCATCTATAGTCATTACTCCAAGTCCACGGGTTGTGTTTTACTCAGGTTCACTAGAGGGAAAGAACTCAGTGGGTGGATATACATAAAAATTTACTAAATGTGCGTTAAAATAATAATGAGATCCATACCACACCTAGGTTGGAGACAACCTGGTTCTTGGTCCTTGAGGCTGGGAGCATCCACAGTCAATGACCCATAGTTACACAGTCCACAAAGCTGGGAGTCTCAGTAGTCCAAACCTGTTTTTGGAAATCCAGAAAGTTCTCAGGGAGCCACTGGTTCCTAATTCCATGGCAAATGCTTAAAAATTCTGGTTCTTCTATTGGCAAGTGATCTGCAGCAGTGGGACAAATCAGATGGCTGCCGGAGGGAAGGCTGAATCATACCAAGACTGAAACACTTCTTTTAAAACTCTGGGGTGCCACCTGAAGGTGTCACCCACAATGTAAGATGAATCTTCTCACATCAGTTAAAGCAATCAGGACAATTTTTCAGGTGAGGCTTCCTACCCTGGTGATCTAATCTGTACAAGTTGACATTAAAATTAATCAGAATAGATTGCTACCCTACCCGGGTGCCCTCCAGGAAGTGTGGGGCCCACACTGAGGAGTGGAGCTGCCTGGCCTTTCAAGCAGCCTGTCTTGATGTCTTGATACCAGTACCAAGTCAGATTCTAGAAATGAAAAGAAGATAGCCATGTACAACACTTCCCGGAGCCACAGACTATTCATAGTACCAGGCTCAGCCGTTTGTCTATGACTGGCTGCTTCCAGTTCTCAAACTGACCAGGGTTGTGACACTCTCTCTTGGTGGGTCCTGCATGCACAGCCCATGAACAAGGATAGCTAATTCTCCCTGTCTTGCCCAAAAAATAATCGTCTGTCCAGTTACTCCATCCTTCTGGGCAGACTGGAGGGAAGATCTAAGCCTGTATCTGAGCTCACATGATACATTCATCGGAACACTCTCAGGCTTCCCCTCCCGCCAGCACTATCTGGTGATATAGCGGTGATATAGCTCTAATTGAAGTGGCTTGCCTAGAAATTGAAAATCCTAATATCCAATGCAGACATTCTCTTCTGTTTTCTCCCTTCTCTTTCTTGAATTTTCCAACACTTTCTTTATTGTTAGAACTCTTCATTTTACTGAATGTTTCTTTAAGAATGAAGGGAATTTTAAACATCCTTGACTCCATCCATGTGTGTCTGTATTTGAAGCCATATAATGTAAGTAAAAAAAGTTGAAGATAATTGCAAACTGTTCTTGATTTTACTAGTGTTTTATTAACAGATCTGCCTTAATCCAGGATTAAAACGGAGTGAGATTAGAGGATTTCTCTCATCTGCAGCTTGGAGCAAGAGACATATGTAATAAACGTGACTCCCCGCTTGACATAAAACCATCCTATTATACTCGCGGCAGCACTGAGTGCAGACAGCTTTCACCCTTCCTACAGAGTAACGTGTTCAGTAACAAGCAAGAGAGATGCCTAGGCCTTCCTGTCCCTGTCAGGATGAAGACCACACTCCCTTCCCTCTGTATTGAAATGAGTATTTATCCCAACATTACGTCAAGGGCCATGTCATCCCAGGAACACAGGTGCTGACCATGAAGCATCCTCAGCTACTGATTAGATAAACATAAACAAGGGGAAGGTCACAGGTCCTTTCAATGGCTTTCTTCAGCACCAAAGCTCTGGATGTGCTTGTGAACTGAACCAGTTGCCACTGAGAAAAAGACATCATCCTCTAAGGAATGGTGGAGTCACAGGTCCTCTCTGTGGGAAGCACGAAGTAGCATCATATCCACAGTCAAAGAATTTTACCTATTGTTGAAAATCATCAAGGAGAAGTGGCATGCCTATCAGAAGTCACTAAAGGCAAAGTAAACTGGTGATCCTGCAGCCCAGACACAGCCACTCTTATTCTCCTGACTCAATATCAGCTCGAACCTACTTAGAAAGATACATTCTGCTGTGTCCCTTTCTATACAACCCCTCTTTCTCTGTCTCTGTCTCTGTCTCTGTCTCTCTCTCTCTCTCTCGATACAGGTTTTCTCTGTGTAACCCTGTAACTCGTTGTGTAGACCAGGATGGCCTCAAACTCAGAGATCAGCCTACCTCTGCCTCCCAATTACTTGTATTAAAGGGGTGCACCAGTACAAACAGTAGGGATAAATCCTGGTGTCGCTGTCAGTGGCTCCACAGTCTGCCCCAGCCATACAACTGTCACCCACATTCAGAGGGCCTAATTTGGTCCTATGCTGATTCCCTTGCTCTCAAGCCAGAGTTGGTAGCTCCCATTAGCTCAAGTAAACTGTTTCAGTGAATATCCCATCATGGTCTTGACCTCTTTGCTCGTTTTCTCACTCCTCCCTTTCTTCAACTGGACTTTGGGGGCTCAGCCCAGTGTCCCACTGTAGATCTCTGCATCTGTTTCCATCAGTTGCTGGATGGAGGTTCTATGATAACATTTAAGATGGTCATCAATCTGACTACAGGGCAAGGCAAATTCAGGCACCCTCTTCACTATTGCTTAGGGTCTTAGCTAGGGTCATTCTTATAAATTCCTGGAAATTTCTCTAGTGCCAAGTTTCTTGCTAGCCCCATAATGGCTTCCTCAATCAAGATATCTCTTTTCTTGCTCTCTGTCTCTGCCCTTCCTCCATCTCAACAATCTCATTCCCTCAAGGTCTCCTCCCTCTTCCCTTTCTCCTTTCCTCCTCTCCCTTTTCTTTTCCTTCTGCTCCCACCCCCACACTCTCAATTTTCTCAGGAGATTTGTCTATTTCCCCTTCCCAGGGGGATTCTATGTATGTATCTCTTAGGGTTCTCCTTGCTACTTAGCTTCTCTGGGGTTGCGGACTATAGGCTTGTTATCCTATGTTTTATAGCTAGTATCCTCTTACGAGTGAGTACATATCATGCTCATCTTTCTGGGTCTCAGTTACTTCACTCAGGATGGTTTTTCTAGTTCCATCCATTTGCATGCAAATTTCAAGATGTTATTTTTTTTTTAACGCTGAGTAGTATCCCATTGTATAAATGTATCATATTTTCTTTATCCATTCTTTGGTTGAAAGCCAAGTAGGTTGTTTCCTAGATTACAAATAATGCTGCTATGAACATAGTTGAACAAATATCCTTCTAGTACGATTGAGCATCCTTTAGGTGTATGCCCAAGAGTGGTATTGTGGGGTCTTGAGGTAGGTACTGGCATTTTGGAACCTATTCTCTTTGGAGAGATACCTTGCTCAGCCTAGATATAGTGGGAAGGGCCTCGTTTCTGTCTTAAAGCAATGTGGTAGATTCTGTAGACTCCCCATGGGAAGACTTACCTTCTCTGTGGAGTGGATGGAGGGTGGGATAGGAGAGAGGGTGGAAGGAGCAGGAGGAGGGGGGTGAGAACTGGGATTGGTATATAAAATGAGAAAAGATAGTTTTTTAAAAAATAAATAATTATTTTTAATATGCACCACCACTGCCCTGCTACTTTGTCTCTTTTGATTCTGTCTCTAAGTCTGTGTGATAAGTAGCCGCCATCAGGATAAAAAACATTATAGATTCTTTGAAAGATTACAGGGATGGGAAACAAATCAGCATTTGTTTGGGGTAACTTCAGAGGGTTAGAGGGCATCTCAACTCTGTATGGCCCTACAGTGAGGGATGCATTTGTCAAAACCATTGGACCCCAACCATGAAGCCCACTGTGTGCTAATTTTAAAAACACTAGACAGAATGCTGTGAAATCCAAGGACAGAACACAGACAGACAAAGCAAACTTAACTGTGTCATCATACGACAGAGCTGTGCTGAACAAGGTAGGATAAAGAGGGACTTACCTGAGACACTCTGGGAAGAAGAGTCCTAACTTGACCTTAAGACTAAGCAGAAAGCCGGGCGGTGGTGGTGCACACCTTTAATCCCAGCACTTGGGAGGCAGAGGCAGGCGGATGGCTGTGAGTTCGAGGCCAGCCAGGTCTACAAGAGCTAGTTCCAGGACAGGCTCCAAAACCACAGAGAATCTCTGTCTCGAAAAAAAAAAACTAAGCAGAAAACATATTCTGCACAAACACTGTGCTCTGGCTGATATATTTTTCTTTTATAATTGTATGGATGAGCAATCCTGAAGCTGTGTGTGAGAGAACCGAACAAAATAAGTAAATAAAGTAATGGGAGTCATTTTCTTTCACCGCCAGAGAAAGAAATCACACATAATGAAGGTGAATGGCTATTAATAAACCTTGCGGTACTGGGTCTAAGTCAGGGATGTAAATTAAACTCCTGGTTTGGGGAGAAAGAGCAAGGGGTCAGGGTCTAGCTCTGTTTTCTGAATAAGCCTAAAGGCGTGATATCAACAAGCTCACCCACTGCCCAGAATTTGGTTTCCAAACACCATTCTCTGAGAAAATGGACCAAGACTCCTAAGGGAAATAAATGACATTTTGATTGAGGGAAAGAAACTACAAAATGAGTACAGAGTGTCTTATTAACTCAGAAACTAAGAAAAAGATCAAAAGAAGAAAACCTAAGGATGGGGTCATGTCAAAGAACCATGGAACCAATCAGAAGGAACATCCATGACCAAAGCTATGATGCTCTGAGTAAGAAAATTTCCATTAGTATTAGATTATAATCTTGCAAATAAATTAATCTCCTAAAGTCCATGTTAATGCAAAGTGTTGAATTAATAAATAAAGCAAGGAACAGGCTTTCTGTTCAGAAGAATTCCCAGTAGTACACATAGACACTTCCTTCCTTACAAGGCAGAACACTGTGTGTCCCTCTCCAGGACTTGGGCAGGATGTATCCATAGAATACAGAAAGAAAAAAAAAACCAGCCAGTTCACGGCAACCACCCCAGAAGACAACAGCCACAACAACCCAGAGATGGACGTTTATGTACTGATATCCCTAAGAGAGATTCCCCCTCAAACCTTAACTCCATTCTAATCCTAAACACAGGCAAACAACAGAACAACAGAAGGAAACGCAGAAGTACTGCCACAGAGCAGAGATTATATTAAAGGAATAAAGAATGCAAGTAAACCAAATGCATTTAAACACTAGACTGGATCTTGAATCCGCCAAGAGGATGTGAGTGGAAAATCATGGTGAGGTATGAATAAAGTCCTCAGTCAATAGAACCCGACTAGCTCATGGCTTAATTTTGACAGATTTCCTGTGGTTCTGTAATATGCCCGGGCTATAGAAGGAGTATGTTGACTCTGTTGGGAACTCTGTACTCTGTAATGTTTGTACCAATTTAAAATTATTCCACGATAGAAATAAAGCAAAATGACCATCACCTGAGTCTCACAGGTTCATTACCTTTATTTTTAAAGCATGAAGACATCACTTATTCAAAAGATAAAATGAAAATCGAAGAGGCACTGTATCCGTTCTGTGGTGCTTCTCAGAGTGGCAGGCTTACAAACTGGCTGTCTCTCTTATTCTCATGAGTTTTACCTTCACTGGTGTTGTTTCCATACTAACTCAGTTTCAATGCAAGAAAATGTCAAACTGAGCTTTGGACAGATGTTAGAGAGGTCTGTCTATTTTGTGTGTGTGTGCACATGCATAGGGGAGGGGGTGTTGTCTCCAGACAACCTTGAACTCCAGAGATTCAGAAGCTGGAGAAAAGGATCCTGCCTGAAATCACTTGTAGCACCTGAATTAGGGCTCTCTCCTGAGCCTCCTGGACTGACACCTGGACAAGACCTGAAAAAGCAGATGCACACCCCTGAGAAAACCCATCACACGAAATCTCCCAGAGTCAGTTTTCATCCTGGAAGGTCGGTCTGAGAAGTAATTTGGATATCTATGTCTGTACAGATTTGTTCTGGGCTCATTTCAGCTGAAACATACCGGTCCCAGATGAGAGATGGACACGTTGAGAGGCTCAGCGACCACAGGTGGTTCCAGGCAGACAACCTGGTGTTTTGTGGTTGTCGATTGAGCAACTGCTGACAAATGCCACTGCCAATGAGGTCTGACACAAATATATGAGATGCCTTCTGCCATCTCTGGTGCCAACGTGTCAGGAGAAACCTGCCATCCGTGACAGGGAAGCATTAAGCAAATTAATGTCCGGGATTAATGTCTGGGAGCATTTTTTAAAATTTTTTTCAAAAGCAAAGAGTTTATTTTCCTCAGTCATGGTTAGAGAGAAACATGAAGATCAAATACAGATGGTTCTCTGCCAACACAAAGAGCTTCAGCCGGGCTCTGCTCACTCGTTCTGCCATATTCCATGTTCTTGAATTAGGAGAACTCTGGGGGATATCCATCTTCTTTCACCAGCCATGGCTGTGTAGAACGGAAGGCACACATCTTGTGAAGAATCTGCTGTGCCAGGGCTCACCTGATGGTGGATGGCAAAGGAGTGGCATCAGGGGACAGGAAGGTGGCAATCTTTACACTCATCTCTGCTCCCTGGGGACGGGGAGAGAGAGAGAGAGAGAGAGAGAGAGAGAGAGAGAGAGAGAGAGAGAGAGAGAGGACTAGGCTGACTCCATAGTTCTGAGCATTGCCCTCTATGGCTTTGCTCAGAACAGATCTTTCAGAACCATAAATTAAGTCATACCTGACCTGTGTTAGAAGCCCCTCAGTGGCTTTGCAATACAGCCAGGTTAATATTCACAGTCCATGACCTACAAGGCTGCCATGATCTGGTTTCTCCTCACCTGTCACCTGTCACCTCCCTTCCTCATCACACGCCCGCTCCCTTGGCTTCTTGGCTCTGCTAACTTGTAATGCCCCTTCCCACCATGGCAGTTTGTCCTTGTTCCTTTTTCCCGAGTTGGTCTTCCATTAGAATTTTCTGTGGCTCATTTCTTCCTTAGCTCCTGACCCCTTATTTAAACAGCGAACCCCACACTCCCTGTATCATCTCCATCACTGCCTATGCTTTCCACTCTTCATAGGTCCATAGGTTCCCATGTGTCTGACCTGAGGACTTTACTCTGAGAACTTTACATGGTATCTGCAGTACCAGGAATGGCACCTGACCATCGCTGGGGCTTTTCACACAGGTTCGTGTGTCCCCCAGAACTGTTAGTCATGTGATTTTCTCTCATCAATGAGATATCACAGTAACATGAACTCCCTCTAAATGGAACCTTTATGAGATAGCACATCTTTCACCATGTCCCTTCCCCTGCTGTGGGAGTCAGGCACATGTCAGGATGAAATCAAAGCAGAAGCCCTAAGCCAGCTTGTATTGGATATGGGTCACAGAGACATGATGTTTTGTTGGTGCTTTGGAGAATGCTCTGTCAGGTGATGTGACCATCTATTCTGTCTAACAGAGTATGGATGAATGAATGAATGAAGGGATCGTGATAACATGTAGCTAGATGACCAACTCAGCCAAGTGGCATGCTTCCCGGGCAGCTGTTATCACAGACAACCCCAGATTTACTCATCACCAACAGTATGGGAAGACAGGACCCATGGCCCAAACAGTGAGCCAAAAGTGGGGGCTGCAAGGCAAAGTGAAGATGCATCAGGTTGACTCCACAGTTGTGGGCCACACAGTGCAAGTTTCCTTTCTGTTGGATTCTTGCTGGAAAATCAACTGAGGAAGAGATGGAGTACCGGTGATCTCACTTGTGGGAACCTGCGTGGCACCATGCAAAGACAAAAGTCAAGCACTCCCTGCTCTCTCTATGGATCAGGCCCCTTCGTGGGGCTAGATGCACAGAGCTAGGTATCTTCTGGTCTCGGGCTCCGGCTCTATTTCTTAGATACCTGATGCTGGGTACAGAAGTTTCTTAACCTCTCAAGCTTGGGTTTTCTCCTCTGTATAACACGGACACTAATACTCCCTTTCTCACAGGGCAGTGAGAGATAAACAGCAAAAGGCAATTTCTAGCCTTATTTCAATGCCTGGGGCTAAGTGTGCACTCCATAAATGTTAACAACTGACAGGAGTAGTTTTCTTAGATTCCGGAGCTATCTCAGATAATGTTGAAGGCCAAATCCCGGGAAAGATTAGCCCTGGAGTGTAGCGAACACAGTAGAAACAAATGAAGGAATGTGCTTCCAAGACAACCAAAATGACTCAAATAGTTCGAATTCATATGAGAGCACAAATGGCCGTGCAGAGTCCGAGCCACGAAGGAACATGAGCATTGCCCCTGTTGGTTACTTTTAGTGTTATCATATTTGTACACGACCTTTTAATCTCAGAAATTAAATGACTGCTCTAGAAGGTTGCAAGACTTCTCGCCCTTTTCTTCCCACCCCTGGCTGTATTTCCTTTAGAGACATTTCATATTTTTTGCGGGGGGGGGGGGATGCTGTGAAAGGAGAGGCTGAATTATATGATTCATTGAAATTAAAATGAAATTTTAAATTATCATGCAGTTGAGATGATGCAGAGTGAGCGATAATAAATAAGGCTTAAAAGGAGGATGGCAGATCTTTTCTCGTGGTTTTTATTTTTTCCCCTTTCTGTTGTTTATAAAAGCCTTCTTGGAAGATTAAAAATAATATTTCTTTCCCTATTGATTTTTTTCTTTTCCCATTTGGCCAACATTAATTTATTTCCTGTGTTTCTAATAGAGCTGATAGCAATGCAGCTTTATTTATTTATTTATTATTTCATCCTCTGGACACTGACATTACTGATGGCAGCCACAGCAGGAGGACTGCAGCTAGACAGCTCCCGAGGCAACAGGAGACCTTGGGGCAACGCTGTAAAATCCTGCTTCTCTGAGCTTCTCCGAGTGTCTTTGTGGAAAGGCCTACAGCTTCTACTACCCAAGATTCAGCAGATTTCTAGCCCACTTGACTAGGTTATTAAGGATGTACTAGAACCAGGAACTAGAACCAAGACACATGCGGTGTCTTCTACTTGGGCGCTTCCTTCTCCCTTCCCCTAAGCCTCAGCTCAGATCCTACCCTTTGGGACAGAATGCCCTGGTTTCTTTTTGCTAGTGTAGGATACAAGCATCTCAGTCAAATTGATTGCCAATGAATTCCACATACTTTTGGTATGCCAGACCCTGAACTAAATGCTAGAGGGTCAACACCAAAGATGACACAGAGAACATACCCTAACAGCATCCATTTTAGGTGGGGAAACACAAGGGTGGTACTAAAGCCCAGTGCTCCTCTGTGGGAGCATTGAGACCGAGGATCCATTACCAAAATACCCATTGGTGGGGTTAGGAGGGACTCCCAGGAGGAAGTGACATCTGAAATAAATCTACAAGGAGACAGGGAACAAAGAGAGGAAGTTGGAAACCAGGGGGCTTTTTCAAAGTACCACATCAGGTTGGCAGGGCTAGAACTGAAAATCAGGTTTCCGGTGTGTCTGCTGTTCCTGATCTCTTCACAGTGCTTCCTGCTGAGCTATCTCATATTGTAGACATTGCCCAGTAGTCAAAACACGCTTTGATGAGTTAATGTTCAAATGCCTGACAAATATCATGCAATTTAACAGAATCTTCTGGGGTCAATGGCAAGGCTTGCGTTATTGTCATAGTGGGTGTTTGTAGCATGTGGTGAGTTCCTCACACTGCTTCTGATCTGTTCTTGGAGAACCTTCTACCATGTATACAAACAAATGATCTCTTCAAAGAGCTAAACAAATCCTTGTCAAAAACTAGAGGCATCTGTAACAGCTAAGGAAATGCTGGCTGCTGTAACAATGGAGCCAAAAAAGAAGAAAAGAATCAAACATGTAAAAACTTTCTTGTTTAAGTAAGATTCCAAATGGTTGGAATTGGCTTTCCTTCGAGGAATAATTAGAAGATCCAGGCTCCTCCGTCTTACCACCCTATGAGCCTCAACACATCTTCTGAGGTCACCACATTTGCCTGCACTGGATGATGCTTAGCTTGGTGGCACATTTGTCTTATTTCAGTCCTATACTAACATGGCACAGTTAATGTCTAGTTGTGTGCATGGGTAAAAAGAGGAAATAATTATGTTGAGAGGTAATGATCTGGCCATTGCCAAAGCCATAAATTTTGATTTTGTATTCCAGGAGACATCAGTAAAAAATTAGCTACAATTCTCTGGCGACTGTAGGCTTTGGGAGATTGCTAGGAGCTGGAATGCTCTGATTTTTACCTCAAGAAAACAATAAATCCATACAACAAATAAATCAAGGAGCTGAGTCTGTCTGATTTAAAGCTCCTACGCACATCAAATTGATGTAAGCATCTGATAAAATCCTTACGCCCAGGGAGTGAGCTTGCACTGAGAGGCACAATCACATGCATATTGAACAAGAGTTTACTATTTATTTCTGACTTTAAAAAGATCATCTTTATTTTTTAATTAGCATAGGATTCCTGATATCACCAATGGGCTAGCTATTTCCCAAGCCCTTAGTGCAATTGTAGGTATTTCTCAGTAAATATTCCTGGAGCCTCCTACTTGCTGGTAGACTTGACCAAATTATACTTTCCTGACCACTTGGAGTTAGTTGTGCATGTGCCTTCCCTGGGTGATATAAATGGGTGGAGGTGACATGCCAGTTTTGGAGGCACTTTTTAAAACCCGGAGTACATTGCCCAAAGCCCCCTTTTCTTCTGTGATGATCAGCAGTACTCAGGAGGTGGGTATTCCATCTGCCTGGTCTCTGAATAAGAAGTCATGGTGAAGAATTCCCAGACGCTTGCACTGAGCGTATGACCTGAGCAGAAAATTCTTATTATGAAAAGCCACTGAGGTTTCGCTGCCTCTTTACTGCTGTAGAATGTAGACCATCTTACACCCCACCTTGAGAAATAAATACCTAGAAATGCAAATGTATAGTGGTTTACTTCATAAAAATCTGGACTGAAAAGAAAATAGAGACCGTGTAAGACAAACAATATTTATAACCTTGTTAGAGAATTCCTAGTATCAACCTTATTTGGTAATGTGTTCCCTGGTCGGTGGCAGCTCCTGTACACTAAGTATAGGCAGCCTATAAACGGCTAAAGTGGGCAGCTCAGCTAACAGAGAGGCTCATAGAAGCTGTTGTTTATCCGAAAGATACAAAAACCTCATAGCACCGAGAACAGCTCAGCCAGAGACTTCCAGAGTCACCAAGCTGTTTGCCTCTCATAATCAGAGAAAATAAATAACCATAGGAGGTGCCAAGGTCCTGCAAAAGTTGAGACGATAGCTTCTACCATCTCTCATCTCAGTGTGTTTTTATCTCTTCTTAGAGGGGAGGAGTTATATTACATAGTGCTAGATTTCAGGATATGGTCTCAATCAGAATCCTGTTTAGTGGAAAATTTGACCTCCAATGCCCTTCCTGGGCCCACATGAGACTCATATACCTTGGTTTTGACACTGATGTTACATCCATGAACCCTCTTGTAGAATCTATGTATCAGAGAAGGCGTCTGCATTTGCTCAACAAACGAGGAGTTTTTCATTGTAAAGGTTGCTAGGGAAAGACATCAATGGGCTGTTTGACCCAGGTGGAAACCAGAGATGTTGTCTGTTGCCCCGCTGGTTTAGCAGGTGGTAAGAAAGAGAGGCCAATGAGGGAATTGCATATGAGATGTCAGGACAAGACAAGACAGCCAGTCTTCCAGGCTTCGCTGACCAGGCAGACCTGGAAGTAGAGGCGGAGAGTCTGCTTCCCTTCTACCGTCAACTCCAAGCTCATCTGCCGCATCTATTGCCATAGAATAGGAACTAGAAATTCAGATCACCTGGATAATATGTTTAAGTCATCATGACTAAGACTTTTCATACTATTTTCTCAATAATCATTCATTCTGTTTCATTAAAAGTTATTCCAAGAAGAGTTCCCTTTGAAATGCGGGCTTAGTGTTTCACGGACAAAGTCTGATTTCTTGGAACCTTGTATATTTATCTAGGAAAGAAAATATGAGTGGACACTCTGCATAATTTCACCTGGCAGTCATGTCAACAGTTGGACAGTCGCTGCTATAGAGTAGCATCTCTCAAGGCCCTAAAGGTAACGTCAAAGCACAACAAAACCTAATCAAGCCAGGAATATGCTTTGCTACCTGGTGACATTTAATTGGCAGGAGTGTCTGCAGTCTTGGGAGGACCAATTGAGTAGCATGGCTGTGGATGACTATGAAGAAAACCAATCACAGGTTAATGAACCAAAGTTAAGGATACAGGTACAGACAAGGTGTATAAGGTCCTGTCTGTGTCTATACAGTAGGCTGACTGCCTAAAAACTTTTTGAGGAACTTGTCAAATGTGGGATTAGACATGCCTTCAGACATGTCTAGATTCAACCAGTTTAGATTACACAAGGGATTGTGACCTGCACCCTGGCCTAACAGCTATTGCTCAAGCAATTTCATTGTCCACCTAGAATAACTAGCACAACTCCAACTACAGACCCAGAAATGCGAAAGGAATCAAATGTAAAAAGAACCAAGCACAATTTGCAAATCCAATCCATTTTAACAAAATAAAGGGCAAAGAAGATAGTTCCTAGAAAGTGAATGAGGAAGAAGCTGTCCATGTGTAAACGCTTTAGAAACCTGTGATCTTATTTTTGTCCTTGAAGATCACGGAACTGACAGAAACCCAACAGAGTGTAGTCATGCAAACATTAGTGCCGGGGTACTACTCAGATAATATAGTCTCTGTCAAATAACTAGACTAGCTTTACTCAGAAATGACTCCTTCAACCCAAAAGGAGATCACACATCCAGTTTCAATCCATGTCATGATTGACTATCATATATCCTTTCTAAAAATAATTATTAAGCACCAGTTATCCATAAAGTAACATTGTGTACACCAGGACTAAGAGGTGAACAAGACAAGAAAACAATGTCCCTACCTATAGAGCTTGTAATTTAGTGTTATAAATATACAATAAGCAAATAAATAAAAATACATTATTAATACTGAGGGTTCTGAAGAAAAATACAAAAATGAAAGAATAAAACATTCTGATGAAGGAGTTGAAATTTTTAGTGATAGGATCAAGACTGGACCACTAGTAAAATTCCAAAAAATTTACAAGGATGCCCCAGCTAAGACTCCTAGCAATAATGGAGAGGGTGCCTGAACTGGTCTTCCCCTATAATCAGATTAGTGACTACCCTAATTATCATCATAGAACCTACCTTCAGTAACTGATAAAAGCAGATACAGTGATTCACAGTCAAGCACTGGGCTGAGTTCCTGGACCTTAGTTAAAAAGAGGAAGGAGGGATCATATGAGCAAAGTAGGTGTGGTGGAGGGGGGCGGTCAAGATCATGATTGGGAAAACCACAGAGACAGCGACCCAACCTAGTAGGAGCTCACAGATTCTGGACTGATACCTGGGGATCCTGCATGGGACTGAACTAAGTCTTCTGAATGTGGGTGACTCTTATGTGGCCTTGATCTGTTAGTGGAGGGGCTGGCACTAAACCAGAACTTATCCTGGGTGCATGAACTGGCTTTTTTGAGCCTATTCCCTATAGTGGGATACCTTGTTTAGCCTTGATACAGGGGGGAGGGGTTGCTATTGCCTCAACTTGGTATACCAGACTTTGTTCACTCTCCAAGGAAAGAAGGGAGGCCTTACTTCCTCTGAGGAGTGGATGTGGGCAGGAGAAGGGGAGGGAGGGGGAACTGTAGCTAGGAAGTAAAGTTTAAAAATTTTTTAATTCCAGCACTCGGGAGGCAGAGGCAGGCAGATCTTTGTGAGTTTGAGGCCAGCCTGGTCTACAAGAGCTAGTTCCAGGACAGGCTCCAAAGCTACAGAGAAACTCTGTCTCAAAAAAAAATTAAATAAAGAAAAAAAAGATAACCACATTGAAAAGTGATAACTGAGCAGAGTGAATACTTCTACAACATGATTCCTACACCTAAGGATCAGGGAATATGGCAAAAGAAGGGACAGGAAGATTGTAAGAATTGGAGAACCAGGAAGTTGGCTGTGAGATTGTGTCTCCTAAAAATGACAGGGAAGCTACTCGCATATTACCTCAACAATATGGCTGCCAAAATAGAACATAAAGACAACAACAATAGACAGGTTAACATGGGATGAGGAAATCTCATGAGGTCCTACAATTAAACAAAGTATAACAGGCAACCAAGAGAGGGAGAATTATTCAGCCCCCAAAAGCTCCCAAATTGGTTATCCAATTGCAAATGATCATCCCTGAAATCATGTACATACAAGTAATGATGGAGGAAGGTCATTGGTTAAATAAAAAGAAAGTGCTTGGCCCTCATTGGTTAGAAGATAGGTGGGAGGAGTAAACAGAACAGAACCCTGGGAGGAAGAGGAAGTGAGCTCATACTCCACAGCTCTCCTCTAGGGAGCAGACGCCTCAGAGAGACACCATGCTCCCAGCTCCCAGGCAGACGCACGCGATGAAGCTCCGACCCAGGATGGACATAGGCTAGAATCTTCCCGGTAAGCGCACCTAGGGGCGCTACACAGATGATTAGAAATGGGTTAAATTAATATGTGAGAATTAGCCTAGAAGAGGCTAGATAGAAATGGGCCAAGCAGTGATTAAAAGAATACAGTGTCCGTGTAATTATTTCGGGGCATAAGCTAGCCGAGCAGGCAGCCGGGGTGCTGGGGATGCAGCCCCGCCGCCCCTATTTACTACAAATGGCGCCTGACGTGATGGACTAAACCCACTTAAAAAGCCTGAGAAGGCTTAAAAATAAGGAAGAGAGAGTTTAACACAGATTTTTGCTGTTTGTTGGTGGCGTGCTGTAGAGAGATTTCCTGATTCGGCAACAGTAGCAGAAAAAACGCTGTGTCATTTTAAAGCACGACTTCCTGGGGCTGTGCTGCCATTGCCATCTCTGTCTGGCTCCTGCGGGAGACAGAGCTTTTGAATAGAGCATTTGGAGTAAAGTGCTACGATTTGTTTGATGGCAACTAGACTCGCTGTGTTCTCGGGTCTGCTCTGCTTGTTAGAGGCAAGCATGCGCTTTCTTCTAAGAGAAGCTTCCTGACTCAGCTTTAGCTGCAAAGCCTGCAGCTCATTAAGAGGTCCTGCCACGAAACACTTAAACGATGTTGATGAAAAGCTGAACGCATGCTTTTCGGTTTTCAGCCGTAGCAGGAAAAAAGCTGCGCCATTTAAAAATGCCAGCTTTCTGGGCTGTCCTGCCAGGGCAAACTCTGACTCTTTTACGCAGGCGGTTTGTGCGGTTTGCATGCACAGGCTGCTGAAGCTTGCTTGCTGGCAGGGACCTTGAAATGCCATAGAGTTGTGGCAGTAAACATGGCTACAGCCAGTACCTCAGCCATGAGGCTGGAAAGCTAAGGAATGGGCTGGATCCAACCGTCAAAGCCACGGCTTTAGTCCTACTGATATTGCTTGGTAAATTAAAGACTCATGTGGTCAGAAAAAGAGAGATATACAGTAAAGAGAGATTCAAAGACAAAGAAAATTTTTAAATGGTTTACAGTGTATTAAAAATATATACAGACTAAAAGTTGAAGTTCTTAAAGTAAAAAAAAAAAAGGAAGAGAGTTGTTGCTGCGTGTGGTAGTACACACCTTTAATCCCAACACTTGGAAGGCAGAGGGAGATTGACCTCTGTGACTTCAAGGTGTGGTAGCACACGCCTTTAATCCCAATACCTGGAAGGCAGAGACAGGCTGATCTCTGAGAGTTCAAGGACAGCCTGGTCTATAGAGTTATTCTAGGTCAAAGATACAGAGAACCTGTCTCAAAAAGCAAAAAGTTAAAAGTAAAAATAAATGAAATAGAGGTTAAAACAAAGCTGTACAAAGATGGAAAATAGAGAATTTTGATACTGTATGCTATTATGCTCTCTTTGAATTGTTTGAATGCTGAGGAAGGAGCAGCGGCTGCTAAAAGATATTTATTTATAAATGCTGCTGAACTAATCCAACATAGATATTTTGATGCCTTGACTTTGAAATTTGGATCTAAGGACATGATGCTTTGGAAAGGAGTTTCTTATTTTGTTTTCACAGAGGATGAGACCCTGTTCATTTCTTCTATTCCGATTTGGTATGATGGACCACACCCTCCTGAAGGGTTGTTGTGAACATCTTCAGAAAATTGCTTCGCTCAACTGCCAACTGAGATGAAACTAGCACACAGGTTATACCATGAAAGACCTAATTAACAATGCCCCCATTCAGCAGGAAGCAGTTTGGAGAGAAAAAACTGTGTCTATGTTCCCAAATATGGTTTATAAACGTTCTTTAACATTTAAAGGGGGATATGATATAGATATGAATAATTTGTATTAGTATAGATTTTGCTTTATTGATAAAGATTTAAGGTCAATTTGTTATATATATATATGCATATTTCTGCTTTTGATTAAGATATTGTGATGGTGTAGTTCACTTAAATATGTACTGTATAATTAAGAAATATAAGTTGTTAATGGATAATCATCGATAATAGTAAAGCTTGCAGTCATGTTAGTTAGATTTTCTAGATATATACAGATATATTTTAGATAGACATTCTTCATGTCTTTCAAAGATTACAGAATAGGACATTTAATGTTTTAATAACTGAGTACTTTTCATGACAATGAGACACTCTGCTCCTGGCAGCACCAATCTACTTCAATAGGAAGATGGGCATCGAAGAGGCACCTTATGGAGTTTGATAGCCATTTGGGCAAGAAACTGCTCTTGCCTGGACTATTGCATAAGCTGGACACAGAGAACCCGCAGAGAGAGGACTACTGAACTTGCCTAAGGTGAGATGATCTTTCGGGGTTCCTGATTCATGAAAGAGTCTGCGAGACTTTCTGCAGGACACAACAGATAGTGACTGAACTGACTTTGAATTTTCCTGCTTTATGGAAATGTCTGCTGGATAGCAGGGGCCTGAAGGCTGAAGATGGATGCCCCAACGGTACAGAGGAACTTTGGGTGACTGTCCAGGCAGCGAGATGTCTCTGTCATTTCTAGAGTTTTAAAAGTTGCTTTTTTCTTGTTTGCTTAGGTAGTATTGTATCTTTCTGGAGTCTTTGATGGAGTTAAGAATAGTTAGTTATAGTTATAGTTTTCCTTAGTTATGACAAAGATTATTGTAACTTTTACTTGATAACTGTTTTGTTATATGTAATTTTGCTATGTTAAAGTTAAAGCCTTTTTTTTTTTTGTTTGTTTAAACCAAAAAAGGGGAAATGATGGAGGAAGGTCATTGGTTAAATAAAAAGAAACTGCTTGGCCCTCATTGGTTAGAAGATAGGTGGGAGGAGTAAACAGAACAGAACGCTGGGAGGAAGAGGAAGTGAGCTCAGATTCCACAGCTCTCCTCTTGGGAGCAGATGCCTCAGGAGAGACGCCATCCTCTCCGCTCCTGGGCAGACACAAGATGAAGCTCCGACCCAGGATGGACATAGGCTAGAATCTTCCCGGTAAGCGCACCTAGCTGTGCTACATAGAATATTAGGCATGGGCTACTCCAGGGGTGAGAGTTAGCCTAGAAGAGGCTAGATAGAAATGGGCCAAGCAGTGATTAAATGAATACAGTTTGTGTGTTGTTATTTCGGGCATAAGCTAGCCAGGCAGGCAGCCAGGGTGCTGGGGATGCAGCCCCGCCGCTCCTATTACTACAAAGTAATACTAAATAGGCTCAACTGTTTGTATGTGTGTATACATGTGATCTGTATATATGCATTTATACGTCTATGTAATAATAATAATCAAAGAAAACAAAGGCCATAGATTTTTAGAAGGAGCAAGAAAGACGGTACATGAAAGGAGTAGGAAGGGAAGAAGGAAAAGAAAGGTAATGATAAGTTGTATTTTAATTAAAAATAATACATATATTAAAAATTCAATGAACCAAATAATCACACAGTAGAAACCATCAACAATAGTTTAATCAATCATGAGAAAATAATAATAATAAGAAGAAGGAGGAGGAGGAGGAGGAGGAGGAGGAGGAGGAGAGCAAAAACAAGAACAAGAGGAGAAGAGGGGGAGGACAGAGTCAAGGGAATATTCCATTTAAACATTATATAAGTGTAATATAGGAGTATGACCAAAACATCCAAAACCTCTGAGATACGACCAAGGGACTAAATCAAAGAATCTACAACATAGACAAAGGAGCTGAGATAAAAATTTAAAGCACAGGAAATTAATTCAATAAACTTACAGGAGGAAATTCCTCAAATCTAGAAAAATAAACAAGCATCCAAACACAGGAAATATTTAAAACTCCAAACACGAGTGAGCAATGACGTACCTCTCCACCATAGATTATAGTCAATACGTCAAAAAAAAAAAAATGAAGCAAAACTGTAAGGTAAAAACAGCAGTTCACCTAAAAGTAGTACATATAACAATAACATTAGATCTCTTACCAGCAACCCTGAAAGCCAGAAAAGCATGGAATGATCTACTTCAAGCCATGAAACTAGGTAACCACAAATCAAGAGTGTTGTCTTTTGAAAATCCATGGAGAGTTAAGGACATAAAAAGATGACAAAAGGTAAGATGGTTCACAATCACCAAGCCAGAACTGAGGAAAATCCTTAAAGGAATACCATACAAAGAAGATGATAATCTAAATCCCAAGAACATAGCAAAGAATAAATGTCACGAGACAAGGAGCAAAAAGGAGCACTAACAAGGAATCCAACATTTACAACACAAAGTAGCAAACTGTTCATACTAATAAGAAGAAACAATAGACCAAACAATAATTCAACAAACAAAACGCAGCAAATGAAAATACAGGAAACAATAAATATCTTTCAGTAATAATCATAAATGCAAATGGTCCTAAACCATCACTACAGATACATACAGAGTAGCTATATTAGATAACAAAACACAAGTTTCACTTGTTTTCAAGAGAAATATCCCATGGTAAAATACCTGCAGAGATTCAAAGAACAAATATCAAGCAAATGGAAGGTGAAAATAAGCTTTCATGGTTGTTTTTTATATCTTATAAAATATATTCAAGCCAAAATTAATTAGAATAAATGAAGACACCCACTACATATTAATAAAGGGAACAATCACTCAAGAAGGTAAAATAATTTTAAATATATGTATACCAAAATTTAAAGTTTTCAGTTTCATAAAACAAAGAATAATAGGCACATCATGTAAGTCCTGATGGAATAATAGTGGGCTATTTCTATACCCAATTCTCATCTCTAGATAGCCCATCAAAACATAATTATCAAAGACATATCACAGTTAAACTATACTTAGGATCAAATGTACTTAACAGATACCTGCAGAATATTCCATCCAGCAGACACAAAAACACATTTCTCTCAGCTGTCCATAGAAATATCTATAGAATAAATCACACTGTAGAACATAAAACATGTCTAAATATGACAAAAGAGTCGAAGGTATTTTTGTATTTTATCAGGTGACAGTAAAATTAAACTAGACATCAACTGCAAGACCATATACAGAAACTCTACAGATACGTGGAGACTGACTAATACACTCTTGAATGGCCAGTGGGTCATTAAGAAACCATGGAGGAGATTTAAAATCTCCTATAATAACCCGAGAATGAAAGTCAACTTCCCAGAACCCATGAGATAGAGCTAAGTAACTTCTAAAACAAAAGCATATTGTTATGAATATATGTAAATATATTCATATATTTATATATATTCACATACATTTATAATATATTAATACATATTCATATATGTTTACATATATATTTATAATTATGTACTTTCAATGTGTAATAGCCTTGGCTGTCCTGGAACACACTCTGTAGACCAGGTTGACTTGGAACTCACAGATTTGCCTGCCTCTGCCTCCTAAGTGCTTGGATTAAAGGCATGAGCCACCACTGAGTAAATATATTTTTAAAATCCAGAAGCTCTGAAATAAATAACCTAATGATGAAAAGTCTTAGATAAACAAGAGCAATACTACCCCAATAGCAGTGGATGACAAGAAATAAAAAAGATCAAGGTGAAAATTAATGAGTTGGAGATTAAAAAGAAAGAAGATAAAAGAAAAGAAAAAAGCAGTATTTTGAAAAGTCAAATTTAAAAAATGCAATTATAAAAGAAGTAAATAAATTTCTAGACACTTATGATTTACCAATATCTTGGGGCATCTCTAACCAAGCAAGTGAAAGACTCATTTGATAAAAACTTCAAGTCTTTGAAGAAAGAAATTTACGAAGATATCAGAAGATGAAAAGATCTCCCATGCTCATGAATTGGTAGGATTAACATAGGAAAAGTGGCTATCTTACCAAGAGCAATCTACAGATTCAATGCAATCCCCATCAAAATTCCAACACAGTGTTTCATAGATCTAAAAAGGCCAATTCCCAACTTTATATGGAAACACACATACAAAAAAAACTAAGATAATAATAATAAAATAATAATAAAAGAACTGCTGGAGGTCTCACCATTCCCAATTTCAAGTTATACTACAAAGCTATAGTAATAAAAACAATATGGTATTGGCAGAAAAGCAAACATGAAATAGAATCAAACTGAAGACCCAGACATAAATGCACATACCCATGGGCACCTGGTTTTTTATAAAGACGCCAGAAATACACACTGAAAAAAACACAGCATCTTCAACAAATGATGCTGGTCCAACTGGATGTCTCCATGTAGAAGAATGCCAATAGATCCATATTTACCACCCTGCACAAAACTCAAGTCCAAAGACCTCAACATAAAACAATATACACTGAACCTGACTGAAGAGAAAGTGAGGAAAAACTATGAACTCATTGGCACAGGAGAAGACTTCTTTAACAGACCATTGTTAGCACTGGCATTAAGATCAACAATTAATAAATGGAACCTCATGAAACTTAAAAGCTTCTGTAATCCAAAGGACACTATCATTTGGACAAAGTGACAGCCTATAGAATGGGAAAGATTCTTACCAACTCCACATCAAATAGAAGACTAATATCCAAAACATGTAAAGAGTCCAAGAAATTAGATACCAAAAAAACAAATAATTCAATTTAAAAATGAGGTGTAGATCTAAACAGAGAATTCATAAAAGAGGAAATTCAAATGGTTGAGGAACACTTAAAGAAATGTTCAATATCCTAGTAGTTTAGTAATGCAAACCAAAACTACTTTGATATTCCTTCTTATACCTGTCAAAATGGCTAAGATCAATAACACAAGTGACAGCTCATGCTGGTTGGATGTAGAATAAGATAAACACTCATCCATTGCTAGCAGAAGTGAAAACTTGTGTACTCACTATGAAATCAGTATTAATTCCTCAGAAAGATAGGAATCTATCTACAGTGAGATACAGCTACACCACTCGTGGGCATACACTCAAAGGATGTTTCATTCTACCACAAGGACACCCGCTCAACTATGTTCATAGCAGCTTTATTCACAATAGCGAGAGACTGGAAACAACCCAGATGACCTGTGACAGAAGAATGGATTAAAAAAACTGCAGCACATTTATACAATGGAGTATTTCTCAGCAGTTAAAAAATAAAGCGTCATAAAGTTTACAGGAGAAAGGATGGACCTAGAAAAAATCATTCTGAGTAAGGTAACCTACACCCAAAAGATAAATATGGTATGTATTCACGTCTACGTGTATATTAGTTTTTACATAAATGATAACAAAGGTACAATCAGTAGACCTAGAGAGGTTAGGTATAGAGGAAGGGACTTGTAGGGGGACACATTGATTTCCTTGGAAGGGGGAAACAGAACAGATTTTATGGGTGGACTAGGGATGAGGGAATGGGAACAGGAGATCAGGTCAAGAGAGGGATGGGAGAAGGAGTTGAGGGAAGGAGTATGTGGAGAGACAGCTGGAATTGAGGAGCATTTGAGGGGTGGTATGGAAACCTAGTACAGTGGAAACTCCCTAGAATATATGAAGGTGAGCCTAAAGAAGCCTCCAGATAATGAGAGAGATAAAGTTCCAACTGGCCATCTCTTGTCATCAAATGAAGTTCCCAGTACTAGGATTGGGTTACATTCAATTGAGCTGTTGGTCAAAGGTATCCCATGGAACTCCCTCCAAACAATCCAGGCTGTTGCCAAGACAATAGCTTGCTCATCACAAACTAACAGCAAAGCCTCATTGCTGAAGACAACACCCACACAGCTCATTGAACATGGAGAGGTCAAGTTGGTGCCTACATAGAACCTTCAGTCCTAAATTCTAGTGTATTTGGTACCAGAAGGTACTCTGCAGGCTACCAAAGAGAAATGTAAGCACCAGTTCAGCCATAATATCTTTGATCTACAATCTGTCCTGCCTGCAAGGCATGCTAAGGCAATGGTGGCATAAAGTTTGTGGAAATAACCAACCAAAGTCTGATCTGACTTAAGGTTCAGTCCATGAGATAGAACTCATGCCTGACACTGCTTGGGTGGTTAGGAACCAGACCCCGGGCAAAAGAAAAGAACAATAAAATTACTCCCAATGATATATTTCTTTATTCATAAATCAGTGCCTTAGTCAGCCATCATCGGGGAGGTTTTCTCCTACAGAGGAAGGAGCAAACGCAGATACCCACAGCCAGACAGAGTCCTTCACACACACACACACACACACACACACACACACCTTTTGGTAGAATTTCTCCTACAAATCCCTTACCTTGGAGCACAAGGAATCCTGGAGGGGGGGGGGGAGGATGAATGGAGTCAGAAGGGATGAAAGACACCAGGAGAACACAGCCCTCTAAGTCAACTGAGCAAAGCTCCTATAAACTCACAGAGACTGAAGCAGCAAGTACAGAGAAGTACCAGGCGTGCACAGGTCTAAACCTGCACAGGTCTGCACAGTTCATCTGCATACGCATAGAGGCTTTCGGTCTGGTATTTTTGTGGAAATTCTGAGTGTGTGAACAAGTGGGTCTATGATTCTTGTGCCTTCTCTTGGAATCTTTTTCATTATGTTGGTTTGCCTAGTTCAACATTGATGGGATGGGTTTTGTTTAACTTGCTATATTTTATTTCGTTGTGTTTTGTTTATATCTCTTGGAAGCCTGTTCTTTTCTGATGAGAAGTTGGGAGAGGGCAGTCCAGTTGAGACTGGACATGGGGAGGAACTGGGAGGCATGCGGGGAGAGGAAGCTGTGATTGGAATGTATTATATGGGAGAGGAATCTATTTTTAACTAAAGGGTGAAAATTAAGAAAACATAAACAGATTAATAACAAGCAATGAGATTGAAGCAGCAATGCAAAACCTTCCACCAAAAAACACAGGACTAGATGACTTCATTCCTGAATTTTGAAGAACATTTGTTTATTTAATTTTTATGCATATGTGTGTTTCCTGAGTATATGTATGTGTACCTCATGTATGCTGGAGCCAACAGAGGTCAGAAGAGAGCATCAAATCTAGAACTAGAGCTACATATGTTCATAAGCTGCCATGGGGGTGCTGGGAATTGAACTTTAGTCCTTTACAAGAGCAATAACTGCTGAGCCATCTCTCTGCAGGCTCCATTCCTGAATTGTATCCAAAATGTAAAAAGCAACTAAAAGCAAACTGCTACATAGAATAAAGTGGGATGAAACACTGCCAAACTTACTCCACAAAGCCAGCTTTATCTCCATGTCCAAACAAAACAAAAATACAACAGAAAAAGGGAAAATCATAGATTTATATCCTTGAATAACACAGCCACAAAAATTTTCAAGAAAATTCTTGCAAATCTAATTCAAGACCATATTCAAAAGATCACATTCATGACCCATCCAATCAGAAAGAAAATGCTGGGGAAATCATAATATTTGATCTCAAACTATTCTACAGAGCCATAGTAATAAAAATAGCATGGTGCTGACCAAACAAGTAGACATGTATACCAACTGAACAGAATAAGGGACCTAGAAAAATATTCATACAGCTATTATATTTAAATTACAAGGGATGACTACTTTTCTTTTTGAATGTAAAAAATGCCCCACTGCCTTGCAAGAAGAATATTACTGGTGCAGATAAGACTTTCATAGATAAGCTATTTTTAAATCTTAGAGGTTTTTAGCCTGCTGGCATGACATATAATCTGGATATATACAGTTATCAGTCTTAGAACTTGATTTCCTTTCAATAAAACTCCTATGTCTTCATCTATGACAATTCTAAATTTCTTCTATCTTTTCCATATTGGGGGCAGGATAGTTCTGGCTTGAGAGGTTAAATTTTAAAGTATTTGTTCATTTTCAATTTTTGGAATATTTTATATAGAATTGGTATTATATGTTTAGAATGCTATAAGGAAGTTTAAAGCTGCTTACATATGTGTTAATGTCCTTAAGTTTATTTTAATTTATATATATAAGTTTAATTAATATATACAGAGGGGAATTTTTGCTTTCTGTTACTTAATATTAATGGTATATATAAAATTATATACATGTGTGGGGTACAGTGTGATGTTCTGATAGATGTATGCATTTTAAATTGTTCAAATAAGAGCAAGCAGATCTACCTCCTTTGAGAATTTCTTACTTCTTTGTGTTGAAAACATTTAAAATCCATTCTTGTGACTTCACTGAAGCATATCCTATACTAGTTAACCTGTAGGCGTCCTTCTGTGGCCTGTAGCATCATTCCTTCATATGTTAGCCATGTTTTCTTGATTAGACTTGGGCAGTCTGTATCTTTCAAGGAATTTGATCACCTCACCTAAATAATTACCTTTAAACAACTTGAATTAATGAAGTAATTCAGAATATTTCCTTACTATTTAAACATCTGTAGACTCTGTGGTTATGTAATCACCACAGTTTATATTTTTAATTTATTTCTTTTCTCTTTTCTTTCTGAATGAGTCTGGGTAAATATTTACCAACTTTATTGATGTTCACAAAGAAACTCTTCATTTCTTTGACTTTTCTTTGCATTTTCTTTTCTATTTCATGTGTGTACGCTTCTGATCTTTATGATTTTATTATTTCTATTTACCCCAGTTTAATTTATTAATTTATTAAAAGAAAAGTTATTGGTTTGGCATCTTTCTACTAAAAGTATTTGGTGCTATTAATATTAATACTTGGTGCTATTAATATTACTCTAAGCACAGCTTTAGCAGCATTTCAAAAATTATGATATATTACTGCTTTAACTTAGTTCAGAATACTATGTGATTTCCCTTTTAATCTAACACTGCATATAGATCACTTATAAGTATGTACTTTAGAAACATGCATTTTACAGCTAGTGGGTGGACTATTCTATAAATATCAATTACCTCTATCTGACTGATAATATTCATATTATATTTATTAAAATGTCCAACTATAATCATTGAGTTCTTGTTTTTTTAACACTCTTATCAGTTTTTACTTTGTGGGTTTGGAAACACTACAATCTAGTGTGTGGTAGTTAAGACTTCTTGGTGAATTGACCACTTTTCTCTACGGATTTTTATTATTCTTCATGGTAATATTTTATCTGGGAAATACTCTGTCAAACATTAGAATATCAACTCAACTTCCCTTCAATAAATGTCAGTATGCTTTTAAACATACCTTATTTGTGTTTATATTTTAAGCACATTTTTCTCAGATAATATTTGATTTACTGATTTCCTGTGATTAACAGTAATACAATCTTGATAATTATTCCTTATTTTTCCTATATATCATCTTTTCTTTCTAATGTTTCTTTTTATTAATTAAATATTTCTTGCAGTCCCACTTTTTAAAACATTCACATGACAGTATAATTTATTCATTTTGCAGTACTAAGGTGACCCAAAACAACAGCAAAACCATGTTGCTGGATTTTGTATTTTGAGTTGTTTTAAGACAGAGTTTCTGCACCTAAGCCTTGTTGACCTACATAGAAATCCCTTTGTTGTGATGCTCTCAAGTGTTCTAGCTTTACGGTGTCCCCGGCCTTACCAACGAAATTCCAGTGTCACTTTCTCATTCGTCACAGTCGAGATGTTACCAGACTTTGTCAAAAATTCCCCGGGGAAGAAGTTTGGAGAAACTGGGGTTTCAACATGCGTCCTTGGGTTTTTTTTTTTTTAACTTTTTTTTTATTGAGAAAAGGAGAAAAAAAAAAAACAAGTTTCCACCTCCTCCCAGCCTCCCACTTCCCTCCCCCTCCTCCCACCCTTCTCCCCCTCCCCCGACTCCTCTCCCCCTCCCTCTCCAGTCCAAAGAGCAGTCAGGGTTCCCTGCCCTGTGGTAAGTCCCAGGTCCTCCCCCCTCCGTCCATATCCAGGAAGGTGAACATCCAAACTGGCTAGGCTCCCACAAAGCCAGCACATTACGTAAGATCAAAACCCCGTGCCATTGTCCTTGGCCTCTCATCAGCCCTCATTGTTCCCCATGTTCAGAGAGTCCGGTTTTATCCCATGCTTTTTCAGACCCAGTCCAGCTGGCCTTGGTGAGTTCCCAATAGATCAGCTCCACTGTCTCAGTGTATGGGTGCACCCCTCGTGGTCCCGACTTCCTTGCTCATGCTCTCCCTCCTTCCGCCCCTCACTGGGACCTTGGGAGCTCCAGTGTGGGTCTCCGTCTCTATCTCCATCCATCACTATGATGATATGCAAGACATTCGTCAATATTGCTATAGGACAGGGTCATTTCAGGTTCCCTATCCTCAGCTGCCCAAGGAACTAACTGGGGACGTCGGCTTGGGCACCTGGGAGCCACTCTAGGTTCAAGTCTCTTGCCAACCCTAAGGTGGCTCCCTTACCTAAGAATTGTGCTTCTGTGCTCCCCTATCCAACCTTCCTTTATCCCAATCCTCCTTTTTCCCCAAGTTCCCCCCATCCTCCCCTTCTCCCTTTTCTCTCCCCATCTCCCCTTACCCCCATCCCACCCCACCCCCAAGATCCCAATTTTCTCCCCAGCAATTTTGTCTAGTTCCCATAGACAAGAGGACAACTATATGTTTTTCCTTTGGTTCACCTTCTTACTTAGCTTCTTTAGGATCACCAATTGTAGACTCCGTGACCCTTATTTATAGCTAGAAACCAATTATGAGTGAGTACATCCCATATTCATCTTTTTGGGTCTGGGTTACCTCAATCAGGATAGTGTTTTCTATTTCCATCCATTTGCATGCAAAACCTTAATGTATTTCACAATATAGAAACAGAAGAGGCATTGCCAAATTCCTTTTATGAAGCTACAGTTACTCTGATACCAAAACCACACAAAAACTCAACCAAGAAAGAGAATTATAGACCAATCTCACTCATGAACATCGATGCAAAAATCCTCAATAAAATACTGGCAAACCGAATCCAAGAACACATTAGAAAAATTATCCATTATGATCAAGTAGGCTTCATCCCAAGGATGCAGGGCTGGTTCAACATATGAAAATCTATCAATGTAATCCACCATATAAATAAACTGAAAGAAAAAAACCATATGATCATTTCATTAGATGCTGAAAAAGCATTTGACAAAATTCAACATCCCTTTATGATAAAAGTATTGGAGAGATTAGGGATACAAGGGTCATACCTAAATATAATAAAAGCTATATACAGCAAGCCGACAGCTAACATCAAATTAAATGGAGAGAAACTCAAAGCCATCCCACTAAACTCAGGAACACAACAAGGCTGTCCACTCTCGCCATACCTCTTCAATATAGTGCTTGAAGTTCTAGCAATAGCAATAAGACAACATAAGGGGATCAAGGAGATTCGAATTGGAAAGGAAGAAGTGAAACTTTCGTTATTTGCAGATGATATGATAGTGTACATAAGCGACCCCCAAAACTCCGCCAATTTACAGCTGATAAACACCTTTAGTAATGTGGCAGGATACAAGATCAATTCCAAAAATCAGTCGCCCTCTTATACACAAAGGATATGGAAGCAGAGAGGGAAATCAGAGAAGCTTCACCTTTCACGATAGCCACAAACAGCATAAAATATCTTGGGGTAACTCTAACCAAGGAAGTGAAAGATCTATTTGACAAGAACTTTAAGGCATTGAAGAAAGAAACTGAGGAGTATACCAGAAAATGGAAGGACCTCCCTTGCTCTTGGATTGGGAGGATCAACATAGTAAAAATGGCAATTCTACCAAACGCAATTTATAGATTCAATGCAATCCCCATCAAGGTCCCATCAAAATTCTTCACAGATCTTGAGAGGACAATAATCAACTTTATATGGAAAAACAAAAAACCCAGGATAGCCAAAACAATCCTATACAATAAAGGATTGTCTGGAGGCATTACCATCCCTGACTTCAAACTCTATTACAGAACTACAGTGATGAAAACAGTGTGGTAATGGCATAAAACAGAGAAGTCGACCAATAGAATCGTATAGAAGCGTCCTTGGGTTTTTACACAGTGTATTCAATATGATAAACATTTTCTCCTCAAATTCTCTCCCTTTGTTTTCACATATTTTACTTTAATGTGTGTTATACAACCAAAAGTTCCTGTTTTAGACTGTTTATTGTCTTTTTGAAAGCACTCAATCATAAGATGTACTGTATTTACACATAGACATCCTTTGTTAATTCCTTTGTATAGACCCAGGCTTTTATCTGACATAACTTTCCCTTCACTTGAAAGACCTCAGTGATTCTCATAAAGCAAATCCATTGTTCACAAACTCTTTCAGACACCCAAAAGAATAAATTAACCACCTTTTTGAAAAGATATTTCTCCTAGGAAAAATTTAGGTGCAGAATAAAGAGTGACAGGCAGGCAATGTCCCTTCTTTCATAAAATGTGTGTTCTAAAACTAGTGACTAGAAGATAACACATAAGGACTAAGACAGATGCTGAAGAAAATCCAGTCAAGGATGATGTAGAAGAATTGCCTGAGTGGCTACCATGTACAGACCAATCAGAGAAGGCTGTATTTGATGAAAACACAGGAGTCAGTTATGCGGCCCCGGCCATGTAAAGTAGACTCTAGGCAGCAGGAGCCATTCCACTGTTGTTTGAACAATGTGTAGGAGTTGAATGTTTAATCTCTCGTCTATATTTTGTCATTTGTAATTTCCTGTTTTATATGTTACATGCCACTGTGCGTGCATGTGTGCATGCATGCATGTGTATGCATGTATGTAATCACAGATGTGTGAGTTCATACAAATGCATGTGTGCATAAATTTGATCAACATCAGGGGTCTTCCTCCATTGCTCTCAACTTTATTATTAAGAGTCTCTTACTGTACTGAAACTCAACAATTCTGGCTAGTCTGGATACCCAGGTTTATCCAGAGATTCTATCTCTGCTCCCATCATGTCTGCCTGGATTTTATGTGGGTAATGAGGAGTCAACTTAAGTCCTCATGCTTGTATGGCAAACACCTTATCCATTGAGTCATTTCCCCAGTCCTGCCATTTGTATTTTTTTTTATCTTTCTTTTTGCAGTTTCGCCAATGTTTCTTTCCTTCATTCTGATTCCTAGGGCCTCCCTTTCTTTCACTCATACTTTTCCTTAGGAGCAAGGTGTGCCTGTATGATCAGTAAGATTGGCAGAGACACTGTACTTAGAACACTTTCCTTTCTTGATTCAAGTTTAACGAGGGTATCAAGTCCTCTCAAAGGTCTTGTGTGGCCAGGCGGTGGTGGCGCACGCCTTTAATCCCAGCACTCGGGAGGCAGAGGCAGGCGGATCTCTGGGAGTTCGAGGCCAGCCTGTTCTACAAGAGCTAGTTCCAGGACAGGAACCAAAAGCTACGGAGAAACCCTGTCTCAAAAAATCAAAAAAAAAAAAAAAAAAAGGTCTTGTGTGGTATCTGTTGTATACTCTCACCATCTATCATGGGAAAGAGAACTGCCATATTACTTTAAAAATCTCTCTCATAAGTTCTAACATGGATATATGAACAGCCTTTTCTTACAAATGCAATAAAAGTATTTTAAGACCATTTTTATGTGAGGCTTTTATATGAAGTGCTATTCTTGAATCCTTAAAGATAGATATTGTGTGAGTAGGAAGTTATAATAATAATTACATTTTTAATAAGTATAGACAGAAGTTTCTGTCCCACCCAGTCCCACAGCCTTTCAGTCCCAAAGAAACACATAGAGGCTTATATTAATTATAAACTGGTTGGCCTATTAGCTCAGGCTTATTATTAACTAGCTCTTACAAACTTAAATTAATCCATAATTCTTATCTATGTTTATCCACATGGGTTGGCACCTTACTCAGTGAGGCATTCTCATCTTGTTTCATCTGCATCTGGCTAGTGACTGTTTATCTTTTCCCAGAATTCTTAGTCTGCCTATACTTCCTGCCTGGCTGGCCAATCAGGATTTCATTAAACCAATGCAAGGGACATATCTTTACAGGGTACAAGAGAATTATCCCACAGCAAATAAGTTCACATATAGCTTTGTATTAATTTCTTAAGCTAGATGCATGCCTGTGAATAGCCTATGGTGCATTGTAAAGATTACTTCAAGAGTTGAAAATTGAAGCAATAAAGTCAAGCTCCTAAGACTCAGAACTGGCATGTGAGTTACCATTGCTGTTTCCTCCCTGGCAACTGTTTATGCCTCTAACATTTTCAAATGTTACAACAAAATATAGTTTGTTTGTTTGTTTGTTTCCCTTGAGGGTAATACTTAAATGTCACTCACTGAAAAATAGAGACCTTTAAAAATGCCATGTATGTTTATAAAGTATCTTGATCATACCCACTGCCTTATTCATTTCCATCCAGAAACCTCAGCCCAAACTCACACCACATCCTATCTCTCTAGCTTCTTGTCTTCCTTCATGAATTATTATTTATTTATTCAAATATACTGTGTTCAATCAGTGTAGTGCCCATATATGGATGGGGCTATTCACTGGGACAAAGAGGACCCTGCTTTAAGGCCACACTGAAATGGAACCTTCACTTATAAAATGAAGTTTATTTCATAAATTAAGCTTTTGTTCACCTCCCTGGTTCTGATACCCATAGGACTTTCCTCTAGGCGTACATTTATTTATATTTCATCTCTTACTACAATTTTAATTAGATATTTGACATCCTTGCACTTCTGGGCTTCTTTCTGTTCTTCAACTTGTTCTTTCTACATGATTCCCATGCAGTTTACAGTCTTTGGGTTCTGTAATGCCTTTGTTCTTAGAAATCATTATTGTAACTTAATCAAGCATCCTGCAGGAGCTGCCCCACCTCTCTCTTAGCTCCTTCCACTAGCAATGCAGATTGGCTTGACAAAATAGGGGTCAGTGCATTTACCTAGACTGCTTTCATTGTTTCCCACGCCTACACTGGGAGTTGTTTATTTCTTTTCTCTATCTGACAACATAATTGTTTCTCTAATACGGTAGCCAGGACGGAAAATTCTGACCTCTTGTCAACCCATCATCTCCTAAGAAATCCCTTGTTATCTTTAAACCTCTTCTACTAGTCATAACTCTTGCTCTTAACAGCTTTCTGCCTGTTCAAGTTTCCACATACCAAATGTCTCACTTGCAAGCTTAGCTTTGCAAGAGTGTTTATGCGACTCCTTTGTTCTAAACAAAGCATTCAGTGTTATGCCAATACAAACATTGAATTTGCTTCTGGAAAGAACCACTACAAGGCCGCCTTGTCTGTGTGTATCTAGTGTTTTA
Organism: Microtus oregoni; assembly: GCF_018167655.1. Classification (NCBI taxonomy): domain Eukaryota; kingdom Metazoa; phylum Chordata; class Mammalia; order Rodentia; family Cricetidae; genus Microtus; species Microtus oregoni. The sequence goes on along the minus strand of NW_024543087.1, from coordinate 23,775,377 downwards.
GAACTTTTACAAGGTATTGTTCTTGTTAAACAAAGCCCAGGAAACATTTTAGTGTAAGCTTTTCTGTGAGCATTATTTATACACATATCTACATGTGTTGCAGAGACGTATACAGCATAGATTTGTGGTTGGGGATATACCATACAGATGTGATACACTTGCCTCACAACTGGACATTTAATACATAAATTTGGTGTTGATATGTTATTGTTATTGTTGTTGCTACCTCTGCTATTGCTGCTTCTCCTCCTCCTCCTCTTTATCACCCTCCTCCTCCTTTAAATAATTGCCCTGTTACAACTCCTCCATCTTGGAAAACGTTCTTCTCTTCTATGACATAGGGTTCTTGTGGCACCAATTATAGCGCTCAACCTCCATACCCAGAGGAGAATGGGCATGTGTCTCAGGCCTGATTATGTCCTATTGTGCTCTGGACCTAGCTCTAAAAGTGCTCACTTCTGTCATCTCAGTTCTTCTGTCATTCCATCACACGGTGTTTTTGTTGTTAGCAATAGGAAACCTAACTAACAATGGCTTTATCCAAGGGACATTTCCTCATTTACCTGGTGAATAAGAAGAGAATAAATGCAGTGATTGTCACAGGTTTGTGTCCTTCAAAGAGATATGATTAGGCCAGGCATGGTGACACACATCATTTAGCCCTAAAGAAACAAAGGTAGGTTGATTTCTGTGAATTGAGTCCAGCCTGGTCTACATATTGGGTGAGTTCCAAGATAGCTAAGGCTACATGGTAAGATCTTGTCTCAAATAAAACAAAAATAAACAAAAAAGATATGCCTAAGACTAAGCCCCCGGTACCTGTGAATGTGACTTTATTTGGAAATATTATCCCTTCGGATATAAGAAGTTGTGATGAGGTCACTAGAATAGATTCTGAACTGATATAACTGTCCTTATAAGAAAAGGAAAAATGTTATGTAATGACAGAGACAAGAAGAAAGACAGGTGACAGAGTCAGAGAGTGTAGTGGCTATAACCACAAGTCAAGAAACACTTATTGAGTTGTCCGACACTTGGAAGAGGCCACAGAGTCTTTTTGCTTCCATAGAATCTCGCTCCTGAAGGGAGTGTTGTCCTGCTGACACTCTGATTTCAGACTTCTGGCTTCTAGAAACACAACTGAATAAATGCCTTTTTTTGGTTTCAGCCTTCACATTTTGTGGCATCTTGTTACAGCAAACTAATAGAATATAATAAATCCTAGGAAGTCAGCAAGAATCAGAAAACAAAACCTGTTCTTGCAAGCACATGGGAAAAAAAATTGGATAATGAAGGCAGAAGACATATAAGCTAGTCCTAAGAAAATTCTCAAATGTTTATCATATTCTACTATTACAAATCTAGAAACATAAACATGGGCCAAATAATGAAATATGCAAAAATTGTTATGTCTATTACCATTTATCTTAGTTAGGGTTTCTATCATTGTGAAGAGACACCATGACCACAACAACACTTCAAAAGGAAAGCATTTAATTGACCGTGGCTTACAGTTTCAGAGATCCAGTCCATTATCACCATGATGGGGATCATGGCATGCAGACATGGTGCTGGAGAAGGAGCTGAAAAGTTCTTATATCTTAACTCACAGGTGACGAGAAATGGTCTGTCTCACTAAGTGTAGCTTGAGCATATGAGAGACCTCAAAGCCCACCTCCACAGAGACACACTTTCTCCAGTAAGGCCACATCTCCTAAAAGTGTCATTCTTTATGGGCCAGCCACTCAAACACACAAGTCTAAGGGGCCGTACCTGTTCAAACTACCAGTTATTATTGAATGCCATCTGCCATTACATAAACGCTTATGATATGCCCAACCTTATGCTTGATGTTTTCAGTATATTATCTCATTGAGTTATTCAGCAGCTCTGAAAGAATACCACCACCTGACATTTCACGTTTCTAACAAGGTAGAAACGAATGCTTCCTGCAGCTTCCTTCTATGGCTATTTTAGTTAGAAAAGCATGTCTCGTGACATCCATCTGCTTTGGTTTTATTGTATCCTGGCTCATGCAATTGACCCATCTCATCCTTGTAAATGCATCAAAACAACAAAAACTTCCCTTGCAGCCATGGGGCAAGGCCAAGGACTTCTGTTTGGTTTCTTCATGACCCACACCATGAGCTCACAGTCTGTGCTGATACTTATGCTGATTGGCAACTCCACAGCAAATTCCTTTTTGTAACAGTTTGAGGACTGAGTCTCTACCTTTTGCAGGTCAAGTGGTGTTTCTGAGAGTCCCAAGTTTCTACCTGCATTAATAGTAGTATTAGTAAAGTCCAATAGTGCCATGTGTGTATCTCTCTGTGTGTATCTCTGTGTGTGTGTGTATTTGTGTGTGTATGTGTGCCCACACACAATAATTAAAAATATACTTTGAAATAAGAAACATGCCGAGGCTACTTATACATAAGAGTTGAGGAATGCTCACCAAACTGGTACAGGCATATTCTTTTATGTTCTCTGGAAAACCCCCAAACAGATTTCCTGTTTTAATAAATTTGAGAAACACTGCTTGATACAGGCTCTTTAAAGTGCTGCTCTTGGGAAAGCAATTTAATGTAGCTTAACTCTGAATTTTCCATGCTTCTTTGCCCATGGATGTATCTCTCTGGCTTTCTCCCATGTGTTTTCCCTTCCCTGCCTTCCTCCCTCTCGCCTTCCTTCCCTCCCTCCCTCTCAATTATCTATTACTGTCCTTTAAGACTGCGTCTGTAGGACAACAGTGATGAAGTCCTCCGTTACACTGCGTTATGAAAGTGCCCTAGAGATGCTTGCAGGAAAACCAAGAGTGGAAGAACTGTGCAGCAAGGAAGTTCTGAGCCCTCGTGGTGAGCCCAAGTGCACCAGGCGAGGCTGAATCCTTAATGGTGGCATACATATGTGAAAGGAGCATTTTGTTACAGGATTATGTTAAAAAAAAATTTCTGTATTGTGATGATAGGTTTTTTTGTTGTTGTTGTTGTTTTTATGCTCCTGAACTGCAACGGGTTCTGAAAGTATATTCTCAGAAAAGGAACTCCTTGACTAGGCACCTTCCAGGGGGTACAGGCGTCTTATAGCCATGTTTCCTGAGTGGTAAGACACATTAGATATAGACACAAACAATTCTTCCCTTTAACAGTAAGGCCGTACATTGGTGAAAAATGCTCACCCATGCACATTGTCAAGCCCTGCCCATGACAGGCTCCTAGTCTAGGGGGAAGACAAAGACAGGGATCATGGAAAGAATGGAGTGAGAGATGGGTACAGAGAAGTGGAAAGGCCATATACAGGCTCGAGAGGCATTCACCAAGGAGGTAAGAACCTGAGACTTGATGGGCGAGTGGGATGTTTTCAAAGGATGAGGAAAGAACACAGGTATGAAGGCCTACAAGGGGATGCCATTAGGTCTGTGGGGCTGAGAAATGGAAAGATGGGCATACAAGCTGAGAGTAGCTGATAGGAATGAGGAAGAAAATAGGTCAAGGCAGGTTCTTAAAACCCAGCTCAAGATTCAGATCCACCATTGATTCACTTGGGTGATCTTTTCTAGAAACACCAGCTCCCCTTTCTGGGCCTTATATGTTGAATTAAAGGCCTTGTTTCCAGAACAGTCTTGGACTTGACAGGTATTTGATGTGAGACCTTGAGCAAATCATTAATCTTGTCTTTGCTACAGTTTCTCCATCTCTAAAGTGGACCAGCAGTGGACTGAAAGGATTAAGTGTGATATACACACTTGACACAATAAACAGAGCCAGGCATGGTGATAATCCCAGCAGCAGTAAGGCTGAGGCAGGAGGACTGAGTTCAAAGCTACACACTGGGTGACAGACGAGCCTAGCTACATAGCAAGGCTCTGAATTAAAACGTCTAACATAGATAAAGAAATAGTTTCTGATTATTGTTGATGATGGTGTTATCACAGTCATTATGCTCATCATCTCAAAGCTGCTAAGATGAGGTGGGGCGGTGAGATGACGTATGTAAAGTGTTCAGTGAGCCCAAAATAAAATCAAAATATAGCCATCATCATCACTACTCATGATGACCTCATTGTCATGTACCAAAGTGGCTTTTCCCCAAAGTGGCTTTTCCCCAGGACTGTCTGTGGAGCCAACACAAATGTCAACCCAGAAGGGGGGCATGAAGTCTACTCTTCCAGATGGAGGAGACAGAGACACTTTCAGTGTTGGCTGCAGCATTGTAAACCACACATTTATACTTGTGGGAAAACTTGTCTTCCTTGGCACCCACATTTTTTGTTTTGGTTTGTTCTGTTTTTTTTTTTGTTGTTGTTGTTGTTCTGTTTCTGAATAACATCATGGAGTCAAAAGCCTGGGAGCTCACAGCCTTAGTTCATCTCAACGCTGCCCAGGCTGCTCCCTTTGAGCTGTGGGGCCTGGTGACCCTCTGATTCAATCTTGGAAAAATATCAATCACTGCGGAGAGGAAAGGTTTTGGATAAACTTTCTCCCACCATTCCCCACCTCCTTGCTTCCACGTGACAAGATGTTTGGCTCAGTCTATTTTATCTTCCCTCTTGGCACAGCTGGAGGGACTTGGCTTTTCAAACTTGCCATAGAAAAAGAGTAAACTGCCCCAAACTGTCCAAGGTTTAAGAATTTTTTAAAACACGTTTCTTTTATTTAAAAAAAAAAAACTTGGAAAATTCAAGAGATTTATTTTTTCACATATTTTTAAAGTGCTCTAAATCACCAATACTTCCCAGCAGGGCACGGTGTAAGACTTGGCCATCATTATCAATCAAGTTACTGGGTCTGTGGTGAGCAAGGCACACACAAAACTAGAAGCACAAATTAAGGACATTTTCTGGGCTAAGCCCCTAGTGGACAGGGGGCCTGTCTAGCTAAATTGCCCTGTGCCACACAGAAGAGAAGGGAAGAAATGAGTCATTTTTTTCTTATGTTAGTGATGGCCCCAAATTTGCTGCAGGCCTGTGGAAGGGAGCAAGTAGCAGAACCCTGTGGGGTGTTTGACGGAAGATGCTCTTAGGGGGTAACTGTAGACTTAAATCCTCCAGTAGGTTGAAATTTCCCAGGAAGGAATCATAGGAGCTGGGGGGACCTGGGAGTACCTCTGAGCTCTGAATGCCTTTCACGTTTGTTTATGATTCTTGAAAGAAATGTCATTTACTTGTAATGCCTACAGAAAACCTAAGAAAAGGTGTGGGCTTTAGAGGCCAAAGAAGGCAGCTCCCACAATATGGAAGCCCAGAGGAAGCCAGGTCCCTGTGCCCACATCCCCAAGCATCTTTCATACGACCTGCATTTCCCTGACACGCCTGCGTTTGAAGAGGGATCACCAAGTAAAAGCAGCTGTGTGTGTGTCTTCCTTTCTCCTTCTCTCCCTCTGCCCTTATCTCTCTCTCTTTCTCTCTCTCTCTCCCTCCCTCCCTCCTACTGCTTCTCTCCTCTCCTCTCTCTGTAAACCTTTTACACTGCAGTTGAACAAGCCCCTGGATAAAGACTTTATCCAAAAACCCCCTCTTTAAAGTTATTTCAAATTTCTCTGCAAGGCTTTCAGAAATCTGTTTGTTTGAGGGCAGAATTAGATGTGACCGGCGTTTTATTGTGACATAAAACCATATTTCTTCCCTGGAAGATTAAAAAATAAAATCGGTTAATAAGAAAAGCTGTCAGCAACAGAAAATGGCTGACATAATCCGTTTATCCTCCGAGCAATAAAGATATTGGTCCTTGGGAGTCTATCCTCTCTCTCATGTTATTTCGCCCAAAACATTATCTTCCCAGCATTCTGATGGATTAAGAAGTCATATGGGAGATAGCAGGGAAATGACAGATACAAAAAAATATATAATATCCTTTCATTTCCCCGCCTCCCTCCACATTCACTCATAGTTCCCCTCTCTCTTCTTCCTCCCTCCCTCTGACCAACACACACACACACACACACACACACACACACACACTTTATTTTCCTCTCTTTTCCCTCTCCCTGACAACTCTCCTATTTTTCTCAACCTTTGCAAAAGAAATAGATCTTCTTCCACCAACAACTCCAGGGCACTGATAATTCAGTGATGCTCAATGGCACAGAAGTCCCTACCTGCTACATGTGTGCATGTGTGTGCACATGTGTGTGTTACTTGCACATAGCCGCATAAGACACACACTATCAAATACAAGTGACGAACTCTTGACAGGAGTTTGGAACACCCAGAGGGGAGTGTTAAGGATATCACACTAGCCATCATACTAGATATTTGCTCTAGACATTCTGACAAGAGGACAAATATTAGGAACGGAAATGAAGGCAGCACAAGCCAACAGAAACAAAAGAAGGACTTTACAGAGGCTACAATTATAATAGTACGTAGGGACCTAGAAAACACTTAAAAAATAAGGAAAATAGTCCAGTAGAGTCAGGCTTGTTTTCCTCTTTCCTAGTTAATATTGATAACACCATTTTGGGGAACAAAATTTTCTTCCATTGTCCTGGGGGAGGGGGGGGGCCAATGCTCAGGATTAAACATCAAAAGGCTCAGCATACTTTTAAAGCGATTTAGAATTCTGCCCCCTTCCTGGGTCTTGCAGGAGGGACAATACAATGCAAATCTTAATGGGCCCAGGCTCCCAAAAGCATTCTTACTTCCTGCCCAGATTTACAGAGGTGGAATTGTCTGGGAAAGCCTGCGCCTTGTCAAAGCATATGATTGGACAACTGGAAGCATCGTAAAGTGACAGCCACCTTAGTGAAAGCTTCTGTTTAGAAGTTGCTTTTTCCCACTCTCTTTTCATCAACTTCTCTTGAATTAAAAATCAGCCGTGTGTGTGTGTGTGTGTGTGTGTGTGTGTGTGTGTGTGTGTGAACAGCTGAATGTTCAGTCTTCCCAGCCAAGCTTCAGTTGAGTTTCACAGAAACTGGACCAAATGAGTTTACTGCTGGCTGACATGTGTGCTCTCTTCAAACTGAAAAGAGACTATAGAAATAATAAACTCCAGGAAGACATGGTGACACTGAGAAGAGTATGGAATGGAGACTTCTGGAAAGGACTGTCAACATGCCCATGAAAGTGGACAATTACACATGCACACACGTACAAACATTTATGTGTTTTGATGTCCAAAAGGATCCAAATTACACCACTCACAACCACGTTTAAGACTAATATAGATTCACCTACATTCCACAAATAGAAAGTAATATTTACTATCTCATCTATTTTATGGCTAATCCTCAAATATATCTGTGACTGCACCAACTTGGTTTTGGTTTACAATGGAAAAGAGCAGGAGATGACAAGAGAGGAGGTGAGTTGAAGAAAACAGAGAATCTGGCCTTGGTATTCTGCGCTATAAATCACTATTTACTTATCTGTCTGTAAAGTCATTTGGCAATTTGCACGTGATACAATAAAAATGCCACAGGGCTCTAGAGAATAGTTCTCCTTTCATTCAGCCACCTGTTCACCTGTTCATATATTTCTACAAAAAAAAAAGTCTTTGCGAGCTGTAACATGTTGCATATTTTGAAAAGCAGTTGCTCTGGAAGACATTAATTGCATTGTACAAGATACACTCCAGTCAAAACTGATGATAGCACTCAATATAAATTTACACATTTTATTACAGCAGCGTCTCTAGTTAAATGGCTATAAAAGCAGATGTTGAACAAATGTCTCCAGCAATTAAAAACAGAGCAAATTCACGAACCACATTACTGTGGCTATTTAGCTGAAGGAGAGATTGTCTCTCAATTACAGGCCTTTGGTAAATAAAGCGCCTTGAACTTAGCATGTATCTGAATTCTATACCATGAAATTGGACTCCTCCAAACACTTCCGCTTGTCCCATTAACAATAGACTAACAGACACAGAACCTTAAAGCTAAATTCCTAGTTGGGCACTTAAACATGCCCAAAACACAATGTTTGCTACTTTATCGAGCCTGTTATTGTCGTTGTGTTAAACCAGGTGTTATATATCATCATAATGCAAGGTCTGACGTGGCCAATAGCCTTAGCTAGGAATCACCTGAGATTTAGGTTGGTGTTGATTATAACCCCTAGGTTATGCATGTTACTTACAATTCTTAATCAGTCCTCTTTCAACAAGTATTAAAGAATGCTTACCAGTCACCATGAATCTGCAGAGAAATAGGATGGGGTCACTGTCCTCAGGCACATCTCAAACTGAAGGCAGGACAGACCAGTGATAGGTAGTGCTCCACAAGGATCATCCTGAAAGGCAAGACAGGATGCTGAAAGGCAGTGGTCCACAGGGATCAGCCTGGAAGGCAAGACAGGATGCTGAGAGGCAGTGATCCACAGGGATCAGCCTGGGGTAGCACCATGTGGACTCTCCTCCACACATTGCTGGCCACTTCAGGTGCCCACCATTGTCCCAGTTTGGGGAGACAGATGCCAGGATCTCACCTGATGGTCCTTCCAGGAATTTTAAGCAGGGCCCTCAAATAATTACAACTTGAAAAGTGAGACAGGCTGCCTAAACACGTGTTTTCTGTCCACAATCACTTTAAAGTCTGAGGGCTTAGCCTCATTCTTCTTATTATAGAAGACAACACGCTCCTAACAGCTGGGTTGTTTTGACCACAGTGCTGGCAATGCTTTGGGGAAGTTCCCTATATATCTGTCTGCCTGTCTTCCCCACAACACTGTAAGACCTTTGAAAACTGAGACACCTCATGGTGGGTGGTTTTAAAATGACTTTCAAATTCAGTCAAATGGATCTGATTTCCAGTAAGTCAAACATATGCCATCAGTGTTGCAAACAGTTACTCTTCCCTAAAGGCCATCATAGCAAGATTCCCAGGCAATCGGTCTCTATACAGAACAGCTGAGTTGGTCATGTAATGGGTTGTCTTATTTAATTAAGGTATTGAGTTTTATGGGAGATTACCCAAAATACCTTATTTGGCTTGTCAACTTAGAAAAGAGATCTGAGAATACAATGTCACTCACTCCCCACTAAGGCTAAATGGACAGGATTAACTTGTTGACAATTTGGGAGGTAGGTCACTGTGAAGATCAACTGTCAGCTGCTTGGAGAGTGTGAAAAGGCCAGTTAACAGATGTTTTCAGGCAGTTATCACTGGAGTAAGAAACTATTTCAAATTAAACCCCAGATTTGTTCAGGTCTATGTGTCATCTGTTAGAAGCCTGTTGGCAATTTCTTCTCATGGGGAATTTCCTGGTCCTATGCATTTAACTGGCATATGTTGTTATATAGTATATGAAAATGAATATCTCTCTCTCTCTCTCTCTCTCTCTCTCTCTGTGTGTGTGTGTGTGTGTGTGTGTGTGTGTGTGTGTTGTGTATATGCATGGTACTAAACACTCATTTAGACAAGACCATCAGGAGGGCACTGCTATAGCAATTTATAAACAGGAAACTCCGACTTGGATTTTATTCACCAAGGTTCCAGCATCAGGACTTTTCACAGTGAGGGCTAGGATGCTATCTGTCAGATTTCGATGCTCTGACTTCTAATTACTATTTCATCCTTCTTCCACTGAGCTGATTTACAGAAACATTAGGAAAACCTTGCAGAATTTAATAGCTTTTTGCTGGGTGCATAAAACTTGAGAAGAAAAATATGAGCTTTCTCTGTTTGGTTTCAATTTTCCCATCCGAATCCTTTCGGGTCTTTGTCCCGTCCCTTTTCAGGCTTCATCACTATCCATGGTAACCTACCCCTGCTTCTTTTCTTTCATCCAAGCTTTGTACAAATCTAAGTTCAGACAAAGGTCTGTCTTTGTTTCCTGGACAGTCAATAGGACCTGCCATGTACTTAGCTTTGTGATCAGTGGTGGGGGGAGCAAAGATAAACAGGAAGAAAAAATTGTCTGAGCTATGCAGTATTTAAAATCCCAATGCCCCAACCTGGTGGGTATGAAGCTAATATAAAGAAGAATGGAGACAGGCTGGCTTCTAAGGCTGAGGTCACATTTTGTCTACACAGCTTTGTCTTCTTTGTCTCTCCTGGGAACACACAAAGAATAGCAAGAGGAAGTCTGTATTCTGCAAAGTAAGTTCTGGGGAAATTCTTTCCACATCTTTTGAATTCTAGTGAAATCTCCAGGTTCTAAAGCCGGACTCCAATTGGGTCACTCAATCTTCAATTCAGGTCAGACATCTCAACTCAAATGGTTCATCATGTACTTCTGACTAATGCTTCTATCCTTGGGCCTGGCCACACAACAGGAAATGCTTTGCTATGCTAGTGAGTGAGTCTCTCTCTCTCTCTCTCTCTCTCTCTCTCTCTCTCTCTCTCTGTCCCTTTAGTATTTTCTTTGTTAAATATATACCAGAACCTTCCAGCTATGAGGATCATGCTACATGTCATTGCTAGGGAAACTCTAATGAAATAGAGCAAGGCTGCAAGCCAAACCAAGGCATATGAAGTCAGGATGAGGGCATTTTGAAAATAAAGTTGATCTGTTCTGGAAAACATTTTAAGGCATATCAAATTAGGAGTGAGCAACAGAATCTGGGAAATTATATTTCGACTTAGAGTAGCAGTTCTCAACCTTCCTAATGTTGCAGCCTTTCCGTACAGTTCCTCATGCTGTGGTGACCCCCAACCATAAAATTATTTCCATGCTACTTTTGCTACTATTATGAATCAAATGTAAATATCTGATATGTGATCCCCAAAGGCATGGCGCCTCACAAGTTGAGAACTACTGACTTAGAGAAGAATTCTGCTCTCATGTTGCTTCCTAACTCTTTTTAAGGTATGACTTCATTTAATGAAAGTGAAACTGGAAATTTTGATTGCTGAATTATGGGAGTGACATATACAAAGAAGACCCACCAGACCTCCCCACTCAGTGACATATACTCAGAGAAAGGTTTAGGTGGGTCTCACATCAAAACTCTGGCAGGAAAACATGACTACTTGTGTTTTGAGTTGTAAAAAGTATTTAACAGGTATATGTGTCACTTTTATATACCCTAGTTTTAATTGTCAATTATCCGAGCAAGCCTCTAGCACTTTGATAAACAGGCCTCTACATACTCATAAGACATTTGTTAAGAGCGTAGGCAAATAGGAAAGTAACTAGAGATAAGGATGAAGATGCAAAGAAGTGTCCATGGTTGCCACTTGTGGATTCCACAAGTGGGAAGAAATATGATAATTTTAATATTTTAGACTCAAATTTTTATTATAAAAATCAGTTAGTATAATGAACTTACAATCAAAACACCACACAGCAAGACTTAGATTGCCATTCCCTCAAATGCATCTTAAGAAGGAAATAGGTACATAAATTTTATAATAAAGGTCTTTCAGAAGAAGTAGGCTAAAAATACTGCTGTACTTCTATATAGAGCTTATTGTATAGGGAGGGAAGTAATTAAAGAAATAGCTTCCAGCTTGAAGTGGGCTGCATAGGGAAAGTAAAAGTCATTTCCTGATTAGGAATAATAAAGTCACTTTTGTTCCTCTGCACACGTGTATAAATGTCCCGTGGAGATAAATTGCTTTTGACTGACTGAAAAGAAGCACACAGGGAGGCTTCTGGTGGAGAGAGAGAGTAGTTCCCTTGTGGGCAAAGACAGCACTGGAAGTGGGAATCCCGCAGACTGGGCACGCTGCTGAAGACAAGGCTCCTTTATAGCATCAAATACAGACCACTATAGGAATATTAACATTGACAATGAAGAAAGTCGTCAAACTTAGATGACTTTGGATGTATTTGTAACACCCAACTTAAAAAGAAAGATACATTTTTAAAGTGAGACAAGACATTCTGGGATTGATTGAATAAATCATGATACTCCAGTTTGGGAATGAGAAAAAAATCCGCTGCTTGCATTTCTTAAATCTTGATCTAAATGAGTTACCTTCTATTTGTGGTAGAAAACCGATATTCAGAAATAGTGAGCCTGTCAGCAAACGTCTTGTTTGCAACATGTAAACACTTGGATAATGGCTTCTCTGTAGAGATCCTCGGGAGTCTGGAAGGAAAAAAAAAAACTAAGGATTTTTCAAAAGATGGAAAATCAGCCAAAGGAAAGTTCGAGTGGCCAAAAGGGTCTATCGGATATTAAAATGGAATGAAGGGGGAAAAACAGAACAGTTGTCAGAGCAGCACTGGCTGTCTTACATGCGTAGAAGATCAGTCCGCTGGCAAGTAAGGTAGTGGCTACTGGAGCTGGGGGGAGACTGGGAAGAGGGTGGAAAAGGAAGCCAGACTTGATGCGCACTGCATATGGAAACATCACACTTAACCCCATTAATGTGCTTAAACACATGTGTCCTGGATCTTCAGATTCTAAAGCATACCGGGCACACTGCGTGTCTGTGACACCCATTCTGCCAGTCTAGAGGATCACCGCCTCCAGGCTGTGAGAGAGAAGAAGCCTCAAGAAGTTCTCAGTACACGGTGCTTCCCTCTTCCCCTCTCTCCTCACCTCCAGCTGTTCAGAAAGGCCCCTGAGGAACTGTATGAAGGGGCCGCAGCATGACCTGGGTTCCCCAGTCTGCAGGGGCATCAGGACTGGATCTCGTGCTGTGTGCAGAATCTAAAGATAGAAGCTCATAGAAGAGGAGTTGAATGAGAAGCTTGTTCCGCCTGACAGTGCGGTCAACAGATTCAGCGGGAGGAGCAAGAGAAATATTGTAACCGATTTCGTCCAAGTAGGCTTCTTGCCGGGGACTGGACGACACCTATAGAGGAAGTACTGTACATAGAGGTGGTGCCAGAATGAAGGAGCCAGCATGGGAGATGTTCTGTGTCACTCATTGGAGCCACACAGGAAGGGAAGTCCAGGAAAGAAACGGCCCCCAGCTAGTCTCGGTTCCCTTGGGGCTGTAAGGAAACTGAGTCTGAAGAAACTATGTTTTACAAGCCCCTACAACTTTAAAATGCTTTTTCATAGCATTTTTTCCCTTTAACTGCCTTTTATCTTTGTACAAGGCATGAAACTAGCCACACCTTCACCTCTAAGCTTTTCCCGCCTGGTGAGCCCAGATCAAGAGAGACAAAGCTTCAGAGTGGATAGGTGCAGAGCTATACGACAGTGCACTGCTCACTGTAATTTGCCGTGGGAAGCTGTTCTGGAACGGTAAGTGATAGACTATTTATTTACAGAAGTTATGGAACCTGCCAGAGGCATCTCTAAAATTCATGGTAAAATGAATGGTGTAATGTTCTGAGCAGATGGGGGGGGGGAATGATGGAAGATGCTTTTGTTCACACCCCCCTGGAGCCGTCTGCTCAATACAGGAAGGAGGGAAAGAAAGGGGAAGTAGAAAGAAAGAGGGAAAGGGAAGTAACAGGGAAGATCTGCTAATGAACACACACCAAGTCAGTCCTAGTTCGATTCTCCTGGGTCCTGTGTCTGAAGTGTGTGGCGTCTTCAGCGAACGGGACTTAGCTTCCACTACTGGGAAGCAGCCAAGGGCCATGACCTATGTTGTTTGGGGACTCTTTGGACTCTCCTGACCAACATTTCAGAAGTAGCTTTCTCATGCCCAGTACTAGGGTTTTTGTTAGGTAGTCTATGGCTCTTGAGAGGAGTATTATTAACCTGAAGTGGTATGGCTTCACTAAACATTGAAAGCACATACATATGCATATATATATATATATTAAAATAATATCATGCACACATTCTCAGTGTTGTTTATCCTCCCTCACTCTCCCTCTATATTTATCTCCACCCCCTCCCCACCCTACCTGCTCTATAAACCTAGCCAACGGCTCACAGCTGTTGAGGTCACTAGAGGACAGACTACTACTGCCACTTCTCCCGAACCAAGTTGATTTCTAACCACCTTCCAAATACTTACCCATATAGCCACAGATAAGTGTAGCTCTCATCCTGGCATCAATGAAGTTCCTTTTGGTGCCAGATGGAGAGCATTAACAAAAAGCTACAACTGGTCAAACACAACAATAAATTGTAGGGTACCTAGCCCCACTGGATACGTTTACAACACACCCTCTACTCATAAGGCTCAGGTAACAGAAATATTGTAAAAACCAGAGGACAATGATGTCTTCTGCAAGATTGTGTCTTCTACACCGGACAAGGAAGTTGTGTCCATTAAATCTCAACAATATGGTAGCCTAAACAAGACCTAAACAATAGCTGTACCAGTTGACATCACAAGGTTCCTTCTCTAGACAAAGAGCTATAGGCAATTAATGGTTGCCTAGTGAGGGAGAATCAGTCCGTCCCAGGAATGAGCCCCCTAACTCTTTAATTCCAAGAGTTCAGCCCTGAAAACATATACATATGAGCGATGCTAACCTGAGCCTCCTGCCTGACAGAGCTGATTGGCTCAGTCTAGTCTCTGCATCTATCTTCTGTGCAGTCTTGCCTGACTCTTCTGCACTGCAGCCTTGCCCTGCTAATGATGCTTACCTTTTCTGATTGGCTTTCTGTTGATTTACCTGGAAAGTAACTTATCAGAGAGCTGCTTAAGAGAGTTGTGTTTATACTGACTTAGATATGGGGTATGGCATTGGTCTACTATCTTAGTTACTCATCATTGTGATCAAATATCTGGCGAGAAGCAACTGAAGAAAAAGATTATTTTGGTTCACAGCGTGAAAGCTCAGCCCAGGATGCTGGGGCGGGGGATCCCCTGAAGCAGGAATATACAGCTGGAATCTCCCCTCACATTTGGGGAAATAGAAAGCAGAGAGAGACAAGTGGGGACTCTCAGATGGCTTTCTCATTTTTTTTTCTTGGTTTTTCGAGACAGGGTTTCTCTGGGGTTTTGGAGCCTGTCCTGGAACTAGCTCTTGTAGACCAGGCTGGTCTCGAACTCACAAAGATCCGCCTGCCTCTGCCTCCCAAGTGCTGGGATTAAAGGCGTGCGCCACCACCGCCCGGCTCGGCTTTCTCATTTTTGACACTGTTATCTAGCCACAGACTCCAGCCCATGTGATGGGGCTGCCCACACTGGGCCTCACTAATGCCCCAGGATGGCAATCAAAGTTCATCATCACTAAGACCAATAAGAATTTGCTCACATAGTTTGAGAAATTATTTCCTTAAAAAAAAAGATGCAACCCACATACAAGTGCAACTAATTGATTAAAATTTAAAATAACAGAGCAATGTGTTTAAAGTTCCTTCACCATCACCTCTACTCTTGACTCTCGTTACTCTGCTCCTATGAGGAAGTCATGAGATAGGAACGTTGGTAGACCTCTCCAATACTGAACCTTTATAACTGATATCATACAATGTAACCAGTCATGCTATCACATCCTAGCCCCACCCCAGTCATAAAGACTCACACTGGATGAGTGGGTATGCTCGCTAGTCAGGGAAATTCAGAGCCCATGTCTAAGATGTATGTATCAGATTTGAGAACAAGAAGTCTCCAGCCCTGTTCATGCACTCACTTGAGCCCATGTAAAGCAGCAGCTATCACTGGTCATAGTCTTTAGCAATGAAGGAGCTAAATACACACAAGAGAGAAGACTGGAGGGGTAGATAGTAGAAAATCTCATTAAAAATGGTTGATTCCGGTTCTTATTTCCCAGAAATCAAGATCTCTAAGGTAGAGAAAAGTAAATATGTATTGTAAAAACCTATAGTTCAAAGTAATAAGACACTCAAACTTTTTCTTGAATTTGAAATTATACAAAGGTAATATACAAATCAGACATATAATTGTATGTGCAGTTCTGTAATTTTTAATGTAACAATATAACTTGCAGATTTCTACTATTAAATATGCAAATATGCATCATTCTCACAGACAGTATACTACTTTACACTATATGTGATGCTTAATTTTGTATGTCAGTCTGATTGGGTCATATGACTTCCTCATTTTAAGTTAAATATTACTTTCCATCTGTGAGGGTATTTATGAATGGGATGAGTATTTAGAGCAGAAGAGAGTCTTTTCCTAATATAGTTTTTTTCTCAATCAACCAATTGAAAATCTGAATATAGAAACTGAATAAAAGAGTTTCTTCTATCTGACTGACTTCAGGCTGAGACTTTGATTGTAGTTTTATTTTGTTGTTGTTGATACTATTGGTGGTGGTGGTGATGGTGGTGTGTATTGTGCATGCCTTCAGATTCTTAATAAATATTAAATCAATCTTTAGGACTAGAGCTGCATCTTCTGAAACGACGTAGTCCACTATCTTTTTAAAACTGAAACTATACTACCTCTACTCTTGGTCTCTAGCTTTCTGATGCCCATCTTCTTTTTGCAATGAACAGCAGTTAACGCCGAGATTCATGGCAAATAATAGTGCTAAGAATAAATTATTGTTAAGGGCTCAACACTGAGTAGCACAGGCGACATCACAGAATAGGAGAGCAGAAAGAACGCAAAAGCCAAATGGTTGGGAAGACAGCCAGAAATTGTTGTCTTCTGGGAAGGACATGGCCATGTGCCCATGAATTCACAGCTGCTGTGGTTTCCTGCACAGAGCCTACATGAGACTAGACCTGTCAACATTCTGTCGTGGTGAGGAAAGGGCTCATGGGGCCTGGCCCATCTCTCAGGAGCTACGGAGGAGAGAGAGCATCTATGTTTTCAGTGGTGTAGGTAACTTGCCCATATCCCAGCACATAGCTCCGCACCCATGCCCAAACAGGTAGTTCTATTTAAACTTAGTGGCTTACAAAGCAAAAAACAAAAAGCCATGATAGTGGGGAGGGAAATTGGTTGAGAGGAGGGGCAGTTGATGGGGTAAGAGGATTGGAAGACAGGGGAGGTGGATGAGTGTAACCAGGATGTATTTATTATAAACATGTATGAGATTGTCAAAGAATTAACTGATTTTTAAAAACAAAAAAAAAATGCTTAAACTATAAGAGATGGCTGGAGAGATGGTTTTCTGGGTATGAGTGCTTGCTATATAAGCATAAGAACCTGAGTTCAGATCCCCAGAACTCAAGTAAAAGCTAGAGGTGGACACATGTGCCTGTCACTCCCGACTACAGAGTGGAGGCAGGTGGGTATCAGGGGTTTTCTGACCAGTCAGCCAACCCAATATAGTGAGCTTCAGTTTCAGTGAGAGACTCCGTGTCAAGAGAACATCACAAAAAGTGACAGAACAGGACATCCCGACATCTTCCCCAGTCTTCAAATATGTGCACAGACAGACACACGCAGAGAGAGAGAGAGAGAGAGAGAGAGAGAGAGAGAGAGAGAGTTTTTTAAAAAAAAGTACAAAGCAAAGAAGCAATGCTAACAGCTTAAAGAAAAGAGGTCAACTTGCCGACAAAGATAGAAACACCAGAATAATATGAGATCAGCAGCCCTCATCAGCAATTCCCAGAACCAGAAAAGTATGGAACAAGATAGTCGGATCCCTGAAAGAAAATAGCTGCCAACACAAAGTACTACATTCAGCAAAGCTTTCTTTTAAAATTGATAAAAAAAATAATATAGGAACATCTTAAGACAAACACAAGCCAAGGCAATCTATAACCACTAACCAGCACTGAAGAAGGAGACAGACAGCAGAAATAGAAAGAACGCATCTCAACATAATTAAAGCTGTCTATAACAAGCCAACAGCTGTTGTTATACTTATCTTTCTTCTATAATCTTTCTTCTTCTTATAAACATTTCTTCTATAATCTATAAAAGAAAAGGATGCTCATTCTCTCTGCTCTTGTTCAATAGGCATGCTTGAAGTCTTAGTTAAGACCAGTAAGAAAAGAGAAAATAAAACAAATACAAATAAGAAAGGAAGAATTCAAATTATCCCTATCTATCTGCAGATGACCTGATCCTATATACTTAAGAGAATCCAAAAGCTCCATCAGAAAGCTGGTGTACTTGATAAATACTTTAAACAAAATAACAAGATGCAAAATCAATAGTTTTTTTCTTTGTACCAAATACTAAACTGAGTCAGAAGTTGAAGGAAAAATATCCTATTACACAATAGCTTTTAAAAAATACCTAGAAATAAACCTAACCAAAAGTGAAAGATACTCTCCATTGAAGCCTTGAAGACAATGAAAGAAATTGAAAAAGAATCTGTAGATGGAGACCTCTTGCCTGCTCATGAGCAGTCAGAATTAATATGGTGAAAATACCTCTACTGCCAAAAACAGCATACAAGTCCAATACAATCCCCATGACATTCTTCACAGAACTACAAAAACTAATCCCAAAATTTGTATGGAACCACCCTAAGCAGAATCCCTTCACAGGAATAACGCTGCTGGATGAATCTTACTATCCGATTTCAAATTATAGTGTAAAGCCACATACTGAGATGTTTCAAACCTTGATTCCCAGATAGAGTCAATATTCTGGAAGGCCATGGAACCTTTAGCAGACCCTTGTTGGAAGAAATGTATCACTAGGAACAGGGTTTAGAGTTCGGTAGCCTGACCCCACTTCCTGTTCTCTCTCTCTGCTTCAAGACTGCCAAGGCAATGTGATGAGCCAGCCTCATGCCTCCACTGCCATAGCTGCCTTCCCCACCACGATGGCCTGCATCCCCTCTGGAACTGTAAACTTAACAACAACAACAACAACAATTCTCTTCTGGGTTACTTTACCAATGCATTATATCAAAGCAACAGGGGAAGAAAACAAGCTAAGATATCATGTAACAAAAATATCCTGGTATTGGCACAAAAGCAAACATATACAACAATAGAAAGGAACCAGAATCCAGAAATAAACCAAAATCAACACAGATAATATAGTTCATTTTTACAAATGTTACTTTGGATGCTTTAAAAGCATTTATAATGTCCATGGCCTATGTTGTCTCATGTATGCTGAAATCTGAGGGCCATGCTGAGCCAGCCCTGCCCCTCAATGGCCCTGGTGTAGAAGGAGCTGTGGGCTGCATTCGGCCGCCCAGCTCCCAGCTGCCTGGCTAGCTTATGCCCCCAAATAACAACACACAAATTGTATTCTTTTAAACACTGCCTGGCCCATTATATCTAGCCTCTTCTTGGCTAACTCTCATATCTTGCTTAACCCATATTTAGTAATGTGTGTAGCATCACGAGGTTTGGCTTTACTGGGAAGATTCTGGCCTATATCCATCTTGGGCTGGAGCTTCATCGCGTCTGCTTCAGAGAGGAGAGGCATGGCGATTGCCTCACTTCCTCCCAGCATTCTGTTCTGTCTATTCCACCTACCTAATTTTCTGACCTATCAGACCAAGCAGTTTTTTTTATTGATTAACCAATGGAACAACAGATTGACAAAAGACCTTCCCACATCACCCTGGGATAGCTATACTTTCTCTGCATTGTAGCAGGAGAGCTGTGTCCCCACCATGGGAAAGCTGACCCCTCCACTCAGGAAGATGACCCCATCCTACCCCATGGACTTGGGAGAGCTGGCTCTGCTCCTCACCTGAGGGGTACTCTTAGTGACTTAGACCAACCAGCTCAGCTACCTCCCAGACCCACATCCTGGATCCTGGGTTGGTTCACCCTAACATCTAGCCATCTATGACCTGCTGGATAGTGTGAAGGGATTGGTCCAGTGGAGCAATAACCACAGAATCTCCATGTCACGACAATAACAGGATACTGAGAAGAGTTTCGGTGAGGGTCCAGTGACGATGGTGTGCCAGAGCCCTTGAACCAGATCCATGACTCATTGCAATGAACATTTTGGAGGTGTGGCTGATTGGACAAAAGGGCATACTTCATGACACACTGCAGCTCCCGATGCCACCAGAATGAATGAAGAGGTGTTTGAAAAACGGAGGAACCAAGGTGGTTTTTTATTTGTTTGTTTGTTTGGTTTGTTTTGTTTTTAATTAATTTGGAAGGCATGCTGCAGGGGTAAAGGACAAATATGGAGGGACTAGGAGATGACCAATATTGGGCTTCATGATGTGAAATTCATAAAGAATAAATAAAAATTATGATTTTTCAAAAAGCATATCTACCCCTAAGAAGGTGAGTAGAGTGCCTATACATGTTCACATTTCATAAAATTTTATTCAAATTTTATCTGTTTTTAAAGATGAGTTATTCAAACATGTCATAATCACCAATTGTGGTATGGACTCATTTCTCATTGTATTTCCATAAATTTTTGTATTATAACTTGGTTCTATATTATTAAGTGAATATAAAGTTAGACTATACATCCATTTCAAGTTAATCATTTTATTATTCTACGATGTTCTTTTTCAGCTCCAAAAATAATTTGTCTTAAGGTCCATCCATTCTTTCTAATGCTAATATAATCACATCAGCTTTCTTTTGGCTAATATTTTTCTTTTACTCTCAATTTTTTTATTCTTGTGTCCTACATATATCTCCTATAAACAGAATATAGATGAGTTTTACTTTTTATTCAGTCTGAATAACTTTTAATTAAAAAATTTAGCTAATTGATTTTAATGTAATTACTGGTATGTTCAGGTCAAATTTATCATACCTGTTCAGTTTTCTGCCCTTTTCTTCCTTTAAAAAATAGCTTCTGTTTTATTTTATGATTCCATTTTTTTCATTATTATGTTGGAAATTATACACTGCTTTATTATGATAATGATAACACCAGAACTAACCTGATGCATCCTTAGGTTCGAAGTGTCTAATATTAATAGGCATTAAGCTACCTACTTAGGCAATACAAGATCATTAGGATTCTTTAGTCCCATTTACATGGCCTACTGACTTATTACACACCATTGCTGCCTTGCATTCTAATCATCTCCATATTTTAAACATAATAACAAGCTGTAATTGTTTTATAGTCAGTGCTAATTTCTATTGACACACATCATTTTCAGTATACTTCATTATTCCTTTATCTCCATGCTTCCCTCTAAGATAATTTTCTTTCTGATTTTACAGCTGAGTTTCCCCTAACAAATTTTTATATTTTTTTCTTTTGACTAGATCAAACAAGATCAGGATGGTGTGGCCATAGACGTTTTTTCCTTCAAACTATGTCATTATTTTTCCTTCACTCTTAAAAGGTATTTTGGCTAGATATAGAAATCTAGGTTAGTATTTATTGTCTCCCATATAATCAAATGTCACCATATTTCAATTAAATGGTTGACTGTGGATCTAATTTTCATTATTGTTTAAATATTCTGACACATTTTCCTGTGATAGTCTGTGTATTTTTATTTTGGGTTTTAAGTAGTTTTTCTATGGGTCTAGATTTCCTGTACAGGACTTGAAGTCTATGAGGCCTTTTTTTGTAATTGGAAACAGATTTTTTTCATATAATATATTCTGATTACTGTTCCTTCTCCCCAAACTCCTACCAGATCCTTCCCACTTCCCCTTGAACCCAAATACACATACTCCCTCTATCATTAGAATGCAGATACTGTAACTGGAGGCTTTTTTCCCACTCGGTAGTCCCCAAGCCACTTATAAAATCATCATTCAGAGGTTTAGTATTAATTAAAAATCATTTGGAAGATGGTTGGAGTCTTCCCCAACTCTACCTTTTTTCTCCCTATATTTAGTTTGCCTTTCTTGTCTAGCTATCTTCTGCCCTGCCATGGGCCAAAGCAGCTTTATTCATCAACCAATAAAAGCAACACATACTCACAGAGTACAGAAGGGCATCCTGCATCAAGCCATCAAGAAACAAAAAATAATCACAGTGAAAACAAGCCAGAACAGGATGAAACAAATGGGAGTGGGGTGGGGAAGAGCCAAAGAAAAAGCATGAGAAAGAAATAGATATAGAGGCACACAGAAATTCCATTTTTATAAAAGTCATAATATGTA
Organism: Microtus oregoni; assembly: GCF_018167655.1. NCBI lineage: Eukaryota > Metazoa > Chordata > Mammalia > Rodentia > Cricetidae > Microtus > Microtus oregoni. The sequence goes on along the minus strand of NW_024543087.1, from coordinate 23,753,682 downwards.
AGCAAAGGACCTGTAAGGTTAAAAAAAAAGTGTAAAAAAAAAAATAAAGCAAAGCCAAAACCTCAAAAAAATACCACTGATTTTGTTTTAGTTTTGTGATGGCCATCTACTACTGGGCATGGCACCTGACCTTACGTATGGTTTATATATCTGGTAAGACTCCACAGTAGAGAACTGGTTTTTCCTTTGAAAGTGGCTATCAATTGGAGATAGCTTCTAGGTTAAGGATGGGGACACAAGGCTCTCTTAAATCTGGGATTGATGTGATTCATGTTTGCTAACAAGCTCCCCTGCTACTTTATCATCCACTCTCCCGACCCTCTCCCTAGAACCTCCACTGGTGTTTCCTGCCTCTCTTGTACTTTCTACTGCATTTCCTATTTTTGTTCGTCTCTTTAGCTGGACTTCTGTCTTTTCACCTATACTCCAATCCACTGATTATGTCAGATAAATGAAATATTAATGATATTAAGCCACAGGGTGAGTTCTTTGGTTCTTTCTTTAAGTTTCATAATTTTTTAAAGTACGTTTTATTTTATTAAAGTAGGAAAAACTACATGACATAATATCTCCTGTTAATCTCGTGATATTAAAAAAAAAGCCCTTGAAGGAGATTAAGGTGAAATTAAATCATCTAGAAATGTAGAGACCCACTCACACCATTTTAGCTGTGAATATACCAAGAATCGTAAATACAAATTATAAGTAAACACATGGGAATTGCATAGAGTAGCTTTGTTTGAGATGTGTCTGGTTTTTACTCAAGTGGAAATGATGCAAAACCATGTAACATCCTTGAGTCTGCTCTTTTATGAATTTAGAGACACTATTCAGTTTCTCTTCTATTACATTTTTATAAATTTAGTTTCACATTGGAAGTCATCTTCTCCTAATTGCTCAATTTTACTTTATTAACATAATCATGACCTACCCTATTTGCTTCTCGAATATTCATGTACTGATGGGTCACTTCCTTAGCGATCAGGGAAATGCAAATCAAGACAACTTTTAAGAGACCATCTTACACCTGTCAGAATGGCTAAATCAAAAACACCAATGATAGCCTTTTCTGGAGAGGTTGTGGAGAAGGGGGTACACTCATCCATTGCTGGTGGGAATATAAACTTGTGCAACCACTTTGGAAAGCAGTGTTTTGGTTTCTCAGGAAATTCGTGATCAACTTACCCCTGGACCCAGCAATACCACTCTTGGGAATATACCCAAGAGAGGCCTTATCATACAACAAAAGTATATGCTCTACTATGTTCATAGCAGCATTGTTTGTAATAGCCAGAACCTGGAAACAACCTAGATGCCCTTCAATGGAAGAATGGATGAAGAAAGTATGGAATATATACATATTAGAGTACTACTCAGCAGTAAAAAACAAGGACTTCTTGAATTTTGCATGCAAATGGATGGAAATAGAAAACACTATCCTGAGTGAGGTAAGCCAGACCCAAAAAGAGGATCATGGGATGTACTCACTCATATTTGGTTTCTAGCCATAAACAAAGGACATTGAGCCTATAATTAGTGATCCTAGAGAAGCTAAATAAGGAGAACCCAAAGAAAAACATATAGGCATCCTCCTGAATATTAACCTTCAGCAGGCGATGAAAGGAGACAGAGACAGAGACCCACATTGGAGCACTGGACAGAAATCTCAAGGTCCAAATCAGGAGCAGATGGAGAGAGAGCACGAGCAAGGAACTCAGGATCGCAAGGGGTGCACCCACACACTGAGACAATGGGGATGTTCTATCGGGAACTCACCAAGGCCAGATGGCCTGGGTCTGAAAAAGCCTGGGATAAAACCAGACTCTCTGAACATAGCGGACAATGAGGACTACTGAGAACTCAAGAACAATGGCAATGGGTTTCTGATCCTACTGCACGTACTGGCTTTGTGGGAGCCTAGGCAGTTTGGATGTTCACCTTACTGGACCTGGATGGAGGTGGGGGTTCCTTGGACTTCCCACAGGGAAGGGAACCCTGATTGCTCTTTGGGCTGACGAGGGAGGGGGACTTAATTGGGGGAGGGGGAGGGAAATGGGAGGTGGTGGCGGGGAAGAGACAGAAATCTTTAATAAATAAATAAATTTATAAAACAAACAAATAAATAAAAGGAACAAAACCCTTGTATATCCTTAAATTTTATAGGCTATGGAGCACTTGTGAAACAACCTTCTTGTGAGGTTTTCTGGTGAACTTTTAGGACTTAATTTTTGATGGTAGACCAAGATACTCAAGTTACAATCTCTGAACCACACACATTGCTTTCAACGGGCAAAGAAACGACCCATATGTTTCTCAGAAAACACTTTCTTCCTTCAGCCTATGCATGATATCATGGGTTTCCTACGCATCTGTGACCCATCAGTACATGAATATTCGAGAAGTTTCATAATTTTTATATACCTTTATTGGTTATAATAATTTTCAGCCATAATAAAATTCAGATATTAAACATCTTGTTTTTTATCTCCTTGAATCTACTAAACACAGTTGTCTTAAAGTCTGCCTTGTTCTACATTTTAATTAGACAGAACCAGATACTGTACCACTTTAGACAAAAATCTCTAAAAACAAGTCCACATATTATTTTTTTCTGAAGATGAATCTGAGATTCGAAGCAGTGTGGTAGTATCTAAAGAGCCAAGAACCAAATTCAAACATCCTAAACCTCAAATTTGTGCTCCTACCCATCTTGCTACAAAGTTGTCCAAGTCCTAAGTCCAAGTGTCTATGAAAACCAGAGTCCAAAAATGGTAATGTAGATTCATTTCACAAGAGTAAGATTCTGTTCTATGATTCATTCTCATCAGATATGATGAAAGCATATGTAGTCAAAGGCTGCTCAATTGTTCCTGGCCACCTAGAACCAAAATAACCACACAGAAACGATATTATTCACAATATTGTTTGGCCAATAACTTAAACATATTTTTAGCTGGCTCTTGTATCCTAAACTAACCCATCTCCATTAATCTGTGCATCACCTACTGGCAAAGTTCTGGCGAGCTCTAGTGGGAGCATCTGTCTCCTGCAACAGCTACATAGCTTCTCATTAACTCTGCCTTCTTTCTCCCAGCATTCAGTTTAGTTTTCCCCCTACTTCTATTCTGCAAAGCCACTGGCAGAAACAGCTGTATTCATTAACCAATACAAGCAACACATATACAGAAGAATTTCCCAGACCATGTCCCCTTTACTGTCTAAATGGAAAGGAAGGTTTTAACTTTAACACAGCAAGATTACATACAACAAAATAGTTATCAAGCAAGAATTATAGTTACAATATTTAGTCCGTTTACATTTGGCAAATTAAGGGAAATTACTCTATCATCTATCCTATCTTTGTGAGTCTAAAATTTAAAATGTATGTGTTGGTTTAATTTAGCAGCTCATACAATGAAATGTCTCTCTGTACTTAGCTCATTCATAGTCAAAAATTTAAAGAAAACAAAATAATATATATCATCCAGACTCTTTGTGCATATTCCATCTTTACATGACTTGTTTTTCTTACTGTATTACTTTTTCTACAAGTTTATTATTCATATTATTTTATTTACTCCTTTAACCTTTAACTGTCTTTATTCTCTTATATTATTATTATCTATACTCTTTCTGCTCTCTCTCAAGCCTATGCACATTTATTCAACACTGTTACTCATTTTGAGGTCTTTTTCATCTGAATCTGTCTTTATGGCATATCTGTAATTATTTTTTGACCAGGAGTGCTTTTTTAAAAATGCTAAGCAGGTGTGTCTAGGACCAACTCCACAGTCCTGCCTGTTGGCTCTGCCCAGCCCTACATGGCAGAGGCATGTTTGCTGCCTCTGAGAGCCATGCTCACAGCCCCATTTCAGGCACACAGTGGGTCTATGTTGCCATTAAGCAAGTTGTATCATTCTGCTCACAAACCCAATTTAAGTGCTTCATAGCCAGACTTCCCAAAAGAATCAGAATCATTCATGCTGGTAAACCAGGAAGCCACCATTTTTAAAGAAGTTGTGCAATTTTTGCCACTAAAGCTGAATCAGGAAACCTCCTAAAGGAACCATGTCTCTGCTTGCTGCCAGCAAACAGAACAAGAAGTTGCATTAAACTCTCTCTCTCTCTCTCTCTCTCTCTCTCTCTCTCTCTCTCTGTGTGTGTGTGTGTGTGTGTGTGTGTGTGTGTGTGTGTGTGCGTGCGTGCGTCTAGAATTCATTCCTAAACTCTCTCAGGTTTTAAGTGGATTTAGCTGGCACACATCGGTGTGCCAATCTGTTGACCGGAGGCTACTCATTTGTTTTCCCAGCAATAACCACACAGAAACTATATTATTTGTAATACTATTTGGCCAATAGCTTAAGTATATTGTTAGCTAGCTCTTATATCTTAAATTAACCCTCTTCTTTTACTCTGTGTATTACCATGTAGGGTTGTGGCCTGCTGGTCAAGTTCTGTCCTGTGTCTGTCTCCTGCAGTAGCTCCATGGCTTCTCCTTGACTCTGTCTACTCTCTCTTCCTCTGTCTGCTTAGAATTCCCATCTTGCCCTATTCTGCTAAAATAGCTTTATTCATTAACCAATAAAAGTAACACATATACAGAAGGACTTTCCACACTAAGCATATATTCTAAAATTTTTGTCTTTCTCATGTACCGCCCCATATTTATTAACCTGCAACTCAATGTTGCCTGGGTTTGTTTTCCTGTTGCTGGCCTTATTTGGCTTTCAATGCTAAGTTACATTGATCATGGTGGGGAAGTCACAGCAGCCAGAACTGACCACACTTCATTCATAATCAAAAAGCATGCTTGCTAGTGTTTGTATTTCCCCTGCATAGTGTTTAGGATTTTACCCTTGAAGAATGGCTGTCACCTGAAGTAGGCATGTCTTCCTAAATCAGTAGTATAATAAAATAATCTCTCTACAGGCATGCCCAGAGAGCCAGCTTCCATAAGATTCTAGCTTCTGGCAAATTGACAGTCATAACTAGCCATCAAAATTACCCAGTGGTTTTCAATTATCTATCACACTGTTTCAACCCTAACAAACATAATAACTAAGTCAAACATGGTTTATGTCCCATGGGATCTTCATTTCAGTGGGAAGTAAACAGTAAACATGTAAGCAAATATATGATAATTACAGGAAGTAATGACGTTGATGTGATAGAATGTCTTACGGAGTAAATTGTGATAGAGGTTGACTATTCAGGATGGGATGACCTGTAACCTGCAATCTGAATGAGAATGTTTTATTCAGAAGAAAGAGAAAATATTGGTGACATAGGATGTCCTTCTGTATATGTGTTGCTTTTATTCGTTGATGAATAAAGTTGTTTTGGCCAATTGGGGCTGGAGAGATGGCTCAGAGGTTAAGAGCACTGACTGTTCTTCCAGAGGTCCTGAGTTCAATTCCCAGCAACCACATGGTGGCTCACAACCATCTGTTACAAGATACCAGGGCTAGGGAAATAACTCGGGAGTTTAAATTGCTTGTTGCACAAGCAGAAGGAGCAGTGTTCAGATCCCCAGAAACTACAGAAATGCTAGATGGGTGTGGTTGTCAAAAATTCCAGTATCCAAAAGCAAAGAGAGAGCATTCCAGAGCAAGCTGGCTATCACTACCCCATTAGTACACTCTAAGTATAACAGAGACACCAATTCAAAGACTACGGTGAAAAGGTTAATGGAAGAAGATTCCTGACATCAACCTCAGCAATTGTGTGAGCATGCATGTGTGTGTGTGTGTGCACACGCCCCACACACACACTTGCACACACTCACACACATGCACACTCCCTGGGGGTGGGATATCCAGGAGACCGAAAAGAGGGTGGTAGGAAGATAGAGGAGCTGGAGCTACAGGCAATTGTGAGTTGTATGAAAGGTGCTGGGAATGCAACTCTGGCACTCTGCAGGAGCACAAGTGCTCTTACCCGCTGAACCATCTCTCTAGCCCCATTGGGAATATTTGTGACAACATTCAACCTTCTACTCTAAGACATTTACAATTGGAAAAAAAATGTAAGATGTCTTTTCAGATTTGGGAACACAAACAGCATAGAATTGTTACTCAGTAAGTGGGGAAACAAAAACAGTAAGCTTTGTAGTCCTTTCACGTGAAATCCCAGACCACAAACCGCCAAGAGCATCTGTGACAATCATGTGGTCTCACACCAAATGGAGCAGATGCGTAAGAGTTCAGGGATTGATGGTGGCTGAAGGAAAGTCAGTGCAAGAACCCAGAGCAGAAACTGAAGCAAAAGTCATGGGAAAACCCTACTTATTGACTTTTTCTCCCTGGCTTGGCTCTCATACAGCCCAGGACCACCTGCCTTGGACCACCCACCCAGGGGTGGCACTGACTACTCAGGGCTGGGTCCTCCCACATCAATCAGCAGTCAAGAAAATGATTCAAAGACATTCTCACCAGCCAATCTGATGGAGGCAACCTCTCAGCTGCAATTGCCTCTTCCTAGGGATGTCTAGGTTCATGTGAAGTTGACAAAAACCAACCATAACACCCTTCCTCCCCAGTCTATATTGGTGCATATTAAAATTTGAAAATCACAGCTTCGGAGACCTAAACAGCTAGAACATGTCAGAAAGATCCAATGTCCCCTAGGGGATAGACTAAATTTCTTATTGCCCCAGATATGAGGATGAATCTCATTACAGCAAATATACACTGACCTTGTTTTAACTGATGATAAAAGCGGTCAAAACAGACTCTCAACTAATGAGATTTCATAGGGTTAAAAACAGTCTGGCAAAGATGCCCTTCTCAACTCTCTCTGCCTCAATTTTTTGAAGCCATTGCATTGATTAGAGTTCTCATCTCTTCATCCTGGAACATATGCTCACTGGAGTGCATTTTTGCATCTCCCATGTGTGTGTACATATTTGTGTGCTTGGTAAATGAATTAACTGGGTCCTGAGACCAGTATCCCAGAATATTCATCTCCATCTCCATCCTGATAAGGCTGGCTACGGAAGTGGTATCAACTTCTGCTCCGTTGGGAACTTCCCTTGGACCCTGACTTACTCAATCCATCCAGCCTTGGTTCAAGGTAGACAATGACCCACAATTCTGCACATCCAAGCTAACGCCACACCCCTGAGGCGAAGGATTGTAACTGAGAAATCTCATCATGACTGTCACTGTACCCAGGACCCGGCATCCTGTCAAGGTTTGAGATCAAGTTCGGTTTTGAAAAGAGCAAAGAGAACAACATAATTTAAAAATCAAAGAAATTCATTTTAGTAGTAAAAGGTTAACAGGCTTTAGGAGGAGCCATTTTTAATCACCCTCGTCTAGACTCTATCACCAGAATCACCAGCCTCGGAGTGAAATATGGCCCAACTGCCGCCACCAAACAGCTCCTAAAGACTGTTGTATTTAATCATGTCTGTGCACCACTTATGGATTTTCATTATGATTCCCGATGCTGTTGCGCTGGGTAAAATATTAATATCCATAGTAATGATGCATGAAGCTTGGAGTGTAATTTCTTCACTCTTCTTGTCTGATATTAAATTGTTACCACTTTATCATTTGTGTAGAACTGCACGTTTCAATTAATCTTTCCATATCAGCAGCCCTGATTAATATAGATCATGATTCATAAGCTTATCGTCACTATAGTTTTAACAGATCATTTATAAAGATCTTAAATTTCAGGGTCTGGGAGGCGCAGCTGCTGTGTCCAATGTGCCTCTTTATTCTCTCTTCCAGCAGCACTGCTGCACACCGGCTGTCATCTCCTGTTGAATAATTAATTCCAGTAAACCAAATTTGCCCAAGGGGGGTGAGAATAACGGGACTGGCAATTGGCAGTATAGTTTGCTCACCTTTCCATGCCCGGCCCGGATGTTGCCTGTTCATCATTGGCTCTGGGGGATTAACCACAGGTGGGGGGTGGAGGATTGGCTGCAATAGACTGGCCCAGCCAACACAGCCATCCCAGAATAGTTGTTGAGGTTTGATGGAGTGTTGGATAACGTCCCGGGCAGCTGTTATTGCTTGCATGAATCTACAGACCTTATCAGGTCTGGCATGATGCCTTATGCTGGTCCTGGAATACAGTCTAAACTCGGCTAAGTATAAGATAGGGGTGAGCTGGCAAAGCAGTGAGAGGCCCTCAGACATCCTAATGCATACTGAAGGCTTGGGAAACTTCATGAGAAGAGGTCACTGAAGCTCAGAAAGGGTTTGAAGTCTGTAAATACATGGTCCATCCTTGGTAGCCTGGGAGTCTTAGCCAGATGCTACAACCGTACTGCTTCTGAGTCACTATGATGCTGAGATGGACCTGTGAAGACTCTCAAGAGAACAGCCCCCTCTTCAGGCAGAAAGAGAAAAAGAAAGTGTCCCTCTCTGACTTTGGCCTGAACTAAAGCTTGATTTTCATAGCTCAAATTTCTCAAAAAAAAAAAATACAAATATAAGGAAAATATTTAGCTATAAATTTCTAAAAGAATCTGTTCTGGTAAGTAGTAACTGGTCTTGCAACAATTAAAATGGTGACATTGTGATGACTTCAAGGTCTAAATATCTTGTTGTCACCTCAATTAGATGAAATATTTCTATTTACTCGGTCTGAGTAAACTTATGCTCTTTGCTAGTATTGCTTTTGTACATCTTTTCTTACATGACTAGGGGAAATGCATTGTCTTAGGCCCTAGGCTTGGGTCTGTATCTGTTACACTCTGACTGTGTCTCTCCAAAATTTATATTAAAGCTTAATCTCCACTATTCTAGTGTTAAAAAATCATATCTTCAGAGGAATGATTAATGATGGCACTGCCCTTTTGGGTAGATTAATGCCTAAGAGCGGGCCTGAGGAAACCAGTCTAGTTGTTTACACTTTCCCTTCCGCCATAAGAGGACACCAGTCTCAAGGTACCATCCTAGACAGAGACTGAGGACAGATGTCCAACCTGCTACCCTATTCATCATGAACTTCCCAGCCTCCAGAATTATTAGGGAAGACATTACCCTCCTAAATCGACTAACCTCGGGTATTTTTTGGGGGTAGCACACATGAACTAAGGTGATGCCTTAATCCACATTCTGCCAAAGGATCACCTTGAGACAAGATGAGTGGCTCACTTGAGCTGGCAAAGGCTGCATTATCCAACATCATCAAATTTTACCACTGCAAGCAACTGGAGGATGCTGGAAAACTCTAGAACATGCCTCACTAATACTTCAGTGGTAGAATAGGAAGTCAAGCTATTTATCCGTGAAGCCCCCATCTATGACTGAGAGAAGAGTTGATTTCTGAAGCATGAACTCTCCTGCATTCAACCCTGAGATCCTGTGTCTCAGCAGAGTCATTCCTGCAGCCACGAAGAGCAGCTCTCAGATGGACAGTGTGGGGATTCTCAGTCTGGATCGGAAGAGGTGAGACCAGGAGAAAACGAGGGGCCAGTGGCCCTTTCTGCATCAACTCTGGGGCCATGCTTTCTTTGTTACTCATTAACTAATGTAGTTATCAAAGCGTTCCTTATACCGAACACTCTACAGATAGGAGACACGGGTTACCGAGAAGCCCATGAAAACTATAACATTTCAAGAGTTTTTATTTTTTGAGAATTTTGTACAATGCCTTTTGGTCATATCCTTCTCCTCAAACACCTCCCAGGTTCACCCCCACATGTTACCCACCCAACTTCTTATTCTCTTTTTCTTTTTAGCCCATAAAATCCAATTTGTGCTATCCAAATACCCTTAAATGTGGAATTTGTCCTAGCGTGTGGTTACTACTTAACAGGGCTCACACCCATAGAGAAAACTGACTTTCCCTCTCCCAGCAGCTATCAAATTCCAGTTGCTTCCTCAGCTAGGGGTGGGACTTTGTGCCCACCTCTTCCTCTCCATGCTGGGATTTTTGCCTAGCTGGAGTTTGTCCAGGTCCTCTGCATGCAGTCGCGATCACTGCAAGTTTATATGTGCATCCACCCATTTGTTCCTGGAAAACGGTCCTTGTAGTCATCCATCCCCTCTTCCGCAATGATCCCTGCGCTTAGGAAGGCGCATTGGGGACCGGTTCAATGTCCCATTTGTGGGTGATTATTACACAGTCTCGTATTCTTGTGCCTTTTCCAGTTGTGCAACACTCTTCAAGAAGAAGCTTTTCTGATGAGGGTTGAAAGACTCACTATCTATGGGTAGAGACACAAGTCACTCTGAGTCCTTTTAATAGTGTATCTATTTAACAGAATAATAGTAGTAGGTTTTCCCCTAAGGGCCTATGGCATGCCTCGTCTCAGTAACAGTACCAAGAATGGATTTTATCTCAAGAAGATGCTTCCATCCAAGGTTGATTGCTCCCATCATATTCATGCCGCTACTGTAGCAGTGGGCACATCTTGCCAGGATGATTGCTATTGCAGCGCACAGGGTCCAAAGCTAGGTGAGACTGATGAGTACTTTTCTCCACGGGCAGCCTGCACAGCACCTTCCAGCACTGTGAAAGCTAAGCAGTAGGAATGAAGCTTCAAAGTGTGCACCACCCTGATTTCTCCATGCTTTATGACTCAGTATATTGTATCTTCAGCAGTACAGCCTTACCATCCATTTCTGGGCTGTGTCTTAGTTAGGGTTTCTATTGCTATGCTAAAACACGAGGACCAAAGGCAAGTTGCAGAGGAAATAGTTTATTTCAACTTACAACTCTCAGGCCACAGTCCATCACTGAGGGGAGTTAAGGCAGGCACTGAAGCAGGAACCTGTAGGCAGGAACTGAAGCAGAGGCCATGGAATAATGCCACTCACTGGATTTTCCCCTCGTGGCTTGCTCAGCCCGCTCTCTTATACACCCCAAGACCGTATGCCCAGGAGTGGCACCATCTCCCATGGGCTGGTCCCATTCACATCAATCACTAATCAAGAGAACACTATAGACTTGGCTAGGCTATAGGCAATCTGGATGGAGGCATTTTCTCACTCGGGGTTTCTTGTCTCAAATATGTCTAAGTTTATGTCAAGTTAAAAATATTGAAACAGCACAGATGGTAGTAACCAAGAGCACCGACAATGTACTGTAATGTTTGAGGATCTATGGTACCTCTCTGGCTAACAACTCAAAAAGATGCGGCCCATTCCTGGAACTGGGGTTATTATTTGCTAGCATGTGGTATCTAGGGTAATTTTCCACCATTATAGGGTAACTCCATTCAAACTCTTTCTATATCTGTGTATATTTTAGGAAGTGACTGCAATGGTAGGTTCCCATATGGCTTTTAGGAAGGTCTTCATTTTAGTTAGCTCTCATCATAGTCCGTCCTCCCATCCCCACTTCATTTAATCCTTCCTGCTCTGTAATTCCTTTCCCTCCTTTTATATCACTGTACCCTGTCTCCCCTCCTCCTAATGACCCCTCCTGATGGCCTCTCACTGGTTTTCTAACTTTATGGGTATTCCAAGTGAAACACATGTATCTAAAGATTCAAAGCTAGTAGCCGCATGTGAAAGAAAACATGTGGTATTTGTCTTCTTTGGTCTGGGTTACTGGAAGTGGCTTTTAAGGTAATTTACAGAAATGTTTTAGATACTTATGATTTTACTCCAGTCTTTTTGAATGATTCTACTAACATCCAATTCAACAGCTATTTTTCAGCGACTCACCTTTAGCAAATCAAAAGCATTCAATTTAATGTTCAAAGAGACAACAATTCCTCTTTTCACACTCCTCACCAGTTTACGTAACACTTAATTCAATTGCATGGTGTCATTATTAAGCACAACTGTTATAAAACAGATTTATGAACAAAAACAATTAATACTTGGTAAGAGGGCTGCTGGACCAGTGGGTACCCCACCGCATGGGCTTGCTGTTGGTGAGCGCTATTGTTGAAATTCAAACGAGTCTTTACATGATTAAATCATTCAGTCCTAAAAACCCTCGCACGAGTGAGGGCCGACCACCCTACAGAAGCAAGTCCCCAGGCATGCTTGCTCAGGGTCACAAATCAGCAAGTAGATGTCTCTCTAACCCAGTATGTCCAAAGATCTTCTAAACACAAGGCCACATTGCCCTGCCTGACTAGACAATGGACTGGTACCAAGATAATAGTCATAAATATCCAGCAATAACCCAAGCCATCCGGACACCCTGCTTGGTAGCCCTAAGTGTCAGGGTATCTGTGTACTGACCAGATGAGAATACCAACAGGGGAGGTGGTAGGAGCCTGTTCAGGTCGTCTCCGTGGAGGCTACAACAAGAAAGAGAGGATGATGTGACACTTACAGAGCAGATGGTAAGATAGCAGGTCTACCTTAGGTGCCAAGAAACATGGTGAATTTAGGCTATAGAGAGGATTCAGGGGAAGAAGAGCCTCTTCACAACTCAGGAGTCAAGGCAGCTGCAGAGAGTGTGGCATTTCAGGGGCTGTTAAATGTTAAGAGCTGGCGATGTAAAGGAGGAAACCTTCTAGGTGGAAGAAAGAGAAGCCAAGGCAGAGAGGTAGAAGCTAAGGGCTGCATTAAAGGTTGTTAAGGAACCTTAATTGCCTTGAAGGGAGGCAAATGCTACTGAAGGGAGGGCTGGAGGCTGCAGCCAGACTACAGGTGAGCATTTAGATCTAGTTGAAAACAAGCCAGGTTATGTATTTGTAAGGCCTGTCAACTCATCTCTTCTCTTCACTTGTTTGTGCCTTGAGAAAAGCCGCATCCCTGGGTCTCAGTTATCCTGTGTGTGGTATGGTGGTAAAGATGCTGTCTGACTCATTGGGTTACACAGATGCTTTTATACATCTCTAAGAACTTAGAGTGGTGCACAACACCATGTAAGGACTTTACAAATACTGGCCATTCTTACTACCAAAGTGGAGCTTCAGAAACTCTTAGCTGAGGCATGAGGGGGAGTGGCAGGAAAGGAGAAGGGATGAGGGGAGGCAGTGCAAGTCCAATCAGTCAGGAAGACCAGTGGGGGTAGAGAGGGAGGGAGCTACTTGCCACACTGTGAGTACTTTTTAAATTTTCTTTCTACAACTGCCCTGTATTTGTTGTTTGTATGTCACTGTGACCGCAATACCTCCCAGAAGCCACTAAAGGCAGAAAACAGTTATTTGTCTCCTGGTTTCAGAGGGTTTCAGTCCTTCCTGGTGTGGAAGGCGGGTGTGTCCATTGTGGCAGAGACTGTTCACATTACAGTGGACCAGGAATCAGGAAGTAAAACTGGAAGCAGCCAGGAATAACAAGCCTCTAATACCCCTCCCTTGATCTCCTTCCTCAACACAAGCTCTGCTTCCTGAAGTTTCCAGTATCTCCCAAAATACTGCCATCAGCTGGGACCAAGCACACAAAACACCAGCCTGCTGGGGACATTTCACACTCAAACTTTAACTTGCCCTTTTTTCTTACCCAGCCTCCAGATTCCCCTGTGATACCAGAGAGCCGTTGGCCGGTGCCCATCTTCACCAGAGAGCCGTTGGCAGCTGCTTCATTTCACAGAGCACTAGGCCTCTCTGATCCTCCCAAATTCTACGAAGCTGGCTGCATTTCTACACAAGTTAACCGCCATTTTTGGAGTCGCCATCAGAATTATACGGCGCCTAATGTCTACGCTGGCTTTGCATTTTCTGATTGACAGCACATTTTGCTGCTGAACATCAGCTTTGCCTTATTTATTTCTGCATCTTCAATACTCACTGCAGTGATGGGAGGGGAGTAGCAGTCTACGAACGGCTTCTAAATAAATTAATAAACCACAGAACATGTGTTTTCTTATCTCTTTTCCCCACACCAATCCATGTCTTTGTTAAATTAAATAATTTAGTCAAGAGACTCGATAGATGGTAGTTATTACATTGTTACTTTGCCCTAGCACATGGTTGCCTCTGTCCAGCCGGCTTCCGGTCTGCTTTGGGGGGCAGGATCTGTGTAGGGGTCAGGCCTAGGATCTCTTCCTGGGTGAGCTTCCACACAAGCCAGAAGCACACAATTCTGGTCCATCACACCAAAATGATTAAATTTTTAAACAAGCCGATTTAGGTGGAAGATGGGTTAACAACTTCTTGGGAATTGATGTCCCCTACTGATTTGTCACTGTACTAACCCTTTGTTTTTCTGTTCAATACTCACACCTAGACCTCTGGCTTCCCACTGTAAAGTGCAACCAACCAGATGGTCCCGGGTCTTCCCAGATCTGAGGATCAATCACCCAGACCACACTACTTTATGGCTGTTCCATGGCCCTCACTGGACTAACGAAGCTGTAGTAACTGGTTTCTAGATGGCCCACTCCAATCTGCAGAGTGAACATCACCATGGGAATTGTCAAACTGCTTTAAGAATTGGTTTGTTCATTGATGAAACAAAGACAACTATAGCCATGTCTCATCCACACGCATAAGAAATAAGCTAACTGAAGCTAATTTGAAGCTTTTCTGAGTTCTCTTAAGAATACATTATAAAGAAGACCCTCATGTTGCAATTGTTCAGAACTAACTTCCTTTGAAAAAAAAACAGTGTCTCACTGCTTTGGCAAGTGTGCTATTACAGTTTTCATTAACTAGTGTTTTACTAATATGAAACCACTAAGGTTGAATTAGTAATGATGAATTCCATAGGTTTAGAAATGGAGTAGTGTTATGATTTTACTTAAATAAAAAGACCTCATGAAAATGAGTAACATTGCAGATGGCAGCAGTGTTCGGTGGGATTCGGGGCAGCCCTGCTCAGTGGGATTCAGGGCAGCAGTGTTTGGTAGGGTTCAGGAGAGCAGTGTATGGTGGAATTCAGACTTGATATCTGATTTCCAGCCAACACCACTGGGATCCTGCTTCTTGTGTGGGAATAACGGGCTGGGTCATCCCTTAGTTCTTTTTCTGTGATCTAAAAAGTTAATTCCTGCTCCATGAGTATGGGAAACTTGTTTTAAAAAATCTTTATTTGAATTCAGTTTCTTAGTGGATGAAATGTTTGTTCATTCAATATTTGATCATCCTCTTTCGAGCATCATCAATCCTATTCACAGAGTATTGCTTGCTCTTAACCTGATTCATCACATGGATAAAACAGTCCATCACAGTGCAATGTGAACAGGACAGTGGTCCAGAGTCCAAACCTATTCTCCGTCTGAGATCCCCACCCCCATCTTATTCCTGTCCAGCTCTAACAGTCTACTCCATGTAGGCGTGTGACCTTCCTTTCATGGAATAAAGAGTCTGGGTATATTTTGACATTACAGCAGTGGCTGAGGAACACTGAAACCCTGCCCTGACTTTCTACCCTTGCTACAGGGTACACAAGGGAGCGATGTCAATATGAGTCACAGTACCTTTGGTAAAACATCTTCATTGAGGTACGCTAGGTGCACTGGGGAAGCATCTGTTTGCATGATTTGATGCGTGGAAAGAGCCTCTGTGTCGTCGGCTACCCCAGCACCAGTTCTGCTCACTACCAAGCTCTCTTGTAAAACTAAATGGAAGAAAGTAGAGTTTGGGCTGGGAAAATGGGAAGAGAGGGCAGCACCAAGCCTCTTCCGCATCTTCCTTGACTCCAAGGAGGAACTGACAGGATGGATGCAAGAGAATGGCTGGCTCTGCCCAGATTGGAACTGACGTAAGTCTAGTCAGAGGCACTAATCCTCTTCTTATTTATTTTTATGTATTTTATTTAACAACTGGAACTATGCATTCATTCATCTATTATTCACTTATTTATCTATTGAATGTGCGTGAGTGTTTTTCCTGCTTGTAGGTCTGCACACCACACGTGTTCTTGCTGAGACCAGAAGACAGGAAATGGAACCTGAGTCCTGGGCACGAGCAGTGTTCTTAACCACTGATCACTTCCTGAGTTCCTATGGGCCCTAACTGTGGGGATCCCTCTCACAGGGCAGCAGGGGTCATTCAGATAGACCTAGACGGCCTAGAAGTGCGGCCATTTCCTTTCTTCTGCAGTAGAACTAGTGAAACAATGAGTCTAGATGGGAAGCAAAATTGCAATGGAGACAAGAGGCGTGAAGGGCTCTGGTGCTGGCTTGTGCTGCCACCTTCCCTAGTAGGCATTTACTTGCTTTTTACCTCAGAACTCCCAACACATCCCCCTCACTGGTTCTAATCCCCAGTATTCCTTTGGTGGGTGCCTGGCCATGTCAACACTCAGCACAAAAAGTTTTAGGGTTTGTCCCCCAATTTCAAGTTATATAGCAGAACAATGAAGATTCTTAGACACCTAAGAGAAAGGTCTATTGGAGATTTAAAGGCTGCCTATGATTTTAGGAAAATTTAGCCACAAGTGGAAGGGTATGTTTGTGTGTGTGTGTGTGTGTGTGTGTGTGTGTGTGTGTGTGTGTGCAGGTATGTAGAGAAAGACAGAGTATTTACTTTTAAAAAAAATGAGATGATTACTTGACACAAATAAAAAATTCCAGCAACCATGAGAGTTTCGTGACTGTGAAAACAATTCTCATTTGTTTCCACTGCCCTGAGATAAATCAAGGCCAATTTATCTCTATTCCAGGTCTGAATGTCTTCACCCCTCCCTCTTCTATTTAAAAGATTCCCAACCTCAAACCCACCCAATTCCAGACCACTTGGGCATTTCAGGATTCTAATGTTGCTTCTTTATGTCTTTATTGCTCCTTTGATAGAGAAATTGAAAAAAAGAAAAAAGATATGCAGAAGAACAACAAAAAGCTATAATTATGAAGATTCAATTTAATTTTAAAGCTTGTGGACAGAAAAGAAGAAGCCAGAAGAGAAGGGCCCAAATTAATTTAGCAGGGAAGCATTGCATGAAATATTGTTGAAGTTTAATAACCATGCAAAGACAGATGATATGTGTGGAAAAATTAGTTGTAGGACCTCATAATAGTCTATTAATATTTCCTACAGGCGCAAAACCTTTTTCTGAATAATTGTGACAAAGCAATCTTTTGAAAAAGAGAGAGCTGAAAAAAAAAAGAGTCTTCAAAAGGAGACAGAGATGACGAAGGCGCTAGAAGGAGAGGCGACTGTCAGTAAGGAAAGCTGGCTGGGGAACACGGCTCACTACAGCCTGGCTGGAGAGATCCAGCTCAGGGGGGATCAGAAATCACATGGAAGGCATGCACGTGTCCATCAGTGTAGTAATAAGGAGCAGCGGGGCTGCGTCCCCAGCACCCCGGCTGCCCACATGGCTAGCTTATGCTCCGAAATAACAACACACAAACTGTATTCATTTAAACACTGCTTGGCCCTTTAGCTCTAGCCCTTACAGGCTAATTCTCACATCCTGATCAACCCATCTCTAATAATCTGTGAGCACCGGTCTTACCAGGAAAGATTCAGCATGTCTAACCTGGCGGCTTGCTTCATCGCGTGCGTCTGCCTGGGAGAGCGGAGCATGGCATCTCTCTGAGGCGTCCACTCCCAAGAGGAGAGCTGTGGAGTCTGAGCTCACTTCCTCTTCCTCCCAGGTTCTGTTCTGTTTACTCCTCCCACCTATCTTTTAACCAATGAGGGCCAAGCAGTTTCTTTTTATTTAACCAATGACCTTCCTCCATCACATCAGCACCCGAGAGCTGGGAAGACAGCATGCTTTCTCAACAGTCCTAGTTATAGTCTTTATGCGAAGTACCTAGTCTTCCTGCCCATAAGGTCAACATTACTGGAAAAATAAATAAATAAAGCTCAGACAGCTTTGGATTTACTGATTGGTGGCTGGAGGTATATGGAGAGAGGGAAAGCAGGGGAGTTTTCTGCCAGTACTAGGGGTTCGTCTGTTCCCTTGATTCTAGGAATAGAATGATTCTTCAGGCTACTTCTTCCTGCAGAGACCCAGCTCTGCCTCTGCTTTTACAAAGCCTGGGCTTCTAAGAACAAAGGATCTGAGTTCCTTTATTCTGCTTTAGCAGTGGGGAAAATTAGTCCACACACTCCAAATGCCAGAGAGTATTCCTCCAGTGGAGACCCGATAAATACGCATTGGTTGAATTGGGTTGTGTTTTGGGGAACAAAAAGAGTAAAGCAAAGCAAAATGATACTCGTTAACAGCATGTTGTTTTTGATATAAAAACACGGTGCTTTCTGTAATCCTCACAACCAACTTGTGAAGCTGTTGGCATCCTGCCCATCATGCAGAAGACCTTCTTCACTTCTCTTGCATTCAGGAACTGATAGAGTCCAAGGGTTAACCCCCCGCCACTTGCCTGTAGAAAGGTTGGTGAAGTTGGCTCCTCTTCCATCCTGCAGGGGTCTGTCCTGCCCTTTGTTGACTCATGGATGCAAATTTTTGCCCAAATTCTTAAATTTACTCTGTCTAGAAGATAGCTTGGAGTGATTCTAATGAGCACAGGTCTACCCAGTACTCAGCCTTTAGAGTGCATCCCTCCCAGAACAAGAAAACCGTGGAGCATCTGGTATGAGAACACATGAGGCAGAGTCATTGCACATCTGTCAGGAAGTCCCAGAGGCTCTGAATAGCATGGTCATGAACGTGGGTCCCAGTTCTCATCCCCCAGGTGATGTCATTTGGATGCTTAGAGGGTTGGAGATTCTCCTGTTTCATCAGGGAGACACAGGCAACTTCCTGTTTGCTACTGAATCAAGCCATGTGTGCTTGGCTGAGACAATGGCATCCTTAGCATTCCATTCTCAGAGGGCTGGGCTAGACATGGACCATCAAAAGAAATCTACAGAGCTGAGATTTGTGTGACATACTCACAGCCGTCACTAAGTTTCAACCTTTAGCCTTTTTTTCTTCCCATGATGAACCATATCAAGACCTATACTGTCTACCTTAAGCTCTTTAGTATTCAATACATTATTCTTTTTGTTGGGGTTTAGGTTTTGCTGTGCTGTGTTTTTTTATTTTGTTGGGTGTTAGGGAGCGGTTTGGTAGGTGTGATTTTGAAATTAGTTTTTTGTTTTTGTTTTTCTTGGTTTGTTGGTTTGTTTGTTTTTGAGGAAAAGATTCTAAAGCCCAAGATAGCCTCAAACTAAGGATGCAAGCTGGGCTAGCCTTTGAACTATGGTGGTTCTCCCAGTTCCAGGTTCTTGGGCACTGGGATTTAAGATGTGCACCACCAATATATTGTTCTGGGTCCATTATATCAGAGTAGTCTGTGGTCCTGATGTGGGGACAGGACTACACTTAGAGCTGAAGAATCACCCAAAGCTAAACTGTAGTTGCCTCTTTCCATCACCCCTTTTCCCGGGAATATTGAAAGCCCATCAACAATTCAGATGTCTTCCCGTGAATCATGGAGCCACTGCTGAAGGCCAGGCAAGGAGAATAAGTCCTCCTAGGCATGACCATTTCCAGAAGCTGACAACCCCATAGCATGTGAGATGGGATAAAGCCTAGAAACACCAAGATTTCTCCTGTTGATGAGGCAACAATAGCAAGATGGGCACTTGAGGATGTACAGGATGGTCATCCTAAAGGATTCCTCCTGTAGTTTGGATACAAAATATCCCCTGAAAATATCATATGTTGGAAGTTTGGTCCATAGCTGGAGGGGGCAATTGAGATATGACCAGATCATGAGAGTGCTGGCTTAAACACTAAGCTACTGATAACTTCATAACTGAGTGGGCTAATGGAGGTAAACTGAAGGGAGAAACACAGTGCTCTTGGGGTCTTTGAGGAGCTCGTCTTGTCCCCACACCCTTTCTCTCCTCTTTTGCTTCCTGGCCACCTTGAGATGAGCAGCTTGGCTCTGTGACAGCATAATGTACAGCCTGGCCTCAGGTCCCAAAGCCACAGATCCAGCCAACCACGTACTGGAATCTCTGCTGGCGAAGATGGATAAAAACTGTGGTGTGGCACAGCCAGAAAGAAGCATTGCCTTTCAGTGACGCACTCCCGCCTACCCCTGAATTTTATCAAAACTCTTCCTGAGGTACGGCAACAGATTTGCATTTTTATGCAGCATGCAAAGATTTCTTTTTAAAAAGAATATCCTTAGTAGGTAAGTCAGTGATAAAATCCTTAGGGCTAATACATACACAAATTAGAATTATCGAAGAATAACATCCCATGTAGTCCTTCATCTAACATTTCCTGGGAGCCTCCACTAAGCGCTGGAGAGATAACGCAGATCAGGGCGGCTCTAGGGGGCCAGTGCCTCGCTGGAGAGAACAAAGAGTGCAATGGGATCATGTTAAGTACCCAGAAGTGCTCCTGCCTTCCATGGCTTTCTCAGAAGTCTTCCTCTTTCTGGGAAACCATCTTCTTCTCTGAGTCATGTGCTTGTAAGGGAGCAGCTGTTGTAGGGATTTTGCCTTTGTGTCATTTAAACTTTTGTATGATGAAACACCCAAAAGACTGTCTTAAAGCATCTGTAGTTTACATAACCATAGGTCAGCATCTCAGTCCGATCACACCCAGGTTGTTCTTAGGGTCCTATCTGAACACACTGATGACCGCTGCTTAGCTCTGCTGCTTGTGTGTGCTTTGCTTGACTGCTTGTCAAGTGGGGGTGGCAAGAAAGACTGGTCCACATAGCTCAGGGTAGGACAGACAGGATGGGCTTTAGTGTAGGGGGCCTACAACTGAAAACATACCACTTATGCTCTATCGTACTACTCCCAAATGAAGGCCAAGGCCAACCCAAGTTCAGGAGTGAGAAGACAGACCTCACTTCCTGATGGAGAAATTACAAAGGAAGGAAGGAGTGGTGAAAGCTTGTTCATTTCTGTAGTTGGTCACACCCTCTGGCCAAGCTAGAAAGCAAGTGACCAATCATAGTATTTCTCTCCCTATAATAAGCTTCACTCGCTGACTTAGATCTTATAACTACTATTTTAGTCAAAGGTCTTCATCAGGCCTTTTCCTCTTGTGGTCAGAGAGCTCTGTATTCATGAGTCTCTGCTAGGAAAATGTGAGCCACTGTCAGCAATGTGCTCCCCTATCCTACAAGCCCACCTTAGACACAGAAGATTCTCTTTTTTTTTTCTTATTGGCTGAGAATTCCATGTATGCATATAATGTGTTTTGGCCAAATCCATCCTCCATTCTCTCTCTTCCAACTCTTCTCCTATGCCTACCAACACCATTTCCTCCAATTTCATGTGTGCTTTTTGTTTGTGCAAACCCATGAAGTCAACTTATGACTGACATTATACGCCTAAGTGATAGTCATCTACTCCCTGGAGCATGGGTAGGCTCTCACGTGACATATCCCTGAAAAAAAAAAAACTGTCTCTCTGTGTCTGCCTCTGTCTCTCTCTCTCTCTCCCCAGCCTCCCAGCAGCTATCAATTGCCAATAGTTCCTCAGCTAAGGGTGGGACTTCTCATCTCCTCCTCCATCCCTGTTGGGATTGTGTTCTCCTTGAATTTATATAGATCTTATGCATGCAATTATAGCTGCTGTCAGCTCATATGTGCAACTGTCCTTGTTGTGTCTAGGAAATGCAGTTTCACTGCAGTCCCACACTGCCTCTGTTTGGATTCCATTAGCTCCTACCCTTTTGTGGGTTTTTGTTTGTTTGTTTGTTTTGTCTTGTCTCATTTTTTTGAGGCTCCTACCTTTTCTATGATTGCCAAAGCTTTCTGATTAGTTGACATTTTGATCCAAGCTATGTTTTGATGTCTATAGCCAAGTGTATTCCTCTAACATGAGATTAAGGTCATATTTGCCTAGCTGAAGGAACAATGGCAATGAGAAATGGTGATCCAGAGGTCAATTGTTTGGACAGATGGGGTGCCCGAAAGGACCCTCAAACCATGGCAGAGTGACAGCAAAAGAACAGACAAAAGGAAACAACAAACATGTCCAAAGAGAGGCAGTTACTTGGGGGAAGCCTAAATTTTAGGAGAGGAACAGAAAGGGGGGATGAAAAAGGCATTTGGAACACAATATATGGGGTTTTAATAACATAATAAAGAATTCAAAATTTGCTTTATAGTTGAAAAGATATTTTAAAACTGAGAATATCATCATGAAATCAATCTGAGGATAAGTAGAATGATTTCAAGGACAAAAAAAATGAATCAAGAGATAAATCTTGACACAGTGGGACCTTAGATTGGGTCTGAAGAAAGTAGTGACAATGAAATAAAGAACAAGGGATACGGACACGCAAGACAACAATGAAAAGGAGCAGAGGGCAGGACAACGTGAACAGCAGGAGAAGCTTGTCGTGAAGCCAGATGTTGGATTCTAGATGAGGGACATATATTATGGCTGAACAATCTATTATATAGCCAGCCAAGGCTAGAGAAAGTTCAGAAAGAGGTTGGAGCCAAAGAAAGGTCTGTGGAAGCCATCAATCAGTTATTAGATACCCGTGGAAGACCCTGTATAAGATGGTCACTGTGAAAGATGCCAAGAATATTACAGTGCACAGAGATAGCCCTTGGACTCAGGCAGGTGTGAGGACTGTTAAACTGTCAGCAGCAAAGTCAACAAGGAAAACACTACTTGTGTTCTTCCAAACACAGTAAGAAAGGGGAGGGCAGCTTGACTTCTAAATGAATGCCTGAGAATGAGCATTGAGTCCTAATAGGGTTTAGAGTAGACCCCCACAGCCCTTGCCACGTACCCTCTACCTTCACCAGCATCCATCCCTGTTTTCAGTTTTATCATACAATTCATCTGTGATTGCTGTTTTCTGCAGGACTGAAAAAAACAAAATGTCCAGCATTTATATTTGTCTTCTGGGGAGACATATTCAAATCACTATCAGAAGCAGTGCTAGAAAAGCCTCAGGTATCTCCTGCCACACCGACGATGGCAGCTGGAAGGAAATCATTTGGCAAGGATGAAGGAGTATGACTCACCAAGATTGAGAACCAAGTGCTGCCTCTCAACAAGATTTATACAGGCGCTCCCGCCTCAGGGATCGCGCACATCCCTAGAGCAACTGGAAGCCAACTGGGAGCACTGAGGATGGAAGAGGCCGAGAGGCAGGTGGGAATACCAAAAGCAACACTGGCCGAGCAGAAATGGAATTCGTGTCTCTGATGTCCCCTTTGCCTGCCTATTTTCACTTTTATAGAGCAACCGGCCCTTCCCAGTCCTCCCCAATTTCCCCTTTTCTTTTCTTTCTTCCTTTCTTTAAATGCAGTCTAATCCCGAGTGTGAACTGATGTAGTTTGTGTGTTAGGGGAGAAAAAATCTCTCTCTTTTTCTGCCTTTTTTTTCTTTTTCTTCCCCTGGCCCAGTTCATTATTTTTCTTTCTTGTCACTCAGTGTGATAGGTTGAACAGAAGTGCACAGATGAGCACTGAAAACGGTGTCACAAGGCCTTAATCTAGTCTTTAATGCCTGACTTCAGAGATGTCATTTATCTTCTAACTGCAGCAGGCATCCACCAACTTTATCTCTAATAATATATTGATGGATTAAAAGGGTCGGGCAGGAGACCGGGCTGGAAAAATTGCTTATTGACATCAAAATACAGTGCCCTCAACCTGATAAACATGGAGGGCTCGTGTATCTCCCAGAATAGTTGGCGTAGCTATAATTTTTTTTTCTAACATGTTTCCCCAGGTTCATGGGGTGGTCCAGTAAAATAAACAAATACTAAACATTATTTCTGTGCTGACATGGCCAGGGAACACACGAGATATTTTAGGAACACATTTTTAGTGTCAGATTTGTAAATACCCCTTCCTTATTTATGACATGCTACAGCACAGTCTATGACAACGTGAAACAGGCACCTATAGTCTTGGCAGCATTCAAATATTCTCCACGCAGTTTGCCGGGGCAAAGCCCCTGGTAGCACCTGATTATGCTTTTGGATAGTCGGGTAAAGCAAGGCTATTTCACCAGGGAAACGAGGCCAGTAATCTCGGAATGTAAATGAAGGCGGCCTTTGAAGAGCTTCCCTTTGTTATTCTTCTCTTTATTTCATTGTTTGGTTGGCAAAGATGTGGTTCAGAACCTGGACCGTTATATCGCATACACTGTGACCATATAAGTCAATTTTAGAATAAACCAAAAAATAATCCACAACTTCTAACTCCTGCTTAATGGGGAGTTCCTAAATCATCTCTTTTCAAAACTCCTTCTTTTGGATTGAATGTTGCCTCATCTTGTTTTTAAATGTATGAATTATTAAGGGTGGCCTCCTGGGGATTTATTTTTAATTTTATGAGGTTCATTTTGGTGGTTTCTGCCTGGTTTTTACAATTGGAAAGGACTTCTTCAGTTCAACTTCCTTTGTTTTGAAAACAAACTCCAAAAATGTCTTACTCATACTGTGTCAAATGAGGACAGCTGACCTCATCTTTTTAAATCACTGCATAATTTACATTATTCCTCAGTATAGGGGTAATGCCATAAAGGTTGTCTGGTAGATGTGTCTGAAGGCATCCACACAAAGAACCCATTATCCCAGCATTTAGTACCTTTTAAACACTGTCTTTGCTGAAGACAAGAGCATCTTATTCAGGACCACCTAAGCTGGGGTCCTAGATGCCTGTGTCTGGCGGAGCCCGCAGAAGAAAACTGCACAGTTGAATACTGAGTATTCAGGCATGCCCATGGCTAAGCTCACAGATGGCTACCCACCACAGCTGTGGAACCCATGCAACAGGGCCACCCTCCCCAGCAGCAGTTTCCCATCTATAAAATAGATATAAGAACTGTACCATTTTACAGGAGAGCTATGAGGATCAAATGTGTCCACACATCAGGGCTAACTAACATAGCATCCAAGGCATGGTGAGTGCTTGGCACGTGCTTCCTCTGGCCGTCAGCATCTCTAAACTTATTCTTGGACTTCTAAGGATGTCTCATCCCAATGGAAGGATAACTTGAGACTTGGCTATGTAAGGAGAGCATCTACTCATTTACAAAGCACAAAATGAGGTCGAAGGGAGGATAAAAGGAGACTTTGGGAGTTATAGGGGATGGCCAAACAGTATCGGCAAACACCAGCAAGTAAAGGTAACAACAGACACAATTTGCAGGACACTGACCCTCTACCACGATCAACTCCAGGTCTGCTCGACTCTAACACCAGGCTCTCAATTCTATCATTTCCCTTGCAAGCCATTTCAGACTGCAGAAAATAGGGTTCAGAGCTGGCACATTTTATGAGCAAATGGGAGCACACAACTTCACGTACCTACCACCTGGCCTTTTCATAGTCTTCCACCCAGGCAGGAGCTTGTGGCTAATTGTCCCCAAACTTCAAATCTCCAGTCTAGAAATTTACTCCCCCGTACTCTGCTTCAATGGCTGTAGTGATAAAGAAATCATGGATTCGTGGTGCTGTCCTCAAATGAAGTCAGCCCAGGGTACAACAATAAGCAGGCCTAGACCTGGCTCAACTGTGACAGGGTCTGTGCTCACAAGCGACTGTCCGCACAGTAGATGGCATTCCTGAAACTTCCGGTTAAATTTATATTTTCAATAGCTATGGGAAGTTCAGACATCGCAACTTTCTCCAATAATTTAGTTGGATTTAATGAAATTTAAAAAAAAAAAAAAAGCAAAGGAGATTCAAACCCAAGTTCATTCCTGAATAGGTTTGGTCAGCTGCAAAGAAAAGTCACGGTGTGGCTTAATACTATAGACTGCTGTCAAACATATCTATACCTTGGCTTTCAGCTTTGACCATCACTGTAACTCTGCATGATGGCAGCAACATGAGGGAACGGGAGTCCACAAAGAGTGAGCCACTTGCCCATCATTGTGTAGTGCAATGTTGGGATTCAAAACCAAGCCTCACCGGCTGATTCCACTGGTCCTATTGTAGCGGTGGGTGACATACATCTGAAGTGTGGGGCTCTATAAGACCACAGGGAGGACAGCTCATCTTCCCAACAAACTCTGCCATAGAAAGAAGCACAACAAACCTGGGCATGACTACAAGGCCCTCAGGCTTAAGCTACAAAACTCAATTCTCACTAGTGGGATTTTCCTTGAGAATAGACCATCTCTTACTTTTAAATTCGCATGTGCTGCCTAGAGACCTCAATGAGACTAGAACTCTATTTTAATATCCAGAGGGTCCTGTCATCATTTTCACAGGCTCCTAAGAACTTAGTTCCCAGAAGGTAACTAAGGGGCTCTATGTTGCTGATGAGAATTGACCTCTTCTTGTCCGAGGGCATCAGAAGCCCCGACTTCATGGAGCAAAGGCTCCGGTTTCCCCCTGGATCTCCCATATTGCTCTATCCAGTATCGTCCTTGCAGTCTCTTCATTTGTCCCTTACTATAGAGTGATCCTCAGCATGTCCACTACTCAGCTGGAAATGGGGTGTCAGTGACATGTGATACTTCTCGTACTTCCTGATCAAGCAGAGCAGGGGAGCACCCACTGCTACACTGAAGAATCATGGCCCCACGATTGCTGTTCTCCTTTACATTTTGATTATATAATAAAACGCCTATGTATTTACAGAGGTAGCAGACCCATTAGGCTAACCTTTACAAGCCCCAGTTGTTGGGGGCTCTCTTTGAAATGTGGGGTACTTGGTGGTTCTGTATCTCCAGTTTTTATCCTTTACTGACAGTCTCAGGACAAGTACAAGTCCCCACATCACCATCACATATATAATTTCTTTGCACTATAAATCGATTTAATAAGAAGGCAGAGGCCATTTTCAAAATTATCAAGAATACATACTTGAGTAATTGAAAAGCCTACTAAAGAGAGATTAAATGAATTTCTAATACAGTAAAAGAACATGGAGACTATGAACATGTCTTATATGAGCAACTAGAAAGTATGAATAAAATAGACTGGAAGGAAAAAAACATTATTTTTTAATAGTTAACTATTTTTTAATAGTTAATAGCTTCTTTCCAAAATCGATGAAACGCAAGATTCTTCAGATTGAGGTATCAGAGTAAACCTCAAACAAAGAAAATTAAAATGTATCCAGTCCAGGCATACCTCAATGGAAATACAGGAAAGCTGTAGCTTAAAGGACTGTCTTGTGGTAACGAGAAAGGAAAGGCTGGATGTGAGCTGTAATGGACAGTAAAGGCCAAGGCACGTGCTGATGGGAAATAGCCTTACATTTACCCAAACTGACACCTAAAGACAAATAATAAATTTTTCAAACAAAAAAAAATTAATGAGGGGTGGGAAGGGGAAAGAAATGTTGTGGATAAAGACCAGAATAAGAATGGTCTTTAAAAATAAACAAATAAACAAAACAAACCATCACTGCCCGGGAATTACATTGCATAAATTTAGAGGAAGAACGAAAGAGACCTTGAAAACATTCCAAGGGACATTTATCAAGGTAAGAAAAGGAAAGCCAAAGTGAGGGATAAAACCGCAAAGACAGGAAGAGAAGTGGCAGCTGAGCTGTGGGAAGTGCTTTCTCCGCTGGCTTTCTCCGCGGCTGGATATCCTCCAAGCAGGACCACTTTCTTATTGTTCTCCGGATGTTTTGTTTACTAAAGCTCTTTGGTTTCTGCTTACCAACTGAACACATCTTCCTGGGAAAGTTTTGAAGTCTACCATTTAGCCAAAGCCTAACAGGACCATGACACACTTACCGGCTTAAATCAACTCCCCATCCTTCCTTCAACTCCTTATATAGCCACATCAAAACACACGGGACCTTGCTCTTCCTCTCTCTCTCTGTTTTGCTACTCTTTGGACATAGCTGGTCTAGAAAATCTCAGTTCTGCCAGGGTTGAGCAATAAAATAGGAAACAGTTGTGGCATTAGGAGAACGAGATTAGAACAAGATATATTGAAAATAAGCAAAACTTAGCAATACATAAAGACTTAGTATATTCCCTAGGGCAGAGGGAAACTGACTATCCCAGGTGTCTGTTGCTATGACAAACTACCTTAAAACAATTGTATCTCATATTTTAACAGGACAGGAAATGAAGCAGGACCAAGCTGGGTGATTCTCCCCACATGACTCTGGTAAGGATCTCCTGCTAGTATTCAACTGTTGAGTTTGTGGTCTGGAGACCCAAAGCCTGAGTCTTGTACTTGGCATCCTGTGGGTGAAGTCTAGAAGCCTGGGTGTCACTGAGCTACCTTCCATTCTAGGTAATCTCAAAGCCTCTCCATAGAGCTTGTCCAGCAGGGTGGTGGTGGGACAGTCATCCTCCCCCGCACTGTAGACAGCTCAAGGTCCCAACAGAAACTTGGGGCAACTGGTTTTGTAGGTCTGTGTGCTGGGCTGACATAGCTTCATTTCTCCCAGGCCCTATTCATTCTCAAACACACTCACTCAGACTCAAGGTAAAGGGTCTAGTTTTCACGGAGAGGAGAGTCAAAGAATCTTCAGCCGTCTTTAATGCATCCCATAATGTTTCACCACAGGTTTAGATAGTGTCTCCAAAGAAACAGTACAAAAAGAAGTAAAAAGCAGAGAGCATATGGTAAAACAAAAGGAGCGAAAGGGGGATAGGCTAGCACAGGTCCAGAAGAAAAAGACAAAACCATCAGGGACTCCAAGGATTAGATTATGCAGAAAACACTGGAAAGCAATGCTTTTCATGTGTACACTCAGTTGGAGGCTTTTTTTTCTTTTTTTTAATTAATTAATTTATTTGTTAAAGATTTCTGTCTCTTCCCCGCCACCGCCTCCCATTTCCTTCAGTTGGGGGCTTTGTTAAAGCACAGCCTCAACTAAGTTGAGAGCAGGCCCAGGATTTTGCATTTCTAACAAGCTCCCAGGTGATGCTCAGATGGAGTAGCAAGGTCACAAACAATGTAGAAAACAATCATCTAAAACCAAATTACATACTTGGGAGGCTGAGGCAGGAAGACGGTCAAGAGCTGTAGGTGAGTTGGGCTAGAGTGAGACCCTGTCTCAACAAACAGTGTCAAAAAATACACAGTGATGAAGAATTTCTAAGACCTAGGGATAAAATGATAGCATTACAAGATAAGAAAGCCATACTGAATATGTAAGCAACAGCCACATTGAGTGTTTAAGTAGCAGCAAAATTGAACATATACATAATAAAGCCAAAACAAAGGTAATAACAAATTTGCAGACTAGAAAGTCACAAAGCATCTGTGCTCCAATAAAGTAGAAAAAAATCTAGTTAGCCTCCCACCCAGCCATCAAATGGGAACAGGAAAGAAAAGATGGCTGTGCCCATCTTGATGGCTGAATCTGTAACAACTGGAATTAACAGGTATTATACAAAGTTGATAAGTCAGTCATAGAAATACAATCCCATACAAAGAAAAACATAAGACAAGTAGACAAAGTGCATTGCATGGAAAGAAAAAAGAAGTTAATAATATACTTCCACTGTAAAGGGAAAGTAGAGCTTATCGACAGGTGGGCTCCCAGGTGTGCTGAGATACTCACAGCCTTAGCCTTGAATACAGCTTTGAGATCCTAGGCGAAGCACCACCCCTACCCATGACCAGCTGCCACCAGATGTCATCCATTAACCCAGCACGTCCTACAAATCACACCATCTGTTCTGAATTATGAAATGAAAGATTATAATAAAGATGTAATTATAAAGAGAACCATTAGAATAAACCACATCTTCGCTAAATACTAGAAAAACTAAGCAGAGGGGCAGAAGAAAACAGAACATGTCGGGAATGATATATGAAAAATATAAATAAGATGGCAAAAATGCTACGAGAAATAACAATCGTGCACATCCATGTAAATGAACTTTGCCGGAAAAGAAAAGATCTTCAAGTTGGATCACGAAACAAAACTGAAGGCAAAGGTATCCGGGAGGCACCGGAAACAGTGACTGAAGAAGGTTGAAAGGCCTGAGAACGGAGAAAAGTATAGTAAAGGCAGATGAGAAAAGGGGTATAGGAAGTGAGCTGAGTAGCAGCGAGGTAAAGTTTAGACAATAAAATGTTCATCTTACAATGCCACTGAGCTCACTCCACAAAGAAGATGAGCGTTTGCACACTCTCTGGGACCAGAGTTCACAAATGTCCACTACCACATTCATAAATATGCAACTAGTGGACTATTTAACTCAGCTCAGGCATATTAAGAAGAAATAGAAAAGCAAAGACCTAACTAACACAATTAATATGGTAATATATGAACATGTATCAAACTCTGCACCTTGAAAGTGTGCCCGAGAGTCAAGTATACAACAAGGTATACAAAAACATGGGAAAACATACTAAGCCAAAAAGAAAATCTCTAAAAACTGAGGGAAATGGCTTCTGATAACTATGAAATAAACAAAGTGAATTGATTTTTTATTTTGTTTTTGGGTTTTGAGAAACAAAGGGACATCTTTGTGAGATAATTTTTGAAGTTTTAATCAACACTTGGCTAAAAAAAATGAAACACAAACTTAAATTGGAGAATTTTTGTAGTATGATATTATTTATTTATTTATTATGTATACAATATTCTGTCTGTGTGTATGCCTGCAGGCCAGAAGAGGGCACCAGACCCCATTACAGATGGTTGTGAGCCACCATGTGGTTGCTGGGAATTGAACTCAGGACCTTTGAAAGAGCAGGCAATGCTCTTAACCTCTGAGCCATCTCTCCAGCCCCTGTAGTATGATATTAATGAAAACAATGTTAATACCTCAGAATCCATGGTGTACAGGTAGAAGGGGCTTGGAGGAAAATTGATAGCTGTCAGCATTTTAACAGAAGGATAAAAAAATAATTGAATTTATAATCTGTCTCAAATTATGGGGACCAGCATGATGACTCAGGGGTAAGACACTCAGTTCACAAGCCTGAATACCTGCATCCCACCTCAACACCCACATAAAGATGGAAGAAGAGAATTTATATCACAAAGTCGTCCTCTGACCTCTGTACACTATGGTAATGCCAAAGCAATGGAACATAATGGTGACTCCAGTAGAGAACCCAAGTACACAGGAAAAACAATGGGGATGTTCTATCGGGAACTCACCAAGGCCATCTGGCCTGGGTCTGAAAAAGCCTAGGATAAAACCGGACTCGCTGAACATAGCAGACAATGAGGACTACTGAGAACTCAAGAACAATGGCAATGGGTTTTTGATCCTACTGCACGTATTGGCTTTGTGGGAGCCTAGGCAGCTTGGATGTTCACCTTACTAGACCTGGATGGAGGTGGGTGGTCCTTGGACTTCCCACAGGGCAGGGAACCCTGATTGCTCTTTGGGCTGACAAGGGAGGGGGACTTGATTGGGGGAGGGGGAGGGAAATGGGAGGCGGTGGCGGGGAAGAGACAGAATTCTTTGATAGATAGATAGATAGATAGATAGATAGATAGATAGATAAAAACAAAAAAACTTAATATATGCTAAGTTTAACTCCTCTCTGGCTAAAGATACTTTAGTCAATAACTGCTTTTAGGCAAATTGGGTAGTTCCCTAAAAAAATTAAATTTTACTTTATATTTCCAGATAAATTCCAAACATATCAATGGCTTAAGCATAATAATAAAAAATTAAAGATAGTAGAAAATACAGGAGAATGTATTGCCTTGGAGTAAGAGTGATTTTATAAGACTCAAAATCTAGAAGCTTTAAATGTGAAAAGAAAAAAAATGGCTCCATAAGAATAGAAAAAAAACTTCTGTGTAGCAAAAAGTATAAAGCCAAAGTATTGAAGACAAATTAGAAAAATGTTATAAAATATTCATAATACCTAAAACACCCAGATATTAATAAGAAGTAACTCCTAGAAATCAATGAAAAAAAAAGGCCATGAAGATAGATAGGAAAAAAAATGGAAGACCTCAAAATATAAATTCTCAGAAAAATAACTCAAATGAATCAGTGATATGGGAAAAGTGTTACTCATAACAAGAAATATACACATGGAAACTACACGGATGTAACATGTTTAACTAAAGTTAGCAAAATATGAACGGTTTATACTATACTCTACTGTGAAAGTCCAAGCTTCTCGTATATGGATCAGAGAAAATAAATATTAGAGTAATACTGATGGGAGATATTTTATCAAAGACTGTCAAGCTTACACAGGCAGACTCTTTACCCAGCAGTTCTACTTCTAGAGACTTCCCTTGCCCCATGGAAATATTTGTTCATAATTCCAAAGTTTACCAGGTTGTACCATGAAGCATTTTTTTAGTAACAAAATATGATACACTACAGAAGGAATTTTAAAAGGCAGCTGCTCAATAAAACACTGTATGAGACTGGAGAGTCAGCTCAGTGAATAAAGTGTTTGCTGCAACAGGCGTGGCGAGTTGAGTTCGGATCCCCAGAACACACGTGAAAAAGCCACAAATCTGTAACTTCACAATGGGAGGACAGAGATGGGAATCTCCTTAGGTTCACTAGAACCCAGTCTACCCAACCATTGAGCTTTAGAGAAACCCTGTCTCAAAAGTAAGTTGGAAGATTAATTAAGGAAGACATCCTCATGCTAACATAAAGCAAGCATACTCACACACCCACATGGACATGTGTACACACACACACACACACATTTATACATACACACATACATACATACATATACACACATACACCCAACACACACACACCTCACACACAGACATACATACACACACATACATACACACATACACCCAACACACACACCTCACACACAGACATACATACATACACACATACATACATACATACACACACACATACACCCAACACACACACACATACAATGTTTTTTTTAAAAAGGACCCTATGTGGTATTCAAAAAGAATGGGGGAATGTTCTACAAAATAAGGAGCTAATTAAGAAAGATTTCTACATGTATATTTCTGGTGAAAAAGAAACCCTGGGTAGACACAGTATATTATGGTTTACCTTTCAGTTTTTACAGGAGAACTAAGACTATAAATTGCCTTTTCCTGGCAAAACTTGTAAAAGGAATTCAGAATAGTTCTAAGTGTAGTGTGAGATAAGGAAGTAGCTGAATGGGAGAGAATAGTGAAAGAGAGGTGTGTCCAACACATATACATATTATCCATTCAATCTGACATTTTTGAGAATGAACTGGAGAGTGAAACGAGAGGGTGATGAATCACTTAAAAATGAAAAACTATTTGAAACTTATTTAAAACGAACGTTCCTCACAAACCACAATGAACCACCCCCACTTCAAGTGTTGTGTTCCTAATGTTATTAAA
Organism: Microtus oregoni; assembly: GCF_018167655.1. Classification (NCBI taxonomy): domain Eukaryota; kingdom Metazoa; phylum Chordata; class Mammalia; order Rodentia; family Cricetidae; genus Microtus; species Microtus oregoni. Next base: position 23,720,733 of record NW_024543087.1, on the reverse strand, counting down.
ACCTAAGATTTTTGTTGTTGTTGTTGTTGTTTGGTTTTTTGAGACAGGATTTCTCTGTAGCTTTGGAGCCTGTCCTGAAACTCACTTTGTACACCAGGCTGGCCTAGAACTCACAGAGATCCGCCTGCCTCTGCCTCTCAAGTCCTGGGATTAAAGGCGTGCGCCACCACCACCCGACAGAACCTAAGATTTAACTTGTGAATATATCTCTACATAAAATAAAAAATAATTCCTGTCCATGTTTTACTTTATGAGTAAATATATCATAAAGTTCTATATAGAGATATTTTTATAATTCTAGCAATATACAGAGCTGTGTTACTATTAAAAGAAAAGACTACTGAATTGTAGTATAAGAACTTATCTCTTCAAATCATGACATAGAAGAAAAGATACCTTATTAAAGGAAAATATAAAAGTAAATTTGTGAAGATTCTAACAATATGTGGGTTAATGTTGATAGCTTAAATATTAGCATGCCTGTAAAATGTTGCTTTTCTATCTAATTTTGCTTTACCATCTTGGAATGAGAAGGTTTGTTTTGTTCCTGGGGTGGTTTGGAACCAACTATGCAAAGAAAGGATTAGATGCAAAGGTCTTAATATTTTCATCACTGTGAAATAATTGGAAAGGAGAGAGACTTGTCTATGCAGACAGGGCTGGGGTATAGGAAGATGGGTCACAAACACAGAGACTATCTCACTTCAGGGACAGAGCACTGGCAGGGCTGAATGCTCAGCAGTGAGCCACAGCTGGCCTTAGAACAGGCACGGGATGAAGAGGCCAATTGCACCAGGCACCGTTGGCAGAGCTGGGGAGTGCCTTTGGGGAGGGGAACATTTAAGGCAGTTTCAAAGACCAAGAATGAGGAACTGCAGAACGGTGCTTCCTAAATCAGAGTCCAGCCCTCAAAAGGTATCTTCGTTGGCACTAATAATATATAATTACTTATGATACAAATTTCTTATAAAATGAAGTTTAGCATAAGAATAAATATGTATTTTACTGAAGACAGAATATCTCAACAGTCAAAACCAATCACTGTGAGATGTTAATTGCATTGCCTCACACCATGCTGACAGGGAAAGGCAGACGGCAGTACATTGCTGTCAAATTATGCCAGGAACTGCCTGATTTCTGTCATAAAAGACAGATTATTTTTTAAATGTGCAATTCAATTATTTGAAGTTCAACATACCTACTATAGTACTCAATAAATGTTGGGTGACAATTGCAATTTCCTGTTTCAGGTTTGAAATTTAGGGGTATTTAAAAGTAAACCATTTAAAGATTTTTTTTGTCTCATTTTGATTTGCTTCTTTATGTGATATTTGATTAACCACAGTCTGGGATTTAATCTGTGGCTATTTTATATGTTTTATTTCCAACTCCACTAATACTTTCAGAATGTTAAGCTTTATTTGTTTTAACATATAGATGATAGATATATAGATAATAGATAGATGATAGATAGATAGATTAGATGATAGATAGATAGATAGATGATAGATAGATAGATGATAGATGGATGGATAGATAGATGATTGATAGATAGATAGATAGATAGATAGATAGATAGATAGATATAAATAGATTCAAAGACCAAGAAGGAAGAACTGCCCAAGAAGCCAGAGATAAACCACTGAATGCTTAAAAAGCATTCAAAATGTAAATCAAGGTTGCTTTGGCCCCTTGCAGCTATCTCAAGTCACTTTTGCCTGACAACAAACCAATGGAGACTGATTAATTTGCAGGTATCCTAAGAATCCTCAGTACTCGCATAAATGAAGCTGTGTGAATTCCATACAAGACCAGCTATTGCCCTCCGGCAGCACACAGCTGCTCTAGGCGAGCTTCTCGCCTACGTGAAGCATGCCCGGCCATTTTGTACCACGTGTATCTCGGAGATTTATCCCTTGTCACCCTACAATTAGGTTGTAATAAAATCGGCGCTGTGTTTGCAGTGTCTCAATGATGCCACATACTTTAGCTGAACAAGAGGTATAAATTATCCTGAGCCCGGAGGAAAACAGTCTGGCAGAGAGAAGGGAGGGTCAGGCTTATCTTTGAAAGTCCTCACTTGCTATCTCTGACCTCTCCCGTCAACGTTGTGAAGGCACTTTCTTTGATTCTGAGGAGATAAGGGGCACCACAAAGACAGGGCTGATCATTTCAGGCAGATCGGAGTAATACTCCGAAACATCTGAGCTCCGCACAAAACAATCATATTGGAGTCCTCATCACGCTCTTCGTTATGAATTAAATATATAATAAAAGCGTCAGAGATAGCTATATCATGGAGTCTCAGTATTTGGGCTTTATAAACTTTACTTTGAATTCATCTGATAGTAAGAGCTGTGTGATCAATAAATGAAGCTGAGACTTGGAGCTAGAAAATTGCCCCCGAAGTGTCTCCTTCATACAAGGAGACAAAACCTCATTTTCCATTCCAAAGCCTGGGGTATTGACAGTCCATGCTATATAAACATGGAGGAGCATGGGACTGACTCTAACTTTGGGGAGATGCTTTTTCTCTGGAATACCTTTTCTGTTTCGCCATTCGTCAGACCTTTTGAAGACTCCCTCAGCAGAAACTAGTTCCCCTTAGCCGCCCCCCTCCCCCCCACCTCCTAGTGTGGTACTAGGAGAAATCCAGGAACATAAAACTCAGCGTGAAAACACTGGTGTGTTCTCTACTTATTCAGAAAGTAGTCTCAGAGGCTCGTTTGTCTGGTATTGATAAAAGCCAAGTGATGAGGGAGATCCCAATGGTTTCTGTATTTTCATCTCTGCATTTCCTTTGTGGTTTCCTGGACACTAAGTAATCTTCTGTTCCGAGATGCCCGTCAACTTGCCTCACCATGAACTTAGATGAGTAAAAAGGGCACTGCCCATCAGTTGGAAAGATACCAATCTCTTCCATTGTGAAGACTACTTCTTCTTCACTACTCTGATGGGCTAGAAGGTGCAGAAACTCCCTGCCAAAACGCTGTGAGGATGCTCTGGGCCTGAGGGTCACTCATAATAGTCACAAACCCCTACAGGCCCAGGAGTGAAGGCACAGCTGGGAATGTAGAAGTGGAGCCACCAGAGAATGAAGTTGGTTTGACTATTCAGGTATGCCTCGATCAGGCAAGAAAATCCAAGCCGAGCACAAAAATAGGCTCTTCAAAAGGGAGGTGCATTTGCTCGCTAACTGAATGCTTATGTGTGGTGGGAACTTAGCAGGTATTGTTAGGTCAGCTCTCTATTGTTAGCTCAGCTTTGTCACTCATCAAAAGCAGGTCCTCCCCACACACACACACACACACACACACACACACTGCTACAAAATAGGCTCAGCTGTTTTATGTTAGTCTCTTCAGTTCATTGGAAATAGAACACTATTCTCCGCCTTTGCATTCTCAGAAGTCTCATTATGTAATAACATCCCTTATATTAATGAATTTAAGGCTGTGGTTGGATCATTTGCCTGGCCTTAAATGAAGTTTCTGGGCAGGGAAATGAAACGCACCTATGTTTAGGCCCAGATCACATGTATGATCCCTCTCTGATCACTGAGTCAAATGGACTTTGTGTGGTGATTATCTTGGGCTTCTAGCCTTTCTCTTGCACTTTAGATGAAGACCTGATAGGCAGGGATTCTACAATTAAAAAAAATAAAACAAACACTCAGAAAACCCCCTCAGAACTATAGGACACTACCCACAATGTTATCCACTCTTTAAAACTTTCTAGCCCTTTGTAGTTCTTTGTTGTGAATAAAATCCCTCCAATAACAGCATCCCTGTCTCTGATGTCCATACCTAGAGAAGCCAACTTCGCTGTCTGAATCTACATTCAGCTAGCATCCATATAGAGTTCATATGGAGAAAGAAAGGTAGGTAGGGATATGCCTTCCCATATCATCTGGTCTCTAAAGCCTAGGAAACCTGCATAGCCATCTGCAGGGAGTGTCACAGGCAGATCTATGCAGCCCAGACACAGAGAGAATTCAGACAGAAGAGACCTTTTCCACCAACTAGTTCAGGTTGGTGGAGCCTCAGGCTAGGGGGAGAAATGAGCCAGCACTAATGGCTTGGCTATTCAGAAACAGTGACCGAGATAAGATCTTAATTTTTCTATTCCCTGGACCTTATTTTCTATTCCCTGAACTAATAACTTCATAGAATAATAGGACCATGGAAAACTAAAGCTAAAAATCACTCCCCTTACTCGAGAGAGGAGTGAAGCCCTAGAGAGGAAAAGAGCAATGCTCAGGAAAGCACAGTAAGTTAAATCGAGACCTCAGAAAATAAACAGTTAATATAAATGGAATATTTCAAAACTTTAGGGATAAGGAAAATTATTTGTATATCTAAATAATGTTTTCATTGTCATAATCTATATCATTACATTTTCAAAAAAGCAAGGTGCTGACCCAAAAACACTTGACTAACTTGGAGTTTCCCAAACCATGAAGGAAACATAAATTTGAACCCAAAATTCATCTTATGAGTTGATGGCATAAAATAATAAGTACTTGTTTGCTAATATATTGGTTGGTGTGTCCTGTTGTTTTTTGTTGCTGTTGCTTTGAGTCAGTCTCTTTATGGAACAAGCTTCAAACTTCCTCTTAATCAAGAATGACGCTTTTAATCCCAGCACTCAGGAGGCAGAGGCAGGCGGTTCTCTGTGAGTTTGAGGCCAGCCTGGTCTACAAGAGCTAGTTCCAGGACAGGAACCAAAAAGCTACAGAGAAACCCTGTCTCGAAAAATAAAAAAAAGAATGACTCTGAAGTCCTGATTGCCTCACCTCCACCTCCACCCTACAAGGATGCTCTGCCACGCCCACGCCCATGCCCAGATTTTGCTGGTAGTTATTACTGATTAAGGGAGATTCCCCCGTTATGCATATTAAGTTATTTCCTGCCTGTCTCCTTTAATCTGGAGAGATTTCTTTTTCTAGTCTTCTCTAGAAGCACTCTGGAGCAGGCAGCGCTCTGAAGGCCCCACCTCTTGGCTGTCTTTTCGACGTCATTTATCCACCACTTTGCAGAGGCTTAAATATAGTTGCTCTCATATAGAGTTCATCTCCTCCCTGGTTTCTAGTTTTCTTTTAATTTTTGGCCTGTGCAATTTTCTTTTACCTATTTCAATCTCAAGTATTCATTTAAAAGACTGTTACATATAATTTTAAAGGTTTAGGCATTTTGTATTGGAAGGATTTATCAGAATTTCAAGCCTGGCAACAGACAACATTTATTTTCTCTCTCCTTATGTTAATAAAGTAATTATAACTACAATCTTCTGGCATGAATATAATTGAGAGGGTCTTTGCTTTGTAAGGAGCACTACATATAAAGAGTCATGCTGAATTACCAGTGCTTCCTCTTTTTTAGAAAATCTAAGGAAGGTGACTAGGGTTCTTGAGGAACTTTGAGGAACCATGTGTTGTGTGTCTTTTTCTGGGTGGACATAAAGAAGAAACACCCATTTCCCTCAGATAGAGAGCGCTCCAACACACTTGAAGAACTGATTCTGTCCCTGCCCAGCTTGGTCAAACAAAATGAAATTACTGGGGTCACCTACAGAAACCTGTGTGACTGACAGGCTGAGATACCATGAGAACGTTCTACTCCCAGCATACACAAGAGAGAAAGAACAAAAACTACACCACCAATCAGTCACAAGTCCCAGTCAATATCCCACTTCTACAGTCTGCAAGGACAGGTGCATTTGGGGCAGAAAAGACTGAGGTCTCAGGTGATGGACTCCATGCCTTGCCCCTCCTTCCCCCAGGGAACATGAACAGCCACATCACCAGAGACCTAACTGTCAGCTATGCTGTTCTCTTTATTTCGCTGCCAGGTCTGCAGGCTGAGACAGCCCGATATAACCACAAGTGCTCTGTTCTGCACAATGGTCTTGTGATGGTGATGTCACACCAGCCAGAAATGGCTACACCACAACCTGAGCATCTGTGGTTAGCTCACTGGAGGGACACGCATTACTCAGTTTCCTTCTGAGAAACAATAGCCTACAAGTCTTCTTGGTGGCCACTTTCCTGTCCTACCAGCCCACGACTGATGATCATTCTGATTTAAACCTGGCATGTCCCCCACAGGCTCATGTGTTATACTGTTTTGAGAGGTTCTAGAAACTTTTGGATGTAGACCATGGCTAGAGGACGTAGGGACAGAGCTTTGTAAGAATATTATCTCTGGCCATTTTCTGTCTCTCTGCGTCTTTGTTGCTGGCTCCAGCTGCCATGCTCTTCTTCAATCATAGAATTTATAAAGATACCTAATCATTGTTTACAGAAAAACTCAGACAACAGTTTGTTATTGACAGACAAAGAAACTGGGGCCGGGGCACAGAAGCCCGTTTATTCCACTCAAAGAACTCCAGCTTTTACCCTGTGGGCACTAGGGAGCCTTAGAAGGTATCAAAGGAATGATACACAAGATTGGTTTCTCTATCTCTTTCCACTGTGCTATTGGTATAAAAAGTAGCCTCAGGGTAGAAAGGTGAGGCTGCATAGACAAAATACTAGAAATTGGTTTTTTATAATAAAAGAAAGAAAAGGAGAGGAAGTAATTAGTACCAGACCTTCGAGAGGCCTTGCTGTTTCAGTTTAGTGGTTGCTACGCGGCTGGCTGGTGACCAGCAATGTTGAAGGTCTTCAAGCCACCACTGATCCTACTGCTAGGCTGATGGAGACACAAGAGCAGGGATCCTTCCTGTACTCTTGCCTGAGATCATCTAATGTTGCTGACTCTATTAGCAATTCATAAGCTGTTGGCAGAGCCTGGGCCCTGCACTGAAGCTGAGCTGCCTAAGTCCCCAACATCCAGGATTAAATCAAATGCATCACAGTCATCAGCATGGCCCTTGGGCTTGCCACACTTAACAGCATTTCCTACCTCTCTGTCCCGAGAATTAGATCTTCCCCATGGAGGCAATCATATGCATTTGACACTAGCACGATAAATTCCTTCTTATTTGGTTTTTTTAAAAAAATAGGGGACCTGAGTAAAGTAGGAATTCTAGATTGTGTGAGGAGATGCGATAACAACTGGCGTCCTGCGCTCTGGCTCCTGTCCTCCTGTCCCTCAGCCCTACTGCAAAGTTCGCCCTGCTCTGCCGCATTACATGGGAGCTGTCTGAAATGACATCAGTCAGACGGAAGATGCTGAAGTAAAAGGTCCTTTGGGGCAATCTTTTGTCAAACTCGTAAGTTTATAATACAAAAAAAAAAAATCAATCAATAAAACATCACTTCAGAGCCATTACAGAACATTAAAAGATTAAAATATTTTAGGAATACCAACAGATTCCAAGCCTCATAAATAGTACATACCTGCTAGATAGTAGACTATCTAAATTAGGGACAGTAAGTTCTTAATAAGTAGGAATGCTGATCCCATGTGGTTCTCTCTTTATAGTACATATGCTATTTTAAATTTCATGATGTATCTCAAAAAAATGATGAAAGACATATGACTTAATTCAGAGATTTGAAGCTTTTCTCTAGGTCTGCAAGTGCCCTCAGACTGCTGTCTTTGCCATCTACTGCGGCAGCTTCACCACGCTGCCCGGTACCATGTGTCTGCATCTATGATCTACGTATCTCTCAAACTACCATCTCTTTGAACCCCTTATTAAGCTCTTCTTCCTGCTTTTTAATCCCTTAAAGGAATCTTTTGCCTTATTTCTTTAACTTGGGTTCTACACAGCAAAAAAGAAAACTCTCTATTCTCAGAAGCTAAAGGCAGAAAAGAGATTGCCTGAACCGATAGCCTCTAGTTTTGGCCTGGTTATATATTAATACTTTTATCCCTGTTCCGATAGAAGCCAAGAATAATGTAAAACGTATTTTTAAAGGTTGGCATTGGAACTGAGTCATGCTTAGGAAACACGTGCTTCAGAGTCAATGGAAACTGAACATTGTGCTCCAGGTTCTGCCACACAGTAGGTCTGGGTATCAACAAATTCAAAACGGCAAAGGATGGATGAGGACTGAACTGGGTCCTTTGTGCAGAGCACTTCATGTCATTCCTGGAAACTTTTATTATAATCCTTCATTCTCATCTCGGAGGAAAGTAGTTCCTTGGGAACAGGAATTCAGCCCAGAACAATCCTTTCTGCCGGCACCAGACATTTAAGAATGCAGAAAAGAAGCTACTGGTGCAGAAGAGCCTCTTCTCCAGATTGGAAAGTACCCCTGCCTTTGCTGTGGTCCTGTACTCAGTACAATGCCTGGCAACTCAGTATACACCAATGGAGCAACAGAGCAAAGAGCTTGCAAGTTCTCCTGTGTGCTGTACAGAGTGTTTCTCCTTGGTCACTCACAGAGCAATAACAACAGGGTTCCTAAATGGGAGTACCCTGCATGCGCTGTCCTTTTTCCAGGAACCAGCAAGGTCAGTGGTTCATTTATTTGTTCATTCTTCGGAGCTCCATTGTGTGCCAAACATTGGGTTGGGTGCAGGGCACAAAGGAAAGGGCAGTATTAACTAATTAATACTCGGATGTTTTCTTCAGCAGGATAGAGAATAGACAGCATGCATGGTACTCCTTGTAAGCACATGTAAGCAACATGGAAAAACCACAGATTCTGCAGTTCTAGTAAGTTCCAAGTGCAATCAAGTGCAATCCACATGTAAAGGTTAACCTAAGGCCATTAGCATCTATTAACCCATGAGAATAAACTCTCTCATGCTGTTTGGTAACAATTCCCAAGTATACTGTGTTTATCTGATGGTGCAGCTACATCCAAGGAATATGGGTGAGTCAGGTGAGAGTGGAACTAAAAATAAAAACCTTTCTGAGAAGCTTCTAGGAAGCCTAGAAACAGTAAGCTCCCAGTATTCAGTGTCATCATCCCAGGATCGCTGCTCTAAAGGCTATCAATGGAGATGAGTGTGGAAAATAGGGAAAGAAGAATTTGAAAACCATGCTGCACTCAGAAGGTCTGGATACAAGGCCAGACTCCACCACAACTTACCTATGAATCTCAGCACTAATTAGAAACCGTGGGGCTGGAATGACGGATCCACAGTTAAGAGCACTGGCTACTTCTCCAGAGGACCCAGGTTCGATTCCCAGCACCCATATGGCCCCTTACAATTGTCTTTAACTCCAGTCCTGAGGGATCTGAGTCCTCTTCTGGTCTCCCCAACACTGCATAGATGCGGTACACAAACATGCAGGCTTACTTATAAATTAAAATCTCAAAACAAACCAATAAAAAACAAACAGGAAACCTTATAGTCTAGTCTCCAAATCCCTGAAATGGGACTGCTTAGCATGCCTATCTCAGAGGACCACTGAATTCCAGGTGCTGATTGGTAGGGAGCACCTTCCACAGAGCCCACAGTGACCATGAACCTGTGTGTCATTATCGTTGTCTGTAACAAAGCTGGAAGCCGTGATAAACATGCATTATCTGTGCTTTGTCAGCTCACGCTGGAGACAGATAAATCTAAATTAGAGCCCGTCCTCCTGCTTTTAAATCAGACCAGGCACCGAGTCCAGGTGTTCTGTAGTTTCATCTCTGTGACTATGGGAAGAAAGAATGGATCAGAAGAGAGAGAGAGAGAAAAGACAATCGCTATCTGAAAGTGAATGAAGGACGCCTGCTCCTCCCTCGTCCTTTTTTCTCACTCTGACATCTGTGTGTGTGTGTGTGTGTGTGTGTGTGTGTGTGTGTGTGTGTGTCTTTCAGCTATGAGTTCTGGGGTAGATGATAACTGCCAGTAATAGGATTAGCATTGATTTCTTTAGCAAGAACAGAGATGTGCAGTTCCAGCCATTTCCTAAACTGCCAGCTTTGAAATATTAAAAAAAAAAAGATGGTGGGGAGAAGAAAAAGAATAAGAAGAAAGAAAAGACAGGAATAAAAAGAAAGAAATCTATGAGGGGCTCGTCTTTTAGAGAAAGCAAGGTAGGTGTGCATCTTCGGCACGCGTGTCTGAGTGCAGGCACATGTGTGCGCAGAGCAGGTTGTGGGAACACGCAGCGCGTGTAGATCATGAGAATGTTTTTGTTGTCCTTTGATAAAGGCTCAAAAGCTCTGTTTCTGTTCTGCCTCAAAAAAGGTTTTAACATTCATTTGGCTTTCTTTTTCTTTCACTGTGAACACATTTTACCCATTGCTCTTTCATAATCATCCTTGAATCCTGACTCGTTTAACCTTGAAATTCAAACAAAGAAAAGAAATGTCTCAAAGAAAGCCTGCAGTGGGCCCTGCAAGACTCAGAATGCTGTCTTCTCTGAGGCCAAATTACAGGGTGAACTCTCTCCACCTCAGCTGACACACCTCCGCACCAGCGTCAGGTACGCCTCCGGTGAGAGAAAATCCAGACTTCCTCACTAGTGTTTCAGGGTTGCCTTGTTTCAGCTTTGGCACTTCCCCAAATGTGCCAAACACAAAGCCAGGCAAGGACCGAGGCACCACCCACCAGCATCCAGCTTGGAAAAGGAGGGGTATTCTAGGGCAAAGTGCAGCATTCACACCCACCCACTCCAGGGAGCCGATCTGAAGACAAAACCATCAGAAAGCAGACGTGAATGCAGGATATAATATCAGTCACCTAGGTCAGATCTCAAGGCTCAAAAATCATAGCGACCTGGGTTTTGCTGAAGGACAGAAGTACAAAAACATGGCTAATGCAAGGGTGCCCCTTTGTCTTTGCCATCTCAGGGATTGAATAGTTTGCCCAAATCAATGCAGTGAGTACAGAAAGAAAAGCTGGCCAGAAACGGTGCCATACCCCTGTATTCTTGGCAATAAGAAGGTGGGACAGGAGGAAGGACACAGGTTGCAGGTTAGCCTGCTCTATATCGCAAGTTCCAGGCCGGTCAGGGCTACATGCGAGGATATCCATCAAAACAGTTGAATGAGGACTTAGCACAATGTTTTCAGTTGTGACATCATTTATGATGATTATCATCATTCACTACTATTAATTGGGTAGGAATTCTGTACCAGGAACTGTAGGAAGCCCTCTGTATGTACTCAGTACTTCTCTTAGTCTTCATCATGAAAGGAAGATAGCATCGCCACACTTACAGTCAAGTGACTCGTCCAATAACTCACAGCAATGAAGCAATAAAGCCAGTGACGGACTCCCAATCCAGATGGCTCCAATTTCTATAGAGCCTATTTATTTACACTGAGTCAGCAGTTGGTTTTCTCTCTTGCCACTTTCCCCATAAGGTTACTACATTGTTAGCTGAGATAACACTAGCTATATAGTTACTATTCTCCAGCCCAGGTGTGGTGGCGCACACACCTGTGATCTCAGCACCAATAAGACTGAGCCAATAGGATTGCCTTGAGTTTAAGGCCTTCCTAGAATGTATAAAGAGTATTATATAGGCCAGCCTCACCTATAGAATGAGACTCTGGCTGTCTTAGTTAAGGTTTCCATTGCTGTGATGAGACACCATGACCACAGCAACTCTTATAAAGGAAAACATATAATGGGGTGTCTTACAGTTTCAGAGGTTCAGTCCATTATCATCATGGTGGGACATGGAGGCAGACATGGTGCTGGAGGAGAAGTTGAGAGTTCTACATCTTGACCCACACGTAACAGGAAGTGGTCTCAGTCACCCGGCATGGCTGGAGCATGCATGAGACCTCAAAGTCCATCCCCACAGTGACACACTTCCACAACAAAGTCACACCTTCTAATAGTGCCACTCCCAATGAGCTCATTGGAGTCAATTACATTCAAACTAATACACTGGCAAAAACAAACAAACAAAAACAAAACAAAACAAAAAAATGCTAACCCATGTCTTCAAACCTGGTATGGTGGCATACACTGTAATCTCAGAAGACTCGGGAAGGAGAAGCAAGAGTTTGTGGCTAGCCTGGGCTACTAGGCTGCTTAACAAGACTCTGTCAAAGAAGGGAGGGGGAGAAAAAGAGGGAGAAAAGAGAAGAGGAGAAGAGAAGCATCTCTTGGGTCCATCAATTCCTTCACGCCTCACTCACTCATCATGGACACCTCTGTATCCACCAAGAGAAGCAATCACTGAATTTAAGATCCCTGACACAAAGCGCTCAGAGGAACATAGCCCAGATCGACTCAAAGACAGCTGAGGATTAAAACACTTGCACAATACTTTCTCAAAGATGGGATATACCTGGACTGAAGTTGAGTCAGAATTCATAAAATACACAAGCTATAATGAGTGCTTTCTTCACCGGTTCCAACCAGAACCATCTAAACTACAGGTGAAAATCACTGTTAACCATGTATACAAAACACAACTAGTTGAAAAATTAAAAATTAACCTTTAGCTATTTTATCACATTTTAAATTTTAAATACATTTCCTCCTATCTCATTGCAAAGATAATGCTTGTTCATTAAAAAGATACAAAAAATAATAGGCATTACTAATATATCAGCATACACATGGAAACTTAAATCCCTCATAATTATGATATAGGGATTTAGACAGAGTTAGTCCATTTGTTTGCTTCCTAGGAGTGTGCTGTTCCTATTTGTCCACACAATTGAATTTATAATATGCAGACTAATTTCTGGTGTTTCTGACACACATTTCCAGCTTTACAATGGACATTCATCAGTTTGCAAATGGTATTATCCTCTAACAAAGTAAGGTTCAGTGGTTCCCTAGCATTTCACCCAATGCACGCTCCATCCCATTTCTGCCCCCATAGAACACTGAGATGGCTCCACGTTCTTGTACTATAAATACATTTCAAGGAATATCCTTGTCTATAGGTCCTTACATGCATCTGTAATTATTTCCTAAAGATGCATTCCCAGAGGGATTAGTACCTTCTCCAAAGTCTAAATACATTTGAAAGTTTTTGGTATACAATGCTAAATATATCTTCCCAAGTATAGAAACCACTTGGTCTTCAACAAGCGTGTAAAGCTGCATGTCTTCACTCTCCACAATACCGGGCATTTCCATTTAAACCACTTGAAAAGGATTTCTCAATTGAGAAGGCAGAAAATTACATCTTGCTTTTATTTGTTTATCACAGAATACCGATGAGGTCTAACATTCTTTATGCATTTATTATCCACGTGTATTTCTCCTTTGGTCATTTATTCATGTCCTTTGCCCATTTGTCAATTGCTCAGCTTATGTTTTTCTTATTGATTGGTAGGTGTTTCTTATAGATTAAGGATATTAACCCTTTATCTGTTGGAGGTGCTAACACAGCCTTAAATGCACATCATTTTTTCCTTCCTGAAGATCCAGTTCAGAATTCCCCAAACCAAATGAGTCAGCCACATTCAGCCCAGTCCAGCACACAGCCAGTTCATCCGGTAGCTTCCCAAGTTGTAGCACTCTTAGGCAGCATCTTGATTCTCCAAAACAAGAAAAGACTAGAGATGTTGTGCTGTTTGACGTTTTCTACCAGCTACCAAACTAGACTTCACGAAACAAAGTTAGAAACCCAAAAGGTGTACTAAACCAGGAAAGTTTTTAAAAGAAGATAGGTGGATGATTGAAAAGAAGTCAACAATTGATTAGCAGAATCAAAAGCTCCTTCGATAAATAAACAGTAGAGTTATTGCCTTAAAATAAAAGCCATGTGCATAGAAGAAAAGCATGAGACATTCTCCTAGAATGGAGAAGAGACCAGCTCAGAAAGGAGAGCAAAGGAATCACCAGGCTGCAATGCTGCTGCTGGAGATGACCCGGACATATCAGGATGACAACAACCACTTTAGGAACTACCACCGAGACAAGCAGAGTGGTGTTGAGGGGTCCACCCTAGACTGAAACAAAGCAAACGTGCTTTCCTCTCCCACTGGGTATGAAGATGTACAGCCTGGGTAAAAAGCATACAGAAATACAGGAAAGCTGTACAGTAGCAGATAGACCATATTCATAGAACGGCCGAGGAAGAAAGGAAGCTGTCTTTCAAGGCCTCCTAGTGGACTTGTGTGCAGAGAAACGCCCCATCCATAAGTCTCCTGTGTGGGCTCCTGCAGAAAGAAAACAGCTCTCAGTGCTCAGACAGTGTGGTGATCCTCAGACTTTTTTTAAAAATCCTCTTCTTGAGTCCTGCAGCTTCCATGCCTATATCCCATGAGCCAAAAGTGAGAGGGTTATCTTCTCCTACCTATAGGGCTGTGCTGGGAGGAAGAGGAAGTGAGCTCAGAGGCCATGCTCCCCTCTCCTGGGTAGACCCCATGAAGCAAGCTGCCAGGTCAGACATGCTGAATCTTTCCCGGTAAGCGCACCTAGTGGTGCTACACAGAATATTAGAAATGGTTTAGATCAAAATGCAAGAGCTAGCCAATAAGAGGCTGGAACTAATGGGCCAAGCAGTGTTTAAAAGAATACAGTTTGTGTGTTGTTATTTCGGGTAAAGCTAGCCGGTGGCAGGAGTTGGGTGGCTGAATGCAACCCGCAGCTCCCTCAATAGGGCTGTGCTCCCCAGAAGGCTGCACAGACTCATGTTGACTGAGTTTTCATCCTACCTGGTCCCTCTATGTTAGCCACGCCACCCACAGCCATTTAGTCCCAAATAAACACACAGAGGGCTACGTTAATCATAAACTGATTGGCCTATTAGCTAAGGTTTCTTATTAATTCTTCTAACTTATATTAGCCCATAATTCTTGTTTGTGTAGTCATGTGGCTTGGTACATTTTATCAGCAAGACAGTCACATCTGGCTTCCTCTGTGTCTGGATGACGACTGCAGACTGACTCTTTCTCTCTCCAGAATTCTCCTGTTCTTGTTGCCCTCCTATACTTAATTTCCAAGCCCTTTTGTCTATGTCTCTCTATCTCTGCCTCTCTGTCTGTGTTCCTCTGTCTCTGTTCCCTCTCTGTTCTCTCTCTCTCTCTCTCTCTCTATATATATATATATATATATATATATATATATATATATATATCCTATTTCCCCATCACCAGACTCTGAACATATAAGGACAAGAGCAGAGGCAGGACAGTATATTTAGGAACTTGATCTTTTGGGGGCAGAGTGAAATGGGGGGCCTTAGAGAATGAAAAGTACCAGGAAGATAGATGTCAAAGAGAAAGAAATTTGAGAATTCCATCCCATATAGTTATTTATGAAGTCATAGATATTGATCATAAAGAGCATATCAAAGAATTTGAGAACCAGACAGCTAGACCATCACCAGATTTTCCATGCTCATTGGAATCACACATGGGCCCGATCCAAATAGTATTACTCAATACCTTGAAAATTTAACCCACATTGGAGCCATAATTCACAGAACTCGAATTGACACAAAAACCTAAACCCATTCAGACTTAATGCCTGCTGAAGAAAAAAATATCAACACTGTCAATAGAATTCAGCAAGATTTGTCTTATAATATTCAAAATACCCAGAAACACTGAAAATTTACTCAGCTTATAATAAACTAAAAAAAAAAATCTCGTCTCAATTAGAAAAAGGCAACCAGATACCAACATCAAGATGATGCAAATTTTGGGATGAACTGAAAAATCCTTTAAAACAACAGTGTGTGTGTATGTGTGTATATGTGTATGTGTGTGTGCGCAACACATATATGCATTTCCTTTTTCAAAAAATCATGAGTGCAATGGAAAAATCTTTACAGGAAAAATGTAAGCTATAAAGAAAAAAGTAAATAAAAAATTTGACTTAACTAACAGAAATTTTAAAATTCACTAAATGGTCTTCAAAACAAAATGGAGGAAATGGTTGTTAGACCTGAAGTCAATTCAGTATAGATGACCAATCAAAACAGCAATAGAGAGTGATTCTGGCCTCTTGGGATAATAACAAAGTAACAAAATAATAATTTAAAAATTCACATCAATTGAGTAACAGAAGAGACAGAGTGCAATGCTATGAAAACCACTAGAGAAAGGCCAAAAAAATCAAAATAACAGTGTGTTGAAAAGTTAAAATAGTAAAAAGGAATCCCAATAATTATCTTATATATATAGATAGATAGATAAGTTGGTTTTAAAATGTATATAAGACAATGAATCAGAACTTTTTACAACTTTAAAAAGATTAATGAATTTGGAAGACTAATATGAACCAATTTCATGGTGTGTTAAGAAAACATAGACATCAAAACAATGTAGTATTGACAATGTAGTAGAGACAGCAACCAATAGATCAAAAGTGTAAAGTCCAGAAATAGACAGAAATAAAAATAGCCAATTGCTCTGGGGTTACCTAACGTCTTAGGAAGCAAGAAACCAAAGTGTCTAACTCTCTGTTTGTGACTGTTGGTCCCGCCTAAATCCCGGAATAAATTCAAGAACATATCCATAGCTGGGCAGTAGTGGCGCACGGGAGGCAGAGGCAGGCGGATCTCGAGGCCAGCCTGGTCTACAAAGGGAGTTCCAGGACAGGCTCCAAAGCTACAGAAAAACCCTGTCTTGAAAAACCAAAAAAAAAAAAAAAAAAAAAAAGAACATACATATCCAGAATATGTAACAACTGTCATCAAATAAAAAGTTATCATTATCTATAAAGGAAAAATAACATATATTCATGAGTATACAAGCAAAAAATAGGAGAAAACTCAATCTACAAAAAACATATTGCTCGCAGATATTAGAAATGACAGACAAATACATTATAATGATGGTTATAACTATGGATTTTGCATCAAAAAACTTAGGAACATAGAAGTTTTGTTTAATGGCCCATGTCAGGTGTTCCAAGTAAAAAACTACAATGTGTAAGAAATGTTCCTATTTTATGAAAACTGTATACCCACAGTTAGAAAAAGTTCAATGAACCCACACAAAATACATAGTTAAACTTACTTAATAAGTTCTCTTATATCTTAAAATCAATGATGAAGAGAAGCGTAAAAAATACAGTTTAAAACATATTGTATACGGAGGAATAAAGATGAGGATGACAGTAGAGTTCTCATCTGAAGCAATAAAAACAATGTGATGGAGGATCAGTATTAATGCATTTACAAAAAAACAACCTAGAATTCTATACCCAGAAAAAATATTTTTCAAAAAAAATAAGTGTTTTCGAAGTTGGGGAAAGGAGAGAGTTTTTTGTTTTGTTTTGTCAAAACATTTTTTGAGAAAAGAAATAATGAAAATGTTGATCATCAATGAACCTGACCAAAATAAAATCATGTTGCTAACCAGTACTGGACACCTGCCTCAGCAGGGGTTTCGGATCCCAAAAAGGATGTGTGGAGTCGGTGGTGAGAGCGAGAAGGAGGAGCTGGACACAATCTGAGGGTGAATCAGGTTGGCTGCCAGCAGTATTTAGCTGAGAAAAGATTACACCTTTTCAACTGTAATACTGCGTGTAGGATTAAATGGGAGACAATGGGCATGTGAGCTGGGGTGTAGCTTTGAGATGGGGGTTGAGGATTCTAGCATTGACCTTGACAATAGGCCCCAGCCAAATGTTAATGGAGGGCCCTAAATTCCTCTCCCTAGAGATAAGAAAAATGACTGTTTTATCAAGCAGGAACTTTCCTCAAGCTCCCAAGGGAAAGGAGACCCTTATCAAATGCCAAATTTAGGGAAAAGAACTTCTGGAGAGCAGACATTATACTATAGTTTTTTTTCTTACTATACAAGCCTATTCCCCTCATAAAGCTCCCAAAAGGGAAGGTCCTGATTTCTTACTCTTTCCCCATTATACCAGACCATTCTGACATCTTTGTATTTATTAACTGAACTCTTGCCTTTAATGGCCTCAGGCTCTGGATCTGAACTGTAGACATTCGTCCTTGGGATCGGGTGAGTCTAGTAAATCTCTAACTTTCCTATTTTTGGTGTAATTTGGGGGGCACAATGGAATTCCTGGTTCCATGGTGGTGGGGATTTTTTTCCCGAAGAATCATTTTGTTTAGAGAGACTACCATTATACACATTTTTTATTCTTTTACCAAAGCCCATACAAAATTTCCCAAAGGGAAAGGCAATAATATTGAGAATTGCTAAAAATGAAAGTAAAAAGGTGTTGGAGAAGTGTGATCTGCAGTGTCAGAATGCTGGAACTCTGTCAAGCAGCGAGAGTCACCGTTTGGTCCATGCCGACAAGGAGAATTTTTAAAGAGAAAGAAAATTATGTCAGAGGGATATGCATCTCTACACAAAATATAAAGTAACATGTCCACACAAATACTTGTATATACTTGTTCACAATAGTTTTATTATAGTGGCCAAGAACTACAAACAAATATTCCTGGGAAGTGAAAAGCATAAACAGAAATTAATGTAAGCGTACAGTGAAACAAACACTCGACATTAAAGAGTACCAAAGTAGCGATACACAGAAGCAGACATCAACGAATAGTAGATTCATTCATAGTTTTGATGACGGCGACGGTATAATTGGCATACACACATCAAATTATACCGTTTTACTATGTGGAATCTCTTGGGTGCCACCTGAATCTCAACAAGGCTGATTTTATAAAGATTTGGAGAAGAGGTTCAGGCTGTGAAGTTTACTCCCCAGATCCCAGATTATAAAAGCTGACCAGAGCAGCAGTGCGTATAATCTCAGCGCTGGGGGCACAGAGGCAAGAAGGTCCCCGGGGACTTGCTGCCCTAATCATCTAAACTGGAGAGGCAAGCTGGGGTTCAGAGACCCTGTCTCAAAATAGATAGGTAGATAGGTAGATAGATGATAGATAGATAGATAGATAGATAGATAGATAGATAGATAGATAGATAAAGTAGTAGGAAGTAACTGAGCAAGACTCCTGCTTCCAACCTCTAGCCTCAAGACAGACACTGAATTTAAAGGTAGCTCAAGATACTTACTATGAAATAGCTCAATTTAATTTTTTTCTAAAACCATGAATAAAGTAATAGCTTATTAGATACTGAAATGATATGTCTTAACCCCAACAGGCTTTAAAATTAGGTTTTGAGAAAGATACACACGCACACACACACATATACATACATATATATATATATATGTATGTATCTTTATACTAATCAATGTTTAATTTGGAAATGATAGTGGCATTATGACTATGCTCTTTTTAAACAATCCCTAGCTTAAAGATAAAGTATTGGATAAGGTAATACATATAGAATTTGCTTTAAAATATCTAGAAAGAGACAATCTTGGTTATGAGTTAATATTTATTAAAAATAGGTGACTAATAGTATGAAGGTGGTTTTTTTCTTCTTTTAAAAATGGTGGAAAGCCGGGCGGTGGTGGCACACACCTGTAATCCCAACACTCGGGAGGCAGAGGCAGGCGGATCTCTGTGAGTTCAAGACCAGCCTGATCTACAAAGGGAGTTTCCAGGACAGGCTCCAAAGCTACAGAGAAACCCTGTCTTGAAAAACCAAAAAAATAAAAAAATTAAATTAAATTAAAAATGGTGGAATATTGCTATTATATTTTTAGAACAAATAATTTGGTTATATAAATTAGCACCTTTTTGAATAAGATTTTTAATTTTTGGAATAAAAATATATTTACATCATTTTCCTCTTTCTCTTTCCTCCCTCCAACTTGTCCCCATATACCACCTCCCGGCTCTTTCTCAAATCCATGAGCGAGGTTGTTGAATGCATCTATAGCATCTATTACAAAGCAATTGACTCCACCAACACTTGTTACAAACCCTCTCTTCACTCACTTGAAAGAGCCAGTGCATGCGAATGTTTATTTTTCCAGGAGATTTCTAGCTTAGAGGGCCATATGACACAACTTTGGAGAGTAAAGTCTGCTGGGATTCCTCAGAAATTTGGAAAAGTTTTGCTTGTACAGATCAAGTCAGCAAGCAGCATGGCTGGTATCCTAATTTGGGTTCTCTGTTGCAGTGATAAATACCATAACCAGAAACACCCGAGAGCTAAAGGAATTTATTTCATCCTATACTTCAGGTAGCAACAGTTTTCCACTGAAGAATTTCAGGGCAGGTACTTGGAGGCAGGAACCGAAACAGACTAGGGAGACATGCTGCTTAGTGGCTTCCTCCCAGCTCACTTTCAGCAACCTTTCTTATAGAGCCCTGGTACACCTGCCTCGGGATGGGACCACCCACAGTGGGCTGGGCCCCCATACATCAAATTAGCCATTAATGAAATATCCCACAGACATGGCCACAGACTAAACAGAGCTAGACAATTCCTTAGTTTAGCATCCCTTTGCCCAGACGTGTCAAACTGTCAAAAAAAAAAAAAAAAGCTAATAATGATAGTCAGTTTCCACTTCTAATTTCCTGTCTTTGAATGGGATCTAGATTTTGAGCCACTGAGGGCAGACTGAAACCCTGAGGAAGATTTGCATGCTAAACTAAAATGTAAATGCCCATCCTGCTTTCACTGAAACCCTGAACTAAAACCTTTGGCCACCTATATCCAAGAGTCTACAATATCTAGTTACAGCTAATGTAAACATAAAAATCGCTTTTATTAAAATCATTGTAAATCAGCTTTTCTGTTACTTGCAGCTAAATGCTTCCTAGCTTTTCCAATTTGTTATATAGGATATAGAATTCCTCTACTCCACTTTGAAGCAATGGTAATATCTGTTACTAACGGAAATTTTTCATTAATTTGAATTGCATATTAACGTGCCATGGGGGAAAATTTTCTATTCATACTCCCTCAGCACAGTTGGATCATCTCACCAAAGTAGCTGAAAATTATTTAAAACTATTTAGACATTCTAAAGTGAAATGAATTCTTCTTAATTACTAAGTTCATTCATATACGGTACATTCTTTTCCTGTTTTAATTCTGTCACTATTTTATTTTGGCTCCTGACCGCAGGCTAATCTGAGACCCAGCTTCCCACAGTAAACTGGCAAATGGGCACATGTCAAGAACTCTCAGAATTTGAGGAACAAAAGACATATTTCTACCTCACCAGCTCATAAGGGAAAGGGACTTCAGCCCCCAAGGCCAACTCCATCAAGTCTTCAGACCTAAAGTCAAAGCTTTATCCTTCGAGAAGACATTCAAAACTAAGCAATATACAGCATTTCACACCTGTCCAAAGTTCACCCAGTTCCAGACTGTGTTTAGAGTCTTAGCTATAAGTCAAAACCACCATCCAGTATTTGTGAGAAAGAAGGGACATTCGCCAAAGTTCTTTTGCATTTATTTTCATTTAAAGACTCTAAGCCCCCATCCAGGGGAAACAAGCAAGAAAAAGAAAATAAAGTCATACAAATTAGCTGGGAAGAAATGAAACTGTCAGTTTGAGAAGATGATATGCTCATTTGTAGACATACAAATATATATGCATATATTCATATTGACATTCATAATACATATATGCAGAATTCATACCCACATATTCATATTTATGTATGCAGAGACCCCCCCAAAGACCTCACCAATGACCCACTAGAACTACTAAATGAATCTATCAAAGTCGTGGGGTGTAAAGCTCAGTGATATGTTGCTAAGGCCGATAGAAAAACTCTGTCCTGGAAATCAAGAAAGCTATCTTATTTATAATAGCCACAAACGAAAATAAAAACTCAGTATCTAGAAATAAATTTAACCTAAGAGGTAAAAGACAATTATGAAAGACTGATGAATTAAACCAAAGAGAACTAAAACTTGGAACAATATCTCTTGTGTGTGGATTAAAGGACTCAGAATCCTTTTCTGGCGATTCAGTCATTTTATTCTCTCATTTCAATTACTGAGGAATCGTGAGCTTTTGGAAGTACCCAGGTGGCTTGCTTTCTCACGTTTGGGGTTTCTTTGTTGGTTTTAGCACAACTGTTTGATGGATATTTTTCCTGGGCTTTGGATTTTGGGTTTTTTTTTTGCAGGGAGGAGGGGTTCTACACTTCTTGTTTGCCTGGTGTATGAGTCTTTGTAGATAGTTTTCGCTTGGGCTTACGGTCCACCCACCTCCCCGGCCACTAGGAGGACAGTAACAGAAGCACCACTCTGGGCACAGCTGATATTAAAATGCAGTAAGAGGACTTGGTACTTACATCCTCAGGAAGATGCCAAAACAGAGAAACTGGGATATAGCTAGAATGAATGTTTACGGGGTTTTAAAGCTAAAGCATTAATTATTGGGAAGTTGAAAAGGAGGCAATGGGAGAAAAGAAGAAAGTGGGCATGAGAGGAAACGTACTAGAGGTGGGAGACTAGAATAGATATATATATATTACAGAATTGATCGGGGGAAAAAAGAACAGTGTTGAGAGTCTGTCAAGCAAGATCAGAGGTCAATCAAGCAGTTAAACCATTACAACTGCAAAACCGAAAAGTTTCAGTATTGAGATAAAGTAGAATAAAAACTACCATATCACCAGTCTGGATTTCCTCTTTGCTGTGTAAATGTGTTCCTCTTTCAGCCCCTGGGTTGTCTTTTGACCCCACAAGCGGGGAGTCTCTATGGAACAAAATAAGTTAGAGCAGAATGCATAATGTCTACCCTGCTGGGGTAGGCTCAGCTCTCTCAGAGTGTCCATGTTTTCAGGCTTGGCCACATTGACTGTCCTGCCCACCCTCCTCCACACACAGCATTCTCTGATGTTTTGAGGGACAAGAGCTTTTCAACATCCCAGGCTTAGGAGACAGGGGCATGCGCCCCTGATTGTGTTCCTCTTTGTAGGTCAGAATTCTCTTCCCACCAGGGCTCTGGCTGCCCCTATCACCCTCCCCTATGTCTCCCACACCCCTCACCAAGGACCCCAGTTCTTGCTGGAGTATATATATCTGCACTCAGAAGTGTTTTAGGTTCAACTCGTTTCTAGCATTACGTGTTTGTCGTGGCTGTAGCTCCTTCGTCTGTGGAGAAGTGAAGTGGTCTCCTGGATTTAGGGATGCGGTTGTACCAATTTTTCTGCTTTCCCTGAGGAAGCAGCTTGAGAAAATGAGTTACCCCCTTTGGGAGTTGTACTCTCCTTGTTCCCATTTGGGGGTGGGAAAGAGAGAACAAATTTAAGCCTCTGCTGGCAACCCTACAGAGATACCAGGTCCACAACTCAGTTTTTGTAGAACTGTTTCTGCAGTTCTTCCTTTCTGCTCACAGAACTGGAACAAGGAAGACCTGCAAGAATTAAAAATAATGTTCTATAAAGTATATAAATGCATGTAAGCATTTTGAACATTAGTATATGTAATACAACATGGGAAAAACATTAAAATAGAGTTGACATTGGAATAAATATTATGAAATATTTTTATTATTAATGACAACATTTGTAATTTGATTTCAACAAAACAATCTAGTTTTGAACCAATATTGTTGGTTCAAAATGAAAAACAAAAGCTAAATGTCTCTATGCTTCAGGTAAGACAGTCTAACCTGACAATTGTATGATGATAAATTCACACCTATCCACACAGCTAGTCAAGGGCATGGGTAGGCTTTGTGTTTAAAGCCTTAACTAGCTAATGAATGATTAGAATCACAACAGGCTGCATTTTATCACAGGCGCACTAACTCTGACAACCAATAGCCCCTGCTTTCCAAATATAAGATCCTACATGTGTGTGGCCACCCTTCCTGAAACCAGCAGTACAATGTTCCCTGGTGATAGGAAGACTAGAAACAGCTCCATCCACTCGTTCTCCATTCCCACAAATAAGCTGCCCCCTACACTGGGTCACGTCTCTCCCGATCCAATTTCTCAGAACAGCACCCTAAGTCTAGCAGTGCTGAGGATGGCAGGCCCCAGAAACAGGACGGATATCAAACTGATGTTCTGCTATCTCCAGGAAGCAGTGGAATCAGTCTTTCTGGATTAGAATCCTAACTCCAGCAAATTCCCTAATCGCTCTGGGCCTTGGATTCTTCATCTCTAACATAGGGATGTTGATACTGGTGCCCACCTTGTAGGCATATAGTGGGGCCCGGAAGAGATTATGCTGGGCTGACAGGTATTAAGAGCTCCATAAGTATTACACATTGCCCGACTCTAGCGTTATTTCTTGATCAGAGCTTTCTGTCAGCCTGCTCTGTTACAGCCAAGCTGCAGGATTTCTCGGCAGCAGCTCTTTGTCACCACGCTCCAGGGGCAACTGTGTCGCGATCTGGCTCTGTTGTAGGCGTTAGGAGTCGGCCACGGCATGTCCATTGTCACAGTCATCCTTGATACCCGACACATCCTCATTGGAGGCATGGCAGACAAAGGCCAGCTGGTACAGAACAAGGGCAAGACTGGAAGGAGATGATCTGGACTGCATCCAGAGGATCTTTTGGAAAGCTAAAATAGTACTTGCCATTTGTAATGCACTAAAGGAACGTCTGCTCAGTGTGATGGTCAGTCTTCATGGATAGCTTGAGTGGGCTTCGAATCACCTGGGAGACACATCTCTGAGCATACTGAGAGCATCTCCAGAGATATTTAAGTGAGGAAGACCTACCCTGACTGGGAGTGGTGCCATCCCAGGGACTGGGATCCTAATAATAATAACGGGGAAAGGAAGAAGCCAGCTGGTTGTCAGCCTTTATCTCTCTGTGTGTTTCTTGTTTGAAGACACAGTGCGAGCTGCAGTCTCAGCCCTCCCGCCATACCTTCCCCACCTTTAAACTGTGAACCAAAATAACCCTTCCGTCCCCAAGTTGGTTTCTTCAGAGACCTCATCACAGCAGTGAGAAAAGTAACTAGCACAATAATTAAGAATAAGAGTCCAATGGCTAGTGCTTTGCCTATTCAATATTGTTTATTTGTATCACAAACATTGCTAATTCAGAATATATTCAATTCCTCTCTGCCTGCTCTCCATACTGGGATGAGTTCTAGAGGCAGGCCTGGATTTGAGTCCCAGGCCTTAGCCAGAATTCAATAATGTTTTCTTCCGTACATTAACTGTTAGCCATTCAGTTACTATTACTAACAATATATGGACCCATTTTGAAAGAGATTTAAGCTACCCTATTCCAGCCCGACACAGCAGACAAGCAACTTCTTTTCCTCCATGGGCTCCCAGGAGGCACTTGACATTCACAGCTTTGACTATGTTCTGCTACAATCACAAGTTTATATCCTGTGGCAACCCTCCCCCCCCC
Source organism: Microtus oregoni (assembly GCF_018167655.1). Taxonomy (NCBI): domain Eukaryota; kingdom Metazoa; phylum Chordata; class Mammalia; order Rodentia; family Cricetidae; genus Microtus; species Microtus oregoni. The sequence continues at coordinate 23,695,780 of NW_024543087.1, read as the reverse complement.
AACAGATTGTGAGACCCTTGTGGGAAGACCTGCGGCTGTTTGTTTTGTAGTAATGGGTGTTTTCAGTAACCAATCCAGAGCATGATATACTGTGGGCACTTAGTAACATTCCTGGTAGCTAAGAATAACCAAGTGCAAGGGTGTGGGGCAGAAGCAAAGTCAAAATTCAATCAAATCCTTTTAGCTGGAAACCCTGTGAATGGAGTTCCATCATCCTGAGACGTGGGCGTGGGCCACCTCTCTGCCTGTGTATGAATGTGTTTATCTGCATATGAGCTAATGGGTCAGCTCTTTCTGGAATGTATCTTAGTGGAGGCCGCTTACAGGAAGAGTTAGTACACCTCAAGAAAATAATCAGTGTAATCTTCCAGCCAATAAAATCAAGCCCCTTATATTCTGTTTAATTTTCCAGGAGTTTTTATATACATGTATATGTTCCACGCACACAGTCCTTCACGCATACACCAGCGCTGTATTTTTAACAGCATAGGGTTTTTGAGGATTGAATGGTCTTAAACAACAGTGTTTTATTATCTCTAGCACACCCACCATGGGAACATCCTCAGGGCTCGCGCTTCTGCTATTGGAACATTTGTTTTTTATTCTGAATATTTCAGCACATCTATTTACCTGGCACTATATTTAGTACCACAGTGCCAAGATGGCATATATAAAGACTCAATTGCAATTCCCATCTGATGTCCCTTCCCTCTCCTTTTTACCCCCTTTTTTTATGTCCGTACTCTGAATTCAGCACAAAGTTGGTGTGTTTAATTTAAAAAGAAGTAAAACGCTCCAGGAGACGCCTCAGACCACTGCAAATCACCCACTTTATAGAGGCAGTAAAATTGTGTATCGGATTAGAAGTGATGCTGATCTGAAATTTATGATAACTTTTAATGGCATTATAATTTTTTTCCCTGTGCGCTCCATAACTGCGTCGTTTCGATGTACACAGCAGTGAGATGAAATTTGTAAGGGAAGAACATTATCCAGGGAAGCCCAGGGAAGAAAAAAAACCAGTGGAATAATGCAGTAGCCCCACACGGGCAGATGCAAGCCATTCTTCCCATGCTCCATCAAGAGGCACAAACTCCACAACGAGCCTTCAAAAATAAAGGCAGCCTAGGGTCCAGAATTTGTTGTTAAGACTAGGAATTGCAGTAAACTCGACCCTGAAGAAGCTTGTTGTGACTGTCTGCTCTATGCCAGCCAGCATTGCTAGGACACTGTTCCTTCTGAGCTGAAAGAAACCCACCATGCATCCTGTAGTAGTTCAGTGGAACAAACAGTGCTTCCCTGGGCATGCCCTGATGCCTGGTTTCCTCTGTGACAGCTCAACTCCTCATTGGTTCCAAGAAGATATGAAGGGCTTTCTGAAAGTACCTTGAACACACACCCAGAGAGAGAGAGAGAGAGAGAGAGAGAGAGAGAGAGAGCTAGAGAATAACAGCGGAGAGAGGAAGAAGGGAGACATGGAATTATTTCAAATCCCAACAATAGTGTTTACACTATGCACTAACCTAAAATACAAAAAACAAATGGTGAGAATGGCTCCCCAGGAAAGCCGTGAGAGTCAGAGGAGCATTCTTCACAACACGACCCATCCTCTAATCAGGGGTCATGGTCTCTTGGTTATTCCCAAGGACACAAGGCTCATTGCCAGCTGGAGCCCTAATTCTGTTGAACAATGTATTTGATACTCAAGGCACAAGGCATCAAGTGCTGTGCTGTGCTGTGCTGTGCTGTGCTGTGGGGAAAATAATTCTAAAAGTACGTATGTTTTTAATTCTTTGACTAGAAAAAAACTGTATAGGTTCCAGACCAAAAAAAAAAAAAAAAAAAAGCAACTCTTCAGGAAGTATACACTATCTATCATCTGTGTGATATTTTCATCAAGAATATCAGCATGAATTTAATAATGACTTTGTGACCTGAAAATCACTCACAGAAGACTGGCCTGAATGCTTTAAAAGTGTCAGCATTGTAAAACAAAAAATAAAAATTAAAAAAAAAATTGAAGCACTCATTCACTTTAAAGGAGATCAGAAGGCTGAGGCAGGAGGATTGCCATGGATTCAAGGTCAGCCGGTGCTGTATAATACCCTGGAGACAGAGAGAAAGGAGAAAGGGGGACGGAAATGGTGTAATGGTAGAAGCAAAATGCTGCAGATCCCAGAGTGCCTGTAGTGGGCAGCTGGCCATGAGACCACGCTGCAGGTCCCTGACCGACAGTGGATCCCAGAGCAGCCAGTCCCAGGCAGGGATGGTACAGTTCCTCAAGTGGCTGCAGCAGGTCCTGAGTCCCAGGCAGGGAGCTGTGTGGTGGGTGAGAAACCTCGACAGGGCAGCCAGTCCCACAAGGAGAGACAGACGATTGGGTACGCACCAGACCACCCCGCAGGTCTTCAAAGGAGGCTGGTCCTGGGCAGGGAGACATGCAGAGGGAAAGAAACAAAGACATGGATAGGCATGCCATGCAGAGTGAGGTTGGTTATTTATTTAATGGGTTACGGAGGGGAAGAGGAGAAGGAGGATGAGCAGAGAGAGGCAGGGCAAGGAGAAGAGGCGCCATAGCAGCAGTTACTTCTCTGGGAGAGAGAGAAAAAAGGCCAGAGACTCAGATTAGAAGCTGAAGATCAGCTTGCCTTGGTGGATGGAGGGGTATGAGTGGGCATGGCTTGTCTCTTAAAGGGATAGGACTGTTGGTTAAACTGCTAGGCAATTTAATACAAACCTCTCTTAGATGGCCTCATTATACAAATATTAAAGTTTGGGCTGGGGCTTTGTGAGATTATGAGCTTGTTTTTGAGATATGAATGCTGAAATATTTGGGCTCCATGAGTATAGGCTCGCTGACATTTCTAGGAGACATAATCTCTCAGTACACTCCCTTTTCCTCTGGTTCTTACAATCTATTCTTCCCCTCTCTTTCAGTCATCCCCAAGCCCTAGGGGCAAGCCTCGTGTTGTAGAGATACAGGTGCATGGGATGGGTTGGGAGAGAAAAGGGAAGTGAGGGAATGATGTAATTATAATTTCCAAAATAAACAAAAATTTTATTTTTAAGAATATCTTTAAATTTTTAACAAATAAAGATTAAAGAATAAAAAAATAATCTTGGGCCTATTCTTTTTTGTCTCCAGCCTGGTTCTTTGTGTAGGATGAACCCTCACACAAGTTAGAATTTGAGAATAAGGAGACAGAAACCAACAGAATTGCCAAGCTTTTTAATTTACCATTCTGAGTTTGTGATGAACCCAGAAGGCAACCCATCCCTGGTTGAGGTAGCACATGTCAGAGTCCTCACAGGTCCCCTTTCCTAGAAGACACATCTCTTCCTTACAGTGGTATCTAGATCCCTGCCACCCAATTCCATTGGCCTCTGGAGGGGTCTTCTCAGAGGGACCAGATTCACCCTCAGACTTGCACAGCTTCCAGAGATCAGCTTCTTTCTCCATGTTGCTTTATGTCACCATTGGTAACACTGGTTCCCTTAATCCTTAATGATTCCTTTTCTTTCTAATGTTCTCTGTCTTATATTCTGTGGTAGTTTGAATAAAAATGGCCCCCAAGGTCCATAGAAAATGGCAGGATTAGGAGGTGTGGCCTTGTTGGAGTAAATATGCCTTTATTGGAGGAAGTGCATGAAGAGAGGGTGGGATTTGAGATCTATAAACTCAGACATGGCCTAGTGGCTCACAGTTCTTTTCCTGTTGTCTGAGGATCCAGATGTAGAACTCTCAGCTCCATCTCCAGCACCCATGTCTGCTGAACCCTGCCATGCTTCCCAAAATGATGATAACAAACTAAATCTCTGAAACTGTGGTCATGGTGACTCTTCACAGCAGTAGAAACCCAGCTGAGACATGTCCCCTCTAGAAAGCCGCCACATATCCCTTTAACATTTCACTATACTTGGGATGTCTTCGAGCAGTGAGGCCGACTTGAGCTGCTCATACTGCTCATAGCAGATATAAGAGAGGAAAATGCAATCAGGGTGTATCCATCTACTTTTCAACCATATGGCCTTCACTGTGCTCATTAAGGCCTCTACACCTTAGTTCCCTTTCCCTATAGTATCTTCTAGAGTCACAGTTAGCAATAGGAAAATAGTGTGTGCAAAATGTTTAACTTAGTATCTGGCACTTAGTATACAAGATAACAACAACACAAAACAATAAGTGTTTCTATATTACACTACCACCCTAAACAGGAACATGGAAGCAGGTGAGTTTGTTCTCACATTCATTTCTTTGTATTCGTTGGTTCTATGTAAGCCTTAGTACATCCTTGAAAAAAAACAGAATTTTGGCTGACTCTTATTTTGCTTTTTGGTTGGTTGGTTGGTTGGTTGGTTTGGTTCAGTTTGTGTTTGTTAGGCCAATCATTTGTTTGTTAGTTTTCACATATAATCTCTTTCTTGTAGCCCCAAGCAGCCTCCAACTCACCATCCTCCTGCAGCTACCTTCCAAGTGCTGGGATTACAACTGTGTCCCACAAAATGTATCTGGCTTTGTACTTTTAACTCTCTTTGTTTCTCCCTGTTCACTTAGCTGCCTCTGGGGCCCTTGCTGAAAGGGAATTGTCCTGCTGAGTCTGTGTAAAAAGAAGGTAGAAGAAGACATAGAAGAAGGTAGGACAAGAAGAGAAAGAAAAGTCCAATTTGGAATGGATTCCACCAAAGAACAGTCTGTGTGATCAAGGTCCATCAAATTCGGTCTCCACTGCGCCCTCCAGAGGCTCTGCCCCTTCTTCCAGAGACAATGCTCCAACACAGTGCTCTCTGCTCTCAGGCCTCCGGGTCTTCCCTGAAGATGTGATGAATGATGAGTGGACACTCAGACTTGCTCTGAATGATTCCTCTTTACCTAATTACCTACCAAGAGGGAAATCGGATGCATTTGATCAAGTCTGGCCAGTGCGTTCCTTGTCCAGCCCCATTAGTCTCAGTGATAGGAGGATTCCTAAAGCAATTAAAACAATGTTATCCCCTGAGGGCTCTGGGATGAAAACGTCTTCCCCAGTGCTCCTGCAGCCGGGTTATCTCAAGGATGAGAATGTCCCCATCAGGGCTGGGCAGTGAGTCCCTTATGGAGAGGCACAGTGTCCTCTGGTGCCAGCAAACTGGGATCAGACCTGACTTTAGCCACAAGTTTTCAGAAACCAGGGACCCTCTGTTAAGCACTGCTGTGAAGGCGTGGTGCGTTCCTGGCTAGATTGCTCTCACGGTTCCATCTTCCAGATGTGGATCGCACGTGCTACATGCCAGGTGGAGAGACTGTAGCCCACGGAGAACTCCAATGACCCACGAAATGCCTTCAAAGGCATTAGCCCATTTGGGAAGCTTTTAGAAGCCCATTAGAAATGTCAGTGCACACTAAAAACGCCGCCGATCCGAATGCGCTGAGGCTTAACCTCATTAAACTGTTGCCGCAACGCAGGGTCAAACTTATCTTGCTTCCAGGTTCCTTTCCTCTCGCCAATTGCTGAGAGGCCATTTTCTTTCTAATTAATTTCATCTAGATGAAACCTGCACAAATGTCAGCACAACAAATTAAGACTTATTGATTATTGGCTTTTTAAAAATAGTTAATGGTTCTGTCCAAAGATAGAATATTTTAGGGACATCAGCGAGACAGTGCGGCTCAGGCTGCTTCTGGGTTTTTTGGATGCTGAAAACAGTATCCTAAGCATCCTCTGCAGACCCATCTCATAGTTTTCATCAGAAACCTTATACGGATTTTACAGTCAGAAATATAAAAAGTAAGAAAAGTGCACCTTAGAATTGGACACCAAAGCAAGCGCTCTCTGGCCCTTACCTCTCCTATGTGGGGCACCAGAGATCGGCCACTTTCATTAACCCGTTCTATTCTTCCTTCAGACCTTCAAATATTGGGTGGTTAAATTTGTTCACCAAGATGACTGATATGAAAATAAAAGATAAAACTCAAGTTCCTTCTCAGAAACCTTTATCTTCAGGCTCAAGGTGACAGGCTGGATGTCACGAACTGGAGACAGGACAGTCTCTCCATAGACCCGACAGACTCCTGCTTTGCATACGGACAGTTGTCAGAGGAACACCAGCCCTGACGGCCACTCTCAGAAGGGTACAAACTAGTTCAAAGTAACTGTATATGCCTTTTTTAAAACTTGGAAACGAGGCTGGGAGGTGGTGTATGCCATTGCTTGGGAAGAAGTGTGGATTCATGGAATCTGGGCTGTCCATTGAGACCCTGTCCCACATACATGAGCAAGCACAGATCTGCAAGGCCTCGTGAATTCCGGGTGTGGTGCAGCTGTCACCCTCTCCTTCATTTGGTTTGTGAACTTTCTAGGAAATCACGGGGTCCCCTTCGCTGGGGGAAAATCAGGAGCAAAGAAAAGCAAATTGCATCAAAGATAACATCACACTACGAAGTAACATCCAGCTCCCAGTTCTGAAATACTTTAACGAGACCTTTTTGTAATGTTATCCAGTTCATCAAGAGCTTTTATTTTACGAATTAAGTATATCCAAAGCCTACAAGTAATGTTCCTAAATAGGAGAAAATCAGGCTCACGATCTGCACAGGTAAATTGCTGTGGGGAAGAGATTTATACCACCTTTTCTTTTCTTTTATCCTACTCAAATGTTTCAATTTGTCAGGGAACAACAGTACACTCTCTTCCCACATTCATTCTGGAACTGTGATCATTCTGCCTTCGTCTATCACTTAGATCCAGGACAGGGGTCCTAGGGACCATCTAGCCCAACCCATCACTTTATAGCAAAGAGCTAAAGCCCTGAGCAGCTTCCACGTGCTCTAGGAAACAAGATTGGAAGGGATTCATATTTGTGTGGCAGGATTTGCATTTCACTATCCAATGCAGTTTTTCTATCATGTGTCCAAGACTACAGGTCAATTAAAGCTGTCAAGCTAAGTGATGTCAATGCCAGAACGCCAACAAATCCAGCACAGAAAAGAAAGAAAAAAAAAACCTGAGAGAATTTACTGGACTCAGCCCGGGCCTAAGAAGACCAGACAATGTGAGATTCGTGGTCCTGAAACAGAGAGGTCCCAGTTGAATTATAGCATACTTATGTCAAGCCTCAGAACACATCTGTCATGCCAGATGAAGGAATAGGAACTTCTCGTGAGCTCCTCGTGGGGGTCTTTCATTTTAAAGGAGACTTTAGAAATGAAGACATGGAGACAGAGATGAGTACCTGATGCCTGGATCACTGCAGCAGGGGACTGGACTAGTTGATCTTGACATCCCAGAAAACTTGAGAAGAGCTTTCGTCTCATGATTTATGTTTATGTTTGCATTTACGCTCTGCCATCAATGCATGAGCTCAGGGATTGCTTTAATGAATAAACAATAAACTTAAACTTGATGATAATGTCATCAGGAGCAGAAGGCGGTGCTGGTTTATGGCAAGGTCTTAATCTATGCTGCAGAATTGGTCACAACAGACAAGTTCTCTTGTTTTGATTTGTCAAAGTTTTAAGTGTGGGAGTCTAAGCCTCCACCTTGAGCGAAGCTGGCTTCCTTAGCCATGCTGGGTCAGACAAACACATCTCCAATTCTCACACTCTTGTTTACCTCCTTTTAGAGACTACATGCTTCATACATATTGTGTATTCCTTGGGCAGCATATTGCAGTGGCAGGAAAGGAATTATTGGCACAGAGATGCCACATATCTTGAAAGAGTCACTATGATTTCTCAAGACAATTTAAAACCAAAGTCAGATTCAAAATCGTCTGCAATAAACGAGTGGGCAGAAAAAAAATGCAGCTGGCTACCATAAACCAACCCTGATTACCATAATTTATAAAGATGAGCTCCGGGGGGATGTTGAGTTCAGTTGAGCCAGCCCTGTTGACTGGTCACATAAACTCTGCCTGAGAAGTAATCGTTGTCAGTTCCTTTCCCTGAGCCAGTCTCAAGCCTGAACCTACCGCACCTTTGCTAAAGGGATGCGCAATCTGCATCGTGCACAGACTCCCAAAAGGAAATAAAAATGTTAATGAGAGTGTTTGCAGATCTGACCCAACACAGCCACAGCAGCACTAAGACAAGGTACAAAAAGAGGAAATGACGGAAAATCTGTTTCTGGTGTTCTCCCAAGTGTGCCCGGTGGTCAACATCTATACATGCAAACAAGAAAGGGAAACTCAAACCCAGAGTCAATGCTTTCATGTGCAAAAGAAGATAGAATTAGTGCAGACTTTTGAGGGGTTGTAGGATGAGGACAAGATACTGGTAGTACTTCCTAAGGTTTCTCAAGGAGGTTAACTGATAGCTTGTGAGGTTTGTTTTTAAGAGCCAATGACCATGTTTTGTTCCCATAGATTAATTTAGATATGTGTATCTGACAGAACAGAAGTCATCTGTTGACCAAAGTCAAAGAAGTAGATGGTGTGTATGCATGGCCCAGGCTCTTCCTATAAGCACTAAGAGAGCCACACAAAGGGTTGACATCTAACAACACATGCTGGGAGCAGAGAAGAGCAGCCAGAGTGCAGTAGAGGTTGGGGTAGGGGGACAGTTTCATCACTTCAGAACACTACATTTTAAGCCAGCATTAAGTTTGTTTCATATTGTTTGAGTTCTAATACGGCTTTGTTCCGCGGCTCACAGTCAACAGACTAACTCCCTCTCTTTATCTCTCTCTCTCTCCTGCCCTCTGCCTCTTCCTCCCTATAACTTTAGTGCATCTCCCCATCCCATTCCCCATATTCCAATTAAGTAGGAAGAGTAGAATATCCAGAGCCAGCAAGATGGCTCAGTGGGTAAAACCACCTACTGCCAAGCCTGATGACCTGAATTTGCTCCCTGGTACCTACATGATGGAAAGAGGTACAGGGTCATTTATCTTGACTCCTGAGTGTTTTGGTACGCCCTTGAATGTTTCACTAGAGGCAGATGTCTCCCTTCTTTCACACATGGGCAGCCCGCTGAGGAGTCCCCCGCTGCGCACAGGTAAGTCTCGAAACATCGTGCACGAGAAGCCTCAAGGCTTCCCTCTAAAGAATGACATCCGTCACCTTTACAACTTTCTCTCCAGTCTTGAAGGAGCTAATTGTGTCAGTTCTACCTCATTTGTCTGGGCAATGTTTCCTTGATACAGAAAACTTTATTTCTCCCCTCCCTCCAAAGAGAGGCCAGTGCTAAATTTTTTCCTAGACCTCTCTCCCTACATGTCTATACTACCTCCACAATGTCCCTGGAGCCTGAGTCACACCAGCTACACTTTAAATCCCTTACATGGTAGAAGCTACCCTTACAAGTCATCTGTTTCTTCTGTCTTCTTCTTTGCAACTCCTTACCATTACACCCGGCGTTAGGCAACTGGATCAATAAACCAATTCCTTCCTTGGGTATTTCAGCAAACTTCAGTTTATTCCATCTAACAGCCTCCTTACACCTGACAGGTGTCAAGCAGAGGCTATGACGTGGGTATGTAAACAAGGGACGTCCTTTCTTTTTAGTCCACACGGAAGCCTCACAGTGGGTAGAGAGGATAGTTTCTGGGTGGAAGCAGATCCTGATTTTTTCCTTTCACATAACCTCGAGTAGTAGGGAGCTCAGGGGAGTGTTGACTCTGTGTATAAAAAAAGTAAAAATACATCTAAGAGAAAGGTTGACTTTGTCTAAAAAAATAATAATAATAAATAAGCACTTGGGCCTAAGGAGAATCATTCAAGTATAAATAGCCACACATTGTTTTAAAATGTGTGACCCAAAGCACAGTAGAGCTGACCCTGTTGATGGAGGTGTGGGTGAGCCAGCCCAAGAATGTGAGAATGGGGATCTATTCCTGCCCCTCATCTGCCATATGGTGGCATGGGCAAGGGAGAAATGCCACCCACACACACCTGGGGCAGGTGGGAGAGCTGACCCTGAGGTCGGTCATGAGAGCAGGAGAGCTGTCCCTGTCCCTCAATGTTTAGGTAGTATGCTGCCCTGAGGACAGGAAACAGGAAACAGGAGAACTGGCCCCACCCAGTGTTCCTTGCTCCTTGGGTGAAGTAGCTAGGGCAGTGCTGGGAAAGGTCACCCTGGTGGTGAGGACTGGGGAGAGCTGGCAGACTGTCGGACCCTGCAACCACCCAGAACCAGGGTTATGAGAACCCACCCCAACAACCCCCCATCTACGATCTGCCGAAGCACCTGAAGGGAATGGTCCTCCAGACCCAAAGCTGCAGGTCTCCAAGACACAGGAGAATAACAGGATAAGCAAGAGGAGTCCCAGTGAGGGCCCAGAACCAATAGTATAACAGAAATTAGAGGCCTTGAACCAGACCTCAAACATTACTCTTTGCAATGAACACTTGCAAGTAAAGACATATGGACTAACGGATAAACTATGTGAATCTCTGTACCACACTACAGCTTCTATGATGAGGATTTTCTTTTTTCTTTTTTCCTTTTTTTCTTTTCTCTTAAATTTTGTTTTATTTTGGAGGGGGAGGTTGCAAGGGCAGAAGGCAGACAAGAAAGGATGGGAACATGGGTAGGATCAAGATGCATGGCCACAAAGAATAAATAAAAAGTTATAAAATAAAAAAAAAAGAAAAACTGTATGGCCCAAACTGAAAATTTATATTTTCATATGGAAATATTTGGCAAGTTGTTCCATATATTTCTTCACTCAGTGAATGTTTATTATGTGATTTGGCTAACCTGGGAAGGGACTGATGGCCATGGTGGAAGGGGCTTCCAACCTTATAGACTCCATGACATCATAGAGTTTCCATCACACATTTTTAAATCACTTGTCGAGAATTTTTTTTAAAAAATGACTTTGGAGCTCTTTAAGTCAACAAATAATTACTGAGGTCATCAATGGTGTATCCTCTAGGTTCTTAGGATACATCACGAACAAAACAGATAGAGACCCCTGTCCTCAGGAAGCTAATAGTCTGCCTGAGTGTGTGTAACCAACAACAAATGTGAAAAATAAGAACTTTGTAAACTCCAGTAGGATAAATAGATGCAGAGAGAGAGAAAGAGAGAGAGAGAGAGAGAGAGAGAGAGAGAGGGGGGGGGGGGAGGGGGAGGAAAGAAGATAGGGATGCATCTGAAGTTCTGGGGGAACCCCAAGGAAGCCAGACTCCAGACTAAAGTGGAGCCATGGATGGGAAGCAAGAGGAATATGGGGATGGTGTAGCCCTGTGGCCATGGATAACAAGTAAAAAGGGACTTCCAACTCAAGGAAATGTCTGCATTGCTACAATCTGAAAATTGTAGCAATTCTGCTTCACTTCTGAGAATAATCTATTGGGGAGGAACAAGTATGGGAGAGCAGGAAGAGAGCCAGGTGGGAATCTCCAATCAAGAAACCTCAGTCAGGCTGGGGGCCTTGACTCAGTATGCTCCCAGGTAGTTACTGGGAAGGAGTCAGACTTTTGGTGGCAGTGTTACATACAGAGAATAAGAATAGCGTTATTCCCTATATTTTGTAAGAATCAAATAAGAGGAAACATTTAGTGTGTGTGACAGGGCCTAGCAGATATAGCAATTACCTAGTAACAGATCATAATAATTAATAATACTATTGTCAGTGGCCATAGGAGAGAAAATAACTCTCACATGCTAACAGACAGGCTTAAAAATGGCCTCAGAGAGCAAGTCCTTCTCTTCTTCCTTTCTCCCATAATGCCTCAGTTTCAAAACTGGGACACCATGATGGCCCACTTTTCAGAAAATGCCCGCATTGGTATAGATTGTCCCTAATCTCCCGGCCCCCCTGCTTTACCTCTGCTCTTCCCTGCATCCCAAAATCAAGGCTATGGAGTGAGCAGGCCAACTAAGGCAAGGCTGGATACCCTCTGCTAGGGCAGCTAAGGGGCAGAGGAGTGGTAGTAGAACCCAGAGCCATTGCTGAGACACCCGCCCAGCTTGTCCCAGGGGTTCCCAGATGGCCCTTGAGAAGCAAGCTCTGGCAATAGCTGTGGGGTGGACAGAGGCAGCCTCCTCCTGCGTCTCTGGTTTGCACCAGAGAGTGCAGTCAAGTGGAATGGCTGGAGAGTACTTTAGAGAAATTTCGCCAAAAGGGAAAGTGGAGACGGCCTCTTTTTTTAATTCCCTACCAAAAAAAAAAAATCTCTAGAACTTAAAATTATTTTAATCAGCTGAAAAACATACATGGGCTTTACAGCTCCCAGACAGCTTGCACAGGCCCCGATAAATGCCTATCGCTCATTTGCATACGCTAACAGCTACACTTTAATCAGCCCCCTAATCCCTGATGGTATTAATGAATTTTTTTATGCCTTTTTTTTTTAGTATCATGTTTGCTAATTCAAGAATGATCAGCGGCTTCTGTGCGCCTTTTTTTATGCGGGAAATAATGGGTGAGCTGGGTACTCCTGTTATCCCGCTCTCACAAATAATTAAGACTACAAAGGGTACAAATCAGTCTGAATGCGGAGCACAAAGGCACCGGCTCCGCAAAGGCCGGTCTCTGTTTCTTTTTCTCCCTCCCCACCCCCTTCCTTCCCATGTTCATTTGTTCCTTTCCTCTGCCAAGAGGTGGTCAGGCCGGTCGCTGGCCAGTCCAAAATGCTTCCCTCTCCAGCGGTCTCCAGCAGGAGGGGCTGCAGCATGATGGGAGTTTTCACGGAGGTGGCTTGAACTCCTCTCAAAGCTGGTGAACAGTAACTGCAGAAGAGCACAAGAGACAGACAGACGGACAGATGGACGAACAGAGAGGTAGAGTGGGGAAATTTTCTAACTGGTGTCTCCTGTTTTCTACCTGCCTTTTTGGTTTCACCTGCCTGGTAAGAAGCTGGTAGGATCTTGGTGTGACCAGAATAAGGGAGATGAGAGCAGCCTCTTCTGTCTTCGGCTTTGCTCTGAGGTCCCTAGGGCAGTTTAATGACCAGTCAAGTTGGCCAGATATAAGAAATAGGAAAGGAACACGAGGGTTCATCCAACTCCAGCTGGACCAAAGTTAAGGTCAAGACTAGATGTTTTAAGCCTTTCTGGATGAAGGAAGACAAGTTATCAACGAGTCTTCCAAAGAAACAAGAAAGGCCACCATAGACAGTAGAAATTCCCCCTCACCCGTATCCACTGGAAAAGAGTTCATACAACTGAAAGCTGTAATCACTTAGGTGTTGGCTTAGTATTTGTCTTCTAGCTAACTTCTCTTCATTTCTGGTGGAACATTTTCTGACCCAGTAGACACTCAATAAAGGTTTAATTTCAGTGAAAATATCCAAAGCACGATATTGTTGGGACGCCATCGCCAACAATAACATCTCATCTAATGGTCCAAACCAAG